>NC_088380.1:54626944-55237222 GCF_037993035.2 Macaca fascicularis
AAATATTCTCCGATAAAAAAGAGAAAGAAGCTTTCTGAGAAACTTCTTTGTGTTCTGTGAAATAATTTCACAGAGTTACAGCTTTCCCCTCAAGAAGCCTTTCACTAAGACAGTTCTTGTGGAATTGGCAAGGTGATATTTGGAATCCCATAGAGGGCTATGGTGAAAAAGGAAATATCCTCAGATGAAATCTGGAAAGAAGCTTTCTGAGAAACTGCTTAGTGTTCTGTTAATTCATCTCACAGAGTTACATCTGTATTTCGTGGATCTCTTTCCTAGCCTTATTTCTGTGGAATCTGAGACCAGATATTTCGGATCCCTTTGAAGACTATAGGGCCAAAGGAAATATCCTCCGATAACAAAGAGAAAGAAGCTTTCTGAGAAACTGCTTCGTGTTCTGTTAAAACATCTCAGAGAATTACAGGTTTCCCCTCAAGAAGCCTTTCGCTCAGACAGTTGTTGTGGAATTGTCAAAGTGATATTTGGAAGCCCTTAGAGGGCTATGGTGAAAAAAGAAATATCCTCAGATGAAATCTGCAAAGAAGCTTTCTGAGAAACTACTCTGTGATGTGTGACTTCCACTCACAGAGTTACATCTGTATTTCGTGGATCTCTTTGCTAGCCTTATTTCTGTGGAATCTGAGAACAGATATTTCGGATCCCGTTGAAGACTATAGGGCCAAAGGAAATATCCTCCGATAACAAAGAGAAAGAAGCTTTCTGAGAAACTTCTTTGTGTTCTGTGAAATCATCTGACAGAGTTACAGCTATACCCTCAAGAAGCCTTTCACTGAGACAGTTCTTGTGGTATTGGCAAAGTGATATTTGGAAGCCCGTATAGGGCTATGCTGAAAAAGGAAATATCCTTAGATGAAATCTGGAAAGAAGCTTTCTGAGAAACTGCTTAGTGTTCTGTTAATTCATCTCACAGAGTTACATCTGTATGTCGTGGATCTCTTTGCTAGCCTTATTCCTGTGGAATCTGAGAACAGATATTTCGGATCCCTTTGAAGACTATAGGGCCAAGGGAAATAACCTCCGATAACAAAGAGAAAGAAGCTTTCTGAGAAACTTCTTTGTGTTCTGTGAAATCATCTAACAGAGTTACAGCTTTCCCCTCAAGAAGCCTTTCGTCAAGACAGTTCTTGTGGAATTCGCAAAGTGATATTTGGAAGCCCATAGAGGGCTATGGTGAAAAGAGAAATATCCTCAGATGAAATCTGTAAAGAAGCTTTCTGAGAAACTGATTAGTGTTCTGTTAATTCAACTCACAGTGTTACAGCTTTCCCCTCAAGAAGCCTTTCACTATGACAGTTCTTGTGGAATTGGCAAAGTGATATTTGGAAGCCCTTAGAGGGCTATGGTGAAAAAGGAAACATCCTCAGATGAAACATGGAAAGAAGCTTTCTGAGAAACGGCTTAGGGTTCTGTTAATTCACCTCACAGAGTTCCATCTGTATTTCTTGGATCTCTTTGCTAGCCTTATTTCTGTGGAATCTGAGGACAGATATTTCGGATCCCTTTGAAGTCTATAGGGCCAAAGGATCTATCCTCCGATAACAAAGAGAAAGAAGCTTTCTGAGAAACTTCTTTGTGTTCTGTGAAATCAACTCACAGAGTTACAGCTTTACCCTCAAGAAGCCTTTCTCTCAGACAGTTCTTGTGGAATTGGCAAAGTGATATTTGGAAGCCCATAGAGTGCTATGGTGAAAAGGGAAATATCCTCAGATGAAATATGGAAAGAAGCTTTCTGAGAAACTGCTCTGTGATGTGTGACTTCCACTCACAGAGTTACATCTGTATTTCGTGGATCTCTTTGCTAGCCTTATTTCCGTGGAATCTGAGAACAGATATTTTGGATCCCTTTGAAGACTGTAGGGCCAAAGGAAATATCCTCCGATAACAAAGAGAAAGAAGCTTTCTGAGAAACTTCTTTATGTTCTGTGAAATCATCTCACAGAGTAACAGGTTTCCACTCAACAAGCCTTTCGCTCAGACAGTTCTTGTGGAATTGGCAAAGTGATATTTGAAGCCGATAGAGTGCTATGGTGAAAAAGGAAATATCCTCAGATGAAATCTGGAAAGAAGCTTTCTGAGAAACTGCTCTGTGATGTGTGACTTCCACTCACAGAGATACATCTGTATTTCGTGGATCTCTTTGCTCGCCTTATTTCTGTGGATTCTGAGAACAGATATTTCGGATCTCTTTGAAGACTATAGGGCCAAAGCAAATATCCTCCGATAACAAACAGAAAGAAGCTTTCTGAGAAACTTCTTTGTGTTCTGTGAAATCATCTCACAGAGTTACAGCTTTCCCCTCAAGAAGCCTTTCTCTCAGACAGTTCTTGTGGAATTGGCAAAGTGATATTTGGAAGCCCATAGAGTGCTATGGTGAAAAGGGAAATATCCTCAGATGAAATATGGAAAGAAGCTTTCTGAGAAACTGCTCTGTGATGTGTGACTTCCACTCAAAGAATTACATCTGTATTTCGTGGATCTCTTTGCTAGCCTTATTTCTGTGGAATCTGAGAAGAGATATTTTGGATCCCTTTGACGACTGTAGGGCCAAAGGAAATATCCTCCGATAACAAAGAGAAAGAAGCTTTCTTAGAAACTTCTTTATGTTCTGTGAAATCGTCTCACAGTGTAACAGGTTTCCACTCAGAAGCCTTTCACTCAGACAGTTCTTGTGGAATTGGCAAAGTGATATTTGAAGCCCATAGAATGCTATGGTGAAAAAGGAAATATCCTCAGATGAAATCTGGAAAGAAGCTTTCTGAGAAACTTCTCTGTGATGTGTGACTTCCACTCACAAAGTTACATCTGTATTTCGTGGATCTCTTTGCTAGCCTTATTTCTGTGGATTCTGAGAACAGATATTTCGGATCCCCTTGTAGACTATAGGGCCAAAGCAAATATCCTCCGATAACAAAGAGAAAGAAGCTTTCTGAGAAACTTCTTTGTGTTCTGTGAAATCATCTCACAGAGTTAGAGCTTTCCCCTCAAGAAGCCTTTCGCTAAGACAGTTCTTGTGGATTGGCAAAGTGATATTTGGAAGCCCTTAGAGGGCTATGGTGAAAAAGGAAATATCCTCAGATGAAACCTGGAAAGAAGTTTTCTGAGAAACTGCTTAGGGTTCTGTTAATTCACCTCACAGAGTTCCATCTGTATTTCTTGGATCTCTTTGCTAGCCTTATTTCTGTGGAATCTGAGGACAGATATTTCGGAACCCTTTGAAGTCTATAGGGCCAAAGGAACTATCCTCCGATAACAAAGAGAAAGAAGCTTTCTGAGAAACTTCTTTGTGTTCTGTGAAATCATCTCACAGAGTTACAGCTTTCCCCTCAAGAAGCCTTTCGCTCAGACAGTTCTTGTGGAATTGGCAAAGTGATATTTGGAAGCCCATAGACGGCTATGGTGAAAAAGGAAATATCCTCAGATGAAATCTGGAAAGAAGCGTTCTGAGAAACTGCTCTGTAATGTTGGACTTCCACTCACAGAGTTATATCTGTATTTCGTGGATCTCTTTGCGAGCCTTATTTCTGTGGAATCTGAGAACAGATATTTCGAATCCCGTTGAAGACTACAGGGCCAAAGGATATATCCTCTGATAAAAAAGAGAAATAAGCTTTCTGAGAAACTTCTTTGTGTTCTGTGAAATCATCTCACAGACTTACAGCTTTCCCCTCAAGAAGCCTTTCGCTAAGACAGTTCTTGTGGAATTCGCAAAGTGATATTTGGAAGCCCATAGAGGGCTATGGTGAAAAGAGAAATATCCTCAGATGAAATCTGTAAAGAAGCTTTCTGAGAAACTGATTAGTGTTCTGTTAATTCATCTCACAGAGTTACAGCTTTCCCCTCAAGAAGCCTTTCACTATGACAGTTCTTGTGGAATTGGCAAAGTGATATTTGGAAGCCCATAGAGGGCTATTGTGAAAAAGGATATTTCCTCTGATGAAATATGGAAAGAAGCTTTCTGAGAAACTGCTCTGTAATGTTGGACTTCCACTCACAGAGTTATATCTGTATTTCGTGGATCTTTTGCAAGCCTTATTTCTGTGGAATCTGAGAACACATATTTCGGATCCCGTTGAAGACTATAGGGCCAAAGGAAATATCCTCCGATAAAAAAGAGAAAGAAGCTTTCTGAGAAACTTCTTTGTGTTCTGTGAAATCATCTCACAGAGTTACAGCTTTCCCCTTAAGAAGCCTTTCACTAAGACAGTTCTTGTGGAATTGGCAAGATGATATTTGGAAGCCCATAGAGGGCTATGGTGAAAAAGGAAATATCCTCCGATGAAATCTGGAAAGAAGCTTTCTGAGAAACTGCTTAGTGTTCTGTTAATTCATCTCACAGAGTTACATCTGTATTTCGTGGATCTCTTTGCTAGCCTTATTTCTGTTGAATCTGAGACGAGATATTTCGGATCCCTTTGAAGACTATAGGGCCAAAGGAAATATCCTCCGATAACAAAGAGAAAGAAGCTTTCTGAGAAACTTATTTGCGTTCTGTGAAATCATCTCACAGAGTTACAGCTTTCCCCTCAAGAAGCCTTTCACTATGACAGTTCTTGTGGTATTGGCAAAGTGATATTTGGAAGCCCTTAGAGGGCTATGGTGAAAAAGGAAATATCCTCAGATGAAACCTGGAAAGAAGCTTTCTGAGAAACTGCTTAGGGTTCTGTTAATTCACCTCACAGAGTTCCATCTGTATTTCTTGGATCTCTTTGCTAGCCTTATTTCTGGGGAATCTGAGAACAGATATTTCGGATCCCTTTGAAGACTATAGGGCCAAAGGAAATATCCTCCGAGAACAAAGAGAAAGAAGCTTTCTGAGAAACTTCTTTGTGTTCTGTGAAATCATCTCACAGAGTTACAGGTTTCCCCTCAAGAAGCCTTTTGCTCAGACAGTTCTTGTGGAATTGGCAAAGTGATATTTGGAAGCCCATAGAGGGCTATGGTGAAAAAGGAAATATCCTCAGATGAAATCTGGAAAGAAGCTTTCTGAGAAACTGCTCTGTGACGTGTGACTTCCACTCACCGAGTTACATCTGTATTTCGTGGATCTCTTTGCTAGCCTTATTTCTGTGGAATCTGAGACCAGATATTTCGGATCCCTTTGAAGACTATAGGGCCAAAGGAAATATCCTCCGATAACAAAGAGAAAAAAGCTTTCTGAGAAACTTCTTTGTGTTCTGTGAAATCATCTCACAGAGTTACAGGTTTCCCCTCAAGAAACCTTTCGCTTAGACAGTTCTTGTGGTATTGGCAAAGTGATATATGGAAGCCCATAGAGTGCTATGGTGAAAAAGGAAATATCCTCAGATGAAATATGGAAAGAAGCTTTCTGAGAAACTGCTCTGTGATGTGTGACTTCCACTCACAGAGTTACATCTGTATTTCGTGGATCTCTTTTCTCGCCTTATTTCAGTGGAATCTGAGAACAGATATTTCGGATCCCTTTGAATACTATAGGTCCAAAGGAAATACCCCCTGATAAAAAAGAGAAAGAAGCTTTCTGAGAAACTTCTTAGTGTTCTGTTAATTCATCTCACAGAGTTACATCTGTATTTCGTGGATCTCTTTGCTAGCCTTATTTCTGTGGAATCTGAGAACAGATATTTCGGATCCCTTTGAAGACTATAGGGCCAAAGGAAATATCCTCCGAAAACAAAGAGAAAGAAGCTTTCTGAGAAACTTCTTTGTGTTCTGTGAAATCATCTCACAGAGTTACAGCTTTCCCCTCAATTAGTCTTTAGCTAAGACAGTTCTTGTGAAGTTGGCAAAGTGATATTTGGAAGCCAATAGAGGGCGATGGTGAAAAAGGAAATATCCTCAGATGAAATCTGGAAAGAAGCTTTCTGAGAAACTGCTTAGTGTTCTGTTAATTCATCTCACAGAGTTACATCTGTATTTCGTGGATCTCCTTGCTAGCCTTTTTTCTGTGGAATCTGACAACAGATATTTCGGATCCCTTTGGAGACTATAGGGCCAAAGGAAATATCTTCCGATAACAAAGAGAAAGAAGCTTTCTGAGAAACTTCTTTGTGTTCTGTGAAATCATCTCACAGAGTTACAGCTTTACCCTCAAGAAGCCTTTCTCTTTTTCTATTGATTGGAATAGTTTCAGAAGGAATGGTACCAACTCCTCTTTGTACCTCTGGTAGAATTCAGCTGTGAATCCATCTGGTCCTGGACTTTTTTTGGTTGGTAGGCTATTAATTGTTGCCTCAATTTCAGAGCCTGCTATTGGTCTATTCAGAGATTCAACTTCTTCCTGGTTTAGTCTTGGAAGAGTGTAAGTGTCCAGGAAATTATCCATTTCTTCTAGATTTTCCAGTTTATTTGCGTAGAGGTGTTTATAGTATTCTCTGATGGTAGTTTGTATTTCTGTGGGGTCGGTGGTGATATCCCCTTGATCATTTTTAATTGCGTCGATTTGATTCTTCTCTCTTTTCTTCTTTATTAGTCTGGCTAGTGGTCTGTCAATTTTGTTGATCTTTTCAAAAAACCAACTCCTGGATTCATTGATTTTTTGGAGGGTTTTTTGTGTCTCTATCTCCTTCAGTTCTGCTCTGATCTTAGTTATTTCTTGCCTTCTGCTAGCTTTCGAATGTGTTTGCTCTTGCTTCTCTAGTTCTTTTAATTGCGATGTTAGAGTGTCAATTTTACATCTTTCCTGCTTTCTCTTGTGGGCATTTAGTGCTATAAATTTCCCTCTACACACTGCTTTAAATGTGTCCCAGAGATTCTGGTATGTTGTATCTTTGTTCTCATTGGTTTCAAAGAACATCTTTATTTCTGCCTTCATTTCGTTATGTACCCAGTAGTCATTCAGGAGCAGGTTGTTCAGTTTCCATGTAGTTGAGCGGTTTTGAGTGCCAACATCATCCTGATACCAAAGCCTGGCAGAGACACAACAAAAAAAGAGAATTTTAGACCAATATCCCTGATGAACATCGATGCAAAAATCCTCAATAAAATACTGGCAAACCGGATTCAGCAACACATCAAAAAGCTTATCCACCATGATCAAGTGGGCTTCATCCCTGGGATGCAAGGCTGGTTCAACATTCGCAAATCAATAAACGTAATCCAGCATATAAACAGAACCAAAGACAAGAACCACATGATCATCTCAATTGATGCAGAAAAGGCTTTTGACAAAATTCAACAGCCCTTCATGCTAAAAACGCTCAATAAATTCGGTATTGATGGAACGTACCTCAAAATAATAAGAGCTATTTATGACAAATCCACAGCCAATATCATAGTGAATGGGCAAAAACTGGAAAAATTCCCTTTGAAAACTGGCACAAGACAGGGATGCCCTCTCTCACCACTCCTATTCAACATAGTGTTGGAAGTTCTGGCTAGGGCAATCAGGCAAGAGAAAGAAATCAAGGGTATTCAGTTAGGAAAAGAAGAAGTCAAACTGTCCCTGTTTGCAGATGACATGATTGTATATTTAGAAAACCCCATTGTCTCAGCCCAAAATCTCCTTAAGCTGATAAGCAACTTCAGCAAAGTCTCAGGATACAAAATTAATGTGCAAAAATCACAAGCATTCTTATACACCAGTAACAGACAAACAGAGAGCCAAATCAGGAATGAACTTCCATTCACAATTGCTTCAAAGAGAATAAAATACCTAGGAATCCAACTTACAAGGGATGTAAAGGACCTCTTCAAGGAGAACTACAAACCACTGCTCAGTGAAATCAAAGAGGACACAAACAAATGGAAGAACATACCATGCTCATGGATAGGAAGAATCAATATTGTGAAAATGGCCATACTGCCCAAGGTAATTTATAGATTCAATGCCATCCCCATCAAGCTACCAATGAGTTTCTTCACAGAATTGGAAAAAACTGCTTTAAAGTTCATATGGAACCAAAAAAGAGCCCGCATCTCCAAGACAATCCTAAGTCAAAAGAACAAAGCTGGAGGCATCACGCTACCTGACTTCAAACTATACTACAAGGCTACAGTAACCAAAACAGCATGGTACTGGTACCAAAACAGAGATATAGACCAATGGAACAGAACAGAGTCCTCAGAAATAATACCACACATCTACAGCCATTTGATCTTTGACAAACCTGAGAGAAACAAGAAATGGGGAAAGGATTCCCTATTTAATAAATGGTGCTGGGAAAACTGGCTAGCCATAAGTAGAAAGCTGAAACTGGATCCTTTCCTTACTCCTTATACGAAAATTAATTCAAGATGGATTAGAGACTTAAATGTTAGACCTAATACCATAAAAATCCTAGAGGAAAACCTAGGTAGTACCATTCAGGACATAGGCATGGGCAAAGATTTCATGTCTAAAACACCAAAAGCAACGGCAGCAAAAGCCAAAATTGACAAATGGGATCTCATTAAACTAAAGAGCTTCTGCACAGCAAAAGACACTACCATCAGAGTGAACAGGCAACCTACAGAATGGGAGAAAATTTTTGCAATCTACTCATCTGACAAAGGGCTAATATCCAGAACCTACAAAGAACTCAAACAAATTTACAAGAAAAAAACAAACAACCCCATCAAACGTGGGCAAAGGACATGAACAGACATTTCTCAAAAGAAGACATTCATACAGCCAACAGACACATGAAAAAATGCTCATCATCACTGGCCATCAGAGAAATGCAAATCAAAACCACAATGAGATACCATCTCACACCAGTTAGAATGGCGATCATTAAAAAGTCAGGAAACAACAGGTGCTGGAGAGGATGTGGAGAAATAGGAACACTTTTACACTGTTGGTGGGATTGTAAACTAGTTCAACCATTATGGAAAACAGTATGGCGATTCCTCAAGGATCTAGAACTAGATGTACCATATGACCCAGCCATCCCATTACTGGGTATATACCCAAAGGATTATAAATTATGCTGCTATAAAGACACATGCACACGTATGTTTATTCCAGCACTATTCACAATAGCAAAGACTTGGAATCAACCAAAACGTCCATCAGTGACAGATTGGATTAAGAAAATGTGGCACATATACACCATGGAATACTATGCAGCCATAAAAAAGGATGAGTTTGAGTCCTTTGTAGGGACTTGGATGCAGCTGGAATCCATCATTCTTAGCAAACTATCACAAGAACAGAAAACCAAACACCGCATGTTCTCACTCATAGGTGGGAACTGAACAATGAGATCACTCGGACTCAGGAAGGGGAACATCACACACCGGGGCCTATCATGGGGAGGGGGGAGGGGGGAGGGATTGCATTGGGAGTTATACCTGATGTAAATGACGAGTTGATGGGTGCAGCACAGCAACATGGCACAAGTATACATATGTAACAATCCTGCACGTTATGCACATGTACCCTACAACTTAAAGTATAATAATAATAAACAAATTAAAAAAAAAAAAAAAAAAAGAAGCCTTTCTCTCAGACAGTTCTTGTGGAATTGGCAAAGTGATATTTGGAAGCCCATAGAGTGCTATGCTGAAAAGGGAAATATCCTCAGATAAAATATGGAAAGAAGCTTTCTGAGAAACTGCTCTGTGATGTGTGACTTCCACTCACAGAGTTACATCTGTATTTCGTGGATCTCTTTGCTAGCCTTATTTCTGTGGAATCTGAGAACAGATATTTTGGATCCCTTTGAAGACTGTAGGGCCAAAGGAAATATCCTCCGATAACAAAGAGAAAGAAGCTTTCTGAGAAACTTCTTTATGTTCTGTGAAATCATCTCACAGTGTAACAGGTTTCCACTCAGAAGCCATTCGCTCAGACAGTTCTTGTGGAATTGGCAAAGTGATATTTGAAGCCCATAGAATGCTATGGTGAAAAAGGAAATATCCTCAGATGAAATCTGGAAAGAAGCTTTCTGAGAAACTGCTCTGTGATGTGTGACTTCCACTCACAGAGTTACATCTGTATTTCGTGGATCTCTTTGCTCGCCTTATTTCTGTGGATTCTGAGAACAGATATTTCGGATCTCTTTGTAGACTATATGGCCAAAGCAAATATCCTCCGATAACAAAGAGAAAGAAGCTTTCTGAGAAACTTCTTTGTGTTCTGTGAAATCATCTCACAGACTTACAGCTTTCCCCTCAAGAAGCCTTTCGCTAAGACAGTTCTTGTGGAATTGGCAATGTGATATTTGGAAGCCCATAGAGGGCTATTGTGAAAAAGGAAATTTTCTCAGATGAAATCTGGAAAGAAGCTTTCTGAGAAACTGCTCTGTAATGTTGGACTTCCACTCACAGAGTTATATCTGTATTTCGTAGATCTCTTTGCAAGCCTTATTTCTGTGAAATCTGAGAACAGATATATCGGATCCCGTTGAAGACTATAGGGCCAAAGGAAATATCCTCTGATAAAAAAGAGAAAGAAGCTTTCTGAGAAACTTCTTTGTGTTCTGTGAAATCATCTCACAGACTTACAGCTTTCCCCTCAAGAAGCCTTTCGCTAAGACAGTTCTTGTGGAATTCGCAAAGTGATATTTGGAAGACCATAGAGGGCTATGGTGAAAAGAGAAATATCCTCAGATGAAAACTGTAAAGAAGCTTTCTGAGAAACTGATTAGTGTTCTGTTAATTCATCTCACAGAGTTACAGGTTTCCCCTCAAGAAGCCTTTCACTATGACAGTTCTTGTGGAATAGACAAAGTGATATTTGGAAGCCCTTAGAGGTCTATGGTGAAAAAGGAAATATCCTCAGATGAAACCTGGAAAGAAGCTTTCTGAGAAACTGCTTAGGGTTCTGTTAATTCACCTCACAGAGTTCCATCTGTATTTCTTGGATCTCTTTGCTAGCCTTATTTCTGTGGAATCTGAGGACAGATATTTCGGATCCCTTTGAAGTCTATAGGGCCAAAGGAACTATCCTCCGATAACAAAGAGAAAGAAGCTTTCTGAGAAACTTCTTTGTGTTCCGTGAAATCATCTCACAGAGTTACAGCTTTACCCTCAAGAAGCCTTTCTCTCAGACAGTTCTTGTGGAATTGGCAAAGTGATATTTGGAAGCCCATAGAGTGCTATGGTGAAAAGGGAAATATCCTCAGATGAAATATGGAAAGAAGCTTTCTGAGAAACTGCTCTGTGATGTGTGACTTTCACTCACAGAATTACATCTGTATTTCGTGGATCTCTTTGCTAGCCTTATTTCTGTGGAATCTGAGAACAGATATTTTGGATCCCTTTGAAGACTGTAGGGCCAAAGGAAATATCCTCCGATAACAAAGAGAAAGAAGCTTTCTGAGAAACTTCTTTATGTTCTGTGAAATCATCTCACAGTGTAACAGGTTTCCACTCAGAAGCCTTTCGCTCAGACAGTTCTTGTGGAATTGGCAAAGTGATATTTGAAGCCCATAGAATGCTATGGTGAAAAAGGAAATATGCTCAGATGAAATCTGGAAAGAAGCTTTCTGAGAAACTGCTCTGTGATGTGTGACTTCCACTCACAAAGTTATATCTGTATTTCGTGGATCTCTTTGCTAGCCTTATTTCTGTGGATTCTGAGAACAGATATTTCGGATCCCTTTGTAGACTATAGGGCCAAAGCAAATATCCTCCGATAACAAAGAGAAAGAAGCTTTCGGAGAAACTTCTTTGTGTTCTGTGAAATCATCTCACAGAGTTACAGCTTTCCCCTCAAGAAGCCTTTCGCTAAGACAGTTCTTGTGGAATTGGCAAAGTGATATTTGGAAGCCCATAGAGTGCTATGGTGAAAAGGGAAATATCCTCAGATGAAATATGGAAAGGAGCTTTCTGAGAAACTGCTTAGGGTTATGTTAATTCACCTCACAGCGTTCCATCTGTATTTCTTGGATCTCTTTGCTAGCCTTATTTCGGTGGAATCTGAGAACAGATATTTCGGATCCCTTTGAAGACTACAGGGCCAAAGGAAATATCCTCCGATAACAAAGAGAAAGAAGCTTTCTGAGAAACTGCTTCGTGTTCTGTTAAAACATCTCAGAGAGTTACAGGATTCCCCTCAAGAAGCCTTTCTTCGCTCAGATAGTTCTTGTGGAATTGTCAAAGTGATATTTGGAAGCCCTTAGAGGGTTATGGTGAAAAAAGAAATATCCTCAGATGAAATCTGCAAAGAAGCTTTCTGAGGAACTACTCTGTGATGTGTGACTTCCACTCACAGAGTTACATCTGTATTTCGTGGATCTCTTTGCTAGCATTATTTCTGTGGAAACTGAGAACAGATATTTCGGATCCCGTTGAAGACTATAGGGCCTAAGGAAATATCCTCCGATAACAAAGAGAAAGAAGCTTTCTGAGAAACTTCTTTGTGTTCTGTGAAATCATCTCACAGAGTTACAGCTTTACCCTCAAGAAGCCTTTCACTGAGACAGTTCTTGTGGAATTGGCAAAGTGATATTTGGAAGCCCGAATAGGGCTATGGTGAAAAAGGAAATATCCTCAGATGAAATCTGGAAAGAAGCTTCCTGAGAAACTGCTTAGTGTTCTGTTAATTCATCTCACAGAGTTACATCTGTATGTCGTGGATCTCTTTGCTAGCCTTATTCCTGTGGAATCTGAGAACAGATATTTCGGATCCCTTTGAAGACTATAGGGCCAAGGGAAATATCCTCCGATAACAAAGAGAAAGAAGCTTTTTGAGAAACTTCTTTGTGTTCTGTGAAATCATCTCACAGAGTTACAGGTTTCCCCTCAAGAAACCTTTCGCTAAGACAGTTCTTGTGGAATTGGCAAAGTGATATTTGGAAGCCCATAGAGTGCTACGGTGAAAAAGGAAATATCCTCAGATGAAATATGGAAAGAAGCTTTCTGAGAAACTGCTCTGTGATGTGTGACTTCCACTCACAGAGTTACATCTGTGTATCGTGGATCTCTTTGCTAGCCTTATTTCTGTGGAATCTAAGAACATATTTTTCGGATCCCTTTGAAGACAATAGGGCCAAAGGAAGTAACCTCCGATAACAAAGAGAAAGAAGCTTTCTGAGAAACTTCTTTGTGTTCTGTGAAATCATCTCACAGAGTTACAGCTTTACCCTCAAGAAGCCTTTCGCTCAGACAGTTCTTGTGGAATTGGCAAAGTGACATTTGGAAGCCCTTAGAGGGCTATGGTGAAAAAGGAAATATCCTCAGATGAAATCTGGAAAGAAGCTTTCTGAGAAACTGCTCTGTAATGTTGGACTTCCACTCACAGAGTTATATCTGTATTTCGTGGATCTCTTTGCTAGCCTTATTTCTGTGGAATCTGAGAACAGATTCTTCGAATCCCGTTGAAGGGTATAGGGCCAAAGGAAATATCCTCTGATAAAAAAGAGAAAGAAGCTTTCTGAGAAACTTCTTTGTGTTCTGTGAAATCATCTCACAGACTTACAGCTTTCCCCTCAAGAAGCCTTTCCCTAAGACAGTTCTTGTGGAATTCGTAAAGTGATATTTGGAAGCCCATAGAGGGCTATGGTGAGAAAGGAAATATCCTCAGATGAAATGTGTAAAGAAGCTTTCTGAGAAACTGATTAGTGTTCTGTTAATTCATCTCACAGAGTTACAGCTTTCCCCTCAAGAAGCCTTTCACTATGACAGTTCTTGTGGAATTGGCAAAGTGATATTTGGAAGCCCTTAGAGGGCTATGGTGAAAAAGGAAATCTCCTCAGATGAAACCTGGAAAGAAGCTTTCTGAGAAACTGCTTAGGGTTCTGTTAATTCACCTCACAGAGTTCCATCTGTATTTCTTGGATCTCTTTGCTAGCCTTATTTCTGTGTAATCTGAGGACAGATATTTCGGATCCCTTTGAAGTCTATAGGGCCAAAGGAACTATGCTCCGATAACAAAGAGAAAGAAGCTTTCTGAGAAACTTCTTTGTGTTCTGTGAAATCATCTCACAGAGTTACAGCTTTACCCTCAAGAAGCCTTTCTCTCAGACAGTTCTTGTGGAATTGGCAAAGTGATATTTCGAAGCCCATAGAGTGCTATGGTGAAAAGGGAAATATCCTCAGATGAAATATGGAAAGAAGCTTTCTGAAAAACTGCTCTGTGATGTGTGACTTCCACTCACAGAGTTACATCTGTATTTCGTGGATCTCTTTGCCAGCCTTATTTCTGTGGAATCTGAGAACAGATATTTCGGATGCTTTTGAAGACTCTAGGGCCAAAGGAAATATCCTCCGATAACAAAGAGAAAGAAGCTTTCTGAGAAACTTCTTTATGTTCTGTGAAATCATCTCACAGCGTAACAGGTTTCCACTCAAGAAGCCTTTCGCTCAGACAGTTTTGTGGAATTGGCAAAGTGATTTTTGAAGCCCATAGACTGCTATGGTGAAAAAGGAAATATTCTCAGATGAAATTTGGAAAGAAGCTTTCTGAGAAACTGCTCTGTCATGTGTGACTTCCCCTCACAGAGTTACATCTGTATTTCGTGGATCTCTTTGCTAGCCTTATTTCTGTGGAATCTAAGAACAGATGTTTCGGATCCCTTTGAAGACAATAGGGCCAAAGGAAATATCCTCCGATAACAAAGAGAAAGAATCTTTCTGAGAAACTTCTTTGTGTTCTGTGAAATCATCTCACAGAGTTACAGTTTCAACTCAAGTAGCCTTTCGCTAAGAGAGTTCTTGTGTAATTGGCAAAGTGATATTTGGAAGCCCATAGAGGGCTATGGTGAAAAAGGAAATATCCTCAGATGAAATCTGGAAACAAGCTTTCTGAGATACTGCTTAGTGTTCTGTTAATTCATCTCACGGAGTTACATCTGTATGTCGTGGGTCTCTTTGCTAGCCTTATTCCTGTGGAATCTGAGAACAGATATTTCGGATCCCTCTGAAGATTATAGGGCCAAAGGAAATATCCTCTGATAACAAAGAGAAAGAAGCTTTCTGAGAAACTTCTTTGTGTTCTGTGAAATCATCTCACAGAGTTACAGGTTTCCCCTCAAGAAGCCTTTCGCTCAGACATTTCTTGTAGTATTGGCAAAGTGATATTTGGAAGCCCATAGAGGGCTATGGTGAAAAAGGAAATATCCTCAGATGAAATCTGGAAAGAAGTTTTCTGAGAAACTGCTTAGTGTTCAGTTAATTCATCTCACAGAGTTACATCTGTATTTCGTGGATCTCCTTGCTAGCCTTATTTCTGTGGAATCTGAGAACAGATATTTCGGATCCCTTTGAAGACTATAGGGCCAAAGGAAATATCCTCCGATAACAAAGAGAAAGAAGCTCTCTGAGAAACTTCTTTGTGTTCTGTGAAATCATCTCACAGAGTTACAGCTTTCCGCTCAGATGTCTTTCGCAAGAAAGTTCTTGTGGAATTTGCAAAGTGATATTTGGGAGCCCATAGATGGCTATGGAGAAAAAGGAAATATCCTCAGATGAAATCTGGAAAGAAGCTTTCTGAAAGACTGCTCTGTGATGTGTGACTTCCACTCACAGAGTTACATCTGTATTTCGTGGACCTCTTTGCTAGCCTTATTTCTGTGGAATTTGAGAACAGATATTTCGGATCCCTTTGAAGACTATAGAGCCAAAGGAAATATCCTCCGACAACAAAGAGAAAGAAGCTTTGTGAGAAACTTCTTTGTGTTCTGTGAAACCATCTCACAGAGTTACAGCTTTCCCCTCAAGAAGCCTTTCGCTAAGACAGTTCTTGTGGAATTGGGAAAGTGATATTTGGAACCCCTAGACGGCTATGGTGAAAAAGGAAATATCCTCAGATGAAATCTGGAAAGAAGCTTTCTTAGAAACTGCTCTGTGAGGTGGGACTTCCACTCACAGAGTTACATCTGTATTTCGTGGATCTCTTTGCTAGCCTTATTTCCGTGGAATCTGAGAACAGATATTTCGGATCCCTTTGAAGACTATAGGGCCAAAGAAATATCCTCCGATAAGAAAGAGAAAGAAGCTTTCTGAGAAACTTCTTTGTGTTCTGTGAAATCATCTCACAGAGTTACAGCCGTCCCCTCAAGAACCCTTTGGTTAAGACAGTTCTTGTGGAATTGGCAGAGTGATATTTGGAAGCCCATAGAGAGCTATCGTGATAAAGGAAATATCCTCAGATGAAATCTGGAAAGAAGCTTTCTGAGAAACTGCTTAGTCTTCCGTTAATTCATCTCACAGAGTTACATCTGTATTTCGTGTATCTCTTTGCTAGCCTTATTTCTGTGGAATCTGAGAAAAGATATTTCGGTTCCCTTTGAAGACTATAGGGCCAAAGGAAATAGAGTCCGATAACAAAGAAAAAGAAGCTTTCTGAGAAACTTCCTTGTTTTCTGTGAAATCATCTCACAGAGTTACAGCTTTCCCTTCAAGAAGCCTTTCGCTAAGACAGTTCTTGAGAAATTGGCAAAGTGATATTTGGAAGCCCATAGAGGGCTCTGGTGAAAAAGGAAATATCCTTAGATGAAATCTGGAAAGAAACTTTCTGAGAAACTGCTCTGTGATGTTTGTCTTCCACTCACGGAGTTACATCTGTTTTTCGTGGATCTCTCTGCTAGCCTTTTTTCTGTTGGATCTGAGAACAGATATTTCGGATCCCTTTGAAGACTATAGGGCCATAGGAAACATCCTCCGATAACAAAGAGAAAGAAGCTTTCTGAGAAACTTCTTTGTGTTCTGTGAAATCATCTCACAGAGTTACAGCTTTCCCCTCAAGAAGCCTTTCGCTAAGACACTTCTTGTGGAATTGGCAAAGTGATATATGGAAACCCATAGAGGGCTATGGTGAAAAAGGAAATATCCTCCGATGAAATCTGGAAAGAAGCTTTCTGAGAAATTGCTTAGGGTTCTGTTAATTCATCTCACAGAGTTACATGTGTATATCGTGGATCTCTTTGCTAGCCTTATTTCTGTGGACTCTGAGAACCGATATTTCGGATCCCTTTGAAGCGTAGAGGCTCAAAGGAAATATCCTCCGACAACAAAGAGAAAGAGGCTTTCTGAGAAACTTCTTTGTGTTCTGTGAAATCATCTCACAGTGTTCCAACTTTATCCTCAAGAATCCTTTCGCCAAGACAGTTCTTCTGGAATTGGCAAAGTGATATTTGGAAGCCCTTAGAGGGCTATGGTGAAAAAGGAAATATCCTCAGATGAAATCTGGAAAGAAGCTTTCTGAGAAACTGCTCTGTGATGTGTGACTTCCACTCACAGAGTTACATCTGTATTTCGTGGATCTCTTTGCTAGCCTTATTTCTGTGGAATCTGAGAACAGATATTTCGGATCCCTTTGAAGACCATAGGGCCATAGGAAATATCCTCCGATAACAAAGAGAAAGAAACTTTCTGAGAAACTTCTTTGTGTTCTGTGAAATCATCTCACAGAGTTACTGTTTCCCCTCAAGAAGTCTTTCGCTCAGACAGTTCTTTTGGAATTGGCAAAGCGATATTTGGAAGCCCAGAGAGGGCTATGGTGATAAAGGAAATATCCTCAGATGAAATCTGGAAAGAAGCTTTCTGAGAAACTGCTTAGTGGTCCGTTAATTCATCTCACTGAGATACATCTGTATTTCGTGTATCTCTTTGCTAGCCTTATTTCTGTGTATTCTGAGAACAGATACTTCGGATACCTTAGAAGACTATAGGGCCAAAGGAAATGTACCCCGATAACAAAGAGAAAGAAGCTTTCTGAGAAACTTCTTTGTGTTCTGTGAAATATTCTCACAGAGTTACAGCTTTGGCCTCAAGAAGTCTTTCGCTAAAACAGTTCTTGTGGAATTGGCAAAGTGATATTTGGAAGCCCATAGAGGGCTATGGTGAAAAGGGAAATATCCTCAGATGAAATCTGGAAAGAAGCTTTCTGAGAAACTGCTCTGTGATGTGTGACTTCCACTCACAGAGTACATCTGTATTTCTTGATTCTCTTTGCTAGCCTTATTTCTGTGGAATCTGAGAACAGATATTTCGGATCCCTTTGAAGACTAAAGGGCCTAAGGAAATATCCTCTCATAATAAAGAGAAAGAAGCTTTCTGAGAAACTTTTTTGTGTTCTGTGAAATCATCTCACAGAGTTACAGCTTTCCCCTCAAGAAGCCTTTCGCTCAGACAGTTCTTGTGGAATTGGCAAAGTGATATTAGGAAGCCCATAGATGGCTATGGTGAAAAAGGAAATATCCTCTGATGAAATCTGGAAAGAAGCTTTCTGAGAAACTGCTTAGTGTTCTGTTAATTCATCTCACAGAGTTACATCTGTATTTCGTGGATCTCTTTGATAGTCTTATTTCTGTGGAATCTGAGAACAGATATTTCGGATCCCTTAGAAGACTATTGGGCCAAAGGAAATATACTCCGATAACAAAGAGAAAGAAGCTTTCTGAGAAACTTCTTTGTGTTCTGTGAAATCTCCTCACAGATTTACAGCTTTATCCTCAAGAAGTTTTTCGCCAAGACGGTTCTTCAAGAATTGCCAAAGTGATATTTGAAGCCCCTAGAGGGCTATGGTGAAAAAGGAAATATCCTCAGATAAAATCTGGAAAGAAGCTTTCTGAGAAACTGCTCTGTGATGTGTGGCTTCCACCCACTGAGTTACATTTGTACTTCGTGGATCTCTTTGCTAGCCTTATTTCTGTGGAATCTAAGAACAGATATTTCGGATCCCTTTGAAGACTATAGGGCCAAAGGAAATATCCTCCGAAAACAAAGAGAAAGAAGCTTTCTGAGAATCCTCTTTGTGTTCTGTGAAATCATCTCATAGAGTTACAGCTTTCCCCTCAAGAAGCCTTTCGCTAAGACAGTTCAAGTGGAATTGGCAAAGTGATATTTGGAAGCCCACAGAGAGCTATGGTGAAAAAGGAAATATCCGCAGATGAAATCTGGAAAGAAGCTGTCTAGAAACTGCTTAGTGTTCCGTTAATTCATCTCACAGAGTTACATCTGTATTTCGTGTATCTCTTTGCTAGCCTTATTTCTGTGGAATCTGAGAAAAAATATTTCGGATCCTTTTGAAGACTATAGGGCCAAAGGAAATAGACTCCGATAACAAAGAAAAAGAAGGTTTCTGAGAAACTTCCTTGTTTTCTGTGAAATCATCTCACAGAGTTACAGCTTTCCCCTCAAGAAGCCTTTCGCTAAGACAGTTCTTGTGAAATTGGCAAAGTGATATTTGGAAGCCCATAGAGGGCTCTGGTGAAAAAGGAAATATCCTTAGATGAAATCTGGAAAGAAACTTTCTGAGAAACTGCTCTGTGACGTTTGCTTTCCACTCACAGAGTTACATCTGTTTTTCGTGGATCTCTCTGCTAGCCTTTTTTCTGTTGGATCTGAGAACAGATATTTCGGATCCCTTTGAAGACTATAGAGCCATAGGAAACATCCTCCGATAACAAAGACAAAGAAGCTTTCTGAGAATCTTCTTTGTGTTCTGTGAAATCATCTCACAGAGTTACAGCTTTCCCCTCAAGAAGCCGTTCGCTAAGACAGTTCTTGTGGAATTGGCAAAGTGATATATGGAAACCCATAGAGGGCTACGGTGAAAAAGGAAATATCCTCCGATGAAATCTGGAAAGAAGCTTTCTGACAAATTGCTTAGTGTTCTGTTAATTCATCTCACAGAGTTACATGTGTATATCGTGGATCTCTTTGCAAGCCTTATTTCTGTGGAATCTGAGAACCGATATTTCGGATCCCTTTGAAGAGTATAGGCTCAAGGAAATATCCTCCGACAACAAAGAGAAAGAAGCTTTCTGAGAAACTTCTTTGTGTTCTGTGAAATCATCTCACAGTGTTACAGCTTTATCCTCAAGAATCCTTTCGCCAAGACAGTTCTTCTGGAACTGGCAAAGTGATATTTGGAAGCCCTTAGAGGGCTATGGTGAAAAAGGAAATATCCTCACATGAAATCTGGAAAGAAGCTTTCTGAGAAACTGCTCTGTAATGTGTGACTTCCACTCACAGAGATACATCTGTATTTCGTGGATCCCTTTGCTAGCCTTATTTCTGTGGAATCTGAAAACAGATATTTCGGATCCCTTTGACGACTATAGGGCCAAAGGAAATATCATCCGATAACAAAGAGTAAGAAGCTTTATGAGAAACTTCTTTGTGTTCTGTGAAATCATCTCACATAGTTAGAGCTTTCCCCTCAAGAAGCCTTTCGCTCAGACCGTTCTAGTGGAATTGGCAAAGTGATATTTGGAAGCCCATGGAGGGCTATGGTTAAATAGGAAATATCCTCAGATGGAATCTGGAAAGAAGCTTTCTGAGAAACTGCTTTGTGATGTGTGACTTCCACTCACAGAGTTACATCTGTATTTCGTGGGTCTCTTTGCTAGCCTTATTTCTGTGGAATCTGAGAACAGATATTTCGGATCCTTTTGAAGACTATAGCGACAAAGGAAATATCCTCCGACAACAAAGAGAAAGAAGCTTTCTGAGAAACTTCTTTGTGTTCTGTGAAATCATCTCACAGAGTTACAGCTTTAACCTCAAGAAGCCTTTCGCCAAGACAGTTCTTCTGGAATTGGCAAAGTGATATTTGGAAGCCCATAGGGGGCTATGGTGAAAAAGGAAATATCCTCAGATGAAATCTGGAAAGAAGCTTTCTGAGAAACTGCTCTGTGATGTGTGACTTCCACTCACAGAGTTACATCTGTATTTCGTGTATCTCCTTGTTAGCCTTATTTCTGTGGAATCTGAGAACAGATATTTCGGATCCCTTTGAAAACTATAGGGTCAAAGGAAATATCCTCCGATAACAAATAGAAAGAAGCTTTCTGAGAAACTTCTTTCTATTCTCTGAAATCATCTCACAGAGTTACAGCTTTCCCCTCAGGAAGCCTTTCGCTCACACAGTTCTTGTGTAATTGGCAAAGTGATATTTGAAAGCCCATAGAGGGCTACGGTGAAAAAGGAAATATCCTCAGATGAAATCTGGAAAGAACCTTTCTGACAAACTGCTTAGTGTTCTGTTAATTCATCTCACAGAGTTACAACTGTATTTTGTGGATCTCTTTGCTAGCCTTATTTCTGTGGAATCTGAGAACAGATATTTCGGAACCCTTTGAAGACTATAGGTCCAAAGGAAATATCCTACGATAACAAAGAGAAAGAAGCCTTCTGAGAAACTTCTTTGTGTTCTGTGAAATCATCTCACAGAGTTACACCTTTCCCCTCAAGAAGCCTTTCGCTAAGACAGTTCTTGTGGAATTTCCAAAGTGAT
The DNA here is from genome assembly GCF_037993035.2 of Macaca fascicularis. Taxonomy (NCBI): domain Eukaryota; kingdom Metazoa; phylum Chordata; class Mammalia; order Primates; family Cercopithecidae; genus Macaca; species Macaca fascicularis. The sequence continues at coordinate 54,648,051 of NC_088380.1, forward strand.
ATTTGGAAGCCCTTAGAGGGCTGTGGTGAAAAAGGAAATATCCTCAGATGAAATCTGGAAGGAAGCTTTCTGAGAAACTGCTTAGTGTTCTGTTACTTCATCTCACAGAGTTACATCTGTATTTCGTGGATCTCTTTGCTAGCCTTATTTCAGTGGAATCGGAGAACAGATACATCGGATCACATCGAAGAGTATAGGCTAAAGGAAATATCCTCCAGTAACAAAGAGAAAGAAGCTTTCTGAGAAACTTCTTTGTGTTCTGTGAAATCATCTCACAGAGTTACAGCTGTCCGCTCAAGAAGCCTTTCGCTAAGACAGTTCTTGTGGAATTGGCAATGTGATATTTGGAAGCCCGTAGACGGCTCTGGTGAAAAAGGAAATATCCTCAGATGAAATCTGGAAAGAAGCTTTCTGAGAAACTGCTCTGTGTTGTGTCACTTCCACTCACAGAGTTTCATCTGTATTTCGTGGATCTCTTTGCTAGCCTTATTTCTGTGGAATCTGAGAACAGATATTTCGGATCCCTTTGAAGGCTATAGGGTCAAAGGATATATCCTCCGATAACAAAGAGAAAGAAGCTTTCTGAGAAACTTCTTTGTGTTCTTTAAAATCATCTCACAGAGTTACAGCTTTCCCCTGAAGAAGCCTTTCGCTCAGACAGTTCTTGTGAAATTGGCAAAGTGATATTTGGAAGCCCATAGAAGGTTATGGTGAAAAAGGGAATATCCTCAGATGAAATCTGGAAAGAAATTTTCCGAGAAACTGCTCTGTGATGGGTGACTTCCACTCACAGAGTTACATCTGTATTTCGTGGATCTCTTTGTTAGCCTTATTTCTGTGGAATCTGAGAACAGATATTTCGGAACCCTTTGAAGACTATAGGGCCAAAGGAAATATCCTCCGATAATAAAGAGAAAGAAGCTTTCTGAGAAACTCCTTTGTGTTCTGTGAAATTATCTCACAGAGTTACAGCTTTCCCCTCAAGAAGCCTTTCGCTCAGACAGTTCTTGTGGAATTGGCAAAGTGATATTTGGAAGCCCATAGAGGGCTATGGTGAAAAAGGAAATACCCTCAGATGAAATCTGGAAAGAAGCTTTGTGAGAAACTGCTTTGTGTTCTGTTAGTTCATCTCAGAGAGTTACATCTCTATTTCGTGGATCTCTTTACTAGCCTTATTTCTGTGGATTCTGAGAAGAGATATTTCGGATGCCTTCGAAGAGTAGAGGCTGAAAGGAAATATCCTCCAATAACAAAGAGAAAGAAGCTTTCTGAGAAACTTCTTTGTGTTCTGTGAAATCATCTCACAGAGTTACAGCTTTCCAGTCAAAAAGCCTTTCGCTCAGACAGTTCTTGTGGAATTGGCAAAGTGATATTTGGAAACACATACAGGGGTATGGTGAAATTGAAATATCCTCAGATGAAATCTGGAAAGCAACTTTCTGAGAAACTGCTCTGTGATGTGTGACTTCCACTCACAGAGTTACATCTGTATTTCGTGGATCTCTTTGCTAGCCTTATTTCTGTGGAATCTGAGAACAGATATTTCGGATCCCTTTGAAGACTATAGGGACAAAGGATATATCCTCCGATAAGAAACAGAAAGAAGCTTTCTGAGAAACTTCTTTGTGTTCTGTGAAATGATCTCACAGAGTTACAGCTTTCCCCTCAAGAAGCCTTTCGCTAAGACAGTTCTTGTGGAATTGGCAAAGGGATATTTGGAAGCCCATAATAGGCTTGGGTGAAAATGGAAATATCTTCAGATGAAATCTGGAAAGAAGCTTTCTGAGAAACTGCTTAGTGTTCTCTTAATTCATCTCTCAGAGTTACCTCTGTATTCGTGGATCTCTTTGCTAGCCTTATTTCTGTGGAATCTGAGAACAGATATTTCATATCCCTTTGAAGACTTTAGGGCCAAAGAAAATATCCTCCGATAACAAGGAGAAAGAAGCTTTCTGAGAAACTTCTTTGTGTTTTGTGAAATCATCTCACAGAGTTACAGCTTTCCCCTCAGGAAGACTTTCGTAAGACAGTTCTTGTGGAATTGGCAAAGTGATATTTGGAAGCCCATAGAGGGCTCTGGTGAAAAAGGAAATATCCTCAGATGAAATCTGGAAAGAAGCTTTCTGAGAAACTGCTCTGTGATGTGTGACTTCCACTCACAGAGTTACATCTGTATTTCGTGGATCTCTTTGCTAGCCTTATTTCTGTGGAATCTGAGAACAGATATTTCGGATCCCTTTGAAGACTATAAGGCCAAAGGAAATGTCCTCCGAAAACAAAGAGAAAGAAGCTTTCTGAGAAACTTCTTTGTGTTTTGTGAAATTATCTCACAGAGTTACAGTTTTCCCCTTAAGAAGCCTTTCGCTAAGACAGTTCTTGTGGAATTGGCAAAGTGATATTTGGAAGCCCATAGAGGGCTATGGTGAAAAAGGAAATATCCTCAGATGAAATCTGGAAAGAGTCTTTCTGAGAAACTGCTTAGTGTTCTGTTAATTCATCTCACAGAGTTACATCTGTATTTCGTGGATCTCTTTGCTGCCTTATTTCTGTGGAATCTGAGAACAGATATTTCGGATCCCTTTGAAGACTCTAGGGCCAAAGGAAATATCCTCCGATAACTAAGAGAAAGAAGATTTCTGAGAAACTTCTTTGTGTTCTGTGAAATCATGTCACAGAGTTACAGCTTCCCCTCAAGAAGCCTTTCGCTAAGACAGTTCTTGTGGAATTGGCTAAGTGATATTTGGAAGCCCTTAGAGGGGTATGTTGAAAATGGAAATATCCTCAGATGAAATCTGGACAGAAGATTTCTGAGAAACTGCTCAGTGTTCTTTTATTTCATCTCAGAGAGTTACTTCTGTATTTCGTGGATCTCTTTGCTAGCCTTATTTCTGTGGAATCTGAGAACAGATATTTCAGATATCTTTGAAGAGTATAGGGCCTAAGGATATATCCACCGATAACAAAGAGAAAGAAGCTCTCTGAGAAACTTCTTTGTGTTCCGTGAAATCATCTCACAGAGTTACAGCTTTCCCCTCAAGAAGCCTTTCGCTAAGACAGTTCTTGTGGAATTGGCAAGTGATATTTGGAAGCCCATAGAGGGCTACGATGAAAAAGGAAATATCCTGAGATGAAATCTGGAAACAAACTTTCTGAGAAACTCCTTAGTGTTCTGTTAATTCATCTCACAGTTTTACATCTGTATTTCGTGGATCTCTTTGCTAGCCTTATTTCTGTGGAATCTGAGAACAGATATTTCGGATCCCTTCGAAGAGTATAGGCTCAAAGGAAATATCCTCCAATAATAAAGAGAAAGAAGCTTTCTGAGAAACTTCTTTGTGTTCTGTGAAATCATCTCACAGAGTTACAGCTTTCCGCTCAGATGTCTTTTGCAAGAAAGTTCTTGTGGAATTTGCAAAGTGATATTTGGAAGCCCATAGATGGCTACGGAGAAAAAGGAAATATCCTCAGATGAAATCTGGAAAGAAGCTTTCTGAAAGACTGCTCTGTGATGTGTGACTTCCACTCACAGAGTTACATCTGTATTTCGTGGACCTCTTTGCTAGCCTTATTTCTGTGGAATCTCAGAACAGATATCTCGGATCCCTTTGAAGACTATAGAGCCAAAGGAAATATCCTCTGACAACAAAGAGAAAGAAGCTTTGTGAGAAACTTCTTTGTGTTCTGTGAAACCATCTCACAGAGTTACAGCTTTCCCCTCAAGAAACCTTTCGCTAAGACAGTTCTTGTGGAATTGGCAAAGTGATATTTGGAAGCCCATAGACGGCTATGGTGAAAAAGGAAATATCCTCAGATGAAATCTGGAAAGAAGCTTTCTTAGAAACTGCTCTGTGAGGTGGGACTTCCACTCACAGAGTTACATCTGTATTTCGTGGATCTCTTTGCTAGCCTTATTTCCGTGGAATCTGAGAACAGATATTTCAGATCCCTTTGAAGACTATAGGGCCAAAGAAATATCCTCCGATAACAAAGAGAAAGAAGCTTTCTGAGAAACTTCTTTGTGTTCTGCGAAATCATCTCACAGAGTTACAGCTTTCCCGTCAAGAAGCCTTTCGCTAAGATTGTTCTTGTGGAATTGTCAAAGTGATATTTGGAAGCCCAAAGAGGGCTATGGTGAAAAAGGAAATATCCTCAGATGAAATCTGCAAAGAAACTTTCTGAGAAACTGCTTAGTGTTCTGTTAATTCATCTCTCAGAGTTACATCTGTATTCGTGGATCTCTTTGCTAGCTTTATTTCTGTGGAATCTGAGAACCGATATTTCATATCCCTTTGAAGACTTTAGTGCCATAGGAAATATCCTCCGATAACAATAAGAAAGAAGCTTTCTGAGAAACTTCTTTGTGTTCTGTGAAATCATCTCACAGTGTTACAGCTTTCCCATCAAGAAGGCTTTCGCAAGAAAGTTCTTGTGGAATTTGCAAAGTGATATTTGGAAGCCCATAGAGGGCTATGGTGAAAAAGGAAATATCCTCAGATGAAATCTGGAAAGAAGCTTTCTGAGAGACTGCTCTGTGATGTGTGACTTCCACTCACAGAGTTACATCTGTATTTCGTGGATCTCTTTGCTAGCCTTATTTCTGTGGTATCTGAGAACAGGTATTTCGGATCCCTTTGTAGACTATATTGCCAAAGAAAGTATCCTCCGATAACAAAGAGAAAGAAGCTTTCTGAGAATCTACTTTGTGTTCTATGAAATCAACACAGAGAGTTACAGCTTTCCCCACACGAAGCCTTTCGTTAAGACAGTTCTTGTGGAATTGGCAAAGTGATATTTGGAAGCCCATAGAGGGCTATGGTGAAAAAGGAAATATCCCCAGATTAAATCTGGAAAGACTTTCTGAGAAACTTCTCTGTAATGTGTGACTTCCACTCACAGAGTTACATCTGTATTTCGTCGATCTGTTTGCTAGCCTTATTTCTGTGGAATCTGAGAACAGATATTTCGGATCCCCTTGAAGACTATAGGGCCAAAGGAAATATCCACCGATAACAAAGAGAAAGAAGCTTTCTGAGAAACTTCTTTGTGTTCTGTGAAATCATCTCACAGAGCTGCTGCTTTCCTCTCAAGAAGCCTTTCGCTCAGAAAATTCTTGTGGAATTTGCAAAGTGATATTTGGAAGCCAATAGAGGGCTTTGGTGAAAAAGGAAATATCCTCAGATGAAATCTGGAAAGAAGCTTTCTGAGAAACTGCTAAGTGTTCTGTTAATTCATCTCACGGAGTTACATCTGTATTTCGTGGATCTATTTGCTAGCCTTATTTCTGTGGTATCTGGGAACAGATACTTCGGATCCCTTTGAAGACTATAGGGCCAAAGGAAATATCCTCCGATAACAAAGAGAAAGAAGCTTGAGAATCTTCTGTCTGTTCTGTGAAATCATCACACAGAGTTACAGCTTTCCCCTCACGAAGCCTTTCGTTAAGACAGTTCTTTTGGAATTGGCAAAGTGATATTTGGAAGCTCATAGAGGGCTATGGTGAAAAAGGAAATATCCTCAAATGAAATCTGGAAAGAAGCTTTCTGAGAAACTGCTTAGTGTTCTGTTAATTCATCTCACAGTGTTAGATCTGTATGTCGTGGATCTCTTTGCTCGCCTTATTTCTGTGGAATCTGAGAACAGATATTTCGGATCCCTTTGAAGACTATAGGGCCAAAGTAAATATCCACCGATAACAAAGAGAAAGAAGCTTTCTGAGAAACTTCTTTGTGTTCTGTGAAATCATCTCACAGAGTTACAGCTTTCCCCTCAAGACGCCTTTCGCTAATACAGTTCTTGTGGAATTGGCAAAGTGATATTTGGAAGCCCATAGAGGGCAATGGTGAAAAAGGAAATATCCACAGATGAAATCTGGAAGGAAGCTTTCTGAGAAACTGCTCTGTGATGTGTGACTTCCACTCACAGATCTACATCTGTATTTCGTGGATCTCTTAGCTAGCCTTATTTCTGTGGAATCTGAGAACAGATATTTCGGATCCCTTTGAAGACTATAGAGCCAAGGAAATATCCTCCGATAACAAAGAGAAAGAAGCTTTCTGAGAAACTTCTTTGTGTTCTGTGAAATCATCTCACAGAGTTGCTACTTCCCCTCAAGAAGCCTTCCGCTCAGACAATTCTTGTAGAATTGGCAAAGTGATATTTGGAAGCCCGTAGAGGGCTATGTTGAAAAAGGAAATATCCTCAGATGAAATCTGGAAAGAAGCTTTCTGAGAAACTGCTTAGTGTTCTGTTAATTCATCTCACAGAGTTACATCTGTATTTCGTGGATCTCTTTGCTAGCCTTATTTCTGTGGAATCTGAGAACAGATATTTCGGATCCCTTTGAAGACTATAGGGCCAAATAAATATCCATCGATAACAAAGGGAGAATAGCTTTCTGAGAAACTTCTTTGTGTTCTGTGAAATCATCTCCCAGAATTACAACTTTCCCCTCAAGAAGCCTTTCGCTAGGACAGTTCTTGTGGAATTGGCAAAGTGATATTTGGAAGCCCATAGAGGGCTATGGTGAAAAAGGAAATATCCTCAGATGAAATCTGGAAAGAAGCTTTCTGAGAAACTGCTTAGTGTTCTGATAATTCATCTCACAGAGTTACATCTGAATTTCGTGGATCTCTTCGCTCGCCTTATTTCTGTGGAATCTGAGAACAGATATTTCGGATCCCTTTGAAGACTGTGAGGCCAATGCAAATATCCTCCGATAACAAAGAGAAAGAAGCTTTCTGAGAAACTTCTTTGTGTTCTGTGAAATCATCTCACAGAGTTACAGCCTTCCCCTCAAGAAGCCTTTCGCTCAGACAGTTCTTGTGGAATTGGCAAAGTGATATTTGGAAGCCCGTAGAGGGCTATGGTGAAAAAGGAAATATCCTTAGATGAAATCTGGAAAGAAGCTTTCTGAGAAACTGCTTGGTATTCTGTTAATTCATCTCACAGAGTTACATCTGTATTTCGTGGATCTCTTTGCTAGTCTTATTTCTGTGGAATCTGAGAACAGATATTTCGGATCCCTTTGAAGACTATAGGGCCAAAGGAAATATCCTTCGATAACAAAGAGAAAGAAGCTTTCTGAGAAACTTATTTGTGTTCTGTGAAATCATCTCACAGAGTTACAGCTTTCCCCTCAAGAAGCCTTTCGCTCATATAGTTCTTGTGTAATTGGCAAAGTGATATTTTGAAGCCCATAGCGGGCTATGGTGAAAAAGGAAATATCCTCAGATGAAATCTGGAAAGAAGCTTTCTGAGAAATTGCTAAGTGTTCTGTTAATTCATCTCACAGAGTTACATCTGTATTTCGTGGATCTCTTTGCTAGCCTTATTTCTGTGGAATCTGAGAACAGATATTTCGGATCCCTTTGAAGACGATAGGGCCAAAGGAAATATCCTCCGATAACAAAGAGAAAGAAGCTTTCTGAGAAACTTCTTTGTGTTCTGTGAAATCATCTCACAGAGTTACTGCTTTCCCGTCAAAAGCCTTTCGGTAAGACAGTTCTTGTGGAATTGGCAAAGTGATATTTGGAAGCCCGTAGAGGGCTAGGGTGAAAAAGGAAATATCCTCAGATGAATTCTGGAAAGAAGCTTTCTGAGAAACTGCTCTGTGATGTGTGACTTCCACTCACAGAATTACATCTGTATTTCGTGAATCTCTTTGCTAGCCTTATTTCTGTGGAATCTGAGAACAGATATTTCGGATCCCTTTGAAGACTATAGGGCCAACGGAAATATCCTGCGATAACAAAGAGAAAGAAGCTTTCTGAGAAACTTCTTTGTGTTCTGTGAAATCATCTCAAAGAGTTACAGCTTTCCCTTCAAGAAGCCTTTCGCTAAGACAGTTCTTGTGAAATTGGCAAAGTGATATTTGAAAGCCCATAGAGGGCTACGGCGAAAAAGGAAATATCCTCAGACGAAATCTGGAAAGAAGCTTTCTGAGAAACTGCTTAGTGTTCTGTTAATTCATCTCACAGAGTTACATCTGTTTTTCGTGGATCTCTTTGCTAGCCTTATTTCTGTGGAATCTGAGAACAGATATTTCGGATCCCTTTGAAGACTATAGGGCAAAAGGAAATATTCTCCGATAACAAAGACAAAGAAGCTTTCTGAGAAACTTCTTTGTGTTCTGTGAAATCATCTCACAGAGTAACAGCTTTCCCCTCAAGAAGCCTTTCGCTAAGACAGTTCTTGTGGAATTGGCAAAGTCATATTTGGAAGTCCTTAGATGGCTATGGTGAAAAAGGAAATATCCTCAGATGAAATCTGGAAAGAAGCTTTCTGAGAAACTGCTCTGTGATGTGTGACTTCCACTCAGAGAGTTACATCTGTATTTGGTGGATGTCTTTGCCAGCCTTATTTCAGTGGAATCTGAGAAGAGATATTTCGGATCCCTTTGAAGACTATAGGGCCAAAGGAAATATCCGCCGATAACAAAGAGAAAGAAGCTTTCTGAGAAACTTCTTTGTATTCTGTGAAATCATCTCATAGAGTTACAGCTTTCCTCTCAAGAAGCTTTTCGCTAAGACAGTTCTTGTGGAATTGGCAAAGTGATATTAGGAAGCCCATAGTGGGCTATGGTGAAAAAGGAAATATCCTCAGATGAAATCTGGAAAGAAGCTTCTGAGAAACTCCTCACTGTTCTGTTAATTCATCTTACAGGGTTACATCTGTATTTCGTGGATCTCTTTGCTAGCCTTTTTTCTGTTTAATCTGAGAAGAGATATTTCGGATCCCTTTGAAGACTATAGAGCCAAAGGAAATATCCTGCGATAAAAAAGAGAAAGAAGCTTTCCGAGAAACTTCTTTGTGTTCTGTGAAACCATCTCACAGAGTTACAGCTTTCTCCTCAAGAAGCCTTTCGCTTAGACAGTTCTTGTGGATTGGCAAAGTGATATTTGGAAGCCCTTAGTGACCTATGGTGAAAAAGGAAATATCCTCAGATGAAATATGGAGAGAAGCCTTCTGAGAAACTGCTTAGTGTTCTGTTAATGCATCTCACAGAGTTACATGTGTATTTCGTGGATCTCTTTGCTAGCCTTATTTCTGTAGAATCTGAGAACAGATATTTCTCATCCCTTTGAAGTCTCTAGGGCCAAAGGAAATATCCTCCGATAACAAAGAGAAAGAAGATTTCTCAGAAACTTCTTTGTGTTCTGTGAAATCATCTCACAGAGTTACAGCTTTCCCCTCAAGAAGACTTTCGCTCAGACAGTTCTTGTGGAATGGCAAAGTGATATGTTGAAGACCATAGAGGGCTATGGTGAAAAAGGAAATATCCTCAGATGAAATCTGGAAAGAAGATTTCTGAGAAATTGCTTCGTGTTCTGTTAATTCATCTCACAGAGTTACATCTGTATTTCGTGGATCGCTTTGATATACTTATTTCTGTGGAATCTGACAACAGATATTTCGGATCCCTTTGAAGACTATAGGGCCAAAGGAAATATCCTCCGATAACAAAGAGAAAGAACCTTTCTGAGAAACTTCTTTGTGTTCTGTGAAATCATCTCACAGAGTTACAGCTTACCTCTCAAGAAGCCTTTCGCTCACACAGTTCTTGTGGAATTGGCAAAGTGATATTTGGAAGCCCTTAGAGACCTATGGTGAAAAAGGAAATATCCTCAGATGAAATCTGGAAAGAAGCCTTCTGAGAAACTTCTTAGTGTTCTGTTAATTCATCTCACAGAGTTACATGTGTATTTCGTGGATCTCTTTGCTAGCCTTATTTCTGTGGAATCTGAGAACAGATATTTCGGATCCCTTTGAAGACTCTAGGGCCAAAGGAAATATCCTCTGATAACAAAGAGAAAGAAGCTTTCTAAGAAACTTCCTTGTGTTCTGTGAAATCATCTCACAGAGTTACAGCTTTCCCCTCAGGAAGCCTTTCGCTCAGACAGTTCTTGTGGAATTGGCAAAGTGATATTTGGAAGCCAATAGAGTTCTATGGTGAAAAAGGAAATATCCTCAGATGAAATCTGGAAAGAAGCTTTCTGAGAAACTGCTTAGTGTTCTGCTAATTCATCTCACAGAGTTACATCTGAATTTCGTGGATCTCTTTGCTAGCCTTATTTCTGTGGAATCTGAGAACAGATATTTTGGATCGATTTGAAGACTATAGGGCCAAAGGAAATATCCTCCGATAACAAAGAGAAAGAAGCTTTCTGAGAAACTTCTTTGTGTTCTGTGAAATCATCCCACAGAGTTACATCTTTCCCCTGAAGAAGCCTTTCGCTCAGACAGTTCTTGTGGAATTGGCAAAGTGATATTTGGAAGCCCATAGAGGGCTATGGTGGAAAGGGAAATATCCTCAGATGAAATCTGGAAAGAAGCTTTCTGACAAACTGCTCTGTCTTGTGTGACTTCCACTCACAGAGTTACTCTGCATTTCGTGAATCTCTTTGCTGGCCTTATTTCTTTGGAATCTGAGAACAGATATGTCGGATCCCTTTGAAGACTATAGGGCCAAAGGAAATATCCTCTGATAACAAAGAGAAAGAAGCTTTCTGAGAAACTTCTGGATGTTCTGTGAAATCATCTCACAGAGTTACAGCTTTCCCCTAAAGAAGCCTTTCGCTCAGACAGTTCTTGTGGAATTGGCAAAGTGACATTTGGAAGCCCATAGAGGGCAACGGTGAGAAAGGAAATATCCACAGATGAAATCTGGAAAGAAGCTTTCTGAGAAACTGTTCTGTGATGTGTTTCTTCCTCTCTCAGAATTACATCTGCATTTCGTCGATCTCTTTGCTAGACTTATTTCTGTGGAATATGAGAACAGGTATTTCGGATCCCTTTGAAGACTATAGGGCCAAAGGAAATATCCTGCGATAACAAAGAGAAAGAAGCTTTCTGAGAAACTTCTTTGTGTTCTGTGAAATCATCTCACAGAGTTACAGCTTTCCCCTCAAGAAGCCTTTCGCTAAGACACTTCTTGTGGAATTGACAAAGTGATATTTGGAAGCCCATAGAGGGCTATGGTGAAAAAGGAAATATCCTCAGATGAAATCTGGAAAGAGGCTTTCTGAGAAACTGTTTAATCTTCTGTTAATTCATCTCACAGAGTTACATCTGTATTTCGTGGATCTCTTTTACTAGCCTTATTTCTGTGGAATCTGAGAACAGATATTTCGGATCCCTTTGAAGACTATAGGGCCAAAGGAAATATCCTGCGATAACAAAGAGAAAGAAGCTTTCTGAGAAACTTCTTTGTGTTCTGTGAAATCATCTAACAGAGTTACAGCTTTCCCCTCAAGAAGCCTTTCGCTAAGACAGTTCTTGTGGAATTTGAAAAGTGATATTTGCAATCCCATAGAGGGGTATGGTGAAAAAGGAAAAATCCTCAGATGAAATCTGGAAAGAAGCTTTCTGAGAAACTGCTCTGTGATGTGTGACTTCCATTCACAGATTTACATCTCTATTTCGTGGATCTCTTTCCTTGGCTTATTTTGTGGAATCTGAGAACAGATATTTCGGATCCCTTTGAAGACTCTAGGACCAAAGGAAATATCCTCCGATAACAAAGAGAAAGAAGCTTTCTGAGAAACTTCTTTGTGTTCTGTGAAATCATGTCACAGAGTTACAGCTTTCCCCTCAAGAAGCCTTTCGCTCAGACAGTTCTTGTGGAATTGGCAAAGTGATATTTGGAAGCCAATAGAGGGCTACGGTGAAAAAGGAAATATCTCAGATGAAATCTGTAAAGAAGCTTTCTGAGAAACTGCTTAGTGTTCTGTTAATTCATCTCACAGAGTTACGTCTGTATTTCGTGGATCTCTTTGTTAGCCTTATTTCTGTGGAATCTGAGAACAGATATTTCTGTTCCTTTTGAAGACTCTCGGGCCAAAGGAAATATCCTACGACAACAAAAAGAAAGAAGCTTTCTGATAAACTACTTTGTGTTCTGTGAAATCATCTCACAGAGTTACAGCTTTTCCCTCAAGAAGCCTTTCGCTCAGACAGTTCTTGTGGAATTGGCAAAGTGATATTTGGAAGCCCATAGAGGGCTATGGTGAAAAAGGAAATATCCTCAGATGAAATCTGGAAAGAAGCTTTCTGAGAAACTGCTTAGTGTTCTCTCAATTCATCTCTCAGAATTACATCTGTATTTCGTGGGTCTCTTTGCTAACCTTATTTCTGTGGAATCTGAGAACAGATATTTCGGATCCCTTTGAAGACTGTAGGGCCAAAGGAAATATCCTCCGATAACAAAGAGAAAGAAGCTTTCTCAGAAACTTCTTTGTGTTCTGTGAAATCATGTCACAGAGTTACAGCTTTCCCCTCAAGAAGCCTTTGGCTCAGACAGTTCTTGTGGATTTGGCAAAGTGATATTTGGAAGCCCATAGAGGGCTATGGTGAAAAAGGAAATATCCTCAGATGAAATCTGGAGAGAAGCTTTCTGAGAAACTGCTCTGTGATGTGTGGCTTCCAGTCACAGAGTTACATCTGTATTTCGGGGATCTCTTTGCTATCCTTATTTTGTGGAATCTGAGAACAGATATCTCGGATCCCTTTGAAGACTATAGGGCCAAAGGAAATATCCTCCGACAACAAAGAGAAAGAAGCTTTGTGAGAAACTTCTTTGTGTTCTGTGAAACCATCTCACAGAGTTACAGCTTTCCCCTCAAGAAGCCTTTCGTTCAGACATATCTTGTGGAATTGGCAAAGTGATATTTGGAAGCCCATAGAGGGCTATGGTGAAAAAGGAAATATCCTCAGATGAAATCTGGAAAGAAGCTTTCTGAGAAACTGCTTAGTGTTCTGCTAATTCATCTCACAGAGTTACATCTGAATTTCGTGGATCTCTTTGCTAGCCTTATTTCTGTGGAATCTGAGAACAGATATTTTGGATCCCTTTGAAGACTATAGGGCCAAAGGAAATATCCTCCGATAACAAAGAGAAAGAAGCTTTCAGAGAAACTTCTTTGTGTTCTGTGAAATCATCCCACAGAGTTACATCTTTCCCCTGAAGAAGCCTTTCGCTCAGACAGTTCTTGAAGAATTGGAAAAGTGATATTTGGAAGCCCATAGAGGGCTATGGTGAAAAAGGAAATATCCTCAGATGAAATATCTAAAGAGGCTTTCTGAGAAACTGTTTAATCTTCTGTTAATTCATCTCACAGAGTTACATCTGTATTTCGTGGATCTCTTTTACTAGCCTTATTTCTGTGGAATCTGAGAACAGATATTTCGGATCCCTTTGAAGACTATGGGGCCAAAGGAAATATCCTGCGATAACAAAGAGAGAGAAGCTTTCTGAGAAACTTCTTTGTCTTCTGTGAAATCATCTAACAGAGTTACAGCTTTCCCCTCAAGAAGCCTTTCGCTAAGACAGTTCTTGTGGAATTTGCAAAGTGATATTTGGAATCCCATAGAGGGGTATGGTGAAAAAGGAAAAATCCTCAGATGAAATCTGGGAAGAAGCTTTCTGAGAAACTGCTCTGTGATGTGTGACTTCCATTCACAGATTTACATCTCTATTTCGTGGATCTCTTTGCTTGGCTTATTTTGTGGAATCTGAGAACAGATATTTCGGATCCCTTTGAAGACTCTAGGACCAAAGGAAATATCCTCCGATAACAAAGAGAAAGAAGCTTTCTGAGAAACTTCTTTGTGTTCTGTGAAATCATGTCACAGAGTTACAGCTTTCCCCTCAAGAAGCCTTTCGCTCAGACAGTTCTTGTGGAATTGGCAAAGTGATATTTGGAAGCCCATAGAGGGCTACGGTGAAAAAGGAAATATCTCAGATGAAATCTGGAAAGAAGCTTTCTGAGAAACTGCTCTGTGATGTGTGGCTTCCAGTCACAGAGTTACATCTGTATTTCGTGGATCTCTTTGCTAGCCTTATTTCTGTGGAATCTGAGAACAGATATTTCTGTTCCTTTTGAAGACTCTAGGGCTAAAGGAAATATCCTACGACAACAAAGAGAAAGAAGCTTTCTGAGAAACTTCTTTGTGTTCTGTGAAATCATCTCACAGAGTTACAGCTTTTCCCTCAAGGAGCCTTTCGCTCAGACAGTTCTGTGGAATTGGCAAAGTGATATTTGGAAGCCCATAGAGGGCTATGGTGAAAAAGGAAATATCCTCAGATGAAATCTGGAAAGAAGCTTTCTGTGAAACTGCTTAGTGTTGTCTCATTTCATCTCTCAGAATTACATCTGTATTTCGTGGGTCTCTTTGCTAACCTTATTTCTGTGGAATCTGAGAACAGATATTTCGGATCCCTTTGAAGACTCTAGGGCCAAAGGAAATATCCTCCGATAACAAAGAGAAAGAAGCTTTCTCAGAAAATTCTTTGTGTTCTGTGAAATCATGTCACAGAGTTACAGCTTTCCCCTCAAGAAGCCTTTCGCTCAGACAGCTCTTGTGGAATTGGCAAAGTGATATTTGGAAGCCCTTAGAGACCTATGGTGATAAAGGAAATATCCTCAGATGAAATCTGGGAAGAAACTATCTGAGAAACTGCCCAGTGTTCTGTTAATTCATCTCACAGAGTTACATCTGTATTTCGTGGATCTCTTTGCTAGCCTTATTTCTGTGGAATCTGAGAACAGATATTTCGGATCCCTTTGAAGACTATGGGGCCAAAGGAAATATCCTCCGAAAACAAAGACAAAGAAGCTTTCTGAGAATCTTCTTTGTGTTCTGCGAAATCACCTCACAGATTTACAGCTTTCCCCTCAAAAAGCCTTTCGCTCAGTCAGTTCTTGTGGAATTGGCCAAGTGATATTCGGAAGCCCATAGAGGGCTATGGTGAAAAAGGAAATATCCTCAGATGAAAACTGGAAAGAAGCTTTCTGAGAAACTGCTTCGTGTTCTGTTAATTCATCTCACAGAGTTACATCTGTATTTCGTGGATCTCTTTGCTAGTCTTATTTCTGTGGAATCTGAGAACAGATATTTCGGAATCTTTTGAAGACTATAGGGCCAAAGGAAATATCCTCCGATAACAAAGAGAAAGAAGATTTCTGAGAAACTTCTTTGTGTTCTGTGAAATCATCTCACAGAGTTACAGCTTTCCCCTCAAGAAGCCTTTTGCTCAGACAGTTCTTGTGGAATTGGCAAAGTGATATTTGGAAGCCCATAGAGGGCTATGGTGAAAAAGGAAATATCCTCACATGAAATCTGGAAAGAAGCTTTCTGAGAAACTGCTTAGTGTTCTGTGAATTCATCTCACAGAGATACATTTGTATTTCGTGGATCTCTTTGCTAGCGTTATTTCTGTGGAATCTGACAACAGATATTTCGGAACCCTTTGAAGACTATAGGGCCAAAGGAAATATACTCCGATATCAAAGAGAAAGAAGCTTTCTGAGAAACTTCTTTGTGTTCTGTGAAATCATCTCACAGAGTTACAGCTTTCCCCTGAAGAAGCCTTTCGCTCAGACAGTTCTTGTGGAATTGGCAAAGTGATATTTGGAAGCCCATAGAGGGCTATGGTGAAAAAGGAAATATCCTCAGATGAAATCTGGAAAGAAGCTTTCTGAGAAACTGCTCTGTGATGTGTGGCTTCCAGTCACAGAGTTACATCTGTATTTCGTGGATCTCTTTGCTAGCCTTATTTCTGTGGAATCTGAGAACAGATATTTCGGATCCCTTTGAAGACTATAGGGCCAAAGGAAATATCCTCCGATAACAAAGAGAAAGAAGTTTTCTGAGAAGCTTCTTTGTGTTCTGTGAAACCATCTCACAGCGTTACAGATTTCCCTTCAAGAAGCCTTTCGCTAAGACAGTTCTTGTGGAATAGGCAAAATGATATTTGGAAGCCCATAGAGGGCTATGGTGAAAAATGAAGAATCCGAAGATGAAATCTGGAAAGAAGCTTCTGAGAAACTCCTTACTGTTCTGTTAATTCATCTTACAGGGTTATATCTGTATTTCGTGGATCTCTTTGCTAGCTTTATTTCTGTTTAATCTGAGAACAGATATTTCGGATCCCTTTGAAGACTATAGGGCCAAAGGAAATATCCTCCGATAACAAAGAGAAAGAAGCTTTCTGAGAAACTTCTTTGTGTTCTGTGAAATCATCTCACAGAGTTACAGCTTTCCCGTCAAATGCCTTTCGCTAAGACAGTTCTTGCGGAATTGGCAAAGTGATGTTTGGAAGCCCATAGAGGGCTATGGTGAAAAAGGAAATATCCTCAGATGAAATCTGGAAAGAAGCTTTCTGAGAAACTGCTCTGTGATGTGTGACTTCCACTCACAGAATTACATCTGTATTTCGTGGATCTCTTTGCTAGCCTTATTTCTGTGGAATCTGAGAACAGATATTTCGGATCCCTTGGAAGCCTATAGGGCCAACGGAAATATCCTGCGATAACAAAGAGAAAGAAGCTTTCTGAGAAACTTCTTTGTGTTCTGTGAAACCATCTCACAGAGTTACAGCTTTCTCCTCAAGAAGCCTTTCGCTAAGACAGTTCTTGTGGAATTGGCAAAGTGATATTAGGAAGCCCATAGAGGGCTATGGTGAAAAAGGAAATATCCTCAGATGAAATCTGGAAAGAAGCTTCTGAGATACTCCTCACTGTTCTGTTAATTCATCTTACAGGGTAACATCTGTATTTCGTGGTTCTCTTTGCTAGCCTTTTTTCTGTTTATTCTGAGAAGAGATATTTCGGATCCCTTTGAAGACTATAGAGCCAAAGGAAATATCCTGCGATAAAAAAGAGAAAGAAGCTTTCTGAGAAACTTCTTTGTGTTCTGTGAAACCATCTCACAGAGTTACAGCTTTCTCTTCAAGAAGCCTTTCGCTCAGACAGTTCTTGAGTATTTGGCAAAGTGATATTTGGAAGCCCATAGAGGGCTATGGTGGAAAGCAAATATCCTCAGATGAAATCTGGAAAGAAGCTTTCTGAGAAACTAGTTAGTGTTCTGTTAATTCATCTCACAGAGTTACATCTGTATGTCGTGGATCTCTTTGGAAGCCTTATTTCTGTGGAATCTGAGAACAGATATTTCGTATCCCTTTGAAGAATATAAGTCCAAAGGAAATATCCTTCGATAACAAAGAGAAAGAAGCTTTCTGAGAAACTTCTTTGTGTTCTGTGAAATCATCTCACAGAGTTACAGCTTTCCCCTCAAAAAGCCTTTTGCTAAGACAGTTCTTGTGGAATTGGCAAAGTGATATTTGGAAGCCAATAGAGGGCTATGGTGAAAAAGGAAATATCCTCAGATGAAATCGGGAGAGAATCTTTCTGAGAAACTGCTCTATGATGTGTGACTTCCATTCACAGAGTTACATCTGTATTTCGTGGATCTCTTTGCTAGCCTTATTTCTGTGGAATCTGAGAACAGATATTTCGGATCCCCTTGAAGACTATAGGGCCAAAGGAAATATCCTCCGATAACAAAGAGAAAGGAGCTTTCTGAGAAACTTCTTTGTGTTCTGTGAAATCATCTCACAGAATTACAGCTTTCCCCTCAAGAAGCCTTTCGCTCATATAGTTCTTGTGTAATTGGCAAAGTGATATTTTGAAGCCCATAGCGGGCTATGGTGAAAAAGGAAATATCCTCAGATGAAATCTGGAAAGAAGCTTTCTGAGAAATTGCTAAGTGTTCTGTTAATTCATCCCACAGAGTTACATCTGTATTTCGTGGATCTCTTTGCTAGCCTTATTTCTGTGGAATCTGAGAACAGATATTTCGGATCCCTTTGAAGACCATAGGGCCAAAGGAAACATCCTCCGATAACAAAGAGAAAGGAGCTTTCTGAGAAACTCCTTTGTGTTCTGTGAAATCATCTCACAGCGTTACAGCTTTCCCCTCAAGAAGCCTTTCACTAAGACAGTTCTTGTGGAATTGGCAAAGTGATATTTGGAAGCCCATAGAGGGCTATGGCGAAAAAGGAAATATCCTCAAATGAAATCTCTAAAGAAGCTTTCTGAGAAACTGCTTAGTGTTCTGTTAATTCATCTCACAGAGTTACTTCTGTATTTCGTGGATCTCTTTGCTAGCCTTATTTCTGTGGAATCTGAGAACAGTTATTTCTGATCCCTTTGAAGACTATAGGGCCAAAGGAAATATCCTCCGATAACAAAGAGAAAGGAGCTTTCTGAGAAACTTCTTTGTGTTCTGTGAAATCATCTCACAGAGTTACAGCTTTCCCCCCAAGAAGCCTTTCGCTCAGACAGTTCTTGTGTAATTGGCAAAGTGATATTTTGAAGCCCATAGAGGGCTATGTTGAAAAAGGAAATATCCTCAGATGAAATCTGGAAAGAAGCTATCTGAGAAACTGCTTAGTGTTCTGTTAATTCATCTCACAGAGTTACATCTGTATTTCGTCGATCTCTTTGCTAGCCTTATTTCTGTGGAATCTGAGAACAGATATTTCGGATCCCTTTGAAGACTATAGGGCCAACGGAAATATACTGCGATAACAAAGAGAAAGAAGCTTTCTGAGAAACTTCTTTGTGTTCTGTGAAATCATCTCACAGAGTTACAACTTTCCCCTCAAGAAGCCTTTCGCTCAGACAGATCTTGTGGAATTGGCAAAGTGATATTTGGAAGCTCATAGAGGGCTAGGGTGAAAAAGGAAATATCCTCAGATGAAATCTGGAAAGAAGCTATCTGAGAAACCGCTTAGTGTTCTGTTAATTCATCTCACAGAGTTACATCTGTATGTCGTGGATCTCTTTGGTAGCCTTATTTCTGTGGAATCTGAGAACAGATATTTCGCAACCCTTTGAAGACTATAAGTCCAAAGGGAATATCCTCCGATAACAAAGAGAAAGAAGCTTTCTGAGAAACTTCTTTGTGTTCTGTGAAATCATCTCACAGAGTTACAGCTTTCCCCTCAAAAAGCCTTTTGCTAAGACAGTTCTTGTGGAATTGGCAAAGTAATATTTGGAAGCCAATAGAGGGCTATGGTGAAAAAGGAAATATCCTCAGATGAAATCGGGAAAGAAGCTTTCTGAGAAACTGCTCTGTGATGTGTGACTTCCACTCACAGTGTTACATCTGTATTTCGTGGATCTCTTTGTTAGCCTTATTTCTGTGGAATCTGAGAACAGATATTTCGGATCCCTTTGAAGACTTTAGGGCCAAAGTAAATATCCTCCGATAACAAAGACAAAGAAGCTTTCTGAGAAACTTCTTTGTCTTCTGTGAAATCATTCCACAGAGTTACAGCTTTCCCTTCTAGAAGCCTTTCGCTAAGCCAGTTCTTGTGGAATTGGCAAAGTGATATTTGGAAGCCCATAGAGGGCTATGGTGAAAAAGGAAATATCCTCACATGAAATCTGGAAAGAATCTTTCTGAGAAACTGCTCTTTGTTCTGTTAATTCATCTCACAGAGTTACATCTGTATTTCGTGGATCTCTTTGCTATGCTTATTTCTGTGGAATCTGAGAACAGATATTTCGGATCCCTTTGAAGACTACGGGGCCAAAGGAAATATCCTCCAAAAACAAAGAGAAAGAAGCTTTCTGAGAAACTTCTTTGTGCTCTGTGAAATCATCTCACAGAGTTACAGCTTTCCCCTTAAGAAGCCTTTCGCTAAGACAGTTCTTGTGGAATTGGCAAAGTGACATTTGTAAGCCCATAGAGGGCTATGGTGAAAAAGAAAATATCCTCAGATGAAATCTGGAAAGAAGCTTTCTGAGAAACTGCTTAGTGTTCTGTGAATTCATCTCACAGATTTACTTCTGTATTTCGTGGATCCCTTTGCTAGCCTTATTTCTGTGGAATCTGAGAACAGATATTTCGGATCCCTTTGAAGACTATAGGGCCAAAGGAAATATCCTCCGATAAAAAAACAGAAAGAAGCTTTCTGAGAAACTTCTTTGTGTTCTGTGAAATCATCTCACAGAGTTACAGGTTTCCCCTCAAGAAGCCTTTCGCTAAGACAGTTCTTGTGAAATTGTCAAAGTGATATTTGGAAGCCCTTAGAGGGCTATGGTGAAAAAGGAAATATCCTGAGATGAAATCTGGAAAGAAGCTTTCTGAGAAACTGGTCTGTGATGTGTGACTTCCACTCTCAGAGTTACGTCTGTATTTCGTGCATCTCTTTGCTAGCCTTATTTCTGTGGAATCTGACAACAGATATTTCGAATCCCTTTGAAGACCCTAGGGCCAAAGGAAATATCCTGCAATAACAAAGAGAAAGAAGCTTTCTGAGAAACTTCTTTGTGTTCTGAGAAATCAACTCACAGAGTTACAGCTTTCCCCTCAAGAAGCCTTTCGATAAGACAGTTCTTGTGGAATTTGCAATGTGAGATTTGGAAACCCTTAGAGGGCTATGGTGAAAAAGAAAATATCTTCAGATGAAATCTGGAAAGAAGCTTTCTGAGAACCTGCTTAGTGTTCTGTAAATTCATCTCACAGAGATACATCTGTATTTTGTGGATCTCTTTGCTAGCCTTATTTCTGTGGAATCTGTGAACAGATATTTCGGATCCCTTTGAAGACTATAGGGCCAAAGGAAATATCCTCCTATGACAAAGAGAAAGATGCTTTCTGAGAAACTTCTTTGTGTTCTGTGAAATCATCTCAAAGAGTTACAGCTTTCCCCTCAAGAAGCCTTTCACTAAGACAGTTCTTGTGGAATTGGAAAAGTGATATTTGGAAGCCCATAGAGGGCAATCTTGAAAAGGGAAATATCCTCAGATGAAATCTGGAAAGAAGCTCTCTGAGAAAGTGCTTAGTGTTCTGTTAATTCATCTCACAGAGTTACATCTGTATTTCGTGGATCTCTTTACTAGCCTTATTTCTGTGGAATCTGAGAACAGATATTTCCAATCCCTTTGAAGACTGTAGGGCCAATGGAAATATCCTCCGATAACAAAGAGAAAGAAGCCTTCTGAGAAACTTCTTTGTGTTCTGTGAAATCATCTCACAGAGTTACAGCTTTCCCCTCAAGAAGCCTTTCGCTCAGACAGTTCTTGTGGAATTGGCAACGTGATATTTGGAAGCCCATAGAGGGCTATGTTGAAAAAGGAAATATCCTCAGATGAAATCTGGAAAGAAGATTTCTAAGAAAATTCTCTGGGATGTGAGACTTCCACTCACAGAGTTACATCTGTATTTCGTGGATCTCTTTGCTAGCCTTATTTCTGTGGAATCTGAGAACAGATATTTCGAATCCCTTTGAAGACTATAGGGCCAAAGGAAATATCCTCCGATAACAAAGAGAAAGAAGCTTTCTGAGAAACTTCTTTGTGTTCTGTGAAATCATCTCACAGAGTTACAGCTTTCCCCTCAAGAAGACTTTCTCTAAGACAGTTCTTGTAGAATTGGCAAAGTGATATTTGGAAGCCCATAGAGGGCTATGGTGGAAAGGGAAATATCCTCAGATGAAATCTGGAAAGAAGCTTTCTGAGAAACTGCTTGGTGTTCTGTTAATTCATCTCACAGAGTTACAAATGTATTTCGTGGATCTCTTTGCTATCCTTATTTCTGTGGAATCTGAGAACAGATATTTCGGATCCCTTTGAAGACTATAGGGCCAAAGGAAATATCCTGCGATAACAAAGAGAAAGAAGCTTTCTGAGAAACTTCTTTGTGTTCTGTGAAATCATCTCAGAGAGTTACAGCTTTCCCCTCAAGAAGCCTTTCACTAAGACAGTTCTTGTGGAATTGGAAAAGTGATATTTAGAAGCCCATAGAGGACTATCTTGAAAAAGGAAATATCCTCAGATGAAATCTGGAAAGAAACTCTCTGAGAAAGTGCTTAGTGTTCTGTTAATTCATCTCACAGAGTTACTTCTGTATTTCCTGGATCCCTTTGCTAGCCTTATTTCTGTGGAATCTGAGAACAGATATTTCGGATCCCTTTGAAGACTATAGGGCCAAAGGAAATATCCTGCGATAACAAAGAGAAAGAAGCTTTCTGAGAAAATTCTTTGTGTTCTGTGAAATCATCTCACAGAGTTACAGCTTTCCCCTCAGGAAGCCTTTCGCTCAGACACTTCTTGTGGAATTGGCAAAGAGATATTTGGAAGCCCATAGAGGGCTATGGTGAAAAAGAACATATCATCAGATGAAATCTGGAAAGAAGTTATCTGAGAAACTGCTTAGTGTTCTGTTAATTCATCTCACAGAGTTACATCTGTATTTCGTGGATCTCTTTGCTAGCCTTTTTGCTGTTTAATCTGAGAACAGATATTTCGGATCCCTTTGAAGACTACAGGGCCAAAGGAAATATCCTCCGATAACAAAGAGAAAGATGCTTCCTGAGAAACTTCTTTTTGTTCTGTGAAATCATCTCACAGAGTTACAGCTTTCCCCTCAAGAAGCCTTTCGTTAAGACAGTTCTTGTGGAATTCGCAAAGTGATATTTGGAAGCCCATAGCGGGCAATGGTGAAAAAGAAAACATCCTCAGATGAAATCTGGAAAGAAGCTTTCTGAGAAACTGCTTAGTGTTCTGTGAATTCATCTCACAGAGTTACTTCTGTATTTCGTGGATCCCTTTGCTAGCCTTATTTCTGTGGAATCTGAGAACAGATATTTCGGATCCCTTTGAAGACTACAGGGCCAAAGGAAATATCCTCCGATAACAAAGAGAAAGATGCTTCCTGAGAAACTTCTTTTTGTTCTGTGAAATCATCTCACAGAGTTACAGCTTTCCCCTCAAGAAGCCTTTCGTTAAGACAGTTCTTGTGGAATTCGCAAAGTGCTATTTGGAAGCCCATAGAGGGCAACGGTGAGAAAGGAAATATCCACAGATGAAATCTGGAAAGAAGCTTTCTGAGAAACTGTTCTGTGATGTGTTTCTTCCTCTCTCAGAATTACATCTGCATTTCGTCGATCTCTTTGCTAGCCTTATTTCTGTGGAATATGAGAACAGATATTTCGGATCCCTTTGAAGACTATAGGGCCAAAGGAAATATCCTGCGATAACAAAGAGAAAGAAGCTTTCTGAGAAACTTCTTTGTGTTCTGTGAAATCATCTCACAGAGTTACAGCTTTCCTCTCAAGAAGCCTTTGGCTAAGGCAGTTCTTGTGGAATTGACAAAGTGATATTTGGAAGCCCATAGAGGGCTACGCTGAAAAAGGAAATATCCTCAGATAAAATCTGGAAAGAAGCTTTCTGAGAAACTGCTCTGTGATGTGTGACTTCCACTCACAGAGTTACATCTGTATTTCGTGGATCTCTTTGCTAGCCTTATTTCTGTGTAATCTGAGAACAGATATTTCGGATCCCTTTGAAGACTATAGGGCCAAAGGAAATATCCTGCGATAACAAAGAGAAATAATTTTTCTGAGAAACTTCTTTGTGTTCTGTGAAATCATCTCACAGAGTTACAGCTTTCCCCTCAAGAAGCGTATCGCTCTGACAGTTTTTGTGGAATTGGCAAAGTGATATTTGGAAGCCCATAGAGGGCTATGGTGAAAAAGGAAATATCCTCAGATGAAATCTGGAAAGAAGATTTCTGAGAAACTGCTCTGTGATTTGTGCCTTCCACTCACAGTGTAACATCTCTATTTCGTGGATCTCTTCGCTAGCCTTATTTCTGTGGAATCTTAGAAGAGATATTTCGGATCCCTTTGAAGACTATAGGGCCAAAGGAAATATCCTCTGATAACAAAGAGAAAGAAGCTTTCTGAGAAACTTCTTTGTGTTCTCTGAAATCATCTCACAGAGTTACAGCTTTCCCCTCAAGAAGCCTTTCGCTAAGACAGTTCTTGTGGAATTGACAAAGTGATATTTGGAAGAACATAAAGGGCTATGGTGAAAAAGGAAATATCTTCAGATGAAATCTGGAAAGAAGCTTTCTGAGAAACTGCTCTGTGATGTGTGACTTCCACTCACAGAGTTACATCAATATTTCGTGGATGTCTTCCCTAGCCTTATTTCTGTGGAATCTGAGAACAGATATTTCGGATCCCTTTGAAGATACAGGGCCAAAGGAAATATCCTGCGATAACAAAGAGAAGGATGCTTCCTGAGAAACTTCTTTTTTTTCTGTGAAATCATCTCAGAGAGTTACAGCTTTCCCCTCAAGAAGCCTTTCGTTAAGACAGTTCTTGTGGAATTCGCAAAGTGATATTTGAAAGCCCATAGAGGGCAATGGTGAAAAAGGAAATATCCTCAGATGAAATCAGGAAAGAAGCTTCCTGAGAAACTGCTTAGTGTTCTGTGAATTCATCCCACAGATTTACTTCTGTATTTCGTGGATCCCTTTGCTAGCCTTATTTCTGTGGAATCTGAGAACAGATATTTCGGATCCCTTTGAAGACTATAGGGCCAAAGGAAATATCCTCCGATAAAAAAGAGAAAGAAGCTTGCTGAGAAACTTCTTTGTGTTCTGTGAAATCATCTCACAGAGTTACAGGTTTCCCCTCAAGAAGCCTTTCGCTAAGACAGTTCTTGTGAAATTGTCAAAGTGATATTTGGAAGCCTTTAGAGGGCTATGGTGAAAATGAAATATCCTGAGATGAAATCTGGAAAGAAGCTTTCTGAGAAACTGGTCTGTGATGTGTGACTTCCACTCTCAGAGTTACATCTGTATTTCGTGTATCTCTTTGCTATCCTTATTTCTGTGGAATCTGACAACAGATATTTCGAATCCCTTTGAAGACCCTAGGGCCAAAGGAAATATCCTGCAATAACAAAGAGAAAGAAGCTTTCTGAGAAACTTCTTTGTGTTCTGAGAAATCAACTCACAGAGTTACAGCTTTCCCCTCAAGAAGCCTTTCGATAAGACAGTTCTTGTGGAATTTGCAATGTGAGATTTGGAAACCCTTAGAGGGCTATGGTGAAAAAGAAAATATCTTCAGATGAAATCTGGAAAGAAGCTTTCTGAGAACCTGCTTAGTGTTCTGTAAATTCATCTCACAGAGATACATCTGTATTTTGTGGATCTCTTTGCTAGCCTTATTTCTGTGGAATCTGAGAACAGATATTTCGGATCCCTTTGAAGACTATAGGGGCAAAGGAAATATCCTCCCATAACAAAGAGAAAGAAGCATTCTGAGAAACTCCTTTGTGTTCTGTGAAATCACCTAACAGAGTTACAGCTTTCCCCTGAAGAAACCTTTCGCTCAGACAGTTCTTCTGGAATTGGCAACGTGATATTTGGAAGCCCATAGAGGGCTATGGTGAAAAAGGAAATATCCTCAGATGAAATCTGGAAAGAAGCTTTCTGAGAAGCTTCTTAGTGTTCTGTTAATTCATCTAACTGAGTTACATCTGTATTTCTTGAATCTCTTTGCTAGCCTTATTTCTGTGAAATCTGAGAACAGATATTTCGGATCCCTTTGAAGACTATAGAGCCAAAGAAAATATCCTCCCATAAGAAAGAGGAAGAAGCATTCTGAGAAACTTCTTTGTGTTCTGTGAAATCATCTCAGAGAGTTACAGCTATCCCCTCAAGAAGCCTTTCGCTAAGACAGTTCTTGTGGAATTGGCAAAGTGATATTTGGAAGCCCAAAGAGGGCTATGGTGAAAAAGGAAATATCCTCAGATGAAATCTGGAAAGAAGCTTTCTGAGAAACTGCTCTGTGATGTGTGATTTCCACTCACAGAGTAACATCTGTATTTCGTGGATCTCTTTGCTAGCCTGATTTCTGTGGAATCTGAGAAAAGATATTTCGGATCCCTTTGAAGACTATAGGGCCAAAGAAAATATCCTCCGATAACAAAGAGAAAAAACCTTGCTGAGAAACTTCTTTGTGTTCTGTGAAATCATCTCAAAGAGTTACAGCTTTCCCCTCAAGAAATCTTTCTCTCAGACAGTTCTTGTGGAATTGGCAAAGTGATATTTGGAAGCCCATAGAGGGCTATGTTGAAAAAGGAAATATCCTCAGATGAAATCTGGAAAGAAGCTTTCTGAGAAACTGCTCTGTGATGTGTGACTTCAACTCTCAGAGTTACATCTGTATTTCGTGGATCTCTTTGCTAGCCTTATTTCTGTGGAATCTGAGAACAGATACTTCGGATCCCCATGAAGACTATAGGGCCAAAGGAAATATCCTGTGATAACAAAGAGAAAGAAGCTTTCTGAGAAACTTCTTTCTGTTCTGTGAAATCATCTCACAGAGTTACAGCTTTACCCTCAAGAAGCCTTTCGCTAAGACAGTTCTTGTGGAATTGGCAAAGTGATATTTGGAAGCCCATAGAGGGCTATGGTGAAAAAGGAAATATCCTCAGATGAAATCTGGAAAGAAGCTTTCTGAGAAACTGCTCTGTGGTGTGTGACTTCCACTCTCAGAGTTACATCTGCATTTCGTGGATCTCTTTGCTAGCCTTATATCTGTGGAAACTCAGAACAGATATTTCGGATCCCTTTGAAGACAATAGGGCCAAAGGAAATATCCTGCGATAACAAAGAGAAAGAACATTTCTAGGAAACTTCTTTGTGTTCGGTGAAAGCATCTCACAGAGATACAGCTTTGCCCTTAAGAAGCCTTTCGCTCAGGCAGTTCTTGTGGAATTGGCAAAGAGATATTTGGAAGACCATGGAGGGCTATGGTGAAAACGGAAATATCCTCAGATGAAATCTGGAAAGAAGTTTTCTGAGAAACTGCTTAGTGTTCTGTTAATTCATCTCACAGAGTTACATCTGTATTTCGTGGATCTCTTTGCTTGCCTTATTTCTGTGGAATCGGAGAACAGATATTTCGGATCCCTTTGAAGACTATAGGGCCAAAGGAAATATCCTCCGATAACAAAGAGAAAGAAGCTTTCTGAGAATCTTCTTTGTGTTCTGTGAAATCATCTCACAGAGTTAGAGCTTTCCGCTCAAGAAGCCTTTCGCTAAGACAGTTCTTGTGGAGTTGGCAAAGTGATATTTGGAACCCCTAGAGGGCTATGGTGAAAAAGGACATATCCTCAGATGAAATCTGGAAGGAAGATATCTGAGAAATTGCTCAGTGATGTGTGCCTTCCACTCACGGTGTTACATCTGTATTTCGTGGATCTCTTTGCTAGCCTTATTTCTGTGGAATCTGAGAACAGATATTTCGGATCCCTTTGAAGACTATAGGGCCAAAGGAAATATCCTGCGATAACAAAGAGAAAGAAGCTTTCTGAGAAACTTCTTTGTGTTCTGAGAAATCAACTCACAGAGTTACAGCTTTCCACTCAAGAATCCTTTCGCTAAGACAGTTCTTGTGGCATTGGCAATGTGAGTTTTGGAAGCCCATAGAGGGCTATGGTGAAAAAGGAAATATCCTCCGATGAAATCTGCATAGAAGCTTTCTGACAAAATGCTTAGTGTTCGGTTAATTCATCTCACAGAGTTACATCTGTATTTCATGGATCTCTTTGCTAGCCTGATTTTTGTGGAATCTGAGAACAGACATTTCGGATCCCTTTAAAGACTATAGGGCCAAAGGAAATATCCTCCGATAACAAAGAGAAAGAAGTTTTCTGAGAAACTTCTTTGTGTTCTGTGAAATCATCTCACAGAGTTACAGCTTTCCCCTCAGGAAGCCTTTCGCTGAGACAGTTCTTGTGGAATTGGCAAAGTGATATTTGGAAGCCCATAGAGGGCTATGGTGAAAAAGGAATTATCCTCAGATGAAATCTGGAAAGAAGCTTTCTGAGAAACTGCTCTGTGATGTGTGACTTCAACTCTCAGAGTTACATCTGTATTTCGTGGATCTCTTTGCTAGCCTTATTTCTGTGGAATCTGAGAACAGATACTTCGGATCCCCATGAAGACTATAGGGCCAAAGGAAATATCCTGTGATAACAAAGAGAAAGAAGCTTTCTGAGAAACTTCTTTCTGTTCTGTGAAATCATCTCACAGAGTTACAGCTTTACCCTCAAGAAGCCTTTCGCTAAGACAGTTCTTGTGGAATTGGCAAAGTGATATTTGGAAGCCCATAGAGGGCTATGGTGAAAAAGGAAATATCCTCAGATGAAATCTGGAAAGAAGCTTTCTGAGAAACTGCTCTGTGGTGTGTGACTTCCACTCTCAGAGTTACATCTGCATTTCGTGGATCTCTTTGCTAGCCTTATATCTGTGGAAACTCAGAACAGATATTTCGGATCCCTTTGAAGACAATAGGGCCAAAGGAAATATCCTGCGATAACAAAGAGAAAGAACATTTCTAGGAAACTTCTTTGTGTTCGGTGAAAGCATCTCACAGAGATACAGCTTTGCCCTTAAGAAGCCTTTCGCTCAGGCAGTTCTTGTGGAATTGGCAAAGAGATATTTGGAAGACCATGGAGGGCTATGGTGAAAACGGAAATATCCTCAGATGAAATCTGGAAAGAAGTTTTCTGAGAAACTGCTTAGTGTTCTGTTAATTCATCTCACAGAGTTACATCTGTATTTCGTGGATCTCTTTGCTTGCCTTATTTCTGTGGAATCGGAGAACAGATATTTCGGATCCCTTTGAAGACTATAGGGCCAAAGGAAATATCCTCCGATAACAAAGAGAAAGAAGCTTTCTGAGAATCTTCTTTGTGTTCTGTGAAATCATCTCACAGAGTTACAGCTTTCCGCTCAAGAAGCCTTTCGCTAAGACAGTTCTTGTGGAGTTGGCAAAGTGATATTTGGAACCCCTAGAGGGCTATGGTGAAAAAGGACATATCCTCAGATGAAATCTGGAAGGAAGATATCTGAGAAATTGCTCAGTGATGTGTGCCTTCCACTCACGGTGTTACATCTGTATTTCGTGGATCTCTTTGCTAGCCTTATTTCTGTGGAATCTGAGAACAGATATTTCGGATCCCTTTGAAGACTATAGGGCCAAAGGAAATATCCTGCGATAACAAAGAGAAAGAAGCTTTCTGAGAAACTTCTTTGTGTTCTGAGAAATCAACTCACAGAGTTACAGCTTTCCACTCAAGAATCCTTTCGCTAAGACAGTTCTTGTGGCATTGGCAATGTGAGTTTTGGAAGCCCATAGAGGGCTATGGTGAAAAAGGAAATATCCTCCGATGAAATCTGCATAGAAGCTTTCTGACAAAATGCTTAGTGTTCGGTTAATTCATCTCACAGAGTTACATCTGTATTTCATGGATCTCTTTGCTAGCCTGATTTTTGTGGAATCTGAGAACAGACATTTCGGATCCCTTTAAAGACTATAGGGCCAAAGGAAATATCCTCCGATAACAAAGAGAAAGAAGTTTTCTGAGAAACTTCTTTGTGTTCTGTGAAATCATCTCACAGAGTTACAGCTTTCCCCTCAGGAAGCCTTTCGCTGAGACAGTTCTTGTGGAATTGGCAAAGTGATATTTGGAAGCCCATAGAGGGCTATGGTGAAAAAGGAATTATCCTCAGATGAAATCTGGAAAGAAGCTTTCTGAGAACCTGCTTAGTGTTCTCTGAATTCATCTCAAAGAGATACATCTGTATGTCGTGGATCTCTTGGCTAGCCTTATTTCTGTAGAATCTGAGAACTGATATTTCGGATCCCTTTGAAGACTATAGGGCCAAAGGAAATATCCTCGGATAACAAAGAGAAAGAAGCTTTCTCAGAAACTTCTTTGTGTTCTGTGAAATCATCTCACAGAGTTACAGCTTTCCCCTCAAGAAGCCTTTCGCTCAGACAGTTCTTGTGGAATTGGCAAAGTGATATTCGGAAGCCCATAGAGGGCTATGGTGAAAAAGGAAATATCCTCAGATGAAATCTGGAAAGAACCTTTCTGAGAAACTGCTCTGTGATGTGTGACTTCCACTCACAGAGTTACATCAGTATTTCGTGGATGTCTTTGCTAGCCTTATTTCAGTGGAATCTGAGAACAGATATTTCGGATCGCTTTGAAGACTATAGGGCCAAAGGAAATATCCTCCGATAACAAAGAGAAAGAAGCTTTCTGAGAAACTTCTTTTTGTTCTGTGAAATCATCTCACAGAGTTACAGGTTTCCCCTCAAGAAGCCTTTTTCTAGGACAGTTCTTGTGGAATTGGCAAAGTGATATTTGGAAGCCCTTAGAGGGCTATGGTGAAAAAGGAAATATCCTCAGATGAAATCTGGAAAGAAGCTTTCTGAGAAACTGGTCTGTGATGGGTGACTTCCACTCACAGAGTAACATCTGTATTTCGTGGATCCCTTGCTAGCCTTATTTCCGTGGATTCTGAGAACAGATATTTCGGATCTCTTGAAGACTATAGGGCCAAAGGAAATATCCTGCGATAACAAAGAGAAAGAAGCTTTCTGAGAAACTTCTTTGTGTTCTGTGAAATCATCTCACAGAATTACAGCTTTCCCCTCAAGAAGCCTATCGCTAAGAGAGTTCTTGTGGAATTGGCAAAGTGATATTTGGAAGCCCATAGAGGGCTATGGTGAAAAAGGAAATATCCTCAGATGAAATCTGGAAGGAAGACTTCTGAGAAACTGCTCGGTGATGTGTGCCTTCCACTCACAGTGTTACATCTGTATTTCGTGGATCTCTTTGCTAGCCTTATTTCTGTGGAATCTGAGAACAGATATTTCGGATCCCTTTGAAGACTATAGGGCCAAAGGAAATATCCTGCGATAACAAAGAGAAAGAAGCTTTGTGAGAATCTTCTTTGGGTTCTGAGAAATCAACTCACAGAGTTACAGCTTTCCCCTCAAGAAGCCTTTCGCTAAGACAGTTCTTGTGGATTTGGCAAAGTGATATTTGGAAGCCCATAGTGGGTATGGTGAAAAAGGAAATATCCTCAGATGAAATCTGGAAGGAAGCTTTCTGAGAACCTGCTTATTGTTCTTTGAATTCATCTCACAGAGATACATCTGTATTTCTTGGATCTCTTTGCTAGCCTTATTTCTGTGGAATCTGAGAACAAATATTTCGGATCCGTTTGAAGACTATAGGGCCAAAGGAAATATCCTCCGATAACAAAGAGAAAGAAGCTTTCTGAGAAACTTCTTTGTGTTCTGTGAAATCATCTCACAGAGTTACAGCTTTCCCCTCAAGAAGCATTTCGCTCAGACAGTTCTTGTGGAATTGGCAAAGTAATATTTGGAAGCCCATAGAGGGCTATGGTGAAAAAGGAAATATCCTCAGATGAAATCTGGAAAGAAGCTTTCTGAGAAACAGCTCTGTGATGTGTGATTTCCTCTCACAGATTAACATCTGTATTTCGTGGATGTCTTTGCTAGCCTTATTTCTGTGGAATCTGAGAACAGATATTTCGGATCCCTTTGAAGACTATAGGGCCAAAGGAAATATCCTCCGATTACAAAGAGAAAGAAGCTTTCTGAGAAACTTCTGTGTGTTCTGTGAAATCATCTCACAGAGTTACAGCTTTCCCCTAAAGAAGCCTTTCGCTCAGACAGTTCTTGTGGAATTGGCAAAGTGACATTTGGAAGTACATAGAGGGCAACGGTGAGAAAGGAAATATCCACAGATGAAATCTTGAAAGAAACTTTCTGAGAAACTGTTCTGTGATGTGTATCTTCCACTCTCTTAATTACATCTGCATTTTGTCGATCTCTTTGCTTGCCTTATATCTGTGGAATATGAGAACAGATATTTCGGATCCCTTTGAAGACTATAGGGCCAAAGGAAATATCCTGCTATAACAAAGAGAAAGAAGCTTTCTGAGAAACTTCTTTGTGTTCTGTGAAATCATCTCACAGAGTTACAGCTTTCCTCTCAAGAAGCCTTTCGCTAAGACAGTTCTTGTGGAATTGGCAAAGTGATATTTCGAAGCCCATAGAGGACTATGGAGAAACAGGAAATATCCTCAGATGAAATCTGGAAAGAAGCTTTCTGATAAAATGCTCTGTGATGTGTGACTTCCACTGACAGAGTTACAACTGTATTTCGTGGATCTCTTTCCTAGCCTTATTTCTGTGGAATCTGAGAACAGATATTTCGGATCCCTTTGAAGACTATAGGGCCAACGGAAATATCCTGCGATAAAAAAGAGAAAGAAGCTTTCTGAGAAACTTCTTTGTGTTCTGTGAAATCATCTCACAGAGTTACAGCTTTCCCCTCAGGAAGCCTTTCGCTCAGACAGCTCTTGTGGAATTGGCAAAGTGATATTTGGAAGCCCATAGAGGGCTATGGTGAAAAAGGAAATGTCCTCAGATGAAATATGGAAAGAAGCTTTCTGAAAAACTGCTCTGTGATGTGTGACTTCCACTCACAGAGTTACATCTGTATTTCTTGAATCTCTTTGCTAGCCTTATTTCTGTGAAATCTGAGAACAGATATTTCGGATCCCTTTGAAGACTAGAGAGCCAAAGAAAATATCCTCCCATAAGAAAGAGGAAGAAGCATTCTGAGAAAATTCTTTGTGTTCTGTGAAATCATCTCAGAGAGTTACAGCTATCCTCTCAAGAAGCCTTTCGCTAAGACAGTTCTTGTGGAATTGGCAAAGTGATATTTGGAAGCCCAAAGAGGGCTATGGTGAAAAAGGAAATATCCTCAGATGAAATCTGGAAAGAAGCTTTCTGAGAAACTGCTCTGTGATGTGTGATTTCCACTCACAGAGTAACATCTGTATTTCGTGGATCTCTTTGCTAGCCTGATTTCTGTGGAATCTGAGAACAGATATTTCGGATCCCTTTGAAGACTATAGGGCCAAAGAAAATATCCTCCGATAACAAAGAGAAAAAACCTTGCTGAGAAACTTCTTTGTGTTCTGTGAAATCATCTCAAAGAGTTACAGCTTTCCCCTCAAGAAGTCTTTCTCTCAGACATTTCTTGTGGAATTGGCAAAGTGATATTTGGAAGCCCATAGAGGGCTATGTTGAAAAAGGAAATATCCTCAGATGAAATCTGGAAAGAAGCTTTCTGAGAAACTGCTCTGTGATGTGTGACTTCCACTCTCAGAGTTACATCTGTATTTCGTGGATCTCTTTGCTAGCCTTATTTCTGTGGAATCTGAGAACAGATACTTCGGATCCCCATGAAGACTATAGGGCCAAAGGAAATATCCTGTGATAACAAAGAGAAAGAAGCTTTCTGAGAAACTTCTTTCTGTTCTGTGAAATCATCTCACAGAGTTACAGCTTTACCCTCAAGAAGCCTTTCGCTAAGACAGTTCTTGTGGAATTGGCAAAGTGATATTTGGAAGCTCATAGAGGGCTATGGTGAAAAAGGAAATAACGCCAGATGAAATCTGGAAAGAAGCTTTCTGAGAAACTGCTCTGTGGTGTGTGACTTCCACTCTCAGAGTTACATCTGCATTTCGTGGATCTCTTTGCTAGCCTTATATCTGTGGAAACTCAGAACAGATATTTCGGATCCCTTTGAAGACAATAGGGCCAAAGGAAATATCCTGCGATAACAAAGAGAAAGAACCTTTCTAGGAAACTTCTTTGTGTTCGGTGAAAGCATCTCACAGAGATACACCTTTGCCCTTAAGAAGCCTTTCGCTCAGGCAGTTCTTGTGGAATTGGCAAAGAGATATTTGGAAGACCATGGAGGGCTATGGTGAAAACGGAAATATCCTCAGATGAAATCTGGAAAGAAGTTTTCTGAGAAACTGCTTAGTGTTCTGTTAATTCATCTCACAGAGTTACATCTGTATTTCGTGGATCTCTTTGCTAGCCTTATTTCTGTGGAATCGGAGAACAGATATTTCGGATCCCTTTGAAGACTATAGGGCCAAAGGAAATATCCTTCGATAACAAAGAGAAAGAAGCTTTCTGAGAATCTTCTTTGTGTTCTGTGAAATCATCTCACAGAGTTACAGCTTTCCCCTAAAGAAGACGTTCGCTCAGACAGTTCTTGTGTAATTGGCAAAGTGACATTTGGAAGCCCATAGAGTGCAACGGTGAGAAAGGAAATATCCACAGATGAAATCTGGAAAGAAGCTTTCTGAGAAACTGTTCTGTGATGTGTGACTTCCACTCTCAGAATTACATCTGCATTTCGTGGATGTCTTTGCTAGCCTTATTTCGGTGGAATCTGAGAACAGATATTTCAGATCCCTTTGAAGACTATAGGGCCAAAGGAAACATCCTCCGACAACAAAGAGAAATAAGCTTTCTGAGAAAATTCTTTGTGTTCTGTGAAATCATCTCACAGAGTTACATCTTTCCCCTCAAGAAGACTTTCGCTAAGACAGTTCTTGTGGAATTGTCAAAGTGATATTTCTAAGCGCATAGAGGGCTATGGTGAAAAAGGAAATATCCTCAGATGAAATCTGGAAAGAAGCTTTCTGAGTAACTGCTTAGTGTTCTGTTAATTCATCTCACAGAGTTACATCTGTGTTTCGTGGATCTCTTTGCTAGCCTTATTTCTGTGGAATCTGAGAACAGATATTTCGGATCCCTTTGAAGACTATAGGGCCAAAGGAGATATCCTCCGATTACCAAGAGAAAGAAGCTTTTTGAGAAACTTCTTTGTGTTCTGTGATATCATCTCACAGAGTTACAACTTTCCCCTCAAGAAGCCTTTCGCTCCGACACTTCTTGTGGAATTGACAAAGTGATATTTGCAAGCCCATAGAGGGCTTTGGTGAAAAAGGAAATATCCTCAGATGAAATCTGGAAAGAAGCTTTCTGAGAAACTGCTTAGTGTTCTGTGAATTCATCTCACAGATTTACTTCTGTATTTCGTGGATCCCTTTGCTAGCCTTATTTCTGTGGAATCTGAGAACAGATATTTCGGATCCCTTTGAAGACTATAGGGCCAAAGGAAATATCCTCCGATAAAAAAACAGAAAGAAGCTTTCTGAGAAACTTCTTTGTGTTCTGTGAAATCATCTCACAGAGTTACAGGTTTCCCCTCAAGAAGCCTTTCGCTAAGACAGTTCTTGTGAAATTGTCAAAGTGATATTTGGAAGCCCTTAGAGGGCTATGGTGAAAAAGGAAATATCCTGAGATGAAATCTGGAAAGAAGCTTTCTGAGAAACTGGTCTGTGATGTGTGACTTCCACTCTCAGAGTTACGTCTGTATTTCGTGCATCTCTTTGCTAGCCTTATTTCTGTGGAATCTGACAACAGATATTTCGAATCCCTTTGAAGACCCTAGGGCCAAAGGAAATATCCTGCAATAACAAAGAGAAAGAAGCTTTCTGAGAAACTTCTTTGTGTTCTGAGAAATCAACTCACAGAGTTACAGCTTTCCCCTCAAGAAGCCTTTCGATAAGACAGTTCTTGTGGAATTTGCAATGTGAGATTTGGAAACCCTTAGAGGGCTATGGTGAAAAAGAAAATATCTTCAGATGAAATCTGGAAAGAAGCTTTCTGAGAACCTGCTTAGTGTTCTGTAAATTCATCTCACAGAGATACATCTGTATTTTGTGGATCTCTTTGCTAGCCTTATTTCTGTGGAATCTGTGAACAGATATTTCGGATCCCTTTGAAGACTATAGGGCCAAAGGAAATATCCTCCTATGACAAAGAGAAAGATGCTTTCTGAGAAACTTCTTTGTGTTCTGTGAAATCATCTCAAAGAGTTACAGCTTTCCCCTCAAGAAGCCTTTCACTAAGACAGTTCTTGTGGAATTGGAAAAGTGATATTTGGAAGCCCATAGAGGGCAATCTTGAAAAGGGAAATATCCTCAGATGAAATCTGGAAAGAAGCTCTCTGAGAAAGTGTTTAGTGCTCTGTTAATTCATCTCACAGAGTTACATCTGTATTTCGTGGATCTCTTTACTAGCCTTATTTCTGTGGAATCTGAGAACAGATATTTCCAATCCCTTTGAAGACTGTAGGGCCAATGGAAATATCCTCCGATAACAAAGAGAAAGAAGCCTTCTGAGAAACTTCTTTGTGTTCTGTGAAATCATCTCACAGAGTTACAGCTTTCCCCTCAAGAAGCCTTTCGCTCAGACAGTTCTTGTGGAATTGGCAACGTGATATTTGGAAG
Organism: Macaca fascicularis; assembly: GCF_037993035.2. NCBI lineage: Eukaryota > Metazoa > Chordata > Mammalia > Primates > Cercopithecidae > Macaca > Macaca fascicularis. The sequence goes on from NC_088380.1 coordinate 54,683,694, forward strand.
CCCATAGAGGGCTATGTTGAAAAAGGAAATATCCTCAGATGAAATCTGGAAAGAAGATTTCTAAGAAAATTCTCTGGGATGTGAGACTTCCACTCACAGAGTTACATCTGTATTTCGTGGATCTCTTTGCTAGCCTTATTTCTGTGGAATCTGAGAACAGATATTTCGAATCCCTTTGAAGACTATAGGGCCAAAGGAAATATCCTCCGATAACAAAGAGAAAGAAGCTTTCTGAGAAACTTCTTTGTGTTCTGTGAAATCATCTCACAGAGTTACAGCTTTCCCCTCAAGAAGACTTTCTCTAAGACAGTTCTTGTAGAATTGGCAAAGTGATATTTGGAAGCCCATAGAGGGCTATGGTGGAAAGGGAAATATCCTCAGATGAAATCTGGAAAGAAGCTTTCTGAGAAACTGCTTGGTGTTCTGTTAATTCATCTCACAGAGTTACAAATGTATTTCGTGGATCTCTTTGCTATCCTTATTTCTGTGGAATCTGAGAACAGATATTTCGGATCCCTTTGAAGACTATAGGGCCAAAGGAAATATCCTGCGATAACAAAGAGAAAGAAGCTTTCTGAGAAACTTCTTTGTGTTCTGTGAAATCATCTCAGAGAGTTACAGCTTTCCCCTCAAGAAGCCTTTCACTAAGACAGTTCTTGTGGAATTGGAAAAGTGATATTTAGAAGCCCATAGAGGACTATCTTGAAAAAGGAAATATCCTCAGATGAAATCTGGAAAGAAACTCTCTGAGAAAGTGCTTAGTGTTCTGTTAATTCATCTCACAGAGTTACTTCTGTATTTCCTGGATCCCTTTGCTAGCCTTATTTCTGTGGAATCTGAGAACAGATATTTCGGATCCCTTTGAAGACTATAGGGCCAAAGGAAATATCCTGCGATAACAAAGAGAAAGAAGCTTTCTGAGAAAATTCTTTGTGTTCTGTGGTATCATCTCACAGAGTTACAGCTTTCCCCTCAGGAAGCCTTTCGCTCAGACACTTCTTGTGGAATTGGCAAAGAGATATTTGGAAGCCCATAGAGGGCTATGGTGAAAAAGAACATATCATCAGATGAAATCTGGAAAGAAGCTATCTGAGAAACTGCTTAGTGTTCTGTTAATTCATCTCACAGAGTTACATCTGTATTTCGTGGATCTCTTTGCTAGCCTTTTTGCTGTTTAATCTGAGAACAGATATTTCGGATCCCTTTGAAGACTACAGGGCCAAAGGAAATATCCTCCGATAACAAAGAGAAAGATGCTTCCTGAGAAACTTCTTTTTGTTCTGTGAAATCATCTCACAGAGTTACAGCTTTCCCCTCAAGAAGCCTTTCGTTAAGACAGTTCTTGTGGAATTCGCAAAGTGATATTTGGAAGCCCATAGCGGGCAATGGTGAAAAAGAAAATATCCTCAGATGAAATCTGGAAAGAAGCTTTCTGAGAAACTGCTTAGTGTTCTGTGAATTCATCTCACAGAGTTACTTCTGTATTTCGTGGATCCCTTTGCTAGCCTTATTTCTGTGGAATCTGAGAACAGATATTTCGGATCCCTTTGAAGACTACAGGGCCAAAGGAAATATCCTCCGATAACAAAGAGAAAGATGCTTCCTGAGAAACTTCTTTTTGTTCTGTGAAATCATCTCACAGAGTTACAGCTTTCCCCTCAAGAAGCCTTTCGTTAAGACAGTTCTTGTGGAATTCGCAAAGTGCTATTTGGAAGCCCATAGAGGGCAACGGTGAGAAAGGAAATATCCACAGATGAAATCTGGAAAGAAGCTTTCTGAGAAACTGTTCTGTGATGTGTTTCTTCCTCTCTCAGAATTACATCTGCATTTCGTCGATCTCTTTGCTAGCCTTATTTCTGTGGAATATGAGAACAGATATTTCGGATCCCTTTGAAGACTATAGGGCCAAAGGAAATATCCTGCGATAACAAAGAGAAAGAAGCTTTCTGAGAAACTTCTTTGTGTTCTGTGAAATCATCTCACAGAGTTACAGCTTTCCTCTCAAGAAGCCTTTGGCTAAGGCAGTTCTTGTGGAATTGACAAAGTGATATTTGGAAGCCCATAGAGGGCTACGCTGAAAAAGGAAATATCCTCAGATAAAATCTGGAAAGAAGCTTTCTGAGAAACTGCTCTGTGATGTGTGACTTCCACTCACAGAGTTACATCTGTATTTCGTGGATCTCTTTGCTAGCCTTATTTCTGTGGAATCTGAGAACAGATATTTCGGATCCCTTTGAAGACTATAGGGCCAAAGGAAATATCCTGCGATAACAAAGAGAAAGAATTTTTCTGAGAAACTTCTTTGTGTTCTGTGAAATCATCTCACAGAGTTACAGCTTTCCCCTCAAGAAGCGTATCGCTCTGACAGTTTTTGTGGAATTGGCAAAGTGATATTTGGAAGCCCATAGAGGGCTATGGTGAAAAAGGAAATATCCTCAGATGAAATCTGGAAAGAAGATTTCTGAGAAACTGCTCTGTGATTTGTGCCTTCCACTCACAGTGTAACATCTCTATTTCGTGGATCTCTTCGCTAGCCTTATTTCTGTGGAATCTTAGAAGAGATATTTCGGATCCCTTTGAAGACTATAGGGCCAAAGGAAATATCCTCTGATAACAAAGAGAAAGAAGCTTTCTGAGAAACTTCTTTGTGTTCTCTGAAATCATCTCACAGAGTTACAGCTTTCCCCTCAAGAAGCCTTTCGCTAAGACAGTTCTTGTGGAATTGACAAAGTGATATTTGGAAGAACATAAAGGGCTATGGTGAAAAAGGAAATATCTTCAGATGAAATCTGGAAAGAAGCTTTCTGAGAAACTGCTCTGTGATGTGTGACTTCCACTCACAGAGTTACATCAATATTTCGTGGATGTCTTTCCTAGCCTTATTTCTGTGGAATCTGAGAACAGATATTTCGGATCCCTTTGAAGATACAGGGCCAAAGGAAATATCCTGCGATAACAAAGAGAAGGATGCTTCCTGAGAAACTTCTTTTTTTTCTGTGAAATCATCTCAGAGAGTTACAGCTTTCCCCTCAAGAAGCCTTTCGTTAAGACAGTTCTTGTGGAATTCGCAAAGTGATATTTGAAAGCCCATAGAGGGCAATGGTGAAAAAGGAAATATCCTCAGATGAAATCTGGAAAGAAGCTTCCTGAGAAACTGCTTAGTGTTCTGTGAATTCATCCCACAGATTTACTTCTGTATTTCGTGGATCCCTTTGCTAGCCTTATTTCTGTGGAATCTGAGAACAGATATTTCGGATCCCTTTGAAGACTATAGGGCCAAAGGAAATATCCTCCGATAAAAAAGAGAAAGAAGCTTGCTGAGAAACTTCTTTGTGTTCTGTGAAATCATCTCACAGAGTTACAGGTTTCCCCTCAAGAAGCCTTTCGCTAAGACAGTTCTTGTGAAATTGTCAAAGTGATATTTGGAAGCCTTTAGAGGGCTATGGTGAAAATGAAATATCCTGAGATGAAATCTGGAAAGAAGCTTTCTGAGAAACTGGTCTGTGATGTGTGACTTCCACTCTCAGAGTTACATCTGTATTTCGTGTATCTCTTTGCTATCCTTATTTCTGTGGAATCTGACAACAGATATTTCGAAACCCTTTGAAGACCCTAGGGCCAAAGGAAATATCCTGCAATAACAAAGAGAAAGAAGCTTTCTGAGAAACTTCTTTGTGTTCTGAGAAATCAACTCACAGAGTTACAGCTTTCCCCTCAAGAAGCCTTTCGATAAGACAGTTCTTGTGGAATTTGCAATGTGAGATTTGGAAACCCTTAGAGGGCTATGGTGAAAAAGAAAATATCTTCAGATGAAATCTGGAAAGAAGCTTTCTGAGAACCTGCTTAGTGTTCTGTAAATTCATCTCACAGAGATACATCTGTATTTTGTGGATCTCTTTGCTAGCCTTATTTCTGTGGAATCTGAGAACAGATATTTCGGATCCCTTTGAAGACTATAGGGGCAAAGGAAATATCCTCCCATAACAAAGAGAAAGAAGCATTCTGAGAAACTCCTTTGTGTTCTGTGAAATCACCTAACAGAGTTACAGCTTTCCCCTGAAGAAACCTTTCGCTCAGACAGTTCTTCTGGAATTGGCAACGTGATATTTGGAAGCCCATAGAGGGCTATGGTGAAAAAGGAAATATCCTCAGATGAAATCTGGAAAGAAGCTTTCTGAGAAGCTTCTTAGTGTTCTGTTAATTCATCTAACTGAGTTACATCTGTATTTCTTGAATCTCTTTGCTAGCCTTATTTCTGTGAAATCTGAGAACAGATATTTCGGATCCCTTTGAAGACTATAGAGCCAAAGAAAATATCCTCCCATAAGAAAGAGGAAGAAGCATTCTGAGAAACTTCTTTGTGTTCTGCGAAATCATCTCAGAGAGTTACAGCTATCCCCTCAAGAAGCCTTTCGCTAAGACAGTTCTTGTGGAATTGGCAAAGTGATATTTGGAAGCCCAAAGAGGGCTATGGTGAAAAAGGAAATATCCTCAGATGAAATCTGGAAAGAAGCTTTCTGAGAAACTGCTCTGTGATGTGTGATTTCCACTCACAGAGTAACATCTGTATTTCGTGGATCTCTTTGCTAGCCTGATTTCTGTGGAATCTGAGAAAAGATATTTCGGATCCCTTTGAAGACTATAGGGCCAAAGAAAATATCCTCCGATAACAAAGAGAAAAAACCTTGCTGAGAAACTTCTTTGTGTTCTGTGAAATCATCTCAAAGAGTTACAGCTTTCCCCTCAAGAAATCTTTCTCTCAGACAGTTCTTGTGGAATTGGCAAAGTGATATTTGGAAGCCCATAGAGGGCTATGTTGAAAAAGGAAATATCCTCAGATGAAATCTGGAAAGAAGCTTTCTGAGAAACTGCTCTGTGATGTGTGACTTCAACTCTCAGAGTTACATCTGTATTTCGTGGATCTCTTTGCTAGCCTTATTTCTGTGGAATCTGAGAACAGATACTTCGGATCCCCATGAAGACTATAGGGCCAAAGGAAATATCCTGTGATAACAAAGAGAAAGAAGCTTTCTGAGAAACTTCTTTCTGTTCTGTGAAATCATCTCACAGAGTTACAGCTTTACCCTCAAGAAGCCTTTCGCTAAGACAGTTCTTGTGGAATTGGCAAAGTGATATTTGGAAGCCCATAGAGGGCTATGGTGAAAAAGGAAATATCCTCAGATGAAATCTGGAAAGAAGCTTTCTGAGAAACTGCTCTGTGGTGTGTGACTTCCACTCTCAGAGTTACATCTGCATTTCGTGGATCTCTTTGCTAGCCTTATATCTGTGGAAACTCAGAACAGATATTTCGGATCCCTTTGAAGACAATAGGGCCAAAGGAAATATCCTGCGATAACAAAGAGAAAGAACATTTCTAGGAAACTTCTTTGTGTTCGGTGAAAGCATCTCACAGAGATACAGCTTTGCCCTTAAGAAGCCTTTCGCTCAGGCAGTTCTTGTGGAATTGGCAAAGAGATATTTGGAAGACCATGGAGGGCTATGGTGAAAACGGAAATATCCTCAGATGAAATCTGGAAAGAAGTTTTCTGAGAGACTGCTTAGTGTTCTGTTAATTCATCTCACAGAGTTACATCTGTATTTCGTGGATCTCTTTGCTTGCCTTATTTCTGTGGAATCGGAGAACAGATATTTCGGATCCCTTTGAAGACTATAGGGCCAAAGGAAATATCCTCCGATAACAAAGAGAAAGAAGCTTTCTGAGAATCTTCTTTGTGTTCTGTGAAATCATCTCACAGAGTTACAGCTTTCCGCTCAAGAAGCCTTTCGCTAAGACAGTTCTTGTGGAGTTGGCAAAGTGATATTTGGAACCCCTAGAGGGCTATGGTGAAAAAGGAAATATCCTGAGATGAAATCTGGAAAGAAGCTTTCTGAGAAACTGGTCTGTGATGTGTGACTTCCACTCTCAGAGTTACGTCTGTATTTCGTGCATCTCTTTGCTAGCCTTATTTCTGTGGAATCTGACAACAGATATTTCGAATCCCTTTGAAGACCCTAGGGCCAAAGGAAATATCCTGCAATAACAAAGAGAAAGAAGCTTTCTGAGAAACTTCTTTGTGTTCTGAGAAATCAACTCACAGAGTTACAGCTTTCCCCTCAAGAAGCCTTTCGATAAGACAGTTCTTGTGGAATTTGCAATGTGAGATTTGGAAACCCTTAGAGGGCTATGGTGAAAAAGAAAATATCTTCAGATGAAATCTGGAAAGAAGCTTTCTGAGAACCTGCTTAGTGTTCTGTAAATTCATCTCACAGAGATACATCTGTATTTTGTGGATCTCTTTGCAAGCCTTATTTCTGTGGAATCTGTGAACAGATATTTCGGATCCCTTTGAAGACTATAGGGCCAAAGGAAATATCCTCCTATGACAAAGAGAAAGATGCTTTCTGAGAAACTTCTTTGTGTTCTGTGAAATCATCTCAAAGAGTTACAGCTTTCCCCTCAAGAAGCCTTTCACTAAGACAGTTCTTGTGGAATTGGAAAAGTGATATTTGGAAGCCCATAGAGGGCAATCTTGAAAAGGGAAATATCCTCAGATGAAATCTGGAAAGAAGCTCTCTGAGAAAGTGTTTAGTGCTCTGTTAATTCATCTCACAGAGTTACATCTGTATTTCGTGGATCTCTTTACTAGCCTTATTTCTGTGGAATCTGAGAACAGATATTTCCAATCCCTTTGAAGACTGTAGGGCCAATGGAAATATCCTCCGATAACAAAGAGAAAGAAGCCTTCTGAGAAACTTCTTTGTGTTCTGTGAAATCATCTCACAGAGTTACAGCTTTCCCCTCAAGAAGCCTTTCGCTCAGACAGTTCTTGTGGAATTGGCAACGTGATATTTGGAAGCCCATAGAGGGCTATGTTGAAAAAGGAAATATCCTCAGATGAAATCTGGAAAGAAGATTTCTAAGAAAATTCTCTGGGATGTGAGACTTCCACTCACAGAGTTACATCTGTATTTCGTGGATCTCTTTGCTAGCCTTATTTCTGTGGAATCTGAGAACAGATATTTCGAATCCCTTTGAAGACTATAGGGCCAAAGGAAATATCCTCCGATAACAAAGAGAAAGAAGCTTTCTGAGAAACTTCTTTGTGTTCTGTGAAATCATCTCACAGAGTTACAGTTTTCCCCTCAAGAAGACTTTCTCTAAGACAGTTCTTGTAGAATTGGCAAAGTGATATTTGGAAGCCCATAGAGGGCTATGGTGGAAAGGGAAATATCCTCAGATGAAATCTGGAAAGAAGCTTTCTGAGAAACTGCTTGGTGTTCTGTTAATTCATCTCACAGAGTTACAAATGTATTTCGTGGATCTCTTTGCTATCCTTATTTCTGTGGAATCTGAGAACAGATATTTCGGATCCCTTTGAAGACTATAGGGCCAAAGGAAATATCCTGCGATAACAAAGAGAAAGAAGCTTTCTGAGAAACTTCTTTGTGTTCTGTGAAATCATCTCAGAGAGTTACAGCTTTCCCCTCAAGAAGCCTTTCACTAAGACAGTTCTTGTGGAATTGGAAAAGTGATATTTAGAAGCCCATAGAGGACTATCTTGAAAAAGGAAATATCCTCAGATGAAATCTGGAAAGAAACTCTCTGAGAAAGTGCTTAGTGTTCTGTTAATTCATCTCACAGAGTTACTTCTGTATTTCCTGGATCCCTTTGCTAGCCTTATTTCTGTGGAATCTGAGAACAGATATTTCGGATCCCTTTGAAGACTATAGGGCCAAAGGAAATATCCTGCGATAACAAAGAGAAAGAAGCTTTCTGAGAAAATTCTTTGTGTTCTGTGATATCATCTCACAGAGTTACAGCTTTCCCCTCAGGAAGCCTTTCGCTCAGACACTTCTTGTGGAATTGGCAAAGAGATATTTGGAAGCCCATAGAGGGCTATGGTGAAAAAGAACATATCATCAGATGAAATCTGGAAAGAAGCTATCTGAGAAACTGCTTAGTGTTCTGTTAATTCATCTCACAGAGTTACATCTGTATTTCGTGGATCTCTTTGCTAGCCTTTTTGCTGTTTAATCTGAGAACAGATATTTCGGATCCCTTTGAAGACTACAGGGCCAAAGGAAATATCCTCCGATAACAAAGAGAAAGATGCTTCCTGAGAAATTTCTTTTTGTTCTGTGAAATCATCTCACAGAGTTACAGCTTTCCCCTCAAGAAGCCTTTCGTTAAGACAGTTCTTGTGGAATTCGCAAAGTGATATTTGGAAGCCCATAGCGGGCAATGGTGAAAAAGAAAATATCCTCAGATGAAATCTGGAAAGAAGCTTTCTGAGAAACTGCTTAGTGTTCTGTGAATTCATCTCACAGAGTTACTTCTGTATTTCGTGGATCCCTTTGCTAGCCTTATTTCTGTGGAATCTGAGAACAGATATTTCGGATCCCTTTGAAGACTACAGGGCCAAAGGAAATATCCTCCGATAACAAAGAGAAAGATGCTTCCTGAGAAACTTCTTTTTGTTCTGTGAAATCATCTCACAGAGTTACAGCTTTCCCCTCAAGAAGCCTTTCGTTAAGACAGTTCTTGTGGAATTCGCAAAGTGCTATTTGGAAGCCCATAGAGGGCAACGGTGAGAAAGGAAATATCCACAGATGAAATCTGGAAAGAAGCTTTCTGAGAAACTGTTCTGTGATGTGTTTCTTCCTCTCTCAGAATTACATCTGCATTTCGTCGATCTCTTTGCTAGCCTTATTTCTGTGGAATATGAGAACAGATATTTCGGATCCCTTTGAAGACTATAGGGCCAAAGGAAATATCCTGCGATAACAAAGAGAAAGAAGCTTTCTGAGAAACTTCTTTGTGTTCTGTGAAATCATCTCACAGAGTTACAGCTTTCCTCTCAAGAAGCCTTTGGCTAAGGCAGTTCTTGTGGAATTGACAAAGTGATATTTGGAAGCCCATAGAGGGCTACGCTGAAAAAGGAAATATCCTCAGATAAAATCTGGAAAGAAGCTTTCTGAGAAACTGCTCTGTGATGTGTGACTTCCACTCACAGAGTTACATCTGTATTTCGTGGATCTCTTTGCTAGCCTTATTTCTGTGGAATCTGAGAACAGATATTTCGGATCCCTTTGAAGACTATAGGGCCAAAGGAAATATCCTGCGATAACAAAGAGAAAGAATTTTTCTGAGAAACTTCTTTGTGTTCTGTGAAATCATCTCACAGAGTTACAGCTTTCCCCTCAAGAAGCGTATCGCTCTGACAGTTTTTGTGGAATTGGCAAAGTGATATTTGGAAGCCCATAGAGGGCTATGGTGAAAAAGGAAATATCCTCAGATGAAATCTGGAAAGAAGATTTCTGAGAAACTGCTCTGTGATTTGTGCCTTCCACTCACAGTGTAACATCTCTATTTCGTGGATCTCTTCGCTAGCCTTATTTCTGTGGAATCTTAGAAGAGATATTTCGGATCCCTTTGAAGACTATAGGGCCAAAGGAAATATCCTCTGATAACAAAGAGAAAGAAGCTTTCTGAGAAACTTCTTTGTGTTCTCTGAAATCATCTCACAGAGTTACAGCTTTCCCCTCAAGAAGCCTTTCGCTAAGACAGTTCTTGTGGAATTGACAAAGTGATATTTGGAAGAACATAAAGGGCTATGGTGAAAAAGGAAATATCTTCAGATGAAATCTGGAAAGAAGCTTTCTGAGAAACTGCTCTGTGATGTGTGACTTCCACTCACAGAGTTACATCAATATTTCGTGGATGTCTTTCCTAGCCTTATTTCTGTGGAATCTGAGAACAGATATTTCGGATCCCTTTGAAGATACAGGGCCAAAGGAAATATCCTGCGATAACAAAGAGAAGGATGCTTCCTGAGAAACTTCTTTTTTTTCTGTGAAATCATCTCAGAGAGTTACAGCTTTCCCCTCAAGAAGCCTTTCGTTAAGACAGTTCTTGTGGAATTCGCAAAGTGATATTTGAAAGCCCATAGAGGGCAATGGTGAAAAAGGAAATATCCTCAGATGAAATCTGGAAAGAAGCTTCCTGAGAAACTGCTTAGTGTTCTGTGAATTCATCCCACAGATTTACTTCTGTATTTCGTGGATCCCTTTGCTAGCCTTATTTCTGTGGAATCTGAGAACAGATATTTCGGATCCCTTTGAAGACTATAGGGCCAAAGGAAATATCCTCCGATAAAAAAGAGAAAGAAGCTTGCTGAGAAACTTCTTTGTGTTCTGTGAAATCATCTCACAGAGTTACAGGTTTCCCCTCAAGAAGCCTTTCGCTAAGACAGTTCTTGTGAAATTGTCAAAGTGATATTTGGAAGCCTTTAGAGGGCTATGGTGAAAATGAAATATCCTGAGATGAAATCTGGAAAGAAGCTTTCTGAGAAACTGGTCTGTGATGTGTGACTTCCACTCTCAGAGTTACATCTGTATTTCGTGTATCTCTTTGCTATCCTTATTTCTGTGGAATCTGACAACAGATATTTCGAATCCCTTTGAAGACCCTAGGGCCAAAGGAAATATCCTGCAATAACAAAGAGAAAGAAGCTTTCTGAGAAACTTCTTTGTGTTCTGAGAAATCAACTCACAGAGTTACAGCTTTCCCCTCAAGAAGCCTTTCGATAAGACAGTTCTTGTGGAATTTGCAATGTGAGATTTGGAAACCCTTAGAGGGCTATGGTGAAAAAGAAAATATCTTCAGATGAAATCTGGAAAGAAGCTTTCTGAGAACCTGCTTAGTGTTCTGTAAATTCATCTCACAGAGATACATCTGTATTTTGTGGATCTCTTTGCTAGCCTTATTTCTGTGGAATCTGAGAACAGATATTTCGGATCCCTTTGAAGACTATAGGGGCAAAGGAAATATCCTCCCATAACAAAGAGAAAGAAGCATTCTGAGAAACTCCTTTGTGTTCTGTGAAATCACCTAACAGAGTTACAGCTTTCCCCTGAAGAAACCTTTCGCTCAGACAGTTCTTCTGGAATTGGCAACGTGATATTTGGAAGCCCATAGAGGGCTATGGTGAAAAAGGAAATATCCTCAGATGAAATCTGGAAAGAAGCTTTCTGAGAAGCTTCTTAGTGTTCTGTTAATTCATCTAACTGAGTTACATCTGTATTTCTTGAATCTCTTTGCTAGCCTTATTTCTGTGAAATCTGAGAACAGATATTTCGGATCCCTTTGAAGACTATAGAGCCAAAGAAAATATCCTCCCATAAGAAAGAGGAAGAAGCATTCTGAGAAACTTCTTTGTGTTCTGTGAAATCATCTCAGAGAGTTACAGCTATCCCCTCAAGAAGCCTTTCGCTAAGACAGTTCTTGTGGAATTGGCAAAGTGATATTTGGAAGCCCAAAGAGGGCTATGGTGAAAAAGGAAATATCCTCAGATGAAATCTGGAAAGAAGCTTTCTGAGAAACTGCTCTGTGATGTGTGATTTCCACTCACAGAGTAACATCTGTATTTCGTGGATCTCTTTGCTAGCCTGATTTCTGTGGAATCTGAGAAAAGATATTTCGGATCCCTTTGAAGACTATAGGGCCAAAGAAAATATCCTCCGATAACAAAGAGAAAAAACCTTGCTGAGAAACTTCTTTGTGTTCTGTGAAATCATCTCAAAGAGTTACAGCTTTCCCCTCAAGAAATCTTTCTCTCAGACAGTTCTTGTGGAATTGGCAAAGTGATATTTGGAAGCCCATAGAGGGCTATGTTGAAAAAGGAAATATCCTCAGATGAAATCTGGAAAGAAGCTTTCTGAGAAACTGCTCTGTGATGTGTGACTTCAACTCTCAGAGTTACATCTGTATTTCGTGGATCTCTTTGCTAGCCTTATTTCTGTGGAATCTGAGAACAGATACTTCGGATCCCCATGAAGACTATAGGGCCAAAGGAAATATCCTGTGATAACAAAGAGAAAGAAGCTTTCTGAGAAACTTCTTTCTGTTCTGTGAAATCATCTCACAGAGTTACAGCTTTACCCTCAAGAAGCCTTTCGCTAAGACAGTTCTTGTGGAATTGGCAAAGTGATATTTGGAAGCCCATAGAGGGCTATGGTGAAAAAGGAAATATCCTCAGATGAAATCTGGAAAGAAGCTTTCTGAGAAACTGCTCTGTGGTGTGTGACTTCCACTCTCAGAGTTACATCTGCATTTCGTGGATCTCTTTGCTAGCCTTATATCTGTGGAAACTCAGAACAGATATTTCGGATCCCTTTGAAGACAATAGGGCCAAAGGAAATATCCTGCGATAACAAAGAGAAAGAACATTTCTAGGAAACTTCTTTGTGTTCGGTGAAAGCATCTCACAGAGATACAGCTTTGCCCTTAAGAAGCCTTTCGCTCAGGCAGTTCTTGTGGAATTGGCAAAGAGATATTTGGAAGACCATGGAGGGCTATGGTGAAAACGGAAATATCCTCAGATGAAATCTGGAAAGAAGTTTTCTGAGAAACTGCTTAGTGTTCTGTTAATTCATCTCACAGAGTTACATCTGTATTTCGTGGATCTCTTTGCTTGCCTTATTTCTGTGGAATCGGAGAACAGATATTTCGGATCCCTTTGAAGACTATAGGGCCAAAGGAAATATCCTCCGATAACAAAGAGAAAGAAGCTTTCTGAGAATCTTCTTTGTGTTCTGTGAAATCATCTCACAGAGTTACAGCTTTCCGCTCAAGAAGCCTTTCGCTAAGACAGTTCTTGTGGAGTTGGCAAAGTGATATTTGGAACCCCTAGAGGGCTATGGTGAAAAAGGACATATCCTCAGATGAAATCTGGAAGGAAGATATCTGAGAAATTGCTCAGTGATGTGTGCCTTCCACTCACGGTGTTACATCTGTATTTCGTGGATCTCTTTGCTAGCCTTATTTCTGTGGAATCTGAGAACAGATATTTCGGATCCCTTTGAAGACTATAGGGCCAAAGGAAATATCCTGCGATAACAAAGAGAAAGAAGCTTTCTGAGAAACTTCTTTGTGTTCTGAGAAATCAACTCACAGAGTTACAGCTTTCCACTCAAGAATCCTTTCGCTAAGACAGTTCTTGTGGCATTGGCAATGTGAGTTTTGGAAGCCCATAGAGGGCTATGGTGAAAAAGGAAATATCCTCCGATGAAATCTGCATAGAAGCTTTCTGACAAAATTCTTAGTGTTCGGTTAATTCATCTCACAGAGTTACATCTGTATTTCATGGATCTCTTTGCTAGCCTGATTTTTGTGGAATCTGAGAACAGACATTTCGGATCCCTTTAAAGACTATAGGGCCAAAGGAAATATCCTCCGATAACAAAGAGAAAGAAGTTTTCTGAGAAATTTCTTTGTGTTCTGTGAAATCATCTCACAGAGTTACAGCTTTCCCCTCAGGAAGCCTTTCGCTGAGACAGTTCTTGTGGAATTGGCAAAGTGATATTTGGAAGCCCATAGAGGGCTATGGTGAAAAAGGAATTATCCTCAGATGAAATCTGGAAAGAAGCTTTCTGAGAACCTGCTTAGTGTTCTCTGAATTCATCTCAAAGAGATACATCTGTATGTCGTGGATCTCTTGGCTAGCCTTATTTCTGTAGAATCTGAGAACTGATATTTCGGATCCCTTTGAAGACTATAGGGCCAAAGGAAATATCCTCGGATAACAAAGAGAAAGAAGCTTTCTCAGAAACTTCTTTGTGTTCTGTGAAATCATCTCACAGAGTTACAGCTTTCCCCTCAAGAAGCCTTTCGCTCAGACAGTTCTTGTGGAATTGGCAAAGTGATATTCGGAAGCCCATAGCGGGCTATGGTGAAAAAGGAAATATCCTCAGATGAAATCTGGAAAGAACCTTTCTGAGAAACTGCTCTGTGATGTGTGACTTCCACTCACAGAGTTACATCAGTATTTCGTGGATGTCTTTGCTAGCCTTATTTCAGTGGAATCTGAGAACAGATATTTCGGATCGCTTTGAAGACTATAGGGCCAAAGGAAATATCCTCCGATAACAAAGAGAAAGAAGCTTTCTGAGAAACTTCTTTGTGTTCTGTGAAATCATCTCACAGAGTTACAGGTTTCCCCTCAAGAAGCCTTTTTCTAGGACAGTTCTTGTGGAATTGGCAAAGTGATATTTGGAAGCCCTTAGAGGGCTATGGTGAAAAAGGAAATATCCTCAGATGAAATCTGGAAAGAAGCTTTCTGAGAAACTGGTCTGTGATGGGTGACTTCCACTCACAGAGTAACATCTGTATTTCGTGGATCTCTTTGCTAGCCTTATTTCCGTGGATTCTGAGAACAGATATTTCGGATCTCTTGAAGACTATAGGGCCAAAGGAAATATCCTGCGATAACAAAGAGAAAGAAGCTTTCTGAGAAACTTCTTTGTGTTCTGTGAAATCATCTCACAGAATTACAGCTTTCCCCTCAAGAAGCCTATCGCTAAGAGAGTTCTTGTGGAATTGGCAAAGTGATATTTGGAAGCCCATAGAGGGCTATGGTGAAAAAGGAAATATCCTCAGATGAAATCTGGAAGGAAGACTTCTGAGAAACTGCTCGGTGATGTGTGCCTTCCACTCACAGTGTTACATCTGTATTTCGTGGATCTCTTTGCTAGCCTTATTTCTGTGGAATCTGAGAACAGATATTTCGGATCCCTTTGAAGACTATAGGGCCAAAGGAAATATCCTGCGATAACAAAGAGAAAGAAGCTTTGTGAGAATCTTCTTTGGGTTCTGAGAAATCAACTCACAGAGTTACAGCTTTCCCCTCAAGAAGCCTTTCGCTAAGACAGTTCTTGTGGATTTGGCAAAGTGATATTTGGAAGCCCATAGTGGGTATGGTGAAAAAGGAAATATCCTCAGATGAAATCTGGAAGGAAGCTTTCTGAGAACCTGCTTATTGTTCTTTGAATTCATCTCACAGAAATACATCTGTATTTCTTGGATCTCTTTGCTAGCCTTATTTCTGTGGAATCTGAGAACAAATATTTCGGATCCGTTTGAAGACTATAGGGCCAAAGGAAATATCCTCCGATAACAAAGAGAAAGAAGCTTTCTGAGAAACTTCTTTGTGTTCTGTGAAATCATCTCACAGAGTTACAGCTTTCCCCTCAAGAAGCATTTCGCTCAGACAGTTCTTGTGGAATTGGCAAAGTAATATTTGGAAGCCCATAGAGGGCTATGGTGAAAAAGGAAATATCCTCAGATGAAATCTGGAAAGAAGCTTTCTGAGAAACAGCTCTGTGATGTGTGATTTCCTCTCACAGATTAACATCTGTATTTCGTGGATGTCTTTGCTAGCCTTATTTCTGTGGAATCTGAGAACAGATATTTCGGATCCCTTTGAAGACTATAGGGCCAAAGGAAATATCCTCCGATTACAAAGAGAAAGAAGCTTTCTGAGAAACTTCTGTGTGTTCTGTGAAATCATCTCACAGAGTTACAGCTTTCCCCTAAAGAAGCCTTTCGCTCAGACAGTTCTTGTGGAATTGGCAAAGTGACATTTGGAAGTACATAGAGGGCAACGGTGAGAAAGGAAATATCCACAGATGAAATCTTGAAAGAAACTTTCTGAGAAACTGTTCTGTGATGTGTATCTTCCACTCTCTTAATTACATCTGCATTTTGTCGATCTCTTTGCTTGCCTTATATCTGTGGAATATGAGAACAGATATTTCGGATCCCTTTGAAGACTATAGGGCCAAAGGAAATATCCTGCTATAACAAAGAGAAAGAAGCTTTCTGAGAAACTTCTTTGTGTTCTGTGAAATCATCTCACAGAGTTACAGCTTTCCTCTCAAGAAGCCTTTCGCTAAGACAGTTCTTGTGGAATTGGCAAAGTGATATTTCGAAGCCCATAGAGGACTATGGAGAAACAGGAAATATCCTCAGATGAAATCTGGAAAGAAGCTTTCTGATAAAATGCTCTGTGATGTGTGACTTCCACTGACAGAGTTACAACTGTATTTCGTGGATCTCTTTCCTAGCCTTATTTCTGTGGAATCTGAGAACAGATATTTCGGATCCCTTTGAAGACTATAGGGCCAACGGAAATATCCTGCGATAAAAAAGAGAAAGAAGCTTTCTGAGAAACTTCTTTGTGTTCTGTGAAATCATCTCACAGAGTTACAGCTTTCCCCTCAGGAAGCCTTTCGCTCAGACAGCTCTTGTGGAATTGGCAAAGTGATATTTGGAAGCCCATAGAGGGCTATGGTGAAAAAGGAAATGTCCTCAGATGAAATATGGAAAGAAGCTTTCTGAAAAACTGCTCTGTGATGTGTGACTTCCACTCACAGAGTTACATCTGTATTTCTTGAATCTCTTTGCTAGCCTTATTTCTGTGAAATCTGAGAACAGATATTTCGGATCCCTTTGAAGACTAGAGAGCCAAAGAAAATATCCTCCCATAAGAAAGAGGAAGAAGCATTCTGAGAAAATTCTTTGTGTTCTGTGAAATCATCTCAGAGAGTTACAGCTATCCTCTCAAGAAGCCTTTCGCTAAGACAGTTCTTGTGGAATTGGCAAAGTGATATTTGGAAGCCCAAAGAGGGCTATGGTGAAAAAGGAAATATCCTCAGATGAAATCTGGAAAGAAGCTTTCTGAGAAACTGCTCTGTGATGTGTGATTTCCACTCACAGAGTAACATCTGTATTTCGTGGATCTCTTTGCTAGCCTGATTTCTGTGGAATCTGAGAACAGATATTTCGGATCCCTTTGAAGACTATAGGGCCAAAGAAAATATCCTCCGATAACAAAGAGAAAAAACCTTGCTGAGAAACTTCTTTGTGTTCTGTGAAATCATCTCAAAGAGTTACAGCTTTCCCCTCAAGAAGTCTTTCTCTCAGACATTTCTTGTGGAATTGGCAAAGTGATATTTGGAAGCCCATAGAGGGCTATGTTGAAAAAGGAAATATCCTCAGATGAAATCTGGAAAGAAGCTTTCTGAGAAACTGCTCTGTGATGTGTGACTTCCACTCTCAGAGTTACATCTGTATTTCGTGGATCTCTTTGCTAGCCTTATTTCTGTGGAATCTGAGAACAGATACTTCGGATCCCCATGAAGACTATAGGGCCAAAGGAAATATCCTGTGATAACAAAGAGAAAGAAGCTTTCTGAGAAACTTCTTTCTGTTCTGTGAAATCATCTCACAGAGTTACAGCTTTACCCTCAAGAAGCCTTTCGCTAAGACAGTTCTTGTGGAATTGGCAAAGTGATATTTGGAAGCTCATAGAGGGCTATGGTGAAAAAGGAAATAACCTCAGATGAAATCTGGAAAGAAGCTTTCTGAGAAACTGCTCTGTGGTGTGTGACTTCCACTCTCAGAGTTACATCTGCATTTCGTGGATCTCTTTGCTAGCCTTATATCTGTGGAAACTCAGAACAGATATTTCGGATCCCTTTGAAGACAATAGGGCCAAAGGAAATATCCTGCGATAACAAAGAGAAAGAACCTTTCTAGGAAACTTCTTTGTGTTCGGTGAAAGCATCTCACAGAGATACACCTTTGCCCTTAAGAAGCCTTTCGCTCAGGCAGTTCTTGTGGAATTGGCAAAGAGATATTTGGAAGACCATGGAGGGCTATGGTGAAAACGGAAATATCCTCAGATGAAATCTGGAAAGAAGTTTTCTGAGAAACTGCTTAGTGTTCTGTTAATTCATCTCACAGAGTTACATCTGTATTTCGTGGATCTCTTTGCTAGCCTTATTTCTGTGGAATCGGAGAACAGATATTTCGGATCCCTTTGAAGACTATAGGGCCAAAGGAAATATCCTCCGATAACAAAGAGAAAGAAGCTTTCTGAGAATCTTCTTTGTGTTCTGTGAAATCATCTCACAGAGTTACAGCTTTCCCCTAAAGAAGCCGTTCGCTCAGACAGTTCTTGTGTAATTGGCAAAGTGACATTTGGAAGCCCATAGAGTGCAACGGTGAGAAAGGAAATATCCACAGATGAAATCTGGAAAGAAGCTTTCTGAGAAACTGTTCTGTGATGTGTGACTTCCACTCTCAGAATTACATCTGCATTTCGTGGATGTCTTTGCTAGCCTTATTTCGGTGGAATCTGAGAACAGATATTTCAGATCCCTTTGAAGACTATAGGGCCAAAGGAAACATCCTCCGACAACAAAGAGAAATAAGCTTTCTGAGAAAATTCTTTGTGTTCTGTGAAATCATCTCACAGAGTTACATCTTTCCCCTCAAGAAGACTTTCGCTAAGACAGTTCTTGTGGAATTGTCAAAGTGATATTTCTAAGCGCATAGAGGGCTATGGTGAAAAAGGAAATATCCTCAGATGAAATCTGGAAAGAAGCTTTCTGAGTAACTGCTTAGTGTTCTGTTAATTCATCTCACAGAGTTACATCCGTGTTTCGTGGATCTCTTTGCTAGCCTTATTTCTGTGGAATCTGAGAACAGATATTTCGGATCCCTTTGAAGACTATAGGGCCAAAGGAGATATCCTCCGATTACCAAGAGAAAGAAGCTTTTTGAGAAACTTCTTTGTGTTCTGTGATATCATCTCACAGAGTTACAACTTTCCCCTCAAGAAGCCTTTCGCTCCGACACTTCTTGTGGAATTGACAAAGTGATATTTGCAAGCCCATAGAGGGCTTTTGTGAAAAAGGAAATATCCTCAGATGAAATCTGGAAAGAAGCTTTCTGATAAACTGCTTAGTGTTCTGTTAAATCATCTCACAGAGTTTCATCTGTATTTCGTGGATCTCTTTGCTAGCCTTATTTCTGTGGAATCTTATAACAGATATTTCGGATCCCTTTGAAGACTATAGGGCCAAAGGAAATACCCTCCGATAACAAAGAGAAAGAAGCTTTCGGAGAAACTTCTTTGTGTTCTGTGAAATCATCTCACAGAGTTACATCTTTCCCCTCAAGAAGCCTTTCGCTAAGACAGTTCTTGTGGAATTCGCAAACTGATATTTGGAAGCCCATAGAGGGCTATGGTGAAAAAGGAAATATCCTCAGATGAAATCTGGAAAGAAGCTTTCTGAGAAACAGCTCTGTGATGTGTGACTTCCACTCACAGAGTAACATGTGTATTTCGTGGATGTCTTTGCTAGCCTTATTTCTGTGGAATCTGAGTACAGATATTTTGGATCCCTTTGAAGACTATAGGGCCATTGGAAATATCCTCCGATAGCAAAGAGAAAGAAGCTTTCTGAGAAACTTCTGGGTGTTCTGTGAAATCATCTCACAGAGTTACAGCTTTCCTCTAAAGAAGCCTTTCGCTAAGACAGTTCTTGTGGAATTGGCAAAGTGATATTTGGAAGCCCAAAGAGGGCTATGGTGAAAAAGGAAATATCCTCAGATGAAATCTGGAAAGAAGCTTTCTGAGTAACTGCTTAGTGTTCTGTTAATTCATCTCACAGAGTTACATCTTTATTTCGTGGATCTCTTTGCTAGCCTTATTTCTGTGGAATCTGAGAACAGATATTTCGGATCCCTTTGAAGACTATAGGGCCAAAGGAAATATCCTCCGATAACAAAGAGAAAAAAGATTGCTGAGAAACTTCTTTGTGTTCTGTGAAATCATCTCACAGAGTTACAGCTTTACCCTCAAGAAGCCTTTCGCTAAGACAGTTCTTGTGGAATTGGCAAAGTGATATTTGGAAGCCCATAGAGGGCTATGATGAAAAAGGAAATATCCTCAGATGAAATCTGGAAAGAAGCTTTCTGAGAAACTGCTCTGTGATGTGTGACTTCCACTCTCAGAGTTACATCTGCATTTCGTGGATCTCTTTACTAGCCTTATTTCTGTGTAAAGTGAGAACAGATATTTCGGATCCCTTTGAAGACTATAGGACCAAAGGAAATATCCTGCGATAACAAAGAGAGAGAAGCTTTCTGAGAAACTTCTTTGTGTTCTGTGAAATCATCTCACGGAGTTACAGCTTTCCCCTCAAGAAGCCTTTCGCTCAGACAGTTCTTGTGAAATTGGCAAAGTGATATTTGGAAGCCCATAGAGGGCTATGGTGAAAAAGGAAATATCCCCAGATGAAATCTGGAAACAAGCTTTCTTTGATACTGCTCTGTGATGTGTGACTTCCACTCACAGAGTAACATCTGTATTTCGTGGATCTCTTTGATAACCTTATATCTGTGGAATCTGAGAACAGACATTTCGGATCCCTTTGAAGATATAGAGCCAAAGGAAATACCCTCCGATGACAAAGAGAAAGAAGCTTTCTGAGAAACTTCTTTGTGTTCTGTGAAATCATCTCACAGAGTTACAGCTTTCCCCTGAAGAAGCCTTTCGCTCAGACAGTTCTTGTGGAATTGGCAAAGTGATATTTGGAAGCCCAATGAGGGCTATGGTGAGAAAGCAAATATCCTCAGATGAAATATGGAAGGAAACTTCCTGAGAAACTGCTCTGTGATGTGTGACTTCCACTCACAGAGTTACATCTGTATGTCGAGGATCTCCTTGCTAGCCTTATTTCTGTGGAATCTGAGAACAGATATTTCGGATCCCTTTGAAGACTATAGGGCCAAAAGAAACATCCTTCGATAACAAAGAGAAAGAAGCTTTCTGAGAAACTTCTTCGTGTTGTGAAATCATCACACAGAGTTACAGCTTTCCCCTCAAGAAGCCTTTCGCTAAGATAGTTCTTGTGGAATTGGCAAAGAAAGATTTGGAAGCCTATAGAGGGCTTCGGTGAAAAAGGAAATATCCTCAGATGAAATCTGGAAAGAAGCTTTCTTTGAAACTGCACTGTGATGTGTGACTTCCACTCATAGAGTAACATCTGTATTTCGTGGATCTCCTTGCTAGCTTTATTTCTGTCGAATCTGAGAACAGATAATTCGTATCCCTTTGAAGACTTTAGAGCCAAAGGAAATACCCTCCGATAACAAAAGAGAAAGAAGCCTTCCTGAGAAACTTCTTTGTGTTCTGTGAAATCACCTCACAGAGTTACAGCTTTCCCATCAAGAAGCCTTTCGCTAAGACAGTTCTTGTGGAATTCGCAAAGTGATATTTGGAAGCCCATAGAGGGCTATGGTGAAAAAGGAAATATCCTCAGATGAAATCTGGAAAGAAGCTTTCTGAGAAACTGCTCTGTGATGTGTGACTTCCACTCACAGAGTTACATCTGTATTTCGTGGATCTCTTTGCTGGCCTTATTTCTGTGGAAAGTGAGAACAGATATTTCGGATCCCTTTGAAGACTTTAGGGCCAAAGGAAATATCCTCCGATAACAAAGAAAAGAAGCTTTCTGAGAAACTTCTTTGTGTTCTGTGAAATCATCTCACAGAGTTGCAGCTTTCCCCTCAAGAAGCCTTTCGCTAAGACAGTTCTTGTGGAATTTGCAAAGTGATATTTGGAAGCCCATAGAGGGCTTCGTTGAAAAAGGAAATATCCTCAGATGAAATCTGGAAAGAAGCTTTCTTTGAAACTGCTCTGTGATGTGTGACTTCCACTCACAGAGTAACATCTGTATTTCGTGGATCTCCTTGCTCGCCTTATTTCTGTGGAATCTGAGAACAGATATTTCGTATCCTTTTGAAGACTTTAGGGCCAAAGGAAATACCCTCCGATAACAAAAGAGAAAGAAGCTTTCTGAGAAACTTCTTTGTGTTCTGTGAAATCATCTCACAGAGTTACAGCTTTCCCATCAAGAAGCCTTTCGCTAAGACAGTTATTGTGGAATTGGCAAAGTGAGATTTGGAAGCCCATAGAGGGCTATGGTGAAAAAGGAAATATCCTCAGATGAAATCTGGAAAGAAGCTTTCTGAGAATCTGCTCTGTGATGTGTGACTTCCACTCACAGAGTTACATCTGTATGTCGTGGATCTCTTTGCTAGCCTTATTTCTGTGGAATCTGAGAACAGATATTTCGGATCCCTTTGAAGACTATAGGGCCAAAGGAAACATCCTCCGATAACAAAGAGAAAGAAGGTTTCTGAGAAAATTCTTTGTGTTCTGTGAAATCACCTCACAGAGTTACAGCTTTCCCCTCAAGAAGCCTTTCGTTAGAAAGATCTTGTGGAATTGGCAAAGTGATATTTGGAATCCCCTAGAGGGCTATGGTGAAAAAGGAAATATCCTCAGATGAATTCTGGAAAGAATATTCCTGAGAAACTTCTCTGTGAGGTGTGACTTCCACTCACAGAGTTACATCTGTATTTCGTGGATCTCTTTGCTGGCCTTATTTCTGTGGAATCTGAGAACAGATATTTCTGATCCCTTTGAAGACTATAGGGCCAAAGGAAGTATCCTCCGATAACAAAGAGATAGAAGCTTTCTGAGAAACTTCTTTGTGTTCTGTGAAATCATCTCACAGAGTTACGGCTTTCCCCTCAAGAAGCTTTCGCTGAGACCGTTCTTGTGGAATTGGCAAAGTGATATTTGGAAGCCCATAGAGGGCTATGGTGAAAAAGGAAATATCCTTAGATGAAATCTGGAAAGAAGCTTTCTGAGAAACTGCTCTGTGATGTGTGACTTCCACTCACAGAGTTACATCTGTATTTCGTGGATCTCTTTGCTAGCCTTATTTCTGTGGAATCTGAGAACAGATATTTCGGATCCCTTTGAAGACTATAGGACCAAAGGAAATATCCTGCGATAACAAAGAGAAAGAAGCTTTCTGAGAAACTTCTTTGTGTTCTGTGAAATCATCTCACAGAGTTACATCTCTCCCCTCAAGAAGCCTTTCGCTAAGACAGTTCTTGTGGAATTGGCAAAGTGATATTTGGAAGCCCATAGAGGGCTATGGTGAAAAAGGAAATATCCTCAGATGAAATCTGGAAAGAAGTTTTCTGAGAAACTGCTCTGTGATGTGTGACTTCCACTCACAGAGTAACATCTGTATTTCGTGGATGTCTTTGCTAGCCTTATTTCTGTGGAATCTGAGAACAGACATTTCGGATCCCTTTGAAGATATAGAGCCAAAGGAAATACCCTCCGATGACAAAGAGAAAGAAGCTTTCTGAGAAACTTCTTTGTGTTCTGTGAAATCATCTCACAGAGTTACAGCTTTCCCCTGAAGAAGCCTTTCGCTCAGACAGTTCTTGTGGAATTGGCAAAGTGATATTTGGAAGCCCAATGAGGGCTATGGTGAGAAAGCAAATATCCTCAGATGAAATATGGAAGGAAACTTCCTGAGAAACTGCTCTGTGATGTGTGACTTCCACTCACAGAGTTACATCTGTATGTCGAGGATCTCCTTGCTAGCCTTATTTCTGTGGAATCTGAGAACAGATATTTCGGATCCCTTTGAAGACTATAGGGCCAAAAGAAACATCCTTCGATAACAAAGAGAAAGAAGCTTTCTGAGAAACTTCTTCGTGTTGTGAAATCATCACACAGAGTTACAGCTTTCCCCTCAAGAAGCCTTTCGCTAAGATAGTTCTTGTGGAATTGGCAAAGTAAGATTTGGAAGCCTATAGAGGGCTTCGGTGAAAAAGGAAATATCCTCAGATGAAATCTGGAAAGAAGCTTTCTGAGAAACTGCTCTGTGATGTGTGACTTCCACTCACAGAGTTACATCTGTATTTCGTGGATCTCTTTGCTAGCCTTATTTCTGTGGAATCTGAGAACAGATATTTCGGATCCCTTTGAAGACTATAGGACCAAAGGAAATATCCTGCGATAACAAAGAGAAAGAAGCTTTCTGAGAAACTTCTTTGTGTTCTGTGAAATCATCTCACAGAGTTACATCTCTCCCCTCAAGAAGCCTTTCGCTAAGACAGTTCTTGTGGAATTGGCAAAGTGATATTTGGAAGCCCATAGAGGGCTATGGTGAAAAAGGAAATATCCTCAGATGAAATCTGGAAAGAAGTTTTCTGAGAAACTGCTCTGTGATGTGTGACTTCCACTCACAGAGTAACATCTGTATTTCGTGGATGTCTTTGCTAGCCTTATTTCTGTGGAATCTGAGAACAGACATTTCGGATCCCTTTGAAGATATAGAGCCAAAGGAAATACCCTCCGATGACAAAGAGAAAGAAGCTTTCTGAGAAACTTCTTTGTGTTCTGTGAAATCATCTCACAGAGTTACAGCTTTCCCCTGAAGAAGCCTTTCGCTCAGACAGTTCTTGTGGAATTGGCAAAGTGATATTTGGAAGCCCAATGAGGGCTATGGTGAGAAAGCAAATATCCTCAGATGAAATATGGAAGGAAACTTCCTGAGAAACTGCTCTGTGATGTGTGACTTCCACTCACAGAGTTACATCTGTATGTCGAGGATCTCCTTGCTAGCCTTATTTCTGTGGAATCTGAGAACAGATATTTCGGATCCCTTTGAAGACTATAGGGCCAAAAGAAACATCCTTCGATAACAAAGAGAAAGAAGCTTTCTGAGAAACTTCTTCGTGTTGTGAAATCATCACACAGAGTTACAGCTTTCCCCTCAAGAAGCCTTTCGCTAAGATAGTTCTTGTGGAATTGGCAAAGTAAGATTTGGAAGCCTATAGAGGGCTTCGGTGAAAAAGGAAATATCCTCAGATGAAATCTGGAAAGAAGCTTTCTTTGAAACTGCACTGTGATGTGTGACTTCCACTCATAGAGTAACATCTGTATTTCGTGGATCTCCTTGCTAGCTTTATTTCTGTCGAATCTGAGAACAGATAATTCGTATCCCTTTGAAGACTTTAGAGCCAAAGGAAATACCCTCCGATAACAAAAGAGAAAGAAGCCTTCCTGAGAAACTTCTTTGTGTTCTGTGAAATCACCTCACAGAGTTACAGCTTTCCCATCAAGAAGCCTTTCGCTAAGACAGTTCTTGTGGAATTCGCAAAGTGATATTTGGAAGCCCATAGAGGGCTATGGTGAAAAAGGAAATATCCTCAGATGAAATCTGGAAAGAAGCTTTCTCAGAAACTGCTCTGTGATGTGTGACTTCCACTCACAGAGTTACATCTGTATTTCGTGGATCTCTTTGCTGGCCTTATTTCTGTGGAAAGTGAGAACAGATATTTCGGATACCTTTGAAGACTTTAGGGCCAAAGGAAATATCCTCCGATAACAAAGAGAAAGAAGCTTTCTGAGAAACTTCTTTGTGTTCTGTGAAATCATCTCACAGAGTTGCAGCTTTCCCCTCAAGAAGCCTTTCGCTAAGACAGTTCTTGTGGAATTTGCAAAGTGATATTTGGAAGCCCATAGAGGGCTTCGTTGAAAAAGGAAATATCCTCAGATGAAATCTGGAAAGAAGCTTTCTTTGAAACTGCTCTGTGATGTGTGACTTCCACTCACAGAGTAACATCTGTATTTCGTGGATCTCCTTGCTCGCCTTATTTCTGTGGAATCTGAGAACAGATATTTCGTATCCTTTTGAAGACTTTAGGGCCAAAGGAAATACCCTCCGATAACAAAAGAGAAAGAAGCTTTCTGAGAAACTTCTTTGTGTTCTGTGAAATCATCTCACAGAGTTACAGCTTTCCCATCAAGAAGCCTTTCGCTAAGACAGTTATTGTGGAATTGGCAAAGTGAGATTTGGAAGCCCATAGAGGGCTATGGTGAAAAAGGAAATATCCTCAGATGAAATCTGGAAAGAAGCTTTCTGAGAATCTGCTCTGTGATGTGTGACTTCCACTCACAGAGTTACATCTGTATGTCGTGGATCTCTTTGCTAGCCTTATTTCTGTGGAATCTGAGAACAGATATTTCGGATCCCTTTGAAGACTATAGGGCCAAAGGAAACATCCTCCGATAACAAAGAGAAAGAAGGTTTCTGAGAAAATTCTTTGTGTTCTGTGAAATCACCTCACAGAGTTACAGCTTTCCCCTCAAGAAGCCTTTCGTTAGAAAGATCTTGTGGAATTGGCAAAGTGATATTTGGAATCCCCTAGAGGGCTATGGTGAAAAAGGAAATATCCTCAGATGAATTCTGGAAAGAATATTCCTGAGAAACTTCTCTGTGAGGTGTGACTTCCACTCACAGAGTTACATCTGTATTTCGTGGATCTCTTTGCTGGCCTTATTTCTGTGGAATCTGAGAACAGATATTTCTGATCCCTTTGAAGACTATAGGGCCAAAGGAAGTATCCTCCGATAACAAAGAGATAGAAGCTTTCTGAGAAACTTCTTTGTGTTCTGTGAAATCATCTCACAGAGTTACGGCTTTCCCCTCAAGAAGCTTTCGCTGAGACCGTTCTTGTGGAATTGGCAAAGTGATATTTGGAAGCCCATAGAGGGCTATGGTGAAAAAGGAAATATCCTTAGATGAAATCTGGAAAGAAGCTTTCTGAGAAACTGCTCTGTGATGTGTGACTTCCACTCACAGAGTTACATCTGTATTTCGTGGATTTCTTTGCTAGCCTTATTTCTGTGGAATCTGAGAACAGATATTTCGGATCCCTTTGAAGACTATAGGACCAAAGGAAATATCCTGCGATAACAAAGAGAAAGAAGCTTTCTGAGAAACTTCTTTGTGTTCTGTGAAATCATCTCACAGAGTTACATCTCTCCCCTCAAGAAGCCTTTCGCTAAGACAGTTCTTGTGCAATTGGCAAAGTGATATTTGGAAGCCCATAGAGGGCTATGGTGAAAAAGGAAATATCCTCAGATGAAATCTGGAAAGAAGTTTTCTGAGAAACTGCTCTGTGATGTGTGACTTCCACTCACAGAGTAACATCTGTATTTCGTGGATGTCTTTGCTAGCCTTATTTCTGTGGAATCTGAGAACAGACATTTCGGATCCCTTTGAAGATATAGAGCCAAAGGAAATACCCTCCGATGACAAAGAGAAAGAAGCTTTCTCAGAAACTTCTTTGTGTTCTGTGAAATCATCTCACAGAGTTACAGCTTTCCCCTGAAGAAGCCTTTCGCTCAGACAGTTCTTGTGGAATTGGCAAAGTGATATTTGGAAGCCCAATGAGGGCTATGGTGAGAAAGCAAATATCCTCAGATGAAATATGGAAGGAAACTTCCTGAGAAACTGCTCTGTGATGTGTGACTTCCACTCACAGAGTTACATCTGTATGTCGAGGATCTCCTTGCTAGCCTTATTTCTGTGGAATCTGAGAACAGATATTTCGGATCCCTTTGAAGACTATAGGGCCAAAAGAAACATCCTTCGATAACAAAGAGAAAGAAGCTTTCTGAGAAACTTCTTCGTGTTCTGTGAAATCATCACACAGAGTTACAGCTTTCCCCTCAAGAAGCCTTTCGCTAAGATAGTTCTTGTGGAATTGGCAAAGTAAGATTTGGAAGCCTATAGAGGGCTTCGGTGAAAAAGGAAATATCCTCAGATGAAATCTGGAAAGAAGCTTTCTTTGAAACTGCACTGTGATGTGTGACTTCCACTCATAGAGTAACATCTGTATTTCGTGGATCTCCTTGCTAGCTTTATTTCTGTCGAATCTGAGAACAGATAATTCGTATCCCTTTGAAGACTTTAGAGCCAAAGGAAATACCCTCCGATAACAAAAGAGAAAGAAGCCTTCCTGAGAAACTTCTTTGTGTTCTGTGAAATCACCTCACAGAGTTACAGCTTTCCCATCAAGAAGCCTTTCGCTAAGACAGTTCTTGTGGAATTCGCAAAGTGATATTTGGAAGCCCATAGAGGGCTATGGTGAAAAAGGAAATATCCTCAGATGAAATCTGGAAAGAAGCTTTCTCAGAAACTGCTCTGTGATGTGTGACTTCCACTCACAGAGTTACATCTGTATTTCGTGGATCTCTTTGCTGGCCTTATTTCTGTGGAAAGTGAGAACAGATATTTCGGATCCCTTTGAAGACTTTAGGGCCAAAGGAAATATCCTCCGATAACAAAGAGAAAGAAGCTTTCTGAGAAACTTCTTTGTGTTCTGTGAAATCATCTCACAGAGTTGCAGCTTTCCCCTCAAGAAGCCTTTCGCTAAGACAGTTCTTGTGGAATTTGCAAAGTGATATTTGGAAGCCCATAGAGGGCTTCGTTGAAAAAGGAAATATCCTCAGATGAAATCTGGAAAGAAGCTTTCTTTGAAACTGCTCTGTGATGTGTGACTTCCACTCACAGAGTAACATCTGTATTTCGTGGATCTCCTTGCTCGCCTTATTTCTGTGGAATCTGAGAACAGATATTTCGTATCCTTTTGAAGACTTTAGGGCCAAAGGAAATACCCTCCGATAACAAAAGAGAAAGAAGCTTTCTGAGAAACTTCTTTGTGTTCTGTGAAATCATCTCACAGAGTTACAGCTTTCCCATCAAGAAGCCTTTCGCTAAGACAGTTATTGTGGAATTGGCAAAGTGAGATTTGGAAGCCCATAGAGGGCTATGGTGAAAAAGGAAATATCCTCAGATGAAATCTGGAAAGAAGCTTTCTGAGAATCTGCTCTGTGATGTGTGACTTCCACTCACAGAGTTACATCTGTATGTCGTGGATCTCTTTGCTAGCCTTATTTCTGTGGAATCTGAGAACAGATATTTCGGATCCCTTTGAAGACTATAGGGCCAAAGGAAACATCCTCCGATAACAAAGAGAAAGAAGGTTTCTGAGAAAATTCTTTGTGTTCTGTGAAATCACCTCACAGAGTTACAGCTTTCCCCTCAAGAAGCCTTTCGTTCGAAAGATCTTGTGGAATTGGCAAAGTGATATTTGGAATCCCCTAGAGGGCTATGGTGAAAAAGGAAATATCCTCAGATGAAATCTGGAAAGAATATTCCTGAGAAACTTCTCTGTGAGGTGTGACTTCCACTCACAGAGTTACATCTGTATTTCGTGGATCTCTTTGCTGGCCTTATTTCTGTGGAATCTGAGAACAGATATTTCTGATCCCTTTGAAGACTATAGGGCCAAAGGAAGTATCCTCCGATAACAAAGAGATAGAAGCTTTCTGAGAAACTTCTTTGTGTTCTGTGAAATCATCTCACAGAGTTACGGCTTTCCCCTCAAGAAGCTTTCGCTGAGACCGTTCATGTGGAATTGGCAAAGTGATATTTGGAAGCCCATAGAGGGCTATGGTGAAAAAGGAAATATCCTTAGATGAAATCTGGAAAGAAGCTTTCTGAGAAACTGCTCTGTGAAGTGTGACTTCCACTCACAGAGTTACATCTGTATTTCGTGGATCTCTTTGCTAGCCTTATTTCTGTGGAATCTGAGAACAGATATTTCGGATCCCTTTGAAGACTATAGGACCAAAGGAAATATCCTGCGATAACAAAGAGAAAGAAGCTTTCTGAGAAACTTCTTTGTGTTCTGTGAAATCATCTCACAGAGTTACATCTCTCCCCTCAAGAAGCCTTTCGCTAAGACAGTTCTTGTGGAATTGGCAAAGTGATATTTGGAAGCCCATAGAGGGCTATGGTGAAAAAGGAAATATCCTCAGATGAAATCTGGAAAGAAGTTTTCTGAGAAACTGCTCTGTGATGTGTGACTTCCACTCACAGAGTAACATCTGTATTTCGTGGATGTCTTTGCTAGCCTTATTTCTGTGGAATCTGAGAACAGATATTTCGGATCCCTTTGAAGACTATAGGGCCAAAGGAAATATCCTCCGTTAACAAAGAGAAAGAAGCTTTTTGAGAAACTTCTTTGTGTTCTGTGAAATCATCTCACGGAGTTACAGCTTTCCCCTCAAGAAGCCTTTCGCTAAGACAGTTTTTGTGGAATTGGCAAAGTCATATCTGGAAGCCAATAGAGGACTATGTTGAAAAAGGAAATATCCTCAGATGAAATCTGGAAAGAAGCTTTCTGAGAAACTGCTCTGTGATGTGTGATTTCCACTCACAGGGTAACATCTGTATTTCGTGGATCTCTTTGCTAGCCTTATTTCTGTGGAATCTGAGAACAGATATTTCGGATCCCTTTGAAGACTATAGGGCCAAAGGAAATATCTTCCGATAACAAAGAGAAAGAAGCTTTCTGTGAAACTTCTTTGTGTTCTGCGAAATCATCTCACAGAGTTACAGCTTTCCCCTAAAGAAGCCTTTCGCTCAGACAGTTCTTGTGGAATTGGCAAAGTGACATTTGGAAGTCCATAGAGGGCAACGGTGAGAAAGGAAATATCCACAGATGAAATCTGGAAAGAAGCTTTCTGAGAAACTGTTCTGTGATGTGTGACTTCCACTCTCAGAATTACATCTGCATTTCGTGGATCTCTTTGCTAGCCTTATTTCTGTGGAATCTGAGAACAGATATTTCGGATCCCTTTGAAGACTACAGGGCCAAAGGAAATATCCTGCGATAACAAAGAGAAAGAAGCTTTCTGATAAACTTCTTTGTGTTCTGTGAAATCATCTCACAGAGTTACAGCTTTCCCCTCAAGAAGCCTTTCGCTAAGACAGTTCTTGTGGAATTGGCAAAGTGATATTTGGAAGCCCATAGAGGGCTATGGTGAAAAAGGAAATATCCTCAGATGAAATCTGGAAAGAAGCTTTCTGAGAAACTGCTCTGTGATGTGTGACTTCCACTCACAGAGTTACATCTGTATGTCGTGGATCTCCTTGCTAGCCTTATTTCCGTGGAATCTGAGAACAGATATTTCCGATCCCTTTGAAGACTGTAGGGCCAAAGGACATATCCTCCGATAACAAAGAGAAAGAAGCTTTCTGAGAAACTTCTTTGTGTTCTGTGAAGTCGTCTCACAGAGTTACATCTTTCCCCTCAAGAAGCCTTTCGCTAAGACAGTTCTTGTGGAATTGGCAAAGTGATATTTGGAAGCCCATAGAGGGCTATGGTGAAAAAGGAAATATCCTCAGATGAAATCTGGAAAGAAGCTTTCTAAGAAACTGCTCTGTGATGTGTGACTTCCACTCACAGAGTAACATCTGTATTTCGTGGATGTCTTTGCTAGCCTTATTTCTATGGAATCTGAGAACAGATATTTCGGATCCCTTTGAAGACTATAGGGCCAAAGGAAATATCCTCCGTTAACAAAGAGAAAGAAGGTTTTTGAGAAACTTCTTTGTGTTCTGTGAAATCATCTCAGAGAGTTACATCTCTCCCCTCAAGAAGCCTTTCGCTCAGACAGTTCCTGTGGAATTGGCAAAATGATATTTGGAAGCCCATAGAGGGCTATGGTGAAAAAGGAAATATCCTCCGATGAAATCTGGAAAGAAGCTTTCTGAGAAACTGCTTAGTGTTCCGTTAATTCATCTAACAGTGTTACATCTGTATTTCGTGGATCTCTTTGTTATCCTTATTTCTGTGGAATCTGAGAACAGATATTTCGGATCCCTTTGAAGACTATAGGGCCAAAGGAAATATCCTCCGATAACAAAGAGAAAGAAGCTTTCTGAGAAACTTCTTTTGTTCCGTGAAATCATCTCACAGAGTTACAGCTTTCCCCTCAAGAAGCCTTTCGCTAAGACAGTTCTTGTGGAATTGGCAAAGTGATATTTGGAAGCCTATAGAGGGCTACGGTGAAAAAGGAAATATCCTCAGATGAAATCTGGAAAGAAGCTTTTGAGAAACTGCTTAGTGTTCTGTTGATTCATCTCACAGAGTTACATCTGTATTTCGGGGATATCTTTGCTAGCATTATTTCTGTGGAATCTGAGAATAGATATTTCTGATCCCTTAGAAGACTATAGGGCCAAAGGAAATATCCTCCGATAACAAAGAGAAAGAAGCTTTCTGAGAAACTTCTTTGTGTTCAGTGAAATCATCTCCCAGAGTTACAGCTTTCCCCTCAAGAACCTTTCGCTAAGGCAGTTCTTGTGGAATTGGCAAAGTGATATTTGGAAGCGCATAGAGGGCTATGTTGAAAAAGGAAATATCCTCAGATGAAATCTGGAAAGAAGCTTTCTGAGAAACTGCTTAGTGATCTGTTAATTCATCTCATAGAGTTACATCTGTATTTCGTGGATCTGTTTGCTAGCCTCATTTCTGTGGAATCTGAGAACAGATATTTCTGATCCGTTTGAAGATATAGGGCCAAAGAAAATATCCTCCGATAACAAAGAGAAAGAAGCTTTTTGAGAAACTTCTTTGGGTTCTGTGAAATCTTCTCACAGAGTTACAGCTTTCCCCTCAAGAAGTCTTTCGCTAAGACAGTTCTTGTGGAATTGGCAAAGTGATATTTGGAAGCGCATAGAGGGCTATGGTAAAAAAGGAAATATCCTCAGATGAAATCTGGAAAGCAGCTTTCTGAGAAACTGCTTAGTGTTCTGTTAATTCATCACACAGAGTTACATCTGTATTTCGAGGATCTCTTTGCTAGCCTTATTTCTGTGGAAGCTGAGAACAGATATTTCGGATCACTTTGCAGACTACAGGGCCAAAGGAAATAAACTCCGATAACAAAGAGAAAGAAGCTTTCTGAGAAACTTCTTTGTGTTCTGTGAAATCAACTCACAGAGTTACAGCTTTTCCCTCAAGAAGCCTTTCGCTAAGACAGTTCTTGTGGAATTGGCAAGTGATATTTGGAAGCTCATAGAGAGCTATGGTGAAAAAGGAAATATCCTCAGATGAAATCTGGAAAGAAGCTTTGTGTGAAACTGCTTAGTGTTCTGTTAATTCATCTCACAGAGTTACATCTGTATTTCGTGGATCCCTTTGCTAGCCTTATTTCTGTGGAATCTGAGAACAGATATTTCGGATCCCTTTGAAGACTATAGGGCCAAAGGAAATATCCTCCGATAACAAACAGAAAGAAGCTTTCTGAGAAACTTCTCTGTGTTCTGTGAAATCACCTCTCAGAGTTACAGCTTTCCCCTCAAGAAGCCATTCGCTAAGCCAGTTCCTGTGGAATTGGCAAAGTGATATTTGGAAGCCCATAGAGGCCTATGGTGAGAAAGGAAATATCCTCAGACGAAATCTGGAAAGAAGCTTTCTGAGAAACTGCTTAATGTTCTGTTAATTCATCTCACAGAGTTACATCTGTATTTCGTGGATCTCTTTGCTAGCCTTATTTCTGTGGAATCTGAGAACAGATATTTCGTATTCTTTAGAACACTATAGGGCCAAAGGAAATATCCTCCGATAACAAAGAGAAAGAAGCTTTCTGAGAATCTTCTTTGTGTTCTTTGAAATCATCTCACAGAGTTACAGCTGTCCCCTCAAGAAGCCTTTCGCTAAGACAGTTCTTGTGGAATTGGCAAAGTGATATTTGGAAGCCCATTGAGGGCTATGGTGAAAAAGGAAATATCCTCAGATGAAATTTGGAAAGAAGCTTTCTGAGAAACTGCTTAGTGTTCTGTTAATTCATTTCACAGTGTTCCATCTGTATTTCGTGGATCTCTTTGCTAGACCTACTTCTGTGGAATCTGGGAACAGATATTTCGGAACCCTTACAAGACTATAGGGCCAAAGGAAATATCCTCCGATAACAAGGAGAAAGAAGCTTTCTGAGAAACATCTTGGTGGTCTGTGAAATCATGTCACAGTTTTACACCTTTGCCCTCAAGAATCCTTTCGCTAAGACAGTTCTTGTGGAATTGGCAAAGTGATATTTGGAAGCCCGTAGAGGGCTACGGTGAAAAAGGAATTATCCTCAGATGAAATCTGGAAAGAAGCTTTCTGAGAAACTGCTTAGTGTTCTGTTAATTCATGTCACAGAGTTACATGTGTATTTCGTGGATCTCTTTGCTAGCCTTATTTCTGTTTAATCTGAGAACAGATATTTCGGATCCCTTTGAAGACTATAGGGCCACAGGAAATATCCTCCGATAACAAAGAGAAAGAAGCTTTCTGAGAAACTTCTTTGTGTTCTGTGAAATCATCTAACAGATTTACAACTTTCCCCTCAGGAAGCATTTCGCTAAGACAGCTCTTGTGGAATAGGCAAAGTGATATTTGGAAGCCCATTGAAGGCTATGGTGAAAAAGGAAATATCCTCAGATGAAATCTGAAAAGAAGCTTTCTGAGAAACTGCTTAGTGTTCTGTTAATTCATTTCACAGAGTTACATCTGTATTTCGTGGATCTCT
This sequence comes from Macaca fascicularis, assembly GCF_037993035.2. Taxonomy (NCBI): domain Eukaryota; kingdom Metazoa; phylum Chordata; class Mammalia; order Primates; family Cercopithecidae; genus Macaca; species Macaca fascicularis. The sequence continues at coordinate 54,717,413 of NC_088380.1, forward strand.
TTGCTAGCCTTATTTCTGTGGAATCTGAGAAGAGATATTTCGGATACCTTAGAAGACTACAGGGTCAAAGGAAATATCCTCCGATAACAAAGAGAAAGAAGCTTTCTGAGAAACTTCTTTTGTTCCGTGAAATCTTCTCACAGAGTTACAGGTGTCCCCTCAAGAAGCCTTTCGCTAAGACAGTTCTTGTTGTACTGGCAAAGTGATATTTGGAAGCCTATAGAGGGCTAAGGTGAATAAGGAAATATCCTCAGATGAAATCTGGAAAGAAGCTTTCTGAGAAACTGCTTAGTGTTCTTTTAATTCCTCTCACAGAGTTCCATCTGTATTTCGTGGATCTCTTTGCTAGCCTTATTTCTGTGAAATCTGAGAACAGATATTTCGGATACCTTTGAAGACTACAGGGCTAAAGGAAATAATCTCTGATAACAAAGAGAAAGAAGCTTTCTGAGAAACTTCTTTGTGTTGTGTGAAATCATCTCACAGAGTTACAGCTTTCCCCTCAAGAAACCTTTCGCTAAGATAGTTCTTGTAGAATTGGCAAAGTGATATTTGGAAGTCCAAAAAGGGCTATGGTGAAAAAGGAAATATCCTCAGATGAATTCTGGAAAGAATCTTTCTGAGAAACTGCTTAGTGTTCTGTTAATTCACTTCACAGGGTTACATCTGTATTTCGTGGATCTCTTTGCTAGCCTTACTTCTGTGGAATCTGGGAACAGATATTTCGGATCCCTTAGAAGACTATAGGACCAAAGGAAATATCCTCCGATAACAAAGAGAAAGAAGCTTTCTGAGAAACTTCTTTGTGTTCTATGAAATCACCTCACCGAGTTATAGCTTTCCCCCAATGAAGCCTTTCGCTTAGACAGTTCTTGTGGAATTGGCAAAGTGATATTTGGAAGCCCATAGAGGGCTATGGTGAAAAAGGAAATATCCTCAGATGAAATCTGGGAAGAAGGTTTCTGAGAAACTGCTTAGTGTTCTCTTGATTCATCTCACCGAGTTACATCTGTATTTCGTGGATCTCTTTGCTAGCCTTATTTCTGTGGAATCTGAGAACAGATATTTCGGATCCCTTTGAAGACTATAGGGCCAAAGGAATTAATCTCCGATAACAAAGAGAAAGAAGTTTTTTGAGAAACTTCTTTGTGTTCTGTGAAATCAACTCACAGAGTTATAGCTTTCCCCTCAAGAAGCCTTTCGCTAAGACAGTTCTTGTGGAATTGGCAAAGTGATATTTGGAAGCGCATAGAGGGCTATGGTGAAAAAGGAAATATCCTCAGATGAAATCTGGAAAGAAGCTTTCTGAGAAACTGCTTAGTGTTCTGTTAATTCATCTCACAGAGTTACATGTGTGTTTCGTGGATCTCTTTGCAAGCCATATTTCTGTGGAATCTGAGAACAGATATTTCGCATCCCTTAGAAAACTATAGGGCCAAAGGATATATCCTCCGATAACAAAGAGAAAGAAGCTTTCTGAGAAACTTCTTTGTGTTCTGTGAAATCATCTCACAGAGTTACAGCTTTCCCCTCAAGAAGCCTTTCGCTAAGACAGTTCTTGTGGAATTGGCAAAGTGATATTTGGAAGCCCATAGAGGGCTATGGTGAAAAAGGAAATATCCTCCGATGAAATCTGGAAAGAAGCTTTCTGAGAAACTGCTTAGTGTTCTGTTAATTCATCTCACAGAGTTACATCTGTATTTCGTGGATCTCTTTGCTAGCCTTATTTCTGTGGAATCTGAGAACAGATATTTCGGATCCCTTAGAACACTAAAGGGCCAAAGGAAATATCCTCCGTTAACAAAGAGAAAGAAGATTTCTGATGAACTTCTTTGTGTTCTGTGAAATCATCTCACAGAGTTACATCTTTTCCCTCAAGAAGCCTTTCGCTCAGACAGTTCTTGTGGAATTGGCGAAATGATATTTGGAACCCATAGAGGGCTATGGTGAAAAAGGAAATGTTCTCAGATGAAATCTGGAAAGAAGCTTTCTGAGAAACTCCTTAGTGTTGTGTTAATTCATCTCACAGAGTTACATCTGAATTTCGTGGATCTCTTTGCTAGCCTTATTTCTGTGGAATCTGAGAACAGATATTTCGGACCCTTTGAAGACTATAGGGCCAAAGGAAATAAACTCCGATAAAAAAGAGAAAGAAGCTTTCTGAGAAACTTCTTTGTGTTCTTTGAAATCATCTCACAGAGTTACACCTTTCCCCTCAGGAAGTCTTTCGCTAAGACAGTTCTTGTGGAATTGGAAAAGTGATATTTGGAAGCTCATACAGGGCTATAGTGCAAAAGGAAATATCCTCAGATGAAATCTGGAAAGAAGCTTTCTGAGATACTGCTTGGTGTTCTGTTAATTCATCTCACAGAGTTACATCTGTATTTCGTGGATCTGTTTGCTAGCCTTATTTGTGTGGATTCTGAGAACAGATATTTCGGATCCCTTTGAAGAATATAGGGTCAAAGGAAATATCCTCCGATAAAAATGACAAAGAAGCTTTCTGAGAAACTTCTTTGTGTTCTGTGAAATCATCTCACAGAGTTACCGCCTTCCCCTCAAGAAGCCTTTCGATGAGACAGTTCTTGTGGAATTGGCAAAGTGATATTTGGAAGCCCATAGAGGGCTATGGTGAATAAGGAAATATCCTCAGATGAAATCTGGAAAGAAGCTCTCTGAGAAACTGCTTAGTGTTCTGTTAATTCATCTCACAGAGTTACATCTGTATTTCGTGGATATCTTTGCTAGCCTTATTTCTGTGGAATCTGAGAACAGATATTTCGGATCCCTTTGAAGACTATAGGGCCAAAGGAAATATCCTCCGATAACAAAGAGAAAGAAGCTTTCTGAGAAACTTCTTTGTGTTCTGTGAAATCATCTCACAGAGTTACAGCTTTCCCCTCAAGAAGCCTTTCGCTAATACAGTTCTTGTGGAATTGGCAAAGTGATATTTGGAAGCCCATAGAGGGTTGTGGAGAAAAAGGAAATATCCTCAGATGCAATCTGGAAAGAAGCTTTCTGAGAAACTGCTCTGTGATGTGTGACTTCCACTCACAGAGTTACATCTGTATTTCGTGGATCCCTTTGCTAGCCTTATTTCTGTGGAATCTGAGAACAGATATTTCGGATCCCTTTGAAGACTATAGGGCCAAAGGAAATAATCGCCGATAGCAAATGGAAAGAAGCTTTCTGAGAAACTTCTTTGTGTTCTTTGATATCATCTCACAGAGTTACAGCTTTCCCCTCAAGAAGCCTTTCGCTAAGACATTTCTTGTGGAATTGGCAAAGTGATATTTGGAAGCCCATAGAGCCTGTGGTGAAAAAGGAAATACCTCAGATGAAATCTGGAAAGAAGCTTTCTGAGAAACTGCTTAGTGTTCTGTTAATTCATCTCACAGAGTTACATCTGTATTTCGTGGATCTCTTTGCTAGCCTTATTTCTGTGGAATCCGAGAACAGATATTTTGGATCCCTTAGAAGACTATAGGGTCAAAGGATATATCCTCCGATAACAGAGAGAAAGAAGCTTTGTGAGAAACTTCTTTGTGTTCCGTGAAATCATCTCACAGAGTTACAGCTTTCCCCTCAAGAAGCCTTTCGCTAAGACAGTTCTTGTGGAATTGGCAAAGTGATATTTGGAGGCCAATAGACGGCTGTGGTGAAAAAGGAAATATCCTCAGATGAAATCGGGAGAAAAGCTTTCTGAGAAACTGCTTAATGTTCTGTTAATTCATCTCAGAGAGTTACATCTGTATTTCGTGGATCTCTTTGCTAGCCTTAATTCTGTGGAATCTGAGAACAGATATTTCGCATCCCTTAGAAGACTATACGGCCAAAGGAAATATCCTAGATAACAAAGAGAAAGAAGCTTTCTGAGAAACTTCTTTGTGTTCTGTGAAATCATCTTCCAGAGTTACAGCTTTCCCCTCAAGAAGCCTTTCGTTAAGACAGTTCTTGTCGAATTGGCAAAGTGATATTTGGAAGCGCATAGAGGGCTATGTTGAAAAAGGAAATATCCTCAGATGAAATCTGGAAAGAAGCTTTCTGAGAAACTGCTTAGTGATCTCTTAATTCATCTCACAGAGTTACATCTGTATTTCGTGGATCTCTTTGCTAGCCTTATTTCTGTGGAATCTGAGAACAGATATTTCGGATCCCTTTGAAGACTATAGGGCCAAAGGAAATATCATCCGATAACAAAGAGAAAGCAGCTTTCTGAGAAACTTCTTTGGGTTCTGTGAAATCATCTCAGAACGTTACAGCTTTCCCCTCAAGAAGCCTTTCGCTAAGACAGTTCTTGTGGAATGGGCAAAGTGATATTTGGAAGCGCCTAGAGGGCTACGGTGAAAAAGGAAATATCCTCAGATGAAATCTGGAAAGAAGCTTTCTGAGAAACTGCTTAGTGTTCTCTTAATTCATCTCACAGAATTACATCTGTATTTCGTGGATCTCTTTGCTAGCCTTACTTCTTTGGAATCTGTGAACAGATATTTCGGATCCATTTGAAGACTATAGGGCCCAAGGAAATAACCTCCGAAAACAAAGAGAAAGAAGCTTTCTGAGAAACTTCTTTGTGTTCTTTGAAATCATCTCACAGAGTTACAGCTTTCGCCTCAAGAAGCCTTTCGCTAAGACAATTCTTGTGGAATTGGCAAAGTGATATTTGGTAGCCCATAGAGGGCTATGGTGAAAAAGGAAATATCCTCAGATGATATCTGGAAAGAAGCTTTCTGAAAAACTGCTTAGTGTTTTGTTGATTCATCTCATAGAGTTACATCTGTGTTTCGTGGATCTCTTTGCTAGCCTTATTTCTGTGGAATCTGAGAACAGATATTTCGGATCCCTTAGAAGACTATAGGGAAAAAGGAAATATCCTACGATTACAAAGAGAAAGAAGCTTTTTGAGAAACATCTTTGTGTTCTGTGATATCATCTCACAGAGTTACAACTTTCCCCTCAAGAAGCCTTTCGCTCCGACAGTTCTTGTGGAATTGGCAAAGTGATATTTGGAAGCCCATAGAGGGCTATGGTGAAAAAGGAAATATCCTCAGATGAAATCTGGAAAGAAGCTTTCTGAGAAACTGCTCTGTGATGTGTGACTTCCACTCACAGAGTTACATCTGTATTCCGTGGATCTCTTTGATAGCCTTATTTCTGTGGAATCTGAGGACAGATATTTCGGATCCCTTTGAAGACTATAGGGCCAAAGGAAATATCCTCCGATAAGAAAGAGAAAGAAGCTTTCTGAGAAACTTCTTTGTCTTCTGTGAAATCATCTCACAGAGTTACTGCATTCCCCTCAAGAAGCCTTTCGCTAAGATAGTTCTTGTGGAATTGGCAAACTGATATTTGGAAGCCCTTAGAGAGTTATGGTGAAAAAGGAAACATCCTCAGATGAAATATGGAAGGAAGCTTTCTGAGAAACTGCTTTGTGCTGTGTGACTTCCACTCACAGAGTTATATCTGTGTTTCGTGGATCTCTTTGCTAGCCTTATTTCTGTGGAATCTGAGAACACATATTTCGGATCCCTTTGAAGACTATAGGGCCAAAGGAAATATCCTCCGTTAACAAAGAGAAAGAAGCTTTCTGAGAAACTTCGTTGTGATCTGTGAAATCATCTCGCAGAGTTACTACTTTCCCCTCAAGAAGACTTTCGCTAAGACAGTTCTTGTGGAATTGGCAAAGTGATATTTGGAAGCACATAGAAGGCTATGATGAAAAAGGAAATATCCTCAGGTGAAATCTGGAAAGAAGCTTTCTGAGAAACTCCTTATTGTCTGTTAATTCATCTCACAGAGTTACATCTGTATTTCGTGGATCTCTTTGCTAGCCTTATTTCTGTGGAATCTGAGAAGAGATATTTCGGATCCCTTTGAAGACTATACGGCCAAAGGAAATATCCTCCGATAACAAAGAGAAAGAAGCTTTCTGAGAAACTTTTGTGTTCTGTGAAATCATCTCACAGAGTTACAGCTTTCCTCTCAAGAAGCCTTTCGCTCAGACAGTTCTTGTGGAATTCGCAAAAAGACATTTGGAAGCCCATAGAGGGCTATGGTGATAAAGGAAATATCCTCAGATGAAATCTGGAAAGAAGCTTTCTGAGAAACTGCTTAGTGTTCTGTTAATTCATCTCATATAGTTACATCTGTATTTCGTGGATCTCTTTGCTAGACTAATTTCTGTGGAATCTGGGAACAGATATTTCGGATCCCTTTGAAGACTATAGGGCCAAAAGAACTATCCTCCTATACCAAAGAGAAAGAAGCTTTCTGAGAAACTTCTTTGTGTTCTGTGAAATCATCTCACAGAGTTACAGCTTTGCCCTCAAGAAGCCTTTCGCTAAGACAGTTCTTGTGGAATTGGCAAAGTGATATTTGGAAGCCCATAGAGGGCTATGGTGAAAAAGGAAATATTCTCAGATGAAATCTGGAAAGAAGCTTTCTGAGAAACTGCTCTGTGTTGTGTGACTTCCACTCACAGAGTTAAATCTGTATTTCGTTGATCTCTTTGCTAGCCTTATTTCTGTCGAACCTGAGAACAGATATTTCGGATCCCTTTAAAGACTATAAGGCCTAAGGAAATATCCTCCGATAACAAAGAATAAGAAGTTTTCTGAGAAACTTCTTCGTGCTCTGTGAAACCATCTCACAGAGTTACAGCTTTCCCCTCAAGAAGCCTTTCGCTAAGACAGTTCTTGTGGAATTGGCAAAGTGATATTTGGAAGCCCATAGAGGGCTATGGTGAAAAAGGAAATATCCTCAGATGAAATCTGGAAAGAAGCTTTCTGAGAAACTGCTTAGTGTTCTGTTAATTCATCTCACAGAGTTAAATCTGTATTTCGTGGATCTCTTTGCTAGCCTTATTTCTGTGGAATCTGAGAACAGATATTTCGGATTCCTTTGAAGACTATAGGGCCAAAGGAAATATCCTCCGATAAGAAAGAGAAAGAAGCTTTCTGAGAAACTTCTTTGTGTTCTCTGAAATCACCTCACAGAGTTGCTTGTTTCCCCTCAAGAAGCCTTTAGCTAACTCAGTTCTTGTGGAATTGCCAAAGTGATATTTGGAAGCCCATAGAGGGCTATGGTGAAAAAGGAAATATCCTCAGATGATATCTGGAAAGAAGCTTTCTGAGAAACTGCTTAGTGTTCTGTTAATTCATCTCACAGAGTTACATCTGTATTTCGTTATTCTCTTTGCTAGACTTATTTCTCTGGAATCTGAGAACAGATATTTCGGATGCCTTTGAAGACTATAGGGCCAAAGGAAATATCCTCCGATAACAAAGAGAAAGAAGCTTTCTGAGAAACTTCTTTGTGTTCTGTGAAATCATCTCACAGAGTTACAGTTTCCCCTCAAGAAGCCTTTCGCTAAGACAGTTCCTGTGGAATTGGCAAAGTGATATTTGGAAGCCCTTAGAGGCCTATGGTGAAAAATGAAATATCCTCAGATGAAATCTGGAAAGAAGCTTTCTGAGAAACTGCTTAGTGTTCTGTTAATTCATCTCACAGAGTTACATCTGTATTTCGTGGATCTCTTTTCTAGCCTTATTTCTGTGGAATCTGCGAACAGATATTTCGGATCCCTTTGAAGACTACAGGGTCAAAGGAAATATCCTCCGATAACAAAGAGAAAGAAGCTTTCTGAGAAACTTCTTTGTGTTCTGTGAAATCACCACACAGAGTTACAGGTTTCCCCTCATGAAGCCTTTCGCTCAGACAGTTCTTGTGGAATTGGCAAGTGATATTTGGAAGCCCATAGAGGGCTATGGTGAAAAAGGAAATATCCTCAGATGAAATCTCGAAAGAAGATTTCTGAGAAACTGCTTACTGTTCTGTTAATTCATCTCAGAGATTTACATCTGTATTTCGTGGATCTCTTTGCTAGCCTTATTTCTGTGGAATCTGAGAACAGATATTTCGGATCCCTTTGAAGACTATAAGGCCAAAGGAACTATCCTCCTATAACAAAGAGAAAGAAGCTTTCTGAGAAACTTCTTTGTGTTCTGTGAAATCATCTCACAGAGTTACAGCTTTCCCCTCAAGAAGCGTTTCGCTAAGACAGTTCTTGTGGAATTGGCAAAGTGATATTTGGAAGCCCATAGAGGGCTATGGTGAAAAAGGAAATATCCTCAGATGAAATCTGGAAAGAAGCTTTCTGAGAAACTGCTCTGTGTTGTGTGACTTCCACTCACAGAGTTAAATCTGTATTTCGTTGATCTCTTTGCTAGCCTTATTTCTGTCGACCCTGAGAACAGATATTTCGGATCCCTTTGATGACCATAAGGCCAAAGGAAATATCCACCGATAACAAAGAATAAGAAGTTTTCTGAGAAACTTCTTCGTGCTCTGTGAAACCATCTCACAGAGTTACAGCTTTCCCCTCAAGAAGCCTTTCACTAAGACAGTTCTTGTGGAATTGGCAAAGTGATATTTGGAAGCCCATGGAGGGCTATGGTGAAAAAGGAAATATCCTCAGATGAAATCTGGAAAGAAGCTTTCTGAGAAACTGCTTACTGTTCGGTTAATTCATCTGACAGAGTTACATCTGTATTTCGTGGATCTCTTTGCTAGCCTTATTTCTGTTGAATCTGAGAACAGATATTTCGGATCCCTTTGAAGCCTATACGGCCAAAGGAAATATCCTCCGATAACAAAGAGAAAGAAGCTTTCTGAGAAACTTCTTTGTGTTCTGTGAAATCACCACACAGAGTTACAGGTTTCCCCTCAAGAAGCCTTTCGCTCGGACAGTTCTTGTGGAATTGTCAAAGTGATATTTGAAAGCCCATAGAGGGCTATGTTGAAAAAGGAAATATCCTCACATGAAATCTGGAAAGAAGCTTTCTGAGAAACTGCTCTGTGATGTGTGACTTCCACTCACAGAGTTAAATCTGTATTTCGTTGATCTCTTTGCTAGCCTTATTTCTGTCGAATCTGAGAACAGATATTTCGGATCCCTTTGAAGACAATAGGGCCAAAGTAAATATCCTCCGATAACAAAGAGAAAGAAGCTTTCTGAGAAACTTCTTTGTGTTCTGTGAAATCATCCCACAGAGTTACAGCTCTACCCTCAGGAAGCCTTTCGCTAAGACAGTTCTTGTGGAATTGGCAAAGTGAGATTTGGAAGCCCATAGATAGCTATGGTGAAAAAGGAAATATCCTCAGATGAAATGTGGAAAGAAGCTTTCTGAGAAACTGCTCTGTGATGTGTGACTTCCACTAACAGAGTTACATCTGTATTTCGTGGATCTCTTTGCTAGCATTATTTCTGTGGAATCTGAGAACAGATATTTCGGATCCCTTTGAAGACTATAGGGCCAAAGGAAATATCCTCCGATAACAAAGAGAAAGAAGCTTTCTGAGAACGTTCTTTGTGTTCTGTGAAATCATCTCACAGAGTTACAGCTTTCCCCTGAAGAAGCCTTTCGCTAAGACAGTTCTTGTGGAATTGGAAAAGTCACATTTGGAAGCTCATAGAGGGATATGGTGAAAAAGGAAATATCCTCTGATGAAATCTGGAAAGTGGCATTCTGAGAAACTGCGTAGTGTTCTGTTAATTCATCTCACAGAGTTACATCTGCATTTCGTGGATCTCTTTGCTAGCTTTATTTCTGTGGAATCTGAGAACAGATATTTCGGATCCCTTTGAAGACTATAGGGCCAAAGGAAATATCCTCCGATAACAAAGAGAAAGAGCTTTCTGAGAAACTTCTTTGTTTTCTGTGAAATCATCTAACAGAGTTACAGCTTCCCCTCAAGAAGCCTTTCGCTAAGACAGTTCTTGTGTAATTGGCAAAGTGATATTTGGAAGCCCTTAGAGGGCTATTTGATAAAGGTAATATCCTCTGATGAAATCTGGAAAGAAGCTTTCTGAGAAACTGCTCTGTGATGTGTGACTTCCACTCACAGAGTTACGTCTGTATTTCGTGGATCTCTTTGCTAGCCTTATTTCTGCGGAATCTGAGAACAGATATTTCGGATCACTTTGTAGACTGTAGGGCCAAAGGAAATATCCTCCGATAACAAAGAGAAAGAAGCTTTCTGAGAAACCTCTTTGTGTTCTGTGAAATCATCTGACAGAGTTACAGCTTTCCCCTCAAGAAGCCTTTCGCTAAGACAGTTCTAGTGGAATTGGCAAAGTGATATTTGGAAGCCCATAGGGGATTTGTTGAAAAAGGAAATATCCTCAGATGAAATCTGGAAAGAAGCTTTCTGAGAAACTGCTCTGTGATTTTGGATTTCCACTCACAGAGTTATATCTGTATATCGTGGATCTCTTTGCTAGCTTTATTTCTGTGGAATCTGAGAACAGATATTTCGGATCCCTTTGAAGACTATAGGGCCAAAGGAAATATCCTCCGATAACAAGGAGAAAGAAGCTGAGAAACTTCTTTGTGTTCTGTGAAATCATCTCACAGAGTTACAGCTTTCCCCTCAAGAAGCCTTTCGCTAAGACAGTTCTTGTGGAATGGCAAAGTGATATTTGGAAGCCCATAGAGGGGTATGGTGAAAAAGGAAATATCCTCAGATGAAATCTGGAAAGAAGCTTTGTGAGAAACTGCTTAGTGTTCTGTTAATTCATCTCACAGAGTTACATCTGTATTTCGTGGATCTCTTTGCTAGCGTTATTTCTGTGGAATCTGAGAACAGATATTTCGGATCCCTTTGAAGACTATAGGGCCAAAGGAAATATCCTCCGATAACAAAGAATAAGAAGTTTTCTGAGAAACTTCTTCCTGCTCTGTGAAACCATCTCACAGAGTTACAGCTTTCCCCTCAAGAAGCCTTTCGCTAAGACAGTACTTGTGGAATTGGCAAAGTGATATTTGGAAGCCCATAGAGGGGTATGGTGAAAAAGGAAATATGCTCACATGAAATCTGGAAAGAAGCTTTCTGAGAAACTGCTTACTGTTCTGTTAATTCATCTCACAGAGTTACATCTGTATTTCGTGGATCTCTTCGCTAGCCTTATTTCTGTGGAATCTGAGAACAGATATTTCGGATCCCTTTGAAGACTATAGGGCCAAAGGAAATATCCTCCGATAACAAAGAGAAAGAAGCTTTCTGAGAAACTTCTTTGTGTTCTTTGAAAACATCTCACAGAATTACAGCTTTACCCTCAAGAAGCCTTTCGCTAAGACAGTTCTTGGGGAATTGGCAAAGTGATATTTGGAAGCCCATAAAGGGCTATGGTGAAAAAGGAAATATCCTCAGATGAAATCTGGAAAGAAGCTTTCTGAGAAACTGCTTACTGTTCTGTTAATTCATTTCACAGAGTTACATCTGTATTTCTTGGATCTCTTCGCTAGCCTTATTTCTGTGGAATCTGAGAACAGATATTTCGGATCCCTTTGAAGACTATAGGGCCAAAGGAAATATCCTCCGATAACAAAGAGAAAGAAGCTTTCTGAGAAAATTCTTTGTGTTCTGTGAAAACATCTCACAGAGTTACAGCTTTCCCTTCAAGAAGCCTTTCGCTAAGACAGTTCTTGTGGAATTGGCAAAGTGATATTTGGAAGCCCATAGAGGGCTATGGTGAAAAAGGAAATATCCTCAGATGAAATCTGGAAAGAAGCTTTCTGAGAAACTGCTTTGTGATGTGTGACTTCCACTCACAGAGTTACATCTGTATTTCGTGGATCTCTTTGCTAGCCTTATTTCTGTGGAATCTGAGAACAGATATTTCGGATGCCTTTGAAGACTATAGGGCCAAATGAAATATCCTCCGATAACAAAGAGAAAGAAGCTTTCTGGGAAACTTCTTTGTGTTCTGTGAAATCATCTCACAGAGTTACAGCTTTCCCTTCAAGAAGCCTTTCGCTAAGAGAGTTCTTGTGGAATTGGCAAAGTGATATTTGGAAGCCCTTAGAGGGCTATGGTGAAAAAGGAAATATCCTCAGATGAAATCTGGAAAGAAGCTTTCTGAGAAACTGCTTAGTGTTCTGTTAATTCATCTCACACAGTTACATCTGCATTTCTTGGATCTCCTTGCTAGCCTTATTTCTGTGGAATCTGAGGACAGATATTTCGGATCCCTTTGAAAACTACAGGGCCAAAGGAAATATCCTCCGATAAAAAAGAGAAAGAAGCTTTCTGAGAAACTTCTTTCTGTTCTGTGAAATCACCACACAGAGTTACAGGATTCCCCTCAAGAAGCCTTTCGCTCACACAGTTCTTGTGGAATTGGCAAAGTGATATTTGGAAGCCCATAGAGGGCTATGGTGAAAAAGGACATATCCTCAGATGAAATCTGGAAAGAAGCTTTCTGAGAAACTGCTTAGTGTTCTGTTAATTCATCTCACAGAGTTACATCTGTATTTCGTGGATCTCTTTGCTAGCCTTATTTCTGTGGAATCTGAGAACAGATATTTCGGATCCCTTTGAAGACTATAGGGCCAAAGGAAATATCCTGCGATAACAAAGAGAAAGAAGCTTTCTGAGAAACTTCTTTGTGTTCTGTGAAATCATCTCACAGAGTTACAGCTTTCCCCTCAAGAAGCCTTTCGCTAAGACATTTCTTGTGGAATTGGCAAAGTGATAATTGGAAGCCCATAGAGGGTTATGGTGAAAAAGGAAATATCGTCAGATCAAATCTGGAAAGAAGCTCTGAGAAACTGTTCTGTGATGTGTGACTTCCACTCACAGAGTTACATCTGTATTTCGTGGATCTCTTTGCTAACCTTATTTCTGTGGAATCTGAGAACAGATATTTCGGATCCCTTTGAAGACTATAGGGCCAAAGGAAATATCCTCCGATAACAAAGAATAGGAAGTTTTCTGAGAAACTTCTTTGTGTTCTGTGAAACGAACTCACAGAGTTCCAGCTTTCCCCGCAAGAAACCTTTCTTTAAGACAGTTCTTGTAGAATTGGCAAAGTGATATGTGGAAGCCCATATAGGGCTATGGTGAAAAAGGAAATATCCTCAGATGAAATCTGGAAAGAAGCTTTTTGATAAAGTGCTCTGTGAGGTGTGACTTCCACTCACAGAATTATATCTGTATTTCGTGGATCTCTTTGCTAGCCTTATTTCTGTGGAATCTGAGGACAGATATTTCGGATCCCTTTGAAAACTACAGGGCCAAAGGAAATATCCTCCGATAACAAAGCGAAAGAAGTTTTCTGAGAAACTTCATTGTGTTTTGTGAAAACATCTCACAGAGTTACAGCTTTCCCCTCAAGAAGCCTTTCGCTAAGACAGTTCTTGTGGAATTGGCAAACTGATATTTCGAAGCCCATAGAGGGCTATGGTGAAAAAGGAAATATCCTCAGATGAAATCTGGAAAGAAGCTTTTTGAGAACGTGCTCTGTGATGTGTGACTTCCACTCACAGAATTACATCTGTATTTCGTGGATCTCTTTGCTAGCCTTATTTCTGTGGAATCTGAGAACAGATATTTCGGATCCCTTTGAAGACTATAGGGCCAAAGGAAATATCCTGCGATAACAAAGAGAAAGAAGCTTTCTGAGAAACTTCTTTGTGTTCTGTGAAATCATCTCACAGAGTTACAGCTTTCCTCTCAAGAAGCCTTTCACTAAGACAGTTCTTGTGGAATTGGCAAAGTGATATTTGGAAGCCTATACAGGGCTGTGGTGAAAAAGGAAATATCCTCCCATGAAATCTGGAAAGAAGCTTTCTGAGAAGCTGTTTAGTGTTCTGTTAATTCATCTCACAGAGTTACATCTGTATTTCGTGGATCTCTTTGCTAGCCTTATTTCTGTGGAATCTCAGAACAGATATTTCGGATCCCTTTGAAGACTATAGGGCCAAAGGAAATATCCTCCGATAACAAAGAGAAAGAAGCTTTCTGAGAAACTTCTTTGTGTTCTGTGAAATCATTTCACAGAGTTACAGCTTTCCCCTCAAGAAGCCTTTCGCTCAGACAGTTCTTGTGGAATTGGCAAAGTGATATTTGGAAGCCCATAGAGGACTATGGTGAAAAAGGAAATATCCTCAGATGAAATCTGGAAGGAAGCTTTCTGAGAAACCGCTTAGTGTTCGGTTCGTTCATCTCACAGAGTTACATCTGTATTTCGTGGATCTATTTGCTAGCCTTATTTCTGTGGAATCTGAGAACAGATATTTCGGATCCCTTTGAAGACTATAGGGCCAAAGGAAATGTCCTCCGATAACAAAGAGAAAGAAGCTTTCTGAGAAACTTCTTTGTGTTCTGTGAAATCATCTCACAGAGTTACAGCTTTCCCCTCAAGAAGCCTTTCACTCAGACAGTTCTTGTGGGATTGGCAAAGTGATATTTAGAAGCCCATAGTGGGCTACGGTGAAAAAGGAAATATCCTCAGAGGAAATCTGGAACGAAGCTTTCTGAGAAACTGCTTAGTGTTCTGTTAATTCATCCCACAGAGTTACATCTGTATTGCGTGGATCTCTTTGCTAGCCTTATTTCTGTGGAATCTGAGAACAGATATTTCGGATCCTGTTGAAGAATATAGTGCCAAAGGAGATATCCTGCGATAACAAAGAGAGAGAAGCTTTCTGAGAAACTTCTATCTGTTCTGTGAAATTATCTCACAGAGTTATAGCTTTCCCCTCAAGAAGCCTTTCGCTCAGACAGTTCTTGTGGAATTGGCAAAGTGATATTTGGAAGCCCATAGAGGGCTATTGTGAAAAAGGAAATATCCTCAGATGAAATCTGGAAAGAAGCTTTCTGAGAAACTGCTCTGTGATGTGTGACTTCCACTCACAGAGTTACATCTGCATTTCGTGGATCTCTTTGCTAGCCTTATTTCTGCGGAATCTGAGAACAGATATTTCGGATCCCTTTAAAGCCTATAGGGCCAAAGGAAATATCCTCCGATAACAAAGAGTAAGGAGCTTTCTGAGAAACTTCTTTGGGTTCTGGAAATCACCTCACAGAGTTACAGGTTTCCCCTCAAGAAGCCTTTCGCTAAGACAGTTCTTGTGGAATTGGCTAAGTGATATTTGGAGGCCCTTAGAGGCCTATGGTGAAAAAAGAAATATCCTCAGATGAAATCTGGAAAGAAGCTTTCTGAGAAACTGGTTAGTGTTCTGTTAATTCATCTCACAGAGTTACATCTGTATTTCATGGATCTCTTTGCTAGCCTTATTTCTATGGAATCTGAGAACAGATATTTCGGATGCCTTTGAAGACTATAGGGCCAAAGGAAATATTCTCCGATAACGAAGAGAAAGAAGCCTTCTGAGAAACTTCTTTGTGTTCTGTGAAATCATCTCACAGAGTTACAGCTGTAACCCCAAGAAGCCTTATGCTTCGACAGTTCTTTTGGAATTGGCAAAGTGATATTTGGGTGCCCATAGAGGGCTATGGTGGAAAAGGAAATATCCCAAGATGAAATCTGGAAAGAAGCTTTCTGAGAAACCGCTCTGTGATGTGTGATTTCCACTCACAGAGTTACATCTGTATTTCGTGGATCTCTTTGCTAGCCTTATTTCTGTGGAATCTGAGAACAGATATTTCGTATCCCTTTGAAGTCTATAGGGCCAAAGGAAATATGCTGCGATAACAAAGAGAAAGAAGCTTTCTGAGAAACTTCTATGTGTTCTGTGAAATCATCTCACAGAGTTACAGCTTTCCCCTCAAGAAGCCTTTCGCTAAGACAGTTCTTGTGGAATTGGCAAAGTGGTATTTGGAAGCCCATAGAGGGCTATGGTGAAAAAGGAAATATCCTCAGATGAAATCTGGAAAGAAGCTTTCTGAGAAAGTGCTCTGTGATGTGTGACTTCCTGTCACAGAATTACATCTGTATTTCGTGGATCTCTTTGCTAGCCTTATTTCTGTAGAATCTGAGAACAGATATTTCGGATCCCTTTGAAGACTATAGGGCCAAAGGAAATATCCTCCGATAACAAAGAGAAAGAAGCTTTTGAGAAACTTCTTTGTGTTCTGTGAAATCATCTCACAGAGTTACAGCTTTCCCCTCAAGAAGTCTTTCGCTAAGACAGTTCTTGTGGAATTGGCAAAGTGATATTTGGAAGCCCTTAGACGGCTATGGTAAAAAAGGAAATATCCTCAGATGAAATCTGGAAAGAAGCTTTCGGAGAACCTGCTTAGTGTTCTGTTAATTCATCTCACCGAGTTACATCTGTATTTCGTGGATCTCTTTGCTAGCCTTTTTTCTGTGGAATCTGAGAACAGATATTTCGGATGCCGTTGAAGACTATAGGGCCAAAGGGGATATCCTGCGATAACAAAGAGAAAGAAGCTTTCTGAGAAACTTCTTTGTGTTCTGTGAAATCATCTCACAGTGTTATAGCTTTACCCTCAAGAAGCCTTTCGCTAAGACAGTTCTTGTGGAATTGGCAAAGTGATATTTGGATGCCCATAGAGGGCTTTGGTGAAAAAGGAAATATCCTCAGTTGAAATCTGGAAAGAAGCTTTCTGAGAAACTGATTAGTGTTCTGTTAATTCATCTTACAGATGTACATCTGTATTTCGTGGATCTCTTTGCTAGTGTTTTTTCTGTCGAATCTGAGAACAGATATTTCGGATCCCCTTGAAGACTATAGGGCCAAAGGAAATATCCTGCGATAAAAAAGAGAAAGAAACTCTCTGAGAAACTTCTTTGTGTTCTTTGAAATCATCTCACTGAGTTACAGCTTTCCCCTCAAGAAACCTTTCGCTCAGACAGTTCTTCTGGAATTGGCAAAGAGATATTTGGAAGCCCATAGAGGGCTATGGTGAAAAAGGAAATATCCTCAGATGAAGTCTGGAAAGAAGCTTTCTGAGAAACTGCTCTGTGATGTGTGACTTCCACTCACAGAGTTACATCTGTAATTCGTGGATCTCTTTGCTAGCCTTATTTCTGTGGAATCTGAGGACAGCTATTTCGGATCCCTTTGAAGACTATAGGGCCAAAGGAAATATCCTCCGATAACAAAGAGAAAGAAGCTTTCTGAGAAACTTCTTTGTGTTCTGTGAAATCATCTCACAGAGTTACCCCTTTCCCCTCAAGAAGCCTTTCGCTCAGACAGTTCTTGTGGAATTGGCAAAGTGATATTTGGAAGCCCATAGAGGGCTATGGTGAAAAAGGAAATATCCTCAGATGAAATCTGGAAAGAAGCTTTCTGAGAAACTGCTTAGTGTTCTGTTAATTCATCTCACAGAGTTACATCTGTATTTCGTGGATCTCTTTGCTAGCCTTATTTCTGTGGAATCTGAGAACAGATGTTTCGGATTCCTTTGAAGACTATAGGGCCAAAGGAAATATCCTCCGATAAGAAAGAGAAAGAAGCTTTCTGAGAAACTTCTTTGTGTTCTCTGAAATCACCTCACAGAGTTGCTGGTTTCCCCTCAAGAAGCCTTTAGCTAACTCAATTCTTGTGGAATTGCCAAAGTGATATTTGGAAGCCCATAGAGGGCTATGGTGAAAAAGGAAATATCCTCAGATGATATCTGGAAAGAAGCTTTCTGAGAAACTGCTTACTGTTCTGTTAATTCATCTCAGAGATTTACATCTGTATTTCGTGGATCTCTTTGCTAGCCTTATTTCTGTGGAATCTGAGAACAGATATTTCGGATCCCTTTGAAGCCTATAGGGCCAAATGAAATATCCTCTGATAACAAAGAGAAAGAAGCTTTCTGAGAAACTTCTTTGCGTTCTGTGAAATCACCTCACAGAGTTACAGGTTTCACCTAAAGAAGCCTTTCGCTAAGACAGTTCTTGTGGAATTGGCAAAGTGATATTTGAAAGCCCATAGAGGGCTATGGTGAGAAAGGAAATACCCTCAGATGAAATATGGAAAGAAGCTTTCTGAGAAACTGCTTAGTGTTCTGTTAATTCATCTCACAGAGTTACATCTGTATTTCGTGTATCTCTTTGCTTGCCTTATTTCTGTGGAATCTGAGAACAGATATTTCGGATCCCTTTGAAGACTATAGGGCCAAAGGAACTATCCTCAGATAACAAAGAGAAAGAAGCTTTATGAGAAACTTCTTTGTGTTCTGTGAAATCATCTCACAGAGTTACAGCTTTCACCTCATGAAGTCTTTCACTAAGACAGTTCTTGTGGAATTGGCAAAGTGATATTTGGAAGCCCATAGAGGGCTATGGTGAAAAAGGAAATATCCTCCGATGAAATCTGGAAAGAAGCTTTCTGAGAAACTGCTTCCTGTTTTGTTAATTCATCTCATGAGTTACATCTGTATTTCGTGGATCTCTTGGCTAGCCTTATTTCTGTGGAATCTGAGAACAGATATTTCGGATGCCTTTGAAGAGTATACGGCCAAAGGAAATAGCCTCCGATAACAAAGAGAAAGAAGCTTTCTGAGAAACTTCTTTTTGTTCTGTGAAATCATCTCAATGAGTTACAGCTTTCCCCTCAAAAAGCCTTTCTCTAAGACAGTTCTTGTGGAATTGGCAAAGTGATATTTGGAAGCCCATAGAGGGCTAAGGTGAAAAAGGAAATATCATCAGATGAAATCTGGAAAGAAGCTTCTTGAGAAAATGCTCTCTGATGTGTGACTTCCACTCACAGAGTTACATCTCTATTTCGGGGATCTCTCTGCTAGCCTTATTTCTTTGGAATCTGAGAACAGATATTTCGGATTCCTTTGAAGACTATAGGGCCAAAGGAAATATCCTCCTATAAGAAAGAGAAAGAAGCTTTCTGAGAAACTTCTTTGTGTTCTGTGAAATCATCTCACAGAGTTCCAGCTTTCCCCACAAGAAGCCTTTTACTAAGGCAGTTCTTGTGGAATTGGCAAAGTGATATTTGGAAGCCCTTGGAGGGCTATGGTGAAAAGGAAATATCCTCAGATGAAATCTGGAAAGAAACTTTCTGAGAAACTGTTTAGTGTTCTGTTAATTCATATCACAGAGTTACATCTGTATTAGGTGGATCTCTTTGCTAGCCTTATTTCTGTGGAATCTGAGTACAGATATTTCGGATCCCTTGGAAGTCTATAGGACCAAAGTAACTATGTTCCGATAACAAAGAGAAAGAAGCTTTGTGAGAAACTTCTTTGTGTTCTGTGAAATCATCTCACAGAGTTACAGCTTTCCCCTCAAGAAGCCTTTCGCTCAGACAGTTCTTGTGGAATTGGCAAAGTGATATTTGGAAGCCCATAGTGGGCTATGGTGAAAAAGGAAATATCTTCAGATGAAATCTGGAAAGAAGCTTTCTGAGAAACTGCTTAGTGTTCTGTTAATTCATCTCACACAGTAACATCTGTATTTCGTCGATCTCTTTGCTAGCCTTATTTCTGTGGAATCTGAGAACAGGTATTTCGGATCCCTTTGAAGACTACAGGGCCAAAGGAAATATCCTCCGATAACAAAGAGAAAGAAGCTTTCTGAGAAACTTATTTGTGTTCTGTGAAATCACCACACAGAGTTACAGGTTTCCCCTCAAGAAGCCTTTCGCTCAGACAGTTCTTGTGGAATTGGCAAAGTGATATTTGGAAGCCCATAGAGGGCTATGGTGAAAAAGGAAATATCCTCAAATGAAATCTGGAAAGAAGCTTTCTGAGAAACTGCTTAGTGTTCTGTTAATTCATCTCACAGAGTTACCACTGTATTTCGTGGATCTCTTTGCTAGCCTTATTTCTGTGGAATCTGAGGACAGATATTTCGGATCCCTTTGAAGAATATAGGGCCAAATTAAATATCCTCCGATAACAAAGAGAAAGAAGCTTTCTGAGAAACTTCTTTGTGTTCTGTGAAATCATCTCACAGAGTAACAGCTTTCCCCTCAAGAAGCCTTTCGCTAAGACAGTTCTTGTGGAATGGCAAAGTGATATTTGGAAGCCCATAGAGGGCTATGGTGAAAAAGGAAATATCCTCAGATGAAATCTGGAAAGAAACTTTGTGAGAAACTGCTTAGTGTTCTGTTAATTCATCTCACAGAGTTACATCTGTATTTCGTGGATCTCTTTGCTAGCGTTATTTCTGTGGAATCTGAGAACAGATATTTCGGATCCCTTTGAAGACTATAGGGCCAAAGGAAATATCCTCCGATAACAAAGAATAAGAAGTTTTCTGACAAACTTCTTCGTGCTTTGTGAAACCATCTCACAGAGTTACAGCTTTCCCCTCAAGAAGCCTTTCGCTAAGACAGTACTTGTGGAATTGGCAAAGTGATATTTGGAAGCCCATAGAGGGCTATGGTGAAAAAGGAAATATCCTCACATGAAATCTGGAAAGAAGCTTTCTGAGAAACTGCTTACTGTTCTGTTAATTCATCTCACAGAGTTACATCTGTATTTCGTGGATCTCTTCGCTAGCCTTATTTCTGTGGAATCTGAGAACAGATATTTCGGATCCCTTTGAAGACTATAGGGCCAAAGGAAATATCCTCCGATAACAAAGAGAAAGAAGCTTTCTGTGAAACTTCTTTGTGTTCTTTGAAAACATCTCACAGAATTACAGCTTTACCCTCAAGAAGCCTTTCGCTAAGACAGTTCTTGGGGAATTGGCAAAGTGATATTTGGAAGCCCATAGAGGGCTATGGTGAAAAAGGAAATATCCTCAGATGAAATCTGGAAAGAAGCTTTCTGAGAAACTGCTTACTGTTCTGTTAATTCATTTCACAGAGTTACATCTGTATTTCTTGGATCTCTTCGCTAGCCTTATTTCTGTGGAATCTGAGAACAGATATTTCGGATCCCTTTGAAGACTATAGGGCCAAAGGAAATATCCTCCGATAACAAAGAGAAAGAAGCTTTCTGAGAAACTTCTTTGTGTTCTGTGAAAACATCTCACAGAGTTACAGCTTTCCCCTCAAGAAGCCTTTCGCTAAGACAGTTCTTGTGGAATTGGCAAAGTGATATTTGGAAGCCCATAGAGGGCTATGGTGAAAAAGGAAATATCCTCAGATGAAATCTGGAAAGAAGCTTTCTGAGAAACTGCTCTGTGATGTGTGACTTCAACTCACAGAGTTACATCTGCATTTCGTGGATCTCTTTGGTAGCCTTATTTCTGCGGAATCTGAGAACAGATATTTCGGATCCCTTTGAAGCCTATAGGGCCAAAGGAAATATCCTCCGATAACAAAGAGAAAGGAGCTTTCTGAGAAACTTCTTTGGGTTCTGGAAATCACCTCACAGAGTTACAGGTTTCCCCTCAAGAAGCCTTTCGCTAAGACAGTTCTTGTGGAATTAGCAAAGTGATATTTGGAAGCCCATAGAGGACTATGGTGAAAAAGGAAATATCCTCAGATGAAATCTGGAAAGAAGCTTTCTGAGAAAATTCTGTGATGTGTGACTTCCACTCACAGACTTACATCTGTATTTCGTGGATCTCTTTGCTAGCCTTATTTCTGTGTAATCGGAGAACAGATACTTCGGATCCCTTTGAAGCCCATAGGACCAAAGGAAATATCCTCCGATAACAAAGAGAAAGAAGCTTTCTGAGAAACTTCTTTGTGTTCTGTGAAATCATTTCACAGAGTTACAGCTTTCCCCTCAAGAAGCCTTTCGCTCAGACAGTTCTTGTGGAATTGGCAAAGTGATATTTGGAAGCCCATAGAGGACTATGGTGAAAAAGGAAATATCCTCAGATGAAATCTGGAAAGAAGCTTTCTGAGAAACTGCTCTGTGATGTGTGACTTCAACTCACAGAGTTACATCTGCATTTCGTGGATCTCTTTGGTGGCCTTATTTCTGCGGAATCTGAGAACAGATATTTCGGATCCCTTTGAAGCCTATAGGGCCAAAGGAAATATCCTCCGATAACAAAGAGAAAGGAGCTTTCTGAGAAACTTCTTTGGGTTCTGGAAATCACCTCACAGAGTTACAGGTTTCCCCTCAAGAAGCCTTTCGCTAAGACAGTTCTTGTGGAATTAGCAAAGTGATATTTGGAAGCCCATAGAGGACTATGGTGAAAAAGGAAATATCCTCAGATGAAATCTGGAAAGAAGCTTTCTGAGAAAATTCTGTGATGTGTGACTTCCACTCACAGACTTACATCTGTATTTCGTGGATCTCTTTGCTAGCCTTATTTCTGTGTAATCGGAGAACAGATACTTCGGATCCCTTTGAAGCCCATAGGACCAAAGGAAATATCCTCCGATAACAAAGAGAAAGAAGCTTTCTGAGAAACTTCTTTGTGTTCTGTGAAATCATTTCACAGAGTTACAGCTTTCCCCTCAAGAAGCCTTTCGCTCAGACAGTTCTTGTGGAATTGGCAAAGTGATATTTGGAAGCCCATAGAGGACTATGGTGAAAAAGGAAATATCCTCAGATGAAATCTGGAAAGAAGCTTTCTGAGAAACCGCTTAGTGTTCGGTTCATTCATCTCACAGAGTTACATCTGTATTTCGTGGATCTATTTGCTAGCCTTATTTCTGTGGAATCTGAGAACAGATATTTCGGATCCCTTTGAAGACTATAGGGCCAAAGGAAATGTCCTCCGATATCAAAGAGAAAGAAGCTTTCTGAGAATCTTCTTTGTGTTCTGTGAAATCATCTCACAGAGTTACAGCTTTCCCCTCAAGAAGCCTTTCACTCAGACAGTTCTTGTGGGATTGGCAAAGTGATATTTAGAAGCCCATAGAGGGCTACGGTGAAAAAGGAAATATCCTCAAAGGAAATCTGGAACGAAGCTTTCTGATAAACTGCTTAGTGTTCTGTTAATTCATCCCACAGAGTTACATCTGTATTGCGTGGATCTCTTTGCTAGCCTTATTTCTGTGGAATCTGAGAACAGATATTTCGGATCCTGTTGAAGACTATAGTGCCAAAGGAGATATCCTGCGATAACAAAGAGAGAGAAGCTTTCTGAGAAACTTCTATCTGTTCTGTGAAATTATCTCACAGAGTTATAGCTTTCACCTCAAGAAGCCTTTCGCTCAGATAGTTCTTGTGGAATTGGCAAAGTGATATTTGGAAGCCCATAGAGGGCTATGGTGAAAAAGGAAATATCCTCAGATGAAATCTGGAAAGAAGCTTTCTGAGAAACTGCTCTGTGATGTGTGACTTCCACTCACAGAGTTACATCTGCATTTCGTGGATCTCTTTGCTAGCCTTATTTCTGCGGAATCTGAGAACAGATATTTCGGATCCCTTTGAAGCCTATAGGGCCAAAGGAAATATCCTCCGATAACAAAGAGTAAGGAGCTTTCTGAGAAACTTCTTTGGGTTCTGGAAATCACCTCACAGAGTTACAGGTTTCCCCTCAAGAAGCCTTTCGCTAAGACAGTTCTTGTGGAATTGGCAAAGTGATATTTGGAGGCCCTTAGAGACCTATGGTGAAAAAAGAAATATCCTCAGATGAAATCTGGAAAGAAGATTTCTGAGAAACTGGTTAGTGTTCTGTTAATTCATCTCACAGAGTTACATCTGTATTTCATGGATCTCTTTGCTAGCCTTATTTTTATGGAATCTGAGAACAGATATTTCGGATGCCTTTGAAGACTATAGGGCCAAAGGAAATATTCTCCGATAACGAAGAGAAAGAAGCCTTTTGAGAAACTTCTTTGTGTTCTGTGAAATCATCTCACAGAGTTACAGCTTTCCACTCAAGAAGCCTTTCGCTAAGACAGTTCTTGTGGAATTGGCAAACTGATATTTCGAAGCCCTTAGAGGGCTATGGTGAAAAAGGAAATATCCTCAGACGAAATCTGGAAAGAAGCTTTCTGAGAAACTGCTTAGTGTTCTGTTAATTCATCTCACACAGTTACATCTGCATTTCTTGGATCTCTTTGCCAGCCTTATTTCTGTGGAATCTGAGGACAGATATTTCGGATCCCTTTGAAAACTACAGGGCCAAAGGAAATATCCTCCGATAACAAAGAGAAGGAAGCTTTCTGAGAAACTTCTTTGTGTTCTGTGAAATCACCACACAGAGTTACAGGATTCCCCTCAAGAAGCCTTTCGCTCACACCGTTCTTGTGGAATTAGCAAAGTGATATTTGTAAGCCCATAGAGGGCTATGGTGAAAAAGCACATATCCTCAGATGAAATCTGGAAAGAAGCTTTCTGAGAAACTTCTTTGTGTTCTGTGAAATCATCTCACAGAGTTACAGCTTTCCCCTCAAGAAGCCTTTCGCTAAGACAGTTCTTGTGGAATTGGCAAAGTGATATTTGGAAGCCCATAGAGGGTTATGGTGAAAAAGGAAATATCGTCAGATCAAATCTGGAAAGAAGCTCTGAGAAACTGTCCTGTGATGTGTGACTTCCACTCACAGAGTTACATCTGTATTTCGTGGATCTCTTTGCTAACCTTATTTCTGTGGAATCTGAGAACAGATATTTCGGATCCCTTTGAAGACTATAGGGCCAAAGGAAATATCCTCCGATAACAAAGAATAGGAAGTTTTCTGAGAAACTTCTTTGTGTTCTGTGAAACCAACTCACAGAGTTCCAGCTTTCCCCGCAAGAAGCCTTTCGTTAAGACAGTTCTTGTAGAATTGGCAAAGTGATATGTGGAAGCCCATATAGGGCTATGGTGAAAAAGGAAATATTCTCAGATGAAATCTGGAAAGAAGCTTTTTGATAAAGTGCTCTGTGATGTGTGACTTCCACTCACAGAATTACATCTGTATTTCGTGGATCTCTTTGCTAGCCTTATTTATGTGGAATCTGAGAACAGATATTTCGGATCCCGTTGAAGACTATAGGGCCAAAGGAAATATCCTGCGATAACAAAGAGAAAGAAGGTTTCTGAGAAACTTCTTTATGTTCTGTGAAATCATCTCACAGAGTTACAGCTTTCCCCTCATGAAACCTTTCGCTAAGACAGTTCTTGTGGAATTGGCAAAGTGATATTTGGAAGCCCACAGCGGGCTATGGTGAAAAAGGAAATATCCTCAGATGAAATCTGGAAAGAAGCTTTCGGAGAAACTGCTTAGTGTTCTGTTGATTCATCTCACAGAGTTACATCTGTGTTTCGTGGATCTCTTTGCTAGCCTTATTTCTGTGGAATCTGAGAACAGATTTTTCGCATCCCTTTCAAGACTACAGGGCCAAAGGAAATATCCTCCGATAACAAAGAGAAAGAAGCTTTCTGAGAAACTTCTTTGTGTTCTTTGAAATCATCTCACAGAGTTACAGCTTTCCCCTCAAGAAGCCTTTCGCTAAGACAGTTCTTGTGGAATTGGCAAAGTGATATTTGGACGCCCATAGAGGGCTATGCTGAAAAAGGAAATATCCTCAGATGAAATCTGGAAAGAAGCTTTCTGAGAAACTGCTTAGTGTTCTGTTAATTCATCTCACAGATTTACATCTGTATGTCGTGGATCTCTTTGGTAGCCTTATTTCTGTGGAATCTGAGAACAGATATTTCGGATCACTCTGAAGACAATAGGGCCAAAGGAAATATCCTCCGATAACAAAGAGAAAGAAGCTTTCTGAGAAACTTCTTTGTGTTCTGTGAAATCATCTCTCAGAGTTCCAGCTTCCCCCTCAAGAAGCCTTTCGCTAAGACAGTTCTTGTGGAATTGGCAAAGTGATATTTGGAAGCCTATAGAGGACTATGGTGAAAAAGGAAATATCCTCAGATGAAATCTGGAAAGAAGCTTTCTGAGAAGCTCCTTACTGTTCTGTTAATTCATCTCACAGAGTTACATCTGTATTTCGTGGATCTCTTTGCTAGCCTTATTTCTGTGGAATGTGACAACAGATATTTCAGATCCCTTTGAAGTCTATAGTGCCAAAGGAAATATCCTCCGATAAAAAAGACAAAGAAGCTTTCTGAGAAACTTCTTTGTGTTCTGTGAAATCATCTCACAGAGTTACAGCTTTCCCCTCAAGAAGAGTTTCGCTGAGACAGTTCTTGTGGAATTGGCAAAGTGATATTTGGAAGCACATAGAGGACTATGGTGAAAAAGGAAATATCCTCATATGAAATCTGGAAAGAAGCTTTCTGAGAAACTGCTCTGTGATGTGTGACTTCCACTCACAGAGGTACAACTGTATTTCGAGGATCTCTTTGCTCACCTTATTTCTGTGGAATCTGAGAACAGATATTTCGGATCCCTTTTAAGACTATAGGGCCAAAGGAAATATCCTCCGATAACAAAGAGAAAGAAGCTTTCTCTGAAACATCTTTGTGTTCTGTGAAATCATCTCACAGAGTTACAGCTTTCAGCTCAAGAAGCCTTTCGCTCAGACAGTTCTTGTGGAATTGGCAAAGTGATATTTGGAAGCCCATAGAGGGCTATGGTGAAAAAGGAAATATCCTCAGATGAAATCTGGAAAGAAGCTTACTGAGAAGCTGCTTAGTGTTCTGTTAATTCATCTCACAGAGTTACATCTGTATTTCGTGGATCTCCTTGCTAGCCTTATTTCTGTGGAAAGTGAGAACAGATATTTCAGATCCCTTTGAAGTCTATAGTGCCAAAGGAAATATCCTCCGATAACAAAAACAAAGAAGCTTTCTGAGAAACTTCTTTGTGTTCTGTGAAATCATCTCACAGAATTACAGCTTTCCCCTCAAGAAGCCTTTCGCTGAGACAGTTCTTGTGGAATTGGCAAAGTGATATTTGGAAGCCCATAGAGGGCTATGGTGAAAAAGGAAATATCCTCAGATGAAATCAGGAAAGAAGCTTTCTGAGAAACTTCTGTGATGTGTGACTTCCACTCACAGAGTTACATCTGTATTTCGTGGATCTCTTTGCTAGCCTTATTTCTGTGGAATCTGAGAACAGATATTTCGGATCTCTTTGAAGACAATAGGTCCAATGGAAATATCCTCCGATAACAAAGAGAAAGAAGCTTTCTGAGAAATTTCTTTGTGTTCTGTGAAATCATATCACAGAGTTACAGCTTTCCCCTCAAGAAGACTTTCGCTCAGACAGTTCTTGTGGAATTGGCAAAGTGATATTTGGAAGCCCATAGAGGGCTAGGGTGAAAAAGGAAATATCGTTAGATGAAATCTGGAAAGAAGCTTTCTGAGAAACTGCTTAGTGTTCGGTTAGTTCATCTCACAGAGTTACATCTGTATTTCGTGGATCTCTTTCCTAACCTTATTTCTGTGGAATCTGAGAACAGATATTTCGGATCCCTTTGAAGACAATAGGGCCAATGGAAATATCCTCCGATAACAAAGAGAAAGAAGCTTTCTGAGAAACTTCTTTGTGTTCAGTTAAATCATCTCACAGAGTTACAGCTTTGTCTTCAAGAAGCCTTTCGCTAGAACAGTTCTTGTGGAATTGGCAAAGTGATATATGGAAGCCCTTAGAAGGCTACGATGAAAAAGGAAATGTACTCAGGTGAAATCGGGAAAGAAGCATTCTGAGAAACTGCAATGTGATGTGTGACTTCCACTCACAGAGTTACATCTGTATTTCTTGGATTTCTTTGCTAGCCTTATTTCTGTGGAATGTGAGAACAGATATTTCGGAACCCTTTGAAGTATATAGGGCCCAAGGAAATATCTTCCGATAACAAAGAGAAAGAAGCTTTCTGAGAAACTTCTTTGTGTTCTGTGAAATCATCTCACAGAGTTACAGCATTCCCCTCAAGAAGCCTTTCGCTCAGACAGTTCTTGTGGAATTGGCAAAGTGATAATTCGAAGCCCATAGAGGGCTATGGTGAAAAAGGAAATATCCTCAGATGAAATCTGGAAAGAAGCTTTCTGAGAAACTGCTCTGTGATGTGTGACTTCCACTCACAGAGTTACATCTGTATTTCGTGGATCTCTTTGCTAGCCTTATTTCTGTGGAATCTGAGAACAGATATTTCGGATCTCTTTGAAGACTATAGGGCCAAAGGAAATATCCTCCAATAACAAAGAGAAAGAAGCTTTTGAGAAACTTCTTTGTGTTCTGTGAAATCATCTCACAGAGATTCTGCTTTCCCCTCAAGAAGCCTTTTGATCAGACAGTTATTGTGGAATTGGCAAAGTGATATTTGGAAGCCCAAAGAGGGCTATGGCGAAAAAGGAAATATCCTCAGATGAAATCTGGAAAGAAGCTTTGTGAGAAACTGCTTAGTGTTCTGTTAATTCATCTCACAGAGTTACATCTGTATTTCGTGGATCTCTTTGCTAGCCTTATTTCTGTGGAATCTGAGAACAGATATTTCGGATCCCTTTGAAGACTATAGGGCCAAAGGAAATATCCTCCGATAACAAAGAGAAAGAAGCTTTCTTAGAAACTTCTTTGTTTTCTGTGAAATGATCTCACAGTGTTACAGCTTTCCCCTCAAGAAGCCTTTCGCTAAGACATTTCATGTGGAATTGGCAAAGTGATATTTGGAAGCCCATAGAGGGCTATGGTGAAAAAGAAAATATCCTCAGATGAAATCTGGAAAGAAGCTTTCTGAGAAACTGCTTACTGTTCTGTTAATTCATCTCACTGAGTTACATCTGTATTTCGTGGATCTCTTTGCTGGCCTATTTCTGACGAATCTGAGAACAGATATTTCGGATCCCTTTGAAGACTATAGGGCCAAAGGAAATATCCTCCGATAACAAAGAGAAAGAAGCTTTCTGAGAAACTTCTTTGTGTTCTGTGAAATCATCTCACAGAGTTACAGCTTTCCCCTCAAGAAGCCTTTCACTCAGACAGTTCTTGTGGAATTGGCAAAGTGATATTTGGAAGCCCATAGAGGGCTATGGTGAAAAAGGAAATATACTCAGATGAAATCTAGAAAGAAGCTTTCTTAGAAACTGCTCTGTGATGTGTGACTTCCACTCACAGAGTTACATCTGTATTTCGTGGATCTCTTTGCTAGCCTCATTTCTGTGGAATCTGAGAACAGATATTTTGGATCCCGTTGAAGACTATAGGGCCAAAGGAGATATCCTGATAACTAAGAGAAAGAAGCTTTCTGAGAAACTTCTTTGTGTTCTATGAAATCATCTCACAGAGTTACAGCTTTCCCCTCAAGAAGCCTTTCGCTAAGACAGTTCTTGTGGAATTGGCAAAGTGATATTTGGAAGCCCATTGAGGGCTTTGTTGAAAAAGGAAATATCCTCAGATGAAATCTGGAAAGTAGCTTTCTGAGAAACTGCTTAGTGTTCTGTTAATTCATCACAGCGAGTTTCATCTGTATTTCGTGGATCTCTTTGCTAGCCTTATTTCTGTGGAATCTGTGAACAGATATTTCGGATCCCTTTGAAGACTATAGGGCCAAAGGAAATATCCTGCGATAACAAAGAGAAAGAAGCTTTCTGAGAAACTTCTTTGTTTTCTGTGAAATCATTTCAAAGAGTTACAGCTTTCCCCTCAAGAAGCCTTTTGCTAAGACAGTTCTTGTGGAATTGGCAAAGTGATATTAGGAAGCCCATAGAGGGCTACGGTGAAAAAGGAAATATCCTCAGATGAAATCTGGAAAGAAGCTTTCTGAGAACCTGCTCTGTGATGTGTGACTTCCACTCACAGAGTTACATCTGTGTTTCGTGGATCTCTTTGCTAGCCTTATTTCTGTGGAATGTGAGAAGAAATATTTCGGATCCCTTTGAAGACTATAGGGCCAAAGGAAATATCCTCCGATTACAAAGAGAAAGAAGCTTTCTGGGAAACTTCCTTGTGTTCTGTGAAATCATCTCACAGAGTTCCAGCTTTCCCCTCAAGAAGCCTTTCGCTAAGATAGTTCTTGTGGAATTGGCAAAGTGATATTTGGAAGCCAATAGAGGGCTATGGTGAAAAAGGAAATATCCTCAGATGAAATCTGGAAAGAAGCTTTCTGAGAAACTGCTTAGTGTTCTGTTAATTCATCTCAGAGAGTTACATCTGTATTTCGTGGATCTCTTTGCTAGCCTTATTTCTGTGGAATCTGAGAACAGATATTTCGGATCCCTTTGAAGACTATAGGGCCAAAGGAAATATCCTCCCATAACAAAGAGAAAGAAGCTTCCTCAGAAACTTCTTTGTGTTCTGTGAAATCATCTCACAGAGTTACAGCTTTCCCCTCAAGAAGCCTTTCACTCAGACAGTTCTTGTGGAATTGGCAAAGGGATATTTGGAAGTCCATAGAGGGCTATGGTGAAAAAGGAAATATCCTCAGATGAAATCTGGAAAGAAGCTTTCTGAGAAACTGCTCTGTGATGTCTGACTTCCACTCACAGAGTTACAACTGTATTTCGTGGATGTCTTTGCTAGCCTTATTTCTGTGGAATCTGAGAACAGATATTTCGGATCCCTTTGAAGACGATAGGGCCAAAGGAAATATCCTCCGTTAACAAAGAGAGAGAAGCTCTCTGAGAAACTTCTTTGTGTTCTGTGAAATCATTTCACAGAGTTACAGCCTTCCCCTCAAGAAGCCTTTCGCTCAGACAGTTCTTGTGGAATTGGCAAAGTGATATTTGGAAGCCCATAGAGGGCTATGGTGAAAAAGGAAATATCCTCATATGAAATCTGGAAAGAAGCTTTCTGAGAAACTGTTCCGTGATGTGTGACTTCCACTAACAGAGTTACATCTGTATTTCGTGGATCTCTTTGCTAGCCTTATTTCTGTGGAATCTGAGAACAGATATTTCGGATCCCTTTGAAGACTATAGGGCCAAAGGAAATATCCTCCGATAACAAAGAGAAAGAAGCTTTCTCAGAAACATCTTTGTGTTCTGTGAAATCATCTCACAGAGTTACAGCTTTCAGCTCAAGAAGCCTTTCGCTCAGACAGTTCTTGTGGAATTGGCAAAGTGAGATTTGGAAGCCCATAGAGGGCTATGGTGAAAAAGGAAATATCCTCAGATTAAATCTGGAAAGAAGCTTACTGAGAAACTGCTTAGTGTTCTGTTAATTCATCTCACAGAGTTACATCTGTATTTCGTGGATCTCGTTGCTAGCCTTATTTCTGTGGAATGTGAGAACAGATATTTCAGATCCCTTTGAAGTCTATAGTGCCAAAGGAAATATCCTCCGATAACAAAGACAAATAAGCTTTCTGAGAAACTTCTTTGTGTTCTGTGAAATCATCTCACAGAGTTACAGATTTCCCCTCAAGAAGCCTTTCGCTGAGACAGTTCTTGTGGAATTGGCAAAGTGATATTTGGAAGCCCATAGAGGGCTATGGTGAAAAAGGAAATATCCTCAGATGAAATCAGGAAAGAAGCTTTCTGAGAAACTTCTGTGATGTGTGACTTCCACTCACAGAGTTACATCTGTATTTCGTGGATCTCTTTGCTAGCCTTATTTCTGTGGAATCGGAGAACATATATTTCGGATCCCTTTGAAGCCTATAGGGCCAAAGGAAATATCCTGCGATAACAAAGAGAAAGAAGCTTTCTGAAAAACTTCTTTGTGTTGTGTGATATCATTTCACAGGTTACAGCTTTCCCCTGAAGAAGCCTTTCGCTAAGACAGTTCTTGTGGAATTGGCAAAGTGATATTTGGAAGCCCATAGAGGGCTAGGGTGAAAAAGGAAATATCATTAGATGAAATCTGGAAAGAAGCTTTCTGAGAAACTGCTTAGTGTTCGGTTAGTTCATCTCACAGAGTTACATCTGTATTTCGTGGATCTCTTTGCTAGCCTTATTTCTGTGGAATCTGAGAACAGATATTTCGGATCCCTTTGAAGACTATAGGGCCAAAGGAAATATCCTCCAATAACAAAGTGAAAGAAGCTTTCTGAGAAATTTCTTTGTGTTCTCTGAAATCATATCTCAGAGTTACAGCTTTCCCCTCAAGAAGCCTTTCGCTCAGACAGTTCTTGTGGAATTTGCAAAGTGATATTTGGAAGCCATAGAGGGCTATGGTGAAAAAGGAAATATCCTCAGATGAAATCTGGAAAGAAACTTTCTGAGTAACTGCTTAGTGATCTGTTAATTCATCTCACAGAGTTACATCTGTATTTCGTGGATCTCTTTGTTAGCCTTATTTCTGTGGAATCTGAGAAGAGATATTTCGAATCCGTTTGAAGAGTATAGGCTCAAAGGAAATATCCTCCGATAACAAAGAGAAAGATTTCTGAGAAACTTCTTTGTGTTCTGTTATATCATCTCACAGAGTTACAGCTTTCCCTTCAAGAAGCCTTTCGCTCAGACAGTTCTTGTGGAATTGGCAATGTGATATTTGGAAGCCCTTAGAAGGCTACGATGAAAAAGGAAATGTACTCAGGTGAAATCGGGAAAGAAGCATTGTGAGAAACTGGAATGTGATGTGTGACTTCCACTCACAGAGTTACATCTGTATTTCTTGGATTTCTTTGCTAGCCTTATTTCTGTGGAATCTGAGAACAGATATTTCGGATCCCTTTGAAGTATATAGGGCCCAAGGAAATATCTTCCGATAACAAAGAGAAAGAAGATTTCTGAGAAACTTCTTTGTGTTCTGTGAAATCATCCCACAGAGTTACAGCTTTCCCCTCAAGAAGCCTTTCGCTAAGACAGTTCTTGTGGAATTGGCAAAGTGATATTTGGAAGCCCTTAGATGGCTATGGTGAAAAAGGAAATATCCTCAGATGAAATCTGGAAAGAAGCTTTCTGAGAAACTGCTCTGTGATGTGTGACTTAAACTCACAGAGTTACATCTGTATTTCGTGGATCTCTTTGCTAGCCTTATTTCTGTGGAATCTGAGAACAGATATTTCGGATCCCTTTGAAGACAATAGGGCCAAAGGAAATATCCTCCGATAACAAAGAGAAAGGAGCTTTCTGAGAAACTTCTTTGTGTTCTGTGAAATCATCTCACAGAGTTACAGCTTTCCCCTCAAGAAGCCTTTCGCTACGACAGTTCTTGTAGAATTGGCAAAGTGATAATTCGAAGCCCATAGAGGGCTATGGTGAAAAAGGAAATATCCTCAGATGAAATCTGGAAAGAAGCTTTCTGAGAAACTGCTCTGTGATGTGTGACTTCCACTCACAGAGTTACATCTGTATGTCGTGGATCTCTTTGCTAGCCTTATTTCTGTGGAATCTGAGAACAGATATTTCGGATCCCTTTGAAGACTAAAGGGCCAAAGGAATAATCCTCCGATAAAAAAGAGAAAGAAGCTTTCTTAGAAACTTCTTTGTGTTCTGTGAATTCATCTCACAGAGTTACAGCTTTCCCCTCAAGAAGCCTTTCACAAAGACAGTTCTTGTGGAATTGGCAAAGTGATATTTGGAAGCCCTTAGAGGGCTACGGTGAAAAAGGAAATATAATCAGATGATATCTGGAAAGAAGCTTTCTGAGAAACTGTTTAGTGTTCTGTTAATTCAACTCACAGAGTTACATCTATATTTCGTGGATCTCTTTGCTAGCCTTATTTCTGTGGAATCTGAGAACAGATATTTCGGATCCCTTTGAAGACTAAAGGGCCAAAGGAAATATCCTCCGATAACAAAGAGAAAGAAGCTTTCTGAGAAACTTCTTTGTGTTCTGTGAAATCATCTCACAGAGTTACAGCATTTCCCTCAAGAAGCCTTTCGCTCTTAGAGTTCTTCTGGAATTGGCAAAGTGATATTTGGAAGCAAATAGAGAGCTATGGTGAAAAAGGAAATATCCTCAGATGAAATCTGGAAAGAAGCTATCTGAAAAACTGCTCTGTGATGTGTGACTTCCACTAACAGAGTTACAACTGTGTTACGTGGATCTCTTAGCTAGCCTTATTTCTGTGGAATCTGAGAACAGATATTTCGGATCCCTTTGAAGACTATAGGGCCAAAGGAAATATCCTCCGATAACAAAGAGAAAGAAGCTCGCCAAAAACCTTCTTTGCGTTCTGTGAAATCATCTCACAGAGTTACAGCCTTCCCCTCAAGAAGCCTTTCGCTCAGACAGTTCTTGTGGAATTGGCAAAGTGATATTTGGAAGCCCATAGAGGGCTATGGTGAAAAAGGAAATATCCTCAGATGAAATCTGGAAAGAAGCTTTCTGAGAAACTCTTCCATGATGTGTGACTTCCACTAACAGAGTTATATCTGTATTTCGTGGATCTCTTTGCTAGCCTGATTTCTGTGGAATGTGAGAACAGATATTTCAGATCCCTTTGAAGTCTATAGTGCCAAAGGAAATAACCTCCGATAACAAAGACAAAGAAGCTTTCTAAGAAACTTCTTTGTGTTCGGTGAAATCATCTCACAGAGTTACAGCTATCCCCTCAAGAAGAGTTTCGCTGAGACAGTTCTTGTGGAATTGGCAAAGTGATATTTGGAAGCCCCTAGAGGGCTATGGTGAAAAAGGAAATATCCTCAGATGAAATCTGGAAAGAAGCTTTCTGAGAAAATTCTGTGATGTGTGACTTCCACTCACAGAGTTACATCTGTATTTCGTGGATCTCTTTGCTAGCCTTATTTCTG
This sequence comes from Macaca fascicularis, assembly GCF_037993035.2. Classification (NCBI taxonomy): domain Eukaryota; kingdom Metazoa; phylum Chordata; class Mammalia; order Primates; family Cercopithecidae; genus Macaca; species Macaca fascicularis. The sequence goes on from NC_088380.1 coordinate 54,751,509, forward strand.
TGGAATCGGAGAACAGATATTTCGGATCCCTTTGAAGACTATAGGGCCAAAGGAAATATCCTCCGATAACAAAGAGAAAGAAGCTTTTGAGAAACTCCTTTGTGTTCTGTGAAATCATCTCACAGAGTTTCTGCTTTCCCCTCAAGAAGCCTTTCGCTCAGACAGTTATTGTGGAATTGGCAAAGTGATATTTGGAAGCCCAAAGAGGGCTATGGTGAAAAAGGAAATATCCTCAGATGAAATCTGGAAAGAAGCTTTCTGAGAAACTGCTTAGTGTTCTGTTAATTCATCTCACAGAGTTACATCAGTATTTCGTGGATGTCTTTGCTAGCCTTATTTCTGTTGTATCTGTGAACAGATATTTCGAATCCCTTTGAAGACTATAGGGCCAAAGGAAATATCCTGCGATAACAAAGAGAGAGAAGCTTTCTGAGAAACTTCTCTGTGTTCTGTGAAATCATCTTACAGAGTTACAGCTTTCCCCTCAAGAAGCCTCTGGCTCAGACAGTTCTTGTGGAATTGGCAAAGTGATATTTGGAAGCCCATAGAGGGCTATGGTGAAAAAGTAAATATCACCGATGAAATCTGGAAAGAAGTTTTCTGGGAAACTGCTTAGGGTTCTGTTAATTCATCTCACAGAGTTATATCTGTATCTCGTGGATCTCTTTGCTAGCCTTATTTCTGTGGAATTTGAGAACAGATATTTTTGATCCCTTTGAAGACTATAGGGCCAAAGGAAATATCCTCCGACAACAAAGAGAAAGAAAGTTTCTTAGAAACTTCTTTGTTTTCTGTGATATCATCTCACAAAGTTACAGCTTTCCCCTCAAGAAGCCTTTTGCTAAGACATTTCTTTGGGAATTGGCAAAGTGATATTTGGAAGCCCATAGAGGGCTACGGTGAAAAAGGAAATATCCTCAGATGAAATCTGGAAAGAAGCGTTCTGAGAAACTGCTTAGTGTTCTGTTAATTCATCTCACAGAGTTACATCTGTATTTCGTGGATCTCTTTGCTAGCCTATTTCTGTGGAATCTGAGAACAGATATTTCGGATCCCTTTGAAGACTATAGGGCCAAAGGAAATATCCTCTGATAACAAAGAGAAAGAAGCTTTCTGAGAAACATCTTTGTGTTCTGTGAAATCATCTCACAGAGTCACAGCTTTCCCCTCAAAAAGCCTTTCACTCAGACAGTTCTTGTGGAATTGACAAAGTGATATTTGGAAGCCCATAGAGGGCTATGGTGAAAAAGGAAATATCCTCAGATGAAATCTGGAAAGAAGCTTTCTGAGAAACTGCTCTGTGATAAGTGACTTCCACTCACAGAGTTACAACAGTATTTCCTGGTTCTCTTTGCTAGCCTTATTTCTGTGGAATCTGAGAACAGATATTTCGGATCCCTTTAAAGACTATAGGGCCAAAGGAAATATCCTCCCATAACAAAAAGAAAGAAGCTCTCTGAGAAACTTCTTTGTGTTCTGTGAAATCATTTCACAGAGTTACAGCTTTCCCCTCAAGAAGCCTTTCGCTCAGACAGTTCTTGTGGAATTGGCAAAGTGATATTTGGAAGCCCATAGAGGGCTATGGTGAACAAGGAAATATCCTCAGATGAAATCTGGAAAGAAGCTTTCTAAGAATCTGTTCAGTGATGTGTGACTTCCACTGACAGAGTTACATCTGTATTTCGTGGATCTCTTTGCTAGCCTTATTTCTCTGGAGTCTGAGAACAGATATTTCGGATCCCTTTTAAGACTATAGGGCCAAAGGAAATATCCTCAGATAACAAAGAGAAAGAAGTTTTCTGAGAAACATCTTTGTGTTCTGTGAAATCATCTCACAGAGTTACAGCTTTCAGCTCAAGAAGCCTTTCGCTCAGACAGTTCTTGTGGAATTGGCAAAGTGATATTTGGAAGCCCATAGAGGGCTATGTTGAAAAAGGAAATATCCTCAGATGAAATCTGGAAAGAAGCTTTCTGAGAAACTGCTTAGTGTTCTGTTGATTCATCTCACAGAGTTACATCTGTATTTCGTGGATCTCTTTGCTAGCCTTATTTCTGTGAAATTTAAGAACAGATATTTCGGATCCCTTTGAAGACTATAGAGCCAAAGGAAATATTCTCCGATAACAAATAGAAAGAAGCTTTCTGAGAAACTTCTTTGCGTTCTGTGAAATCATCTCACAGAGTTACCGCTTTCCCCTCAAGAAGCCTTTCGCTAAGACAGTTCTTGTGGAATTGGCAAAGTGATATTTGGAAGCCCATAGAGGGCTATGGTGAAAAAGGAAATATCCTCAGATGAAATCTGGAAAGAAGCTTTCTGAGAAGCTGTTTAGTGTTCTGTTAATTCATCTCACAGAGTTACATCTGTATTTCGTGGATCTCTTTGCTAGCCTTATTTCTGTGGAATCTGAGAACAGATATTTCGGACCCCTTTGAAGACTATAGCGCCAAAGAAATATCCTCAGATAACAAAGAGAAAGAAGCTTTCTGAGAAACTTCTATGTGTCTGTGAAATCATGTCACAGAGTTACAGGTTTCCCCTCAAGAAGCCTTTCGCTAAGACAGTTCTTGTGGAATTGGCAAAGTGGTATTTGGAAGCCCATAGAGGACTACGGTGAAAAAGGAAATATCCTCAGATGAAATCTGGAAAGAAGCTTTCTGAGAAACTGCTCTGTGATGTGTGACTTCCACTCACAGAGTTACATTTGTATTTCGTGGATCTCTTTGTTAGCCTTATTTCTGTGGAATCTGAGAACAGATATTTCGGATCCCTTTGAAGACTATAGGGCCAAAGGAAATATCCTCCGATAACAAAGAGAAATAAGCTTTTGAGAAACTTCTTTGTGTTCTGTGAAATCATCTCACAGAGTTTCTGCTTTTCCCTCAAGAAGACTTTCGCTCAGACAGTTATTGTGGAATTGGCAAAGTGATATTTGGAAGCCCAAAGAGGGCAATGGTGAAAAAGGAAATATCCTCAGATGAAATCTGGAAAGAAGCTTTCTGAGAAACTGTTTAGTGTTCTGTTAATTCATCTCACAGAGTTACATCTGGATTTCGTGGATCCCTTTGCTAGCCTTATTTCTGTGGAATCTGAGAACAGATATTTCGGATCCCTTTGAAGACTATAGGGCCAAAGGAAATATCCTCCTATAACAAAGACAAAGAAGCTTTCTTAGAAACTTCTTTGTTTTCTGTGAAAAGATCTCACAAAGTTACAGCTTTCCCCTCAAGAAGCCTTTCACTAAGACATTTCATGTGGAATTGGCAAAGTGATATTTGGAAGCCCATAGAGGGCTATGGTGAAAAAGGAAATATCCTCAGATGAAATCTGGAAAGAAGCTTTCTGAGAAACTTCTCTGTGTTCTGTGAAATCATCTTACAGAGTTACAGCTTTCCCCTGAAGAAGCCTCTGGCTCAGACCGTTCTTGTGGAATTGGCAAAGTGATATTTGGAAGCCCATAGAGGGCTATGGTGAAAAAGGAAATATCCTCAGTTGAAATCTGGAAAGAAGCTTTCTGAGAAACTGATTAGTGTTCTGTTAATTCATCTCACAGATGTACATCTGTCTTTCGTGGATCTCTTTGCTAGTGTTTTTTCTGTGGAATCTGAGAACAGATATTTCGGATCCCCTTGAAGACTATAGGGCCAAAGGAAATATCCTGCGATAAAAAAGAGAAAGAAACTCTCTGAGAACCTTCTTTGTGTTCTTTGAAATCATCTCACAGAGTTACAGCTTTCCCCTCAAGAAGCCTTTCGATAAGACAGTTCTTGTGGAATTGGCAAAGTGATATTTGGAAGCCCATAGAGGGCTACGGTGAAAAAGGAAATATCCTCAGATGAAATCTGGAAAGAAGCTTTCTGAGAACCTGCTCTGTGATGTGGGACTTCCACTCACAGAGTTACATCAGTATTTCGTGGATCTCTTTGCTAGCCTTATTTCTGTGGAATGTGAGAACAAATATTTCGGATCCCTTTGAAGACTATAAGGCCAAAGGAAATATCCTCCGATTACAAAGAGAAAGAAGCTTTCGGAGAAACTTCTTTGTGTTCTTTGAAATCATCTCACAGAGTTCCAGCTTTCCCCTCAAGAAGCCTTTCGCTAAGATAGTTCTTGTGGAATTGGCAAACTAATATTTGGAAGCCAATAGAGGGCTACGGTGAAAAAGGAAATATCCTCAGATGAAATCTGGAAAGAAGCTTTCTGAGAAACTGCTTAGTGTTCTGTTAATTCATCTCAGAGAGTTACATCTGTATTTCGTGGATCTCTTTGCTAGCCTTATTTCTGTGGAATCGGAGAACAGATATTTCGGATCCCTTTGAAGACTATAGGGCCAAAGGAAATATCCTCCCATAACAAAGAGAAAGAAGCTCTCTGAGAAACTTCTTTGTGTTCTGTGAAATCATTTCACAGAGTTACAGTCTTCCCCTCAAGAAGCCTTTCGCTCAGACATTTCTTGTGGAATTGGCAAAGTGATATTTGGAAGCCCATAGAGGGCTATGGTGAAAAAGGAAATATCCTCATATGAAATCTGGAAAGAAGCTTTCTGAGAAACTTTTCCGTGATGTGTGACTTCCACTAACAGAGTTACATCTGTATTTCGTGGATCTCTTTGCTAGCCTTATTTCTGTGGAATCTGAGAACAGATATTTCGGATCCCTTTGAAGACTATAGGGCCAAAGGAAATATCCTCCGATAACAAAGAGAAAGAAGCTTTCTCAGAAACATCTTTGTGTTCTGTGAAATCATCTCACAGAGTTACAGCTTTCAGCTCAAGAACCCTTTCGCTCAGACAGTTCTTGTGGAATTGGCAAAGTGATATTTGGAAGCCCATAGAGGGCTATGGTGAAAAAGGAAATATCCTCAGATGAAATCTGGAAAGAAGCTTACTGAGAAGCTGCTTAGTGTTCTGTCAATTCATCTCACAGAGTTACATCTGTATTTCGTGTATCTCCTTGTTAGCCTTATTTCTGTGGAATGTGAGAACAGATATTTCGGATCCCTTTGAAGTCTATAGTGCCAAAGGAAATATCCTCCGATAACAAAGACAAGGAAGCTTTCTGAGAAACTTCTTTGTGTTCTGTGAAATCATCTCACAGAGTTACAGCTTTCCCCTCAAGAAGTCTTTCGCTGAGACAGTTCTTGTGGAATTGGCAAAGTGATATTTGGAAGCCCATAGCGGGCTATGGTGAAAATGGAAATATCCTCAGATGAAATCAGAAAAGAAGCTTTCTGAGAAACTTCTGTGATGTGTGACTTCCACTCACAGTGTTACATCTGTATTTCGTGGATCTCTTTGCTAGCCTTATTTCTGTGGAATCGGAGAACAGATATTTCGGATCCCTTTGAAGCCTATAGGGCCAAAGGAAATATCCTGCGATAACAAAGAGAAAGAAGCTTTCTGAGAAACTTCTTTGTGTTGTGTGATATCATTTCACAGAGTTACAGCTTTCCCCTGAAGAAGCCTTTCGCTAAGACAGTTCTTGTGGAATTGGCAATGTGATATTTGGAAGCCCATAGAGGGCTAGGGTGAAAAAGGAAATATCATTAGATGAAATCTGGAAAGAAGCTTTCTGAGAAACTGCTTAGTGTTCGGATAGTTCATCTCACAGAGTTACATCTGTATTTCGTTGATCTCTTTGCTAGCCTTATTTCTGTGGAATCTGAGAACAGATATTTCGGATCCCTTTGAAGACTATAGGGCCAATGGAAATATCCTCCGATAACAAAGAGAAAGAAGCTTTCTGAGAAATTTCTTTGTGTTCTGTGAAATCATATCACAGAGTTACAGCTTTCCCCTCAAGAAGCCTTTCGCTCAGACAGTTCTTGTGGAATTTGCAAAGTGATATTTGGAAGCCATAGAGGGCTACGGTGAAAAAGGAAATATCCTCAGATGAAATCTGGAAAGAAACTTTCTGAGTAACTGCTTAGTGATCTGTTAATTCGTCTCACAGAGTTACATCTGTATTTCGCGGATCTCTTTGCTAGCCTTATTTCTGGGGAATCTGAGAACAGATATTTCGAATCCGTTTGAAGATTATAGGCTCAAAGGAAATATCCTCCGATAACAAAGAGAAAGAAGCTTTCTGAGAAACTTCTTTGTGTTCTGTTAAATCATCTCACAGAGTTACAGCTTTCCCTCAAGAAGCCTTTCGCTCAGACAGTTCTTGTGGAATTGGCAAAGTGATATTTGGAAGCCCTTAGAAGGCTACGATGAAAAAGGAAATGTACTCAGGTGAAATCGGGAAAGAAGCATTCTGAGAAACTGCAATGTGATGTGTGACTTCCACTCACAGAGTTACATCTGTATTTCTTGGATTTCTTTGCGAGCCTTATTTCTGTGGAATCTGAGAACAGATATTTCGGATCCCTTTGAAGTATATAGGGCCCAAGGAAATATCTTCCGATAACAAAGAGAAAGAAGCTTTCTGAGAAACTTCTTTGTGTTCTGTGAAATGCTCTCACACAGTTACAGCTTTCCCCTCAAGAAGCCTTTCGCTAAGACAGTTCTTGTGGAATTGGCAAAGTGATATTTGGAAGCCCATAGAGGGCTAAGGTGAAAAAGGAAATATCCTCAGATGAAATCTGGAAAGAAGCTTTCTGAGAAACTGCTCTGTGATGTGTGACTTCCACACACAGAGTTACATCTGTATTTCGTGGATCTCTTTCTAGCCTTATTTCTGTGGAATCTGAGAACAGATATTTCGGATCCCTTTGAAGGATATAGGGCCAACGGAAATATCCTCCAATAACAAAGAGAAAGAAGATTTCTGAGAAACTCCTTTGTGTTCTGTGAAATCATCCCACAGAGTTACAGCTTTCCCCTCAAGAAGCCTTCCGCTAAGACAGTTCTTGTGGAATTGGCAAAGTGATATTTGGAAGCCCTTAGATGGCTATGGTGAAAAAGGAAATATCCTCAGATGAAATCTGGAAAGAAGCTTTCTGAGAAACTGCTCTGTGATGTGTGACTTCCACTCACAGAGTTACATCTGTATTTCGTGGATCTCTTTGCTAGCCTTATTTCTGTGGAATCTGATAACAGATATTTCGGATCCCTTTGAAGACTATAGGGCCAAAGGAAATATCCTCCCATAACAAAGAGAAAGAAGCTTTCTGAGAAACTTCTTTGTGTTCTGTGAAATCATCTCACAGAGTTACAGCTTTCCCCTCAAGAAGCCTTTCGCTCAGACAGTTCTTGTGGAATTGGCAAAGTGATAATTCGAAGCCCATAGAGGGCTATGGTGAAAAAGGAAATATCCTCAGATGAAATCTGGAAAGAAGCTTTCTGAGAAACTGCTCTGTGATGTGAGACTTCCACTCACAGAGTTACATCTGTATGTCGTGGATCTCTTTGCTAGCCTTATTTCTGTGGAATCTGAGAACAGATATTTCGAATCCCTTTGAAGACTATAGGGCCAAAGGAATAATCCTCCGATAAAAAAGAGAAAGAAGCTTTCTTAGAAACTTCTTTGTGTTCTGTGAATTCATCTCACAGAGTTACAGCTTTCCCCTCAAGAAGCCTTTCACTAAGACAGTTCTTATGGAATTGGCAAAGTGATATTTGGAAGCCCTTAGACGGCTACGGTGAAAAAGGAAATATAATCAGATGATATCTGGAAAGAAGCTTTCTGAGAAACTGTTTAGTGTTCTGTTAATTCAACTCACAGAGTTACATCTATATTTCGTGGATCTCTTTGCTAGCCTTATTTCTGTGGAATCTGAGAACAGATATTTCGGATCCCTTTGAAGACTAAAGGGCCAAAGGAAATATCCTCCGATAACAAAGAGAAAGAAGCCTTCTGAGAAACTTCTTTGTGTTCTGTGAAATCATCTCACAGAGTTACAGCATTCCCCTCAAGAAGCCTTTCGCTCAGACAGTTCTTGTGGAATTGGCAAAGTGATATTTGGAAGCAAATAGGGAGCTATGGTGAAAAAGGAAATATCCTCAGATGAAATCTGGAAAGAAGCTATCTGAAAAACTGCTCTGTGATGTGTGACTTCCACTCACAGAGTTACATCTGTATTTCGTTTATCTCTTTGCTAGCCTTATTTCTGTGGAATCTGAGAACAGATATTTCGGATCCCTTTGAAGCCTATTGGGCCAAAGGAAATATCCTCCGATAACAAAGAGAAAGAAGCTCTCTGAGAAACTTCATTGTGTTCTGTGAAATCATCTCACAGAGTTACAACTTTCCCCTCAAGAAGCCTTTCGCTCAGACAGTTCTTGTGGATTTGGCAAAGTGATATTCGGAATCCCACAGAGGGCTATGGTGAAAAAGGAAATATCCTCAGATGAAATCTGGAAAGAAGCGTTTTGAGAAGCTGCTTAGTGTTCTCTTAATTCATCCCACAGAGTTACATCTGTATTTCGTGGATGTCTTTGCTAGCCTTATTTCTGTGGAATCTGAGAACAGATATTTCGGATCCCATTGAAGACTATAGGGCCAAAGAAGATATCCTGCGATAACAAGGGGAAGGAAGCTTTCTGAGAAACTTCTTTGTGTTCTGTGAAATCATCTCACAGAGTTACAGCTTTCCCCTCAAGAAGCCTTTCACTCAGACAGTTCTTGTGGAATTGGCAAAGTGATATTTGGAAGCCCATAGAGGGCTATGGTGAAAAAGGAAATATACTCAGATGAAATCTAGAAAGAAGTTTTCTGAGAAACTGCTCTGTGATGTGTGACTTCCACTCACAGAGTTACATCTGTATTTCGTGGATCTCTTTGCTAGCCTCATTTCTGTGGAATCTGAGAACAGATATTTTGGATCCCGTTGAAGACTATAGGGCCAAAGGAGATATCCTGCAATAACTAAGAGAAAGAAGCTTTCTGAGAAACTTCTTTGTGTTCTATGAAATCATCTCACAGAGTTACAGCTTTCCCCTCAAGAAGCCTTTCGCTAAGACAGTTCTTGTGGAATTGGCAAAGTGATATTTGGAAGCCCATAGAGGGCTATGTTGAAAAAGGAAATATCCTCAGATGAAATCTGGAAAGTAGCTTTCTGAGAAACTGCTTAGTGTTCTGTTAATTCATCTCACCGAGTTACATCTGTATTTCGTGGATCTCTTTGCTAGCCTTATTTCTGTGGAGTCTGTGAACAGATATTTCGGATCCCTTTGAAGACTATAGGGCCAAAGGAAATATCCTCCGATAACAAAGAGAAAGAAGCTCTCTGAGAAACTTCTTTGAGTTCTGTGAAATCATTTCACAAAGTTACAGCTTTCCCCTCAAGAAGCCTATCGCTCAGACAGTTCTTGTGGAATTGGCAAAGTGATATTTGGAAGCCCATTTAGGGCTATGGTGAACAAGGAAATATCCTCAGATGAAATCTGGAAAGAAGCTTTCTAAGAAACTGTTCCGTGATGTGTGACTTCCACTAACAGAGTTACATCTGTATTTCGTGGATCTCTTTGCTAGCCTTATTTCTGTGGAATCTGAGAACAGATATTTCGGATCCCTTTTAAGACTATAGGGACAAAGGAAATATCCTCAGATAACAAAGAGAAAGAAGCTTTCTGAGAAACTTCTTTGTGTTCTGTGAAATCATCTCACAGAGTTACAGCTTTCAGCTCAAGAAGCCTTTCGCTCAGACAGTTCTTGTGGAATTGGCAAAGTGATATTTGGAAGCCCATAGAGGGCTATGGTGAAAAAGGAAATATCCTCAGATGAAATCTGGAAAGAAGCTTTCTGAGAAACTGCTTAGTGTTCTGTTGATTCATTTCACAGAGTTACATCTGTATTTCGTGGATCTCTTTGCTAGCCCTATTTCTGTGAAATTTGAGAACAGATATTTCGGATCCCTTTGAAGACTAGAGGGCCAAAGGAAATATCCTCCGATAACAAAGAGAAAGAAGCTTTCTAAGAAACTTCTTTGTGTTCTGTGAAATCATCTCACAGAGTTACCGCTTTCCCCTCAAGAAGCCTTTCGCTAAGACAGTTCTTGTGGAATTGGCACAGTGATATTTGGAAGCCCACAGAGGGCTATGGTGAAAAAGGAAATATCCTCAGATGAAATCTGGAAAGAAGCTTTCTGAGAAGCTGTTTAGGGTTCTGTTAATTCATCTCACAGAGTTACATCTGTATTTCGTGGATCTCTTTGCTAGCCTTATTTCTGTGGAATCTGAGAACAGATATTTCGGACCCCTTTGAAGACTATAGCGACAAAGAAATATCCTCCGATAACAAAGAGAAAGAAGCTTTCTTAGAAACTTCTTTGTGTTCTGTGAATTCATCTCACAGAGTTACAGCTTTCCCCTCAAGAAGCCTTTCACTAAGACAGTTCTTGTGGAATTGGCAAACTGATATTTGGAAGCCCTTAGAGGGCTACGGTGAAAAAGGAAATATAATCAGATGATGTCTGGAAAGAAGCTTTCTGAGAAACTGTTTAGTGTTCTGTTAATTCCACTCACAGAGTTACATCTATATTTCGTGGATCTCTTTGCTAGCCTTATTTCTGTGGAATCTGAGAACAGATATTTCGGATCCCTTTTAAGACTATAGGGCCGAAGGAACTATCCTCCGATAACAAAGAGAAAGAAGCTTTTGAGAAACTTCTTTGTGTTCTGAGAAATCATCTCACAGAGTTACAGCTTTCCCCTCAAGAAGCCTTTCACTCAGACAGTTCTTGTGGAATTGACAAAGTGATATTTGGAAGCCCATAGAGGGCTATGGTGAAAAAGGAAATATCCTCAGATGAAATCTAGAAAGAAGCTTTCTGAGAAACTGCTCTCTGATGAGTGACTTCCACTCACAGAGTTACAACTGTATTTCCTGGATCTCTTTGCTAGCCTTATTTCCGTGGAATCTGAGAACAGATATTTCGGATCTCTTTAAAGACTATAGGGCCAAAGGAAATATCCTCCGATAACAAAGAGAAAGAAGCTCTCTGAGAAACTTCTTTGTGTTCTGTGAAATCATATCACAGAGTTACAGCTTTTCCCTCAAGAAGCCTTTCGCTCAGACAGTTCTTGTGGAATTGGCAAAGTGATATTTGGAAGCCCATAGCTGGCTATGGTGAAAATGGAAATATCCTCAGATGAAATCAGAAAAGAAGCTTTCTGAGAAACTTCTGTGATGTGTGACTTCCACTCACAGTGTTACATCTGTATTTCGTGGATCTCTTTGCTAGCCTTATTTCTGTGGAATCGGAGAACAGATATTTCGGATCCCTTTGAAGCCTATAGGGCCAAAGGAAATATCCTGCGATAACAAAGAGAAAGAAGCTTTCTGAGAAACTTCTTTGTGTTGTGTGATATCATTTCACAGAGTTACAGCTTTCCCCTGAAGACGCCTTTCGCTAAGACAGTTCTTGTGGAATTGGCAATGTGATATTTGGAAGCCCATAGAGGGCTAGGGTGAAAAAGGAAATATCATTAGATGAAATCTGGAAAGAAGCTTTCTGAGAAACTGCTTAGTGTTCGGTTAGTTCATCTCACAGAGTTACATCTGTATTTCTTGGATCTCTTTGCTAGCCTTATTTCTGTGGAATCGGAGAACAGATATTTCGGATCCCTTTGAAGACTATAGGGCCAAAGGAAATATCCTCCCATAACAAAGAGAAAGAAGCTCTCTGAGAAACTTCTTTGTGTTCTGTGAAATCATTTCACAGAGTTACAGTCTTCCCCTCAAGAAGCCTTTCGCTCAGACAGTTCTTGTGGAATTGGCAAAGTGATATTTGGAAGCCCATAGAGGGCTATGGTGAAAAAGGAAATATCCTCATATGAAATCTGGAAAGAAGCTTTCTGAGAAACTTTTCCGTGATGTGTGACTTCCACTAACAGAGTTACATCTGTATTTCGTGGATCTCTTTGCTAGCCTTATTTCTGTGGAATCTGAGAACAGATATTTCGGATCCCTTTGAAGACTATAGGGCCAAAGGAAATATCCTCCGATAACAAAGAGAAAGAAGCTTTCTCAGAAACATCTTTCTTTCTGTGAAATCATCTCACAGAGTTACAGCTTTCAGCTCAAGAACCCTTTCGCTCAGACAGTTCTTGTGGAATTGGCAAAGTGATATTTGGAAGCCCATAGAGGGCTATGGTGAAAAAGGAAATATCCTCAGATGAAATCTGGAAAGAAGCTTACTGAGAAGCTGCTTAGTGTTCTGTTAATTCATCTCACAGAGTTACATCTGTATTTCGTGTATCTCCTTGTTAGCCTTATTTCTGTGGAATGTGAGAACAGATATTTCGGATCCCTTTGAAGTCTATAGTGCCAAAGGAAATATCCTCCGATAACAAAGACAAAGAAGCTTTCTGAGAAACTTCTTTGTGTTCTGTGAAATCATCTCACAGAGTTACAGCTTTCCCCTCAAGAAGTCTTTCGCTGAGACAGTTCTTGTGGAATTGGCAAAGTGATATTTGGAAGCCCATAGCGGGCTATGGTGAAAATGGAAATATCCTCAGATGAAATCAGAAAAGAAGCTTTCTGAGAAACTTCTGTGATGTGTGACTTCCACTCACAGTGTTACATCTGTATTTCGTGGATCTCTTTGCTAGCCTTATTTCTGTGGAATCGGAGAACAGATATTTCGGATCCCTTTGAAGCCTATAGGGCCAAAGGAAATATCCTGCGATAACAAAGAGAAAGAAGCTTTCTGAGAAACTTCTTTGTGTTGTGTGATATCATTTCACAGAGTTACAGCTTTCCCCTGAAGAAGCCTTTCGCTAAGACAGTTCTTGTGGAATTGGCAATGTGATATTTGGAAGCCCATAGAGGGCTAGGGTGAAAAAGGAAATATCATTAGATGAAATCTGGAAAGAAGCTTTCTGAGAAACTGCTTAGTGTTCGGTTAGTTCATCTCACAGAGTTACATCTGTATTTCGTGGATCTCTTTGCTAGCCTTATTTCTGTGGAATCTGAGAACAGATATTTCGGATCCCTTTGAAGACTATAGGGCCAATGGAAATATCCTCCGATAACAAAGAGAAAGAAGCTTTCTGAGAAATTTCTTTGTGTTCTGTGAAATCATATCACAGAGTTACAGCTTTCCCCTCAAGAAGCCTTTCGCTCAGACAGTTCTTGTGGAATTTGCAAAGTGATATTTGGAAGCCATAGAGGGCTACGGTGAAAAAGGAAATATCCTCAGATGAAATCTGGAAAGAAACTTTCTGAGTAACTGCTTAGTGATCTGTTAATTCGTCTCACAGAGTTACATCTGTATTTCGCGGATCTCTTTGCTAGCCTTATTTCTGGGGAATCTGAGAACAGATATTTCGAATCCGTTTGAAGATTATAGGCTCAAAGGAAATATCCTCCGATAACAAAGAGAAAGAAGCTTTCTGAGAAACTTCTTTGTGTTCTGTTAAATCATCTCACAGAGTTACAGCTTTCCCTCAAGAAGCCTTTCGCTCAGACAGTTCTTGTGGAATTGGCAAAGTGATATTTGGAAGCCCTTAGAAGGCTACGATGAAAAAGGAAATGTACTCAGGTGAAATCGGGAAAGAAGCATTCTGAGAAACTGCAATGTGATGTGTGACTTCCACTCACAGAGTTACATCTGTATTTCTTGGATTTCTTTGCGAGCCTTATTTCTGTGGAATCTGAGAACAGATATTTCGGATCCCTTTGAAGTATATAGGGCCCAAGGAAATATCTTCCGATAACAAAGAGAAAGAAGCTTTCTGAGAAACTTCTTTGTGTTCTGTGAAATGCTCTCACAGAGTTACAGCTTTCCCCTCAAGAAGCCTTTCGCTAAGACAGTTCTTGTGGAATTGGCAAAGTGATATTTGGAAGCCCATAGAGGGCTAAGGTGAAAAAGGAAATATCCTCAGATGAAATCTGGAAAGAAGCTTTCTGAGAAACTGCTCTGTGATGTGTGACTTCCACACACAGAGTTACATCTGTATTTCGTGGATCTCTTTCTAGCCTTATTTCTGTGGAATCTGAGAACAGATATTTCGGATCCCTTTGAAGGATATAGGGCCAACGGAAATATCCTCCAATAACAAAGAGAAAGAAGATTTCTGAGAAACTCCTTTGTGTTCTGTGAAATCATCCCACAGAGTTACAGCTTTCCCCTCAAGAAGCCTTCCGCTAAGACAGTTCTTGTGGAATTGGCAAAGTGATATTTGGAAGCCCATAGAGGGCTATGGTGAAAAAGGAAATATCCTCAGATGAAATCTGGAAAGAAGCTTTCTGAGAAACTGCTCTGTGATGTGTGACTTCCACTCACAGAGTTACATCTGTATTTCGTGGATCTCTTTGCTAGCCTTATTTCTGTGGAATCTGATAACAGATATTTCGGATCCCTTTGAAGACTATAGGGCCAAAGGAAATATCCTCCCATAACAAAGAGAAAGAAGCTTTCTGAGAAACTTCTTTGTGTTCTGTGAAATCATCTCACAGAGTTACAGCTTTCCCCTCAAGAAGCCTTTCGCTCAGACAGTTCTTGTGGAATTGGCAAAGTGATAATTCGAAGCCCATAGAGGGCTATGGTGAAAAAGGAAATATCCTCAGATGAAATCTGGAAAGAAGCTTTCTGAGAAACTGCTCTGTGATGTGTGACTTCCACTCACAGAGTTACATCTGTATGTCGTGGATCTCTTTGCTAGCCTTATTTCTGTGGAATCTGAGAACAGATATTTCGAATCCCTTTGAAGACTATAGGGCCAAAGGAATAATCCTCCGATAAAAAAGAGAAAGAAGCTTTCTTAGAAACTTCTTTGTGTTCTGTGAATTCATCTCACAGAGTTACAGCTTTCCCCTCAAGAAGCCTTTCACTAAGACAGTTCTTATGGAATTGGCAAAGTGATATTTGGAAGCCCTTAGACGGCTACGGTGAAAAAGGAAATATAATCAGATGATATCTGGAAAGAAGCTTTCTGAGAAACTGTTTAGTGTTCTGTTAATTCAACTCACAGAGTTACATCTATATTTCGTGGATCTCTTTGCTAGCCTTATTTCTGTGGAATCTGAGAACAGATATTTCGGATCCCTTTGAAGACTAAAGGGCCAAAGGAAATATCCTCCGATAACAAAGAGAAAGAAGCCTTCTGAGAAACTTCTTTGTGTTCTGTGAAATCATCTCACAGAGTTACAGCATTCCCCTCAAGAAGCCTTTCGCTCAGACAGTTCTTGTGGAATTGGCAAAGTGATATTTGGAAGCGAATAGAGAGCTATGGTGAAAAAGGAAATATCCTCAGATGAAATCTGGAAAGAAGCTATCTGAAAAACTGCTCTGTGATGTGTGACTTCCACTCACAGAGTTACATCTGTATTTCGTTAATCTCTTTGCTAGCCTTATTTCTGTGGAATCTGAGAACAGATATTTCGGATCCCTTTGAAGCCTATTGGGCCAAAGGAAATATCCTCCGATAACAAAGAGAAAGAAGCTCTCTGAGAAACTTCATTGTGTTCTGTGAAATCATCTCACAGAGTTACAACTTTCCCCTCAAGAAGCCTTTCGCTCAGACAGTTCTTGTGGATTTGGCAAAGTGATATTCGGAATCCCACAGAGGGCTGTGGTGAAAAAGGAAATATCCTCAGATGAAATCTGGAAAGAAGCGTTTTGAGAAGCTGCTTAGTGTTCTCTTAAGTCATCCCACAGAGTTACATCTGTATTTCGTGGATGTCTTTGCTAGCCTTATTTCTGTGGAATCTGAGAACAGATATTTCGGATCCCATTGAAGACTATAGGGCCAAAGGAGATATCCTGCGATAACAAGGGGAAGGAAGCTTTCTGAGAAACTTCTTTGTGTTCTGTGAAATCATCTCACAGAGTTACAGCTTTCCCCTCAAGAAGCCTTTCACTCAGACAGTTCTTGTGGAATTGGCAAAGTGATATTTGGAAGCCCATAGAGGGCTATGGTGAAAAAGGAAATATACTCAGATGAAATCTAGAAAGAAGTTTTCTGAGAAACTGCTCTGTGATGTGTGACTTCCACTCACAGAGTTACATCTGTATTTCGTGGATCTCTTTGCTAGCCTCATTTCTGTGGAATCTGAGAACAGATATTTTGGATCCCGTTGAAGACTATAGGGCCAAAGGAGATATCCTGCAATAACTAAGAGAAAGAAGCTTTCTGAGAAACTTCTTTGTGTTCTATGAAATCATCTCACAGAGTTACAGCTTTCCCCTCAAGAAGACTTTCGCTAAGACAGTTCTTGTGGAATTGGCAAAGTGATATTTGGAAGCCCATAGAGGGCTATGTTGAAAAAGGAAATATCCTCAGATGAAATCTGGAAAGTAGCTTTCTGAGAAACTGCTTAGTGTTCTGTTAATTCATCTCACCGAGTTACATCTGTATTTCGTGGATCTCTTTGCTAGCCTTATTTCTGTGGAGTCTGTGAACAGATATTTCGGATCCCTTTGAAGACTATAGGGCCAAAGGAAATATCCTCCGATAACAAAGAGAAAGAAGCTCTCTGAGAAACTTCTTTGAGTTCTGTGAAATCATTTCACAAAGTTACAGCTTTCCCCTCAAGAAGCCTATCGCTCAGACAGTTCTTGTGGAATTGGCAAAGTGATATTTGGAAGCCCATTGAGGGCTATGGTGAACAAGGAAATATCCTCAGATGAAATCTGGAAAGAAGCTTTCTAAGAAACTGTTCCGTGATGTGTGACTTCCACTAACAGAGTTACATCTGTATTTCGTGGATCTCTTTGCTAGCCTTATTTCTCTGGAATCTGAGAACAGATATTTCGGATCCCATTTAAGACTATAGGGCCAAAGGAAATATCCTCAGATAACAAAGAGAAAGAAGCTTTCTGAGAAACTTCTTTGTGTTCTGTGAAATCATCTCACAGAGTTACAGCTTTCAGCTCAAGAAGCCTTTCGCTCAGACAGTTCTTGTGGAATTGGCAAAGTGATATTTGGAAGCCCATAGAGGGCTATGTTGAAAAAGGAAATATCCTCAGATGAAATCTGGAAAGAAGCTTTCTGAGAAACTGCTTAGTGTTCTGTTGATTCATTTCACAGAGTTACATCTGTATTTCGTGGATCTCTTTGCTAGCCCTATTTCTGTGAAATTTGAGAACAGATATTTCGGATCCCTTTGAAGACTAGAGGGCCAAAGGAAATATCCTCCTATAACAAAGAGAAAGAAGCTTTCTGAGAAACTTCTTTGTGTTCTGTGAAATCATCTCACAGAGTTACCGCTTTCCCCTCAAGAAGCCTTTCGCTAAGACAGTTCTTGTGGAATTGGCACAGTGATATTTGGAAGCCCACAGAGGGCTATGGTGAAAAAGGAAATATCCTCAGATGAAATCTGGAAAGAAGCTTTCTGAGAAGCTGTTTAGGGTTCTGTTAATTCATCTCACAGAGTTACATCTGTATTTCGTGGATCTCTTTGCTAGCCTTATTTCTGTGGAATCTGAGAACAGATATTTCGGACCCCTTTGAAGACTATAGCGACAAAGAAATATCCTCCGATAACAAAGAGAAAGAAGCTTTCTTAGAAACTTCTTTGTGTTCTGTGAATTCATCTCACAGAGTTACAGCTTTCCCCTCAAGAAGCCTTTCACTAAGACAGTTCTTGTGGAATTGGCAAACTGATATTTGGAAGCCCTTAGAGGGCTACGGTGAAAAAGGAAATATAATCAGATGATGTCTGGAAAGAAGCTTTCTGAGAAACTGTTTAGTGTTCTGTTAATTCCACTCACAGAGTTACATCTATATTTCTTGGATCTCTTTGCTAGCCTTATTTCTGTGGAATCTGAGAACAGATATTTCGGATCCCTTTTAAGACTATAGGGCCAAAGGAACTATCCTCCGATAACAAAGAGAAAGAAGCTTTTGAGAAACTTCTTTGTGTTCTGAGAAATCATCTCACAGAGTTACAGCTTTCCCCTCAAGAAGCCTTTCACTCAGACAGTTCTTGTGGAATTGACAAAGTGATATTTGGAAGCCCATAGAGGGCTATGGTGAAAAAGGAAATATCCTCAGATGAAATCTGGAAAGAAGCTTTCGGAGAAACTGCTCTCTGATGAGTGACTTCCACTCACAGAGTTACAACTGTATTTCCTGGATCTCTTTGCTAGCCTTATTTCCGTGGAATCTGAGAACAGATATTTCGGATCTCTTTAAAGACTATAGGGCCAAAGGAAATATCCTCCGATAACAAAGAGAAAGAAGCTCTCTGAGAAACTTCTTTGTGTTCTGTGAAATCATTTCACAGAGTTACAGCTTTTCCCTCAAGAAGCCTTCGCTCAGACAGTTCTTGTGGAATTGGCAAAGTGATATTTGGAAGCCCACAGAGGGCTATGGTGAACAAGGAAATATCCTCAGATGAAATCTGGAAAGAAGCTTTCTAAGAAACTGTTCCGTGATGTGTGACTTCCACTAACAGAGTTACATCTGTATTTCGTGGATCTCTTTGCTAGCCTTATTTCTGTGGAATCTGAGAACAGATATTTCGGATCCCTTTGAAGACTATAGGGCCAAAGGAAATATCCTCAGATAACAAAGAGAAAGAATCTTTCTGAGAAACTTCTTTGTGTTCTGTGAAATCATCTCACAGAGTTACAGCTTTCCCCTCAAGAAGCCTTTCGCTCAGACAGTTCTTGTGGAATTGGCAAAGTGATATTTGTAAGCCCATAGAGGGCTATGGTGAAAAAGGAAATATCCTCAGATGAAATCTGGAAAGAAGATTTCTGAGAAACTGCTCTGTGTTGTGTGACTTCCACTCAGAGAGTTACAACAGTATTTCGTGGATCTCTTTGCTAGCCTTATTTCTGTGGATTCTGAGAACTGATATTTCGGATCCCTTTGAAGACTATAGGGCCAAAGGAAATATCCTCCGATAACAAAGAGAAAGAAGCTTTCTGAGAAACTTCTTTGTGTTCTGTGAAATCATCTCACAGAGTTACAGCTTTAACCTCAAGAAGCTTTCACTCAGACAGTTCTTGTGGAATTGGCAAAGTGATATTTGGAAGCCCAAAGAGGGCTATGGTGAATAAGGAAATATCCTCAGATGAAATCTGGAAAGAAGCTTTCTGAGAAACTGCTCTGTGATGTGTGACTTCCACTCACAGAGTTACAACAGTATTTCGTGGATCTCTTTGCTAGCCTTATTTCTGTGGAATCTGAGAACAGATATTTCGGATCCCTTTGAAGACTATAGGGCCAAAGGAAATATCCTCCCATAACAAAGAGAAAGAAGCTCTCTGAGAAACTTCTTTGTGTTCTGTGAAATCATCTCACAGAGTTACAGCATTCCCCTCAAGAAGCCTTTCGCTCAGACAGTTCTTGTGGAATTGGCAAAGTGATATTTCGAAGCCCATAGAGGGCTATGGTGAAAAAGGAAATATCCTCAGATGAAATCTGAAAAAGCTTTCTGAGAAACTGCTCTGTGATGTGTGACTTCCACTCGCAGAGTTACATCTGTATTTCGTGGATCTCTTTGCTAGCCTTATTTCTCTGGCATCTGAGAACAGATATTTCGGATCCCTTTGAAGACTATAGGGCCAAAGGAAATATCCTCCGATAACAAAGAGAAAGAAGCTTTTGAGAAACTTCTTTGTGTTCTGTGAAATCACCTCACAGAGTTACAGCTTTCCCCTCAAGCAGCCTTTCGCTCAGACAGTTCTTGTGGAATTGGCAAAGTGATATTTGGAAGCCCATAGAGGACTATGGTGAAAAAGGAAATATCCTCAGATGAAATCTGGAAAGAAGCTTTCTGAGAAACTGCTCCGTGATGTGTGACTTCCACTCACAGAGTTACATCTGTATTTCGTGGATCTTTTTGCTAGCCTTATTTCTGTGGAATTTGAATACAGATATTTCGGATCCCTTTGAAGACTATAGGGCGAAAGGAAATATCCTCCGATAACAAAGATTAAGAAGCTTTCTGAGAAACTTCTTTGTGTTCTTTGAAATCATTTCACAGAATTACAGCTTTCCCCTCAAGAAGCCTATCGCTAAGAGAGTTCTTTTGGAATTGGCAAAGTGATATTTTGAAGCCCATAGAGGGCTATGGCGAAAAAGGAAATATCCTCAGATGAAATGTTAAAAGAAGCTTTCTGAGAAGCTGCTTAGTGTTCTGTTAATTCTTCTAACAAAATACATCTGTATTTCGTGGATCTCTTTGCTAGCCTTATTTCTGTGGAATCTGAGAACAGATATTTCGGATCCCTTTGAAGCCTATAGGGACAAAGGAAATATCCTGCGATAACAAAAAGAAAGAAGCTTTCTGAGAAACTTCTTTGTGTTCTGTGAAATCATCTCACAGAGTAAGAGCTTTCGCCTGAAGAAGCCTTTCGCTCATATAGTTCTGGTGGAATTGGCAAAGTGATATTTGGAAGCCCATAGAGGGCTATGGTGAAAAAGGAAATATCCTCAGATGAAAACTGGAAAGAAGCTTTCTGAGAAACTGCTTAGTGTTCTGTTAATTCATCTCACAGAATTAAATCTGTATCTCCTGGATCTCTTTGCTAGCCTTATTTCTGTGGAATCTGAGAACAGATATTTCGGATCTCTTTGAAGTCTATAGGGCCAAAGGAAATATCCTCCGATAACAAAGAGAAAGAATCTTTCTGAGAATCTTCTTTGTGTTCCGAGAAATCAAGTCACAGAGTAACAGCTTTCCCCTCAAGAAGACTTTCGCTCAGACAGTTCTTGTGGAATTGGCAAAGTGATATTTGGAAGCCCATAGAGGGCTATGGTGAAAAAGGAAATATCCTCAGAGAAATCTGAAAAGCAGCTTTCTGAGAAACTGCTCTGTGATGTGTGACTTCCACTCACAGAGTTACATCTGTATTTCGGGGATCTCTTTGCTAGACTTTTTTCTGTGGAATCTGAGAACAGATATTTCGGATCCCTTTGAAGTCTATAGTGCCAAAGGAAATATCCTCCGATAACAAAGAGAAAGAATCTTTCTGAGAATCTTCTTTGTGGTCTGTGAAATCATCTCTCAGAGTAACAGCTTTCCCCTCAAGAAGCCTTTCGCTCAGACAGTTCTTGTGGTATTGGCAAAGTGATATTTGGAAGCCCATAGAGGGCTATGGTGAAAAGGGAAATATCCTCAGATGAAATCTGAAAAGAAGTTTTCTGAGAAACTGCTTAGTGTCCTGTTAATTCATCTCACAGAGTTATATCTCTATTTCGTCGATCTCTTTGCTAGCCTTATTTCTGTGGAATCTGAGAACAGCTATTTCTGATCCCTTTGAAGACTATAGGGCCAAAGGAAATATCCTCCGATAACAAAGAAAAAGAAGCTTTCTGAGAAACTTCTTTGTGTTCTGTGAAATCATCTCAAAGAGTTACAGCTTTCCCCTAAAGAAGCCTTTCGCTAAGACAGTTCTTGTGGAATTGGCAAACTGATATTTCGAAGCCCATAGAGGGCTATGGTGAAAAAGGAAATATCCTCAGATGAAATCTGGAAAGAAGCTTTCTGAGAAACTTCTGTGACGTGTGACTTCCACTCACAGAGTTACATCTGTATTTCGTGGATCTCTTTGCTAG
The DNA here is from genome assembly GCF_037993035.2 of Macaca fascicularis. Lineage (NCBI taxonomy): Eukaryota > Metazoa > Chordata > Mammalia > Primates > Cercopithecidae > Macaca > Macaca fascicularis. Next base: position 54,772,904 of record NC_088380.1, read on the forward strand.
CCTTATTTCTGTGGAATCTGAGAACAGGTATTTCGGATCCCTTTGAAGCCTATAGGGCCAAAGGAAATATCCTGCGTTAGCAAAGAGAAAGAAGCTTTCTGAGAAACTTCTTAGTGTTCTGTGAAATCATCTCACAGAGTTACAGCTTTCCTCTCAGGAAGCCTTTCGCTCAGACAGCTCTTGTGGAATTGGCAAAGAGATATTTGGAAGCCCATAGAGGGCTATGGTGAAAAAGGAAATATCCTCAGATGAAATCTTGAAAGATGCTTTCTGATAAACTGCTTAGTGTTCGGTTAATTCATCTCACAGAGTTACATCTGGATTTCGTGGATCCCTTTGCTAGCCTTATTTCTGTGTAATCTGAGAACAGATATTTCGGATCCCTTCGAAGACTATAGGGCCAAAGGAAATATCCTCGTATAACAAAGACAAAGAAGCTTTCTTAGAAACTTCTTTGTTTTCTGTGAAATGATCTCACAAAGTTACAGCTTTCCCCTCAAGAAGCCTTTCGCTAAGACATTTCATGTGGAATTGGCAAAGTGATATTTGGAAGCCCATAGAGGGCTATGGTGAAAAAGGAAATATCCTCAGATGAAATCTGGAAAGAAGCTTTCTGAGAAACTTCTATGTGTTCTGTGAAATCATCTTACAGAGTTACAGCTTACCCCTCAAGAAGCCTCTGGCTCAGACAGTTCTTGTGGAATTGGCAAAGTGATATTTGGAAGCCCATAGAGGGCTATGGTGAAAAAGTAAATATCACCGATGAAATCTGGAAAGAAGCTTTCTGGGAAACTGCTAAGGGTTCTGTTAATACATCTCATAGAGTTACATCTGTATCTCGTGGATCTCTTTGCTAGCCTTATTTCTGTGGAATCTGAGAACAGATATTTCGGATCCCTTTGAAGACTATAGGGCCAAAGGAAATATCCTCCGATAACAAAGAGAAAGAAGCTTTCTTAGAAACTTCTTTGTTTTCTGTGATATCATCTCACAAAGTTACAGCTTTCCCCTCAAGAAGCCTTTCGCTAAGACATTTCTTTGGGAATTGGAAAAGTGATATTTGGAAGCCCATAGAGGGCTATGGTGAAAAAGGAAATATCCTCAGATGAAATCTGGAAAGAAGCTTTCTGAGAAACTGCTTAGTGTTCTGTTAATTCTTCTCACAGACTTACATCTGTATTTCGTGGATCTCTTTGCTAGCCTATTTCTGTGGAATCTGAGAACAGATATTTCGGATCCCTTTGAAGACTATAGGGCCAAAGGAAATATCCTCCGATAACAAAGAGAAAGAAGCTTTCTTAGAAACATCTTTGTGTTCTTTGAAATCATCTCACAGAGTCACAGCTTTCCCCTCAAGAAGCCTTTCACTCAGACAGTTCTTGTGGAATTGGCAAACTGATATTTGGAAGCCCATAGAGGGCTAGGGTGAAAAAGGAAATATCCTCAGATGAAATCTGGAAAGAAGCTTTCTGAGAAACTTCTGTGATGTGTGACTTCCACTCACAGAGTTACATCTGTATTTCGTGGATCTCGTTGCTTGCCTTATTTCTGTGGAATCTGAGAACAGGTATTTCGGATCCCTTTGAAGCCTATAGGGCCAAAGGAAATATCCTGCGATTACAAAGACAAAGAAGCCTTCTGAGAAACTTCTTTGTGTTCTGTGAAATCATCTCACAGAGTTACAGCTTTCCCCTCAAGAAGCCTTTCGCTAAGAGAGTTCTTGTGGAATAGGCAAAGTGATATTTGGAAGCCCATAGAGGACTATGGTGAAAAAGGAAATATCCTCAGATGAAATCTGGAAAGAAGCTTTCTGAGAAACTGCTTAGTGTTCTGTTAATTCATCACACAGAGTTACACTTGTATTTCGTGGATCTCTTTGCTAGCCCTATTTCTGTGGAATCTGAAAACAGATATTTCAGATCCCTTTGAAGTCTATAGTGCCAAAGGAAATATCCTCCGATAACAAAGACAAAGAAGCATTCTGAGAAACTTCTTTGTGTTCTGTGAAATCATCTAAAAGAGTTACAGCTTTCCCGTCAAGAAGCCTTTCGCTCAGACAGTTCTTGTGGAATTGGCAAAGTGATATTTGGAAGCCCATAGAGGGCTATGGTGAAAACGGAAATATCCTCAGATGAAATCTGAAAAAGCTTTCTGAGAAACTGCTCTGTGATGTGTGACTTCCACTCACAGAGTTACATCTGTATTTCGTGGATCTCTTTGCTAGCCTTATTTCTGTGGAATCTGAGAACAGATATTTCGGATCCCTTTGAAGCCTATAGGGCCAAAGGAAATATCCTGCGATAACAAAGTGAAAGAAGCTTTCTGAGAAACTTGTTTGTGTTCTGTGAAATCATCTCACAGAGTTACAGCTTTCCCCTCAAGAAGCCTTTCGCTCAGACAGTTCTTGTGGAATTTGCAAATTGATATTTGGAAGCCCATAGAGGGCTATGGTGAAAAAGGAAATATCCTCAGATGAAATCTGGAAAGAAGCTTTCTGAGAATCTGCTCCGTGATGTGTGACTTCCACTCACAGAGTTACATCTGTATTTCGTGGATCTTTTTGCTAGCCTTATTTCTGTGGAATTTGAATACAGATATTTCGGATCCCTTTGAAGACTATAGGGCGAAAGGAAATATCCTCCGATAACAAAGATTAAGAAGTTTTCTGAGAAACTTCTTTGTGTTCTTTGAAATCATTTCACAGAGTTACAGCTTTCCCCTCAAGAAGCCTTTCGCTAAGACAGTTCTTGTGGAATTGGCAAAGTGATATTTTGAAGCCCATAGAGGGCTATGGTGAAAAAGGAAATATCCTCAGATGAAATGTTAAAAGAAGCTTTCTGAGAAGCTGCTTAGTGTTCTGTTAATTCATGTAACAAAATACATCTGTATTTCGTGGATCTCTTTGCTAGCCTTATTTCTGTGGAATCTGAGAACAGATATTTCGGATCCCTTTGAAGCCTATAGGGCCAAAGGAAATATCCTGCGATAACAAAAAGAAAGAAGCTTCCTGAGAAACTTGTTTGTGTTCTTTGAAATCATCTCACAGAGTAAGAGCTTTCGCCTCAAGAAGCCTTTCGCTCATATAGTTCTGGTGGAATTGGCAAAGTGATATTTGGAAGCCCATAGAGGGCTATGGTGAAAAAGGAAATATCCTCAGATGAAAACCGAAAATAAGCTTTCTGAGAAACTGCTTAGTGTTCTGTTAATTCATCTCACAGAATTTCATCTGTATCTCCTGGATCTCTTTGCTAGCCTTATTTCTGTGGAATCTGAGAACAGATATTTCGGATCTCTTTAAAGTCTATAGGGCCGAAGGAAATATCCTCCGATAACAAAGAGAAAGAAGCTTCCTGAGAAACTACTTTGTGTTCCGAGAAATCAAGTCACAGAGTAACAGCTTTCCCCTCAAGAAGACTTTCGCTCAGACAGTTCTTGTGGAATTGGCAAAGTGATATTTGGAAGCCCATAGAGGGCTATGGTGAAAAAGGAAATATCCTCAGATGAAATGTTAAAAGAAGCTTTCTGAGAAGCTGCTTAGTGTTCTGTTAATTCATCTAACAAAATACATCTGTATTTCGTGGATCTCTTTGCTAGCCTTATTTCTGTGGAATCTGAGAACAGATATTTCGGATCCCTTTGAAGCCTATAGGGCCAAAGGAAATATCCTGCGATAACAAAAAGAAAGAAGCTTTCTGAGAAACTTGTTTGTGTTCTTTGAAATCATCTCACAGAGTTAGAGCTTTCGCCTCAAGAAGCCTTTCGCTCATATAGTTCTGGTGGAATTGGCAAAGTGATATTTGGAAGCCCATAGAGGGCTATGGTGAAAAAGGAAATATCCTCAGATGAAAACCGAAAATAAGCTTTCTGAGAAACTGCTTAGTGTTCTGTTAATTCATCTCACAGAATTTCATCTGTATCTCCTGGATCTCTTTGCTAGCCTTATTTCTGTGGAATCTGAGAACAGATATTTTGGATCTCTTTAAAGTCTATAGGGCCGAAGGAAATATCCTCCGATAACAAAGAGAAAGAAGCTTCCTGAGAAACTACTTTGTGTTCCGAGAAATCAAGTCACAGAGTAACAGCTTTCCCCTTAAGAAGACTTTCGCTCAGACAGTTCTTGTGGAATTGGCAAAGTGATATTTGGAAGCCCATAGAGGGCTATGGTGAAAAAGGAAATATCCTCAGAGAAATCTGAAAAGCAGCTTTCTGAGAAACTGCTCTGTGATGTGTGACTTCCACTCACAGAGTTACATCTGTATTTCGGGGATCTCTTTGCTAGCCTTATTTCTGTGGAATCTGAGAACAGATATTTCGGATCCCTTTTAAGACTATAGGGCCAAAGGAAATATCCTCCGATAACAAAGAAAAAGAAGCTTTCTGAGAAACTTCTTTGTGTTCTGTGAAATCATCTCAAAGAGTTACAGCTTTCCCCTAAAGAAGCCTTTCGCTAAGACAGTTCTTGTGGAATTGACAAACTGATATTTCTAAGCCCATAGAGGGCTATGGTGAAAAAGGAAATATCCTCAGATGAAATCTGGAAAGAAGCTTTCTGAGAAACTTCTGTGACGTGTGACTTCCACTCACAGAGTTACATCTGTATTTCGTGGATCTCTTTGCTAGCCTTATTTCTGTGGAATCTGAGTACAGGTATTTCGGATCCCTTTGAAGTCTATAGGACCAAAGGAACTATGTTCCGATAACAAAGAGAAAGAAGCTTTGTGAGAAACTTCTTTGTGTTCTGTGAAATCATCTCACAGAGTTACAGCTTTCCCCTCAGGAAGCCTTTCGCTCAGACAGTTCTTGTGGAATTGGCAAAGTGATATTTGGAAGCCCATAGTGGGCTATGGTGAAAAAGGAAATATCTTCAGATGAAATCTGGAAAGAAGCTTTCTGAGAAACTGCTTAGTGTTCTGTTAATTCATCTCACACAGTAATATCTGTATTTCGTCGATCTCTTTGCTAGCCTTATTTCTGTGGAATCTGAGAACAGGTATTTCGGATCCCTTTGAAGACTACAGGGCCAAAGGAAATATCCTCCGATAACAAAGAGATAGAAGCTTTCTGAGAAACTTATTTGTGTTCTGTGAAATCACCACACAGAGTTACAGGTTTCCCCTCAAGAAGCCTTTCGCTCAGACAGTTCTTGTGGAATTGGCAAAGTGATATTTGGAAGCCCATAGAGGGCTATGGTGAAAAAGGAAATATCCTCAAATGAAATCTGGAAAGAAGCTTTCTGAGAAACTGCTTAGTGTTCTGTTAATTCATCTCACAGAGTTACCACTGTATTTCGTGGATCTCTTTGCTAGCCTTATTTCTGTGGAATCTGAGGACAGATATTTCGGATCCCTTTGAAGAATATAGGGCCAAATTAAATATCCTCCGATAACAAAGAGAAAGAAGCTTTCTGAGAAACTTCTTTGTGTTCTGTGAAATCATCTCACAGAGTAACAGCTTTCCCCTCAAGAAGCCTTTCGCTAAGACAGTTCTTGTGGAATGGCAAAGTGATATTTGGAAGCCCATAGAGGGCTATGGTGAAAAAGGAAATATCCTCAGATGAAATCTGGAAAGAAGCTTTGTGAGAAACTGCTTAGTGTTCTGTTAATTCATCTCACAGAGTTACATCTGTATTTCGTGGATCTCTTTGCTAGCGTTATTTCTGTGGAATCTGAGAACAGATATTTCGGATCCCTTTGAAGACTATAGGGCCAAAGGAAATATCCTCCGATAACAAAGAATAAGAAGTTTTCTGACAAACTTCTTCGTGCTTTGTGAAACCATCTCACAGAGTTACAGCTTTCCCCTCAAGAAGCCTTTCGCTAAGACAGTACTTGTGGAATTGGCAAAGTGATATTTGGAAGCCCATAGAGGGCTATGGTGAAAAAGGAAATATCCTCACATGAAATCTGGAAAGAAGCTTTCTGAGAAACTGCTTACTGTTCTGTTAATTCATCTCACAGAGTTACATCTGTATTTCGTGGATCTCTTCGCTAGCCTTATTTCTGTGGAATCTGAGAACAGATATTTCGGATCCCTTTGAAGACTATAGGGCCAAAGGAAATATCCTCCGATAACAAAGAGAAAGAAGCTTTCTGTGAAACTTCTTTGTGTTCTTTGAAAACATCTCACAGAATTACAGCTTTACCCTCAAGAAGCCTTTCGCTAAGACAGTTCTTGGGGAATTGGCAAAGTGATATTTGGAAGCCCATAGAGGGCTATGGTGAAAAAGGAAATATCCTCAGATGAAATCTGGAAAGAAGCTTTCTGAGAAACTGCTTACTGTTATGTTAATTCATTTCACAGAGTTACATCTGTATTTCTTGGATCTCTTCGCTAGCCTTATTTCTGTGGAATCTGAGAACAGATATTTTGGATCCCTTTGAAGACTATAGGGCCAAAGGAAATATCCTCCGATAACAAAGAGAAAGAAGCTTTCTGAGAAACTTCTTTGTGTTCTGTGAAAACATCTCACAGAGTTACAGCTTTCCCCTCAAGAAGCCTTTCGCTAAGACAGTTCTTGTGGAATTGGCAAAGTGATATTTGGAAGCCCATAGAGGGCTATGGTGAAAAAGGAAATATCCTCAGATGAAATCTGGAAAGAAGCTTTCTGAGAAACTGCTCTGTGATGTGTGACTTCCACTCACAGAGTTACATCTGCATTTCGTGGATCTCTTTGGTAGCCTTATTTCTGCGGAATCTGAGAACAGATATTTCGGATCCCTTTGAAGCCTATAGGGCCAAAGGAAATATCCTCCGATAACAAAGAGAAAGGAGCTTTCTGAGAAACTTCTTTGGGTTCTGGAAATCACCTCACAGAGTTACAGGTTTCCCCTCAAGAAGCCTTTCGCTAAGACAGTTCTTGTGGAATTAGCAAAGTGATATTTGGAAGCCCATAGAGGACTATGGTGAAAAAGGAAATATCCTCAGATGAAATCTGGAAAGAAGCTTTCTGAGAAAATTCTGTGATGTGTGACTTCCACTCACAGACTTACATCTGTATTTCGTGGATCTCTTTGCTAGCCTTATTTCTGTGTAATCGGAGAACAGATACTTCGGATCCCTTTGAAGCCCATAGGACCAAAGGAAATATCCTCCGATAACAAAGAGAAAGAAGCTTTCTGAGAAACTTCTTTGTGTTCTGTGAAATCATTTCACAGAGTTACAGCTTTCCCCTCAAGAAGCCTTTCGCTCAGACAGTTCTTGTGGAATTGGCAAAGTGATATTTGGAAGCCCATAGAGGACTATGGTGAAAAAGGAAATATCCTCAGATGAAATCTGGAAAGAAGCTTTCTGAGAAACCGCTTAGTGTTCGGTTCGTTCATCTCACAGAGTTACATCTGTATTTCGTGGATCTATTTGCTAGCCTTATTTCTGTGGAATCTGAGAACAGATATTTCGGATCCCTTTGAAGACTATAGGGCCAAAGGAAATGTCCTCCGATAACAAAGAGAAAGAAGCTTTCTGAGAAACTTCTTTGTGTTCTGTGAAATCATCTCACAGAGTTACAGCTTTCCCCTCAAGAAGCCTTTCACTCAGACAGTTCTTGTGGGATTGGCAAAGTGATATTTAGAAGCCCATAGTGGGCTACGGTGAAAAAGTAAATATCCTCAAAGGAAATCTGGAACGAAGCTTTCTGATAAACTGCTTAGTGTTCTGTTAATTCATCCCACAGAGTTACATCTGTATTGCGTGGATCTATTTGCTACCCTTATTTCTGTGGAATCTGAGAACAGATATTTCGGATCCTGTTGAAGACTATAGTGCCAAAGGAGATATCCTGCGATAACAAAGAGAGAGAAGCTTTCTGAGAAACTTCTATCTGTTCTGTGAAATTATTTCACAGAGTTATAGCGTTCCCCTCAAGAAGCCTTTCGCTCAGACAGTTCTTGTGGAATTGGCAAAGTGATATTTGGAAGCCCATAGAGGGCTATGGTGAAAAAGGAAATATCCTCAGATGAAATCTGGAAAGAAGCTTTCTGAGAAACTGCTCTGTGATGTGTGACTTCCACTCACAGAGTTACATCTGCATTTCGTGGATCTCTTTGCTAGCCTTATTTCTGCGGAATCTGAGAACAGATATTTCGGATCCCTTTGAAGCCTATAGGGCCAAAGGAAATATCCTCCGATAACAAAGAGTAAGGAGCTTTCTGAGAAACTTCTTTGGGTTCTGGAAATCACCTCACAGAGTTACAGGTTTCCCCTCAAGAAGCCTTTCGCTAAGACAGTTCTTGTGGAATTGGCAAAGTGATATTTGGAGGCCCTTAGAGACCTATGGTGAAAAAAGAAATATCCTCAGATGAAATCTGGAAAGAAGCTTTCTGAGAAACTGGTTAGTGTTCTGTTAATTCAGCTCACAGAGTTACATCTGTATTTCATGGATCTCTTTGCTAGCCTTATTTCTATGGAATCTGAGAACAGATATTTCGGATGCCTTTGAAGACTATAGGGCCAAAGGAAATATTCTCCGATAACGAAGAGAAAGAAGCCTTCTGAGAAACTTCTTTGTGTTCTGTGAAATCATCTCACAGACTTACAGCTTTCCCTTCAAGAAGCCTTTCTCTAAGAGAGTTCTTGTGGAATTGGCAAAGTGATATTTGGAAGCCCTTAGAGGGCTATGGTGAAAAAGGAAATATCCTCAGACGAAATCTGGAAAGAAGCTTTCTGAGAAACTGCTTAGTGTTCTGTTAATTCATCTCACACAGTTACATCTGCATTTCTTGGATCTCTTTGCTAGCCTTATTTCTGTGGAATCTGAGGACAGATATTTCGGATCCCTTTGAAAACTACAGGGCCAAAGGAAATATCCTCCGATAACAAAGAGAAGGAAGCTTTCTGAGAAACTTCTCTGTGTTCTGTGAAATCACCACACAGAGTTACAGGATTCCCCTCAAGAAGCCTTTCGCTCACACCGTTCTTGTGGAATTAGCAAAGTGATATTTGGAAGCCCGTAGAGGGCTATGGTGAAAAAGCACATATCCTCAGATGAAATCTGGAAAGAAGCTTTCTGAGAAACTTCTTTGTGTTCTGTGAAATCATCTCACAGAGTTACAGCTTTCCCCTCAAGAAGCCTTTCGCTAAGACAGTTCTTGTGGAATTGGCAAAGTGATATTTGGAAGCCCATAGAGGGTTATGGTGAAAAAGGAAATATCGTCAGATCAAATCTGGAAAGAAGCTCTGAGAAACTGTTCTGTGATGTGTGACTTCCACTCACAGAGTTACATCTGTATTTCGTGGATCTCTTTGCTAACCTTATTTCTGTGGAATCTGAGAACAGATATTTCGGATCCCTTTGAAGACTATAGGGCCAAAGGAAATATCCTCCGATAACAAAGAATAGGAAGTTTTCTGAGAAACTTCTTTGTGTTCTGTGAAACCAACTCACAGAGTTCCAGCTTTCCCCGCAAGAAGCCTTTCGTTAAGACAGTTCTTGTAGAATTGGCAAAGTGATATGTGGAAGCCCATATAGGGCTATGGTGAAAAAGGAAATATTCTCAGATGAAATCTGGAAAGAAGCTTTTTGATAAAGTGCTCTGTGATGTGTGACTTCCACTCACAGAATTACATCTGTATTTCGTGGATCTCTTTGCTAGCCTTATTTCTGTGGAATCTGAGAACAGATATTTCGGATCCCGTTGAAGACTATAGGGCCAAAGGAAATATCCTGCGATAACAAAGAGAAAGAAGGTTTCTGAGAAACTTCTTTATGTTCTGTGAAATCATCTCACAGAGTTACAGCTTTCCCCTCATGAAACCTTTCGCTAAGACAGTTCTTGTGGAATTGGCAAAGTGATATTTGGAAGCCCACAGCGGGCTATGGTGAAAAAGGAAATATCCTCAGATGAAATCTGGAAAGAAGCTTTCGGAGAAACTGCTTAGTGTTCTGTTGATTCATCTCACAGAGTTACATCTGTGTTTCGTGGATCTCTTTGCTAGCCTTATTTCTGTGGAATCTGAGAACAGATTTTTCGCATCCCTTTCAAGACTACAAGGCCAAAGGAAATATCCTCCGATAACAAAGAGAAAGAAGCTTTCTGAGAAACTTCTTTGTGTTCTTTGAAATCATCTCACAGAGTTACAGCTTTCCCCTCAAGAAGCCTTTCGCTAAGACAGTTCTTGTGGAATTGGCAAAGTGATATTTGGACGCCCATAGAGGGCTATGCTGAAAAAGGAAATATCCTCAGATGAAATCTGGAAAGAAGCTTTCTGAGAAACTGCTTATTGTTCTGTTAATTCATCTCACAGATTTACATCTGTATGTCGTGGATCTCTTTGGTAGCCTTATTTCTGTGGAATCTGAGAACAGATATTTCGGATCCCTCTGAAGACAATAGGGCCAAAGGAAATATCCTCCGATAACAAAGAGAAAGAAGCTTTCTGAGAAACTGCTTTGTGTTCTGTGAAATCATCTCTCAGAGTTCCAGCTTCCCCCTCAAGAAGCCTTTCGCTAAGACAGTTCTTGTGGAATTGGCAAAGTGATATTTGGAAGCCTATAGAGGGCTATGGTGAAAAAGGAAATATCCTCAGATGAAATCTGGAAAGAAGCTTTCTGAGAAGCTCCTTACTGTTCTGTTAATTCATCTCACAGAGTTACATCTGTATTTCGTGGATCTCTTTGCTAGCCTTATTTCTGTGGAATGTGACAACAGATATTTCAGATCCCTTTGAAGTCTATAGTGCCAAAGGAAATATCCTCCGATAAAAAAGACAAAGAAGCTTTCTGAGAAACTTCTTTGTGTTCTGTGAAATCATCTCACAGAGTTACAGCTTTCCCCTCAAGAAGAGTTTCGCTGAGACAGTTCTTGTGGAATTGGCAAAGTGATATTTGGAAGCACATAGAGGACTATGGTGAAAAAGGAAATATCCTCATATGAAATCTGGAAAGAAGCTTTCTGAGAAACTGCTCTGTGATGTGTGACTTCCACTCACAGAGGTACAACTGTATTTCGAGGATCTCTTTGCTCACCTTATTTCTGTGGAATCTGAGAACAGATATTTCGGATCCCTTTTAAGACAATAGGGCCAAAGGAAATATCCTCCGATAACAAAGAGAAAGAAGCTTTCTCTGAAACATCTTTGTGTTCTGTGAAATCATCTCACAGAGTTACAGCTTTCAGCTCAAGAAGCCTTTCGCTCAGACAGTTCTTGTGGAATTGGCAAAGTGATATTTGGAAGCCCATAGAGGGCTATGGTGAAAAAGGAAATATCCTCAGATGAAATCTGGAAAGAAGCTTACTGAGAAGCTGCTTAGTGTTCTGTTAATTCATCTCACAGAGTTACATCTGTATTTCGTGGATCTCCTTGCTAGCCTTATTTCTGTGGAAAGTGAGAACAGATATTTCAGATCCCTTTGAAGTCTATAGTGCCAAAGGAAATATCCTCCGATAACAAAAACAAAGAAGCTTTCTGAGAAACTTCTTTGTGTTCTGTGAAATCATCTCACAGAATTACAGCTTTCCCCTCAAGAAGCCTTTCGCTGAGACAGTTCTTGTGGAATTGGCAAAGTGATATTTGGAAGCCCATAGAGGGCTATGGTGAAAAAGGAAATATCCTCAGATGAAATCAGGAAAGAAGCTTTCTGAGAAACTTCTGTGATGTGTGACTTCCACTCACAGAGTTACATCTGTATTTCGTGGATCTCTTTGCTAGCCTTATTTCTGTGGAATCTGAGAACAGATATTTCGGATCTCTTTGAAGACAATAGGTCCAATGGAAATATCCTCCGATAACAAAGAGAAAGAAGCTTTCTGAGAAATTTCTTTGTGTTCTGTGAAATCATATCACAGAGTTACAGCTTTCCCCTCAAGAAGACTTTCGCTAAGACAGTTCTTGTGGAATTGGCAAAGTGATATTTGGAAGCCCATAGAGGGCTAGGGTGAAAAAGGAAATATCGTTAGATGAAATCTGGAAAGAAGCTTTCTGAGAAACTGCTTAGTGTTCGGTTAGTTCATCTCACAGAGTTACATCTGTATTTCGTGGATCTCTTTCCTAACCTTATTTCTGTGGAATCTGAGAACAGATATTTCGGATCCCTTTGAAGACAATAGGGCCAATGGAAATATCCTCCGATAACAAAGAGAAAGAAGCTTTCTGAGAAACTTCTTTGTGTTCAGTTAAATCATCTCACAGAGTTACAGCTTTGTCTTCAAGAAGCCTTTCGCTAGAACAGTTCTTGTGGAATTGGCAAAGTGATATATGGAAGCCCTTAGAAGGCTACGATGAAAAAGGAAATGTACTCAGGTGAAATCGGGAAAGAAGCATTCTGAGAAACTGCAATGTGATGTGTGACTTCCACTCACAGAGTTACATCTGTATTTCTTGGATTTCTTTGCTAGCCTTATTTCTGTGGAATGTGAGAACAGATATTTCGGATCCCTTTGAAGTATATAGGGCCCAAGGAAATATCTTCCGATAACAAAGAGAAAGAAGCTTTCTGAGAAACTTCTTTGTGTTCTGTGAAATCATCTCACAGAGTTACAGCATTCCCCTCAAGAAGCCTTTCGCTCAGACAGTTCTTGTGGAATTGGCAAAGTGATAATTCGAAGCCCATAGAGGGCTATGGTGAAAAAGGAAATATCCTCAGATGAAATCTGGAAAGAAGCTTTCTGAGAAACTGCTCTGTGATGTGTGACTTCCACTCACAGAGTTACATCTGTATTTCGTGGATCTCTTTGCTAGCCTTATTTCTGTGGAATCTGAGAACAGATATTTCGGATCTCTTTGAAGACTATAGGGCCAAAGGAAATATCCTCCAATAACAAAGAGAAAGAAGCTTTTGAGAAACTTCTTTCTGTTCTGTGAAATCATCTCACAGAGTTTCTGCTTTCCCCTCAAGAAGCCTTTTGATCAGACAGTTATTGTGGAATTGGCAAAGTGATATTTGGAAGCCCAAAGAGGGCTATGGCGAAAAAGGAAATATCCTCAGATGAAATCTGGAAAGAAGCTTTGTGAGAAACTGCTTAGTGTTCTGTTAATTCATCTCACAGAGTTACATCTGTATTTCGTAGATCTCTTTGCTAGCCTTATTTCTGTGGAATCTGAGAACAGATATTTCGGATCCCTTTGAAGACTATAGGGCCAAAGGAAATATCCTCCGATAACAAAGAGAAAGAAGCTTTCTTAGAAACTTCTTTGTTTTCTGTGAAATGATCTCACAGTGTTACAGCTTTCCCCTCAAGAAGCCTTTCGCTAAGACATTTCATGTGGAATTGGCAAAGTGATATTTGGAAGTCCATAGAGGGCTATGGTGAAAAAGAAAATATCCTCATATGAAATCTGGAAAGAAGCTTTCTGAGAAACTGCTTACTGTTCTGTTAATTCATCTCACTGAGTTACATCTGTATTTCGTGGATCTCTTTGCTGGCCTATTTCTGAGGAATCTGAGAACAGATATTTCGGATCCCTTTGAAGACTACAGGGCCAAAGGAAATATCCTCCAATAACAAAGAGAAAGAAGCTTTCTGAGAAACTTCTTTGTGTTCTGTGAAATCATCTCACAGAGGTATAGCTTTCCCCTCAAGAAGCCTTTCACTCAGACAGTTCTTGTGGAATTGGCAAAGTGATATTTGGAAGCCCATAGAGGGCTATGGTGAAAAAGGAAATATACTCAGATGAAATCTAGAAAGAAGCTTTCTTAGAAACTGCTCTGTGATGTGTGACTTCCACTCACAGAGTTACATCTGTATTTCGTGGATCTCTTTGCTAGCCTCATTTCTGTGGAATCTGAGAACAGATATTTTGGATCCCGTTGAAGACTATAGGGCCAAAGGAGATATCCTGATAACTAAGAGAAAGAAGCTTTCTGAGAAACTTCTTTGTGTTCTATGAAATCATCTCACAGAGTTACAGCTTTCCCCTCAAGAAGCCTTTCGCTAAGACAGTTCTTGTGGAATTGGCAAAGTGATATTTGGAAGCCCATTGAGGGCTTTGTTGAAAAAGGAAATATCCTCAGATGAAATCTGGAAAGTAGTTTTCTGAGAAACTGCTTAGTGTTCTGTTAATTCATCACAGCGAGTTTCATCTGTATTTCGTGGATCTCTTTGCTAGCCTTATTTCTGTGGAATCTGTGAACAGATATTTCGGATCCCTTTGAAGACTATAGGGCCAAAGGAAATATCCTGCGATAACAAAGAGAAAGAAGCTTTCTGAGAAACTTCTTTGTGTTCTGTGAAATCATTTCAAAGAGTTACAGCTTTCCCCTCAAGAAGCCTTTTGCTAAGACAGTTCTTGTGGAATTGGCAAAGTGATATTAGGAAGCCCATAGAGGGCTATGGTGAAAAAGGAAATATCCTCAGATGAAATCTGGAAAGAAGCTTTCTGAGAACCTGCTCTGTGATGTGTGACTTCCACTCACAGAGTTACATCTGTATTTCGTGGATCTCTTTGCTAGCCTTATTTCTGTGGAATGTGAGAAGAAATATTTCGGATCCCTTTGAAGACTATAGGGCCAAAGGAAATATCCTCCGATTACAAAGAGAAAGAAGCTTTCTGGGAAACTTCCTTGTGTTCTGTGAAATCATCTCACAGAGTTCCAGCTTTCCCCTCAAGAAGCCTTTCGCTAAGATAGTTCTTGTGGAATTGGCAAAGTGATATTTGGAAGCCAATAGAGGGCTATGGTGAAAAAGGAAATATCCTCAGATGAAATCTGGAAAGAAGCTTTCTGAGAAACTGCTTAGTGTTCTGTTAATTCATCTCAGAGAGTTACATCTGTATTTCGTGGATCTCTTTGCTAGCCTATTTCTGTGGAATCTGAGAACAGATATTTCGGATCCCTTTGAAGACTATAGGGCCAAAGGAAATATCCTCCCATAACAAAGAGAAAGAAGCTTCCTCAGAAACTTCTTTGTGTTCTGTGAAATCATCTCACAGAGTTACAGCTTTCCCCTCAAGAAGCCTTTCACTCAGACAGTTCTTGTGGAATTGGCAAAGGGATATTTGGAAGTCCATAGAGGGCTATGGTGAAAAAGGAAATATCCTCAGATGAAATCTGGAAAGAAGCTTTCTGAGAAACTGCTCTGTGATGTCTGACTTCCACTCACAGAGTTACAACTGTATTTCGTGGATCTCGTTGCTAGCCTTATTTCTGTGGAATGTGAGAACAGATATTTCAGATCCCTTTGAAGTCTATAGTGCCAAAGGAAATATCCTCCGATAACAAAGACAAATAAGCTTTCTGAGAAACTTCTTTGTGTTCTGTGAAATCATCTCACAGAGTTACAGATTTCCCCTCAAGAAGCCTTTCGCTGAGACAGTTCTTGTGGAATTGGCAAAGTGATATTTGGAAGCCCATAGAGGGCTATGGTGAAAAAGGAAATATCCTCAGATGAAATCAGGAAAGAAGCTTTCTGAGAAACTTCTGTGATGTGTGACTTCCACTCACAGAGTTACATCTGTATTTCGTGGATCTCTTTGCTAGCCTTATTTCTGTGGAATCGGAGAACATATATTTCGGATCCCTTTGAAGCCTATAGGGCCAAAGGAAATATCCTGCGATAACAAAGAGAAAGAAGCTTTCTGAAAAACTTCTTTGTGTTGTGTGATATCATTTCACAGGTTACAGCTTTCCCCTGAAGAAGCCTTTCACTAAGACAGTTCTTGTGGAATTGGCAAAGTGATATTTGAAAGCCCATAGAGGGCTAGGGTGAAAAAGGAAATATCATTAGATGAAATCTGGAAAGAAGCTTTCTGAGAAACTGCTTAGTGTTCGGTTAGTTCATCTCACAGAGTTACATCTGTATTTCGTGGATCTCTTTGCTAGCCTTATTTCTGTGGAATCTGAGAACAGATATTTCGGATCCCTTTGAAGACTATAGGGCCAATGGAAATATCCTCCGATAACAAAGTGAAAGAAGCTTTCTGAGAAATTTCTTTGTGTTCTCTGAAATCATATCTCAGAGTTACAGCTTTCCCCTCAAGAAGCCTTTCGCTCAGACAGTTCTTGTGGAATTTGCAAAGTGATATTTGGAAGCCATAGAGGGCGATGGTGAAAAAGGAAATATCCTCAGATGAAATCTGGAAAGAAACTTTCTGAGTAACTGCTTAGTGATCTGTTAATTCATCTCACAGAGTTACATCTGTATTTCGTGGATCTCTTTGTTAGCCTTATTTCTGTGGAATCTGAGAAGAGATATTTCGAATCCGTTTGAAGAGTATAGGCTCAAAGGAAATATCCTCCGATAACAAAGAGAAAGAAGATTTCTGAGAAACTTCTTTGTGTTCTGTTAAATCATCTCACAGAGTTACAGCTTTCCCTTCAAGAAGCCTTTCGCTCAGACAGTTCTTGTGGAATTGGCAAAGTGATATTTGGAAGCCCTTAGAAGGCTACGATGAAAAAGGAAATGTACTCAGGTGAAATCGGGAAAGAAGCATTGTGAGAAACTGGAATGTGATGTGTGACTTCCACTCACAGAGTTACATCTGTATTTCTTGGATTTCTTTGCTAGCCTTATTTCTGTGGAATCTGAGAACAGATATTTCGGATCCCTTTGAAGTATATAGGGCCCAAGGAAATATCTTCCGATAACAAAGAGAAAGAAGATTTCTGAGAAACTTCTTTGTGTTCTGTGAAATCATCCCACAGAGTTACAGCTTTCCCCTCAAGAAGCCTTTCGCTAAGACAGTTCTTGTGGAATTGGCAAAGTGATATTTGGAAGCCCTTAGATGGCTATGGTGAAAAAGGAAATATCCTCAGATGAAATCTGGAAAGAAGCTTTCTGAGAAACTGCTCTGTGATGTGTGACTTCCTCTCACAGAGTTACATCTGTATTTCGTGGATCTCTTTGCTAGCCTTATTTCTGTGGAATCTGAGAACAGATATTTCGGATCCCTTTGAAGACAATAGGGCCAAAGGAAATATCCTCCGATAACAAAGAGAAAGGAGCTTTCTGAGAAACTTCTTTGTGTTCTGTGAAATCATCTCACAGAGTTACAGCTTTCCCCTCAAGAAGCCTTTCGCTACGACAGTTCTTGTGGAATTGGCAAAGTGATAATTCGAAGCCCATAGAGGGCTATGGTGAAAAAGGAAATATCCTCAGATGAAATCTGGAAAGAAGCTTTCTGAGAAACTGCTCTGTGATGTGTGACTTCCACTCACAGAGTTACATCTGTATGTCGTGGATCTCTTTGCTAGCCTTATTTCTGTGGAATCTGAGAACAGATATTTCGGACCCCTTTGAAGACTAAAGGGCCAAAGGAATAATCCTCCGATAAAAAAGAGAAAGAAGCTTTCTTAGAAACTTCTTTGTGTTCTGTGAATTCATCTCACAGAGTTACAGCTTTCCCCTCAAGAAGCCTTTCACTAAGACAGTTCTTGTGGAATTGGCAAAGTGATATTTGGAAGCCCTTAGAGGGCTACGGTGAAAAAGGAAATATAATCAGATGATATCTGGAAAGAAGCTTTCTGAGAAACTGTTTAGTGTTCTGTTAATTCAACTCACAGAGTTACATCTATATTTCGTGGATCTCTTTGCTAGCCTTATTTCTGTGGAATCTGAGAACAGATATTTCGGATCCCTTTGAAGACTAAAGGGCCAAAGGAAATATCCTCCGATAACAAAGAGAAAGAAGCTTTCTGAGAAACTTCTTTGTGTTCTGTGAAATCATCTCACAGAGTTACAGCATTTCCCTCAAGAAGCCTTTCGCTCTGACAGTTCTTCTGGAATTGGCAAAGTGATATTTGGAAGCAAATAGAGAGCTATGGTGAAAAAGGAAATATCCTCAGATGAAATCTGGAAAGAAGCTATCTGAAAAACTGCTCTGTGATGTGTGACTTCCACTAACAGAGTTACAACTGTGTTACGTGGATCTCTTAGCTAGCCTTATTTCTGTGGAATCTGAGAACAGATATTTCGGATCCCTTTGAAGACTATAGGGCCAAAGGAAATATCCTCCGATAACAAAGAGAAAGAAGCTCGCCAAAAACCTTCTTTGCGTTCTGTGAAATCATCTCACAGAGCTACAGCCTTCCCCTCAAGAAGCCTTTCGCTCAGACAGTTCTTGTGGAATTGGCAAAGTGATATTTGGAAGCCCATAGAGGGCTATGGTGAAAAAGGAAATATCCTCAGATGAAATCTGGAAAGAAGCTTTCTGAGAAACTCTTCCATGATGTGTGACTTCCACTAACAGAGTTATATCTGTATTTCGTGGATCTCTTTGCTAGCCTGATTTCTGTGGAATGTGAGAACAGATATTTCAGATCCCTTTGAAGTCTATAGTGCCAAAGGAAATAACCTCCGATAACAAAGACAAAGAAGCTTTCTAAGAAACTTCTTTGTGTTCTGTGAAATCATCTCACAGAGTTACAGCTATCCCCTCAAGAAGAGTTTCGCTGAGACAGTTCTTGTGGAATTGGCAAAGTGATATTTGGAAGCCCCTAGAGGGCTATGGTGAAAAAGGAAATATCCTCAGATGAAATCTGGAAAGAAGCTTTCTGAGAAAATTCTGTGATGTGTGACTTCCACTCACAGAGTTACATCAGTATTTCGTGGATGTCTTTGCTAGCCTTATTTCTGTTGTATCTGTGAACAGATATTTCGAATCCCTTTGAAGACTATAGGGCCAAAGGAAATATCCTGCGATAACGAAGAGAGAGAAGCTTTCTGAGAAACTTCTCTGTGTTCTGTGAAATCATCTTACAGAGTTACAGCTTTCCCCTCAAGAAGCCTCTGGCTCAGACAGTTCTTGTGGAATTGGCAAAGTGATATTTGGAAGCCCATAGAGGGCTATGGTGAAAAAGTAAATATCACCGATGAAATCTGGAAAGAAGTTTTCTGGGAAACTGCTTAGGGTTCTGTTAATTCATCTCACAGAGTTACATCTGTATCTCGTGGATCTCTTTGCTAGCCTTATTTCTGTGGAATTTGAGAACAGATATTTTTGATCCCTTTGAAGACTATAGGGCCAAAGGAAATATCCTCCGACAACAAAGAGAAAGAAAGTTTCTTAGAAACTTCTTTGTTTTCTGTGATATCATCTCACAAAGTTACAGCTTTCCCCTCAAGAAGCCTTTTGCTAAGACATTTCTTTGGGAATTGGCAAAGTGATATTTGGAAGCCCATAGAGGGCTACGGTGAAAAAGGAAATATCCTCAGATGAAATCTGGAAAGAAGCGTTCTGAGAAACTGCTTAGTGTTCTGTTAATTCATCTCACAGAGTTACATCTGTATTTCGTGGATCTCTTTGCTAGCCTATTTCTGTGGAATCTGAGAACAGATATTTCGGATCCCTTTGAAGACTATAGGGCCAAAGGAAATATCCTCTGATAACAAAGAGAAAGAAGCTTTCTGAGAAACATCTTTGTGTTCTGTGAAATCATCTCACAGAGTCACAGCTTTCCCCTCAAAAAGCCTTTCACTCAGACAGTTCTTGTGGAATTGACAAAGTGATATTTGGAAGCCCATAGAGGGCTATGGTGAAAAAGGAAATATCCTCAGATGAAATCTGGAAAGAAGCTTTCTGAGAAACTGCTCTGTGATAAGTGACTTCCACTCACAGAGTTACAACTGTATTTCCTGGTTCTCTTTGCTAGCCTTATTTCTGTGGAATCTGAGAACAGATATTTCGGATCCCTTTAAAGACTATAGGGCCAAAGGAAATATCCTCCCATAACAAAAAGAAAGAAGCTCTCTGAGAAACTTCTTTGTGTTCTGTGAAATCATTTCACAGAGTTACAGCTTTCCCCTCAAGAAGCCTTTCGCTCAGACAGTTCTTGTGGAATTGGCAAAGTGATATTTGGAAGCCCATAGAGGGCTATGGTGAACAAGGAAATATCCTCAGATGAAATCTGGAAAGAAGCTTTCTAAGAATCTGTTCAGTGATGTGTGACTTCCACTGACAGAGTTACATCTGTATTTCGTGGATCTCTTTGCTAGCCTTATTTCTCTGGAGTCTGAGAACAGATATTTCGGATCCCTTTTAAGACTATAGGGCCAAAGGAAATATCCTCAGATAACAAAGAGAAAGAAGTTTTCTGAGAAACATCTTTGTGTTCTGTGAAATCATCTCACAGAGTTACAGCTTTCAGCTCAAGAAGCCTTTCGCTCAGACAGTTCTTGTGGAATTGGCAAAGTGATATTTGGAAGCCCATAGAGGGCTATGTTGAAAAAGGAAATATCCTCAGATGAAATCTGGAAAGAAGCTTTCTGAGAAACTGCTTAGTGTTCTGTTGATTCATCTCACAGAGTTACATCTGTATTTCGTGGATCTCTTTGCTAGCCTTATTTCTGTGAAATTTGAGAACAGATATTTCGGATCCCTTTGAAGACTATAGAGCCAAAGGAAATATTCTCCGATAACAGAGAGAAAGAAGCTTTCTGAGAAACTTCTTTGCGTTCTGTGAAATCATCTCACAGAGTTACCGCTTTCCCCTCAAGAAGCCTTTCGCTAAGACAGTTCTTGTGGAATTGGCAAAGTGATATTTGGAAGCCCATAGAGGGCTATGGTGAAAAAGGAAATATCCTCAGATGAAATCTGGAAAGAAGCTTTCTGAGAAGCTGTTTAGTGTTCTGTTAATTCATCTCACAGAGTTACATCTGTATTTCGTGGATCTCTTTGCTAGCCTTATTTCTGTGGAATCTGAGAACAGATATTTCGGACCCCTTTGAAGACTATAGCGCCAAAGAAATATCCTCAGATAACAAAGAGAGAGAAGCTTTCTGAGAAACTTCTATGTGTCTGTGAACTCATGTCACAGAGTTACAGGTTTCCCCTCAAGAAGCCTTTCGCTAAGACAGTTCTTGTGGAATTGGCAAAGTGGTATTTGGAAGCCCATAGAGGGCTACGGTGAAAAAGGAAATATCCTCAGATGAAATCTGGAAAGAAGCTTTCTGAGAAACTGCTCTGTGATGTGTGACTTCCACTCACAGAGTTACATTTGTATTTCGTGGATCTCTTTGTTAGCCTTATTTCTGTGGAATCTGAGAACAGATATTTCGGATCCCTTTGAAGACTATAGGGCCAAAGGAAATATCCTCCGATAACAAAGAGAAATAAGCTTTCGAGAAACTTCTTTGTGTTCTGTGAAATCATCTCACAGAGTTTCTGCTTTTCCCTCAAGAAGACTTTCGCTCAGACAGTTATTGTGGAATTGGCAAAGTGATATTTGGAAGCCCAAAGAGGGCAATGGTGAAAAAGGAAATATCCTCAGATGAAATCTGGAAAGAAGCTTTCTGAGAAACTGTTTAGTGTTCTGTTAATTCATCTCACAGAGTTACATCTGGATTTCGTGGATCCCTTTGCTAGCCTTATTTCTGTGGAATCTGAGAACAGATATTTCGGATCCCTTTGAAGACTATAGGGCCAAAGGAAATATCCTCCTATAACAAAGACAAAGAAGCTTTCTTAGAAACTTCTTTGTTTTCTGTGAAATGATCTCACAAAGTTACAGCTTTCCCCTCAAGAAGCCTTTCACTAAGACATTTCATGTGGAATTGGCAAAGTGATATTTGGAAGCCCATAGAGGGCTATGGTGAAAAAGGAAATATCCTCAGATGAAATCTGGAAAGAAGCTTTCTGAGAAACTTCTCTGTGTTCTGTGAAATCATCTTACAGAGTTACAGCTTTCCCCTCAAGAAGCCTCTGGCTCAGACCGTTCTTGTGGAATTGGCAAAGTGATATTTGGAAGCCCATAGAGGGCTATGGTGAAAAAGGAAATATCCTCAGTTGAAATCTGGAAAGAAGCTTTCTGAGAAACTGATTAGTGTTCTGTTAATTCATCTCACAGATGTACATCTGTCTTTCGTGGATCTCTTTGCTAGTGTTTTTTCTGTGGAATCTGAGAACAAATATTTCGGATCCCCTTGAAGACTATAGGGGCAAAGGAAATATCCTGCGATAAAAAAGAGAAAGAAACTCTCTGAGAAACTTCTTTGTGTTCTTTGAAATCATCTCACTGAGTTACAGCTTTCCCCTCAAGAAGCCTTTTGCTCAGACAGTTCTTCCGGAATTGGCAAAGAGATATTTGGAAGCCCATGGAGGGCTATGGTGAAAAAGGAAATATCCTCAGATGAAATATGGAAAGAAGCTTTCTGAGAAACTGCTCTGTGATGTGTGACTTCCACTCACAGAGTTACATCTGTAATTCGTGGATCTCTTTGCTAGCCTTATTTCTGTGGAATCTGAGAACAGCTATTTCGGATCCCTTTGAAGACTATAGGGCCAAAGGAAATATCCTCCGATAACAAAGAGAAAGAAGCTTTTGAGAAACTTCTTTGTGTTCTGTGAAATCATCTCACAGAGTTACAGCTTTCCCCTCAAGAAGCCTTTCGCTAAGACAGTTCTTGTGGAATTGGCAAAGTGATATTTGGAAGCCCATAGAGGGCTATGGTGAAAAAGGAAATATCCTCAGATGAAATCTGGAAAGAAGCTTTCGGAGAAACTGCTTAGTGTTCTGTTAATTCATCTTACAGAGTTACATCTGTATTTCGTGGATCTCTTTGCTAGCCTTATTTCTGTGGAATCTGAGAACAGATATTTCGGATCCCTTTGAAGACGATAGGACCAAAGGTAATATCCTCCGATAAAAAAGAGAAAGAAGCTTTCTTAGAAACTTCTTTGTTTTCTGTGAAATCATCTCACAAAGTTACAGCTTTCCCCTCAAGAAGCCTTTCGCTAAGACAGTTCTTGTGGAATTGGCAAAGTGATATTTGGAAGCCAATAGAGGGCTATGGTGAAAAAGGAAATATCCTCAGATGAAACCTGGAAAGAAGCTTTCTGAGAAACTGCTTAGTGTTCTGTTAATTCATCTCGCAGAGTTACATCTGTATTTCGTGGATCTCTTTGCTAGCCTATTTCTGTGGAATCTGAGAACAGATATTTCGGATCCCTTTGAAGACTATAGGGCCAAAGGAAATATCCTGCGATAACAAAGAGAAAGAAGCTTTCTGAGAAACTTCTTTGTGTTCTGTGAAATCATCTCACAGAGGTACAGCTTTCCCCTCAAGAAGCCTCTGGCTCAGACAGTTCTTATGGAATTGGCAAAGTGATATTTGGAAGCCCATAGAGGGCTATGGGGAAAAAGGAAATATCCTCAGTTGAAATCTGGAAAGAAGCTTTCTGAGAAATTGATTAGTGTTCTGTTAATTCATCTCACAGATGTACATCTGTATTTCGTGGATCTCTTTGCTAGTGTTTTTTCTGTGGAATCTGAGAACAGATATTTCGGATCCCCTTGAAGACTATAGGGCCAAAGGAAATATCCTGCGATAAAAAAGAGAAAGAAACTCTCTGAGAACCTTCTTTGTGTTCTTTGAAATCATCTCACAGAGTTACAGCTTTCCCCTCAAGAAGCCTTTCGATAAGACAGTTCTTGTGGAATTGGCAAAGTGATATTTGGAAGCCCATAGAGGGCTACGGTGAAAAAGGAAATATCCTCAGATGAAATCTGGAAAGAAGCTTTCTGAGAACCTGCTCTGTGATGTGGGACTTCCACTCACAGAGTTACATCAGTATTTCGTGGATCTCTTTGCTAGCCTTATTTCTGTGGAATGTGAGAACAAATATTTCGGATCCCTTTGAAGACTATAAGGCCAAAGGAAATATCCTCCGATTACAAAGAGAAAGAAGCTTTCGGAGAAACTTCTTTGTGTTCTTTGAAATCATCTCACTGAGTTCCAGCTTTCCCCTCAAGAAGCCTTTCGCTAAGATAGTTCTTGTGGAATTGGCAAACTAATATTTGGAAGCCAATAGAGGGCTACGGTGAAAAAGGAAATATCCTCAGATGAAATCTGGAAAGAAGCTTTCTGAGAAACTGCTTAGTGTTCTGTTAATTCATCTCAGAGAGTTACATCTGTATTTCGTGGATCTCTTTGCTAGCCTTATTTCTGTGGAATCGGAGAACAGATATTTCGGATCCCTTTGAAGACTATAGGGCCAAAGGAAATATCCTCCCATAACAAAGAGAAAGAAGCTCTCTGAGAAACTTCTTTGTGTTCTGTGAAATCATTTCACAGAGTTACAGTCTTCCCCTGAAGAAGCCTTTCGCTCAGACAGTTCTTGTGGAATTGGCAAAGTGATATTTGGAAGCCCATAGAGGGCTATGGTGAAAAAGGAAATATCCTCATATGAAATCTGGAAAGAAGCTTTCTGAGAAACTTTTCCGTGATGTGTGACTTCCACTAACAGAGTTACATCTGTATTTCGTGGATCTCTTTGCTAGCCTTATTTCTGTGGAATCTGAGAACAGATATTTCGGATCCCTTTGAAGACTATAGGGCCAAAGGAAATATCCTCCGATAACAGAGAGAAAGAAGCTTTCTCAGAAACATCTTTGTGTTCTGTGAAATCATCTCACAGAGTTACAGCTTTCAGCTCAAGAACCCTTTCGCTCAGACAGTTCTTGTGGAATTGGCAAATTGATATTTGGAAGCCCATAGAGGGCTATGGTGAAAAAGGAAATATCCTCAGATGAAATCTGGAAAGAAGCTTACTGAGAAGCTGCTTAGTGTTCTGTTAATTCATCTCACAGAGTTACATCTGTATTTCGTGTATCTCCTTGTTAGCCTTATTTCTGTGGAATGTGAGAACAGATATTTCGGATCCCTTTGAAGTCTATAGTGCCAAAGGAAATATCCTCCGATAACAAAGACAAAGAAGCTTTCTGAGAAACTTCTTTGTGTTCTGTGAAATCATCTCACAGAGTTACAGCTTTCCCCTCAAGAAGTCTTTCGCTGAGACAGTTCTTGTGGAATTGGCAAAGTGATATTTGGAAGCCCATAGCGGGCTATGGTGAAAATGGAAATATCCTCAGATGAAATCAGAAAAGAAGCTTTCTGAGAAACTTCTGTGATGTGTGACTTCCACTCACAGTGTTACATCTGTATTTCGTGGATCTCTTTGCTAGCCTTATTTCTGTGGAATCGGAGAACAGATATTTCGGATCCCTTTGAAGCCTATAGGGCCAAAGGAAATATCCTGCGATAACAAAGAGAAAGAAGCTTTCTGAGAAACTTCTTTGTGTTGTGTGATATCATTTCACAGAGTTACAGCTTTCCCCTGAAGAAGCCTTTCGCTAAGACAGTTCTTGTGGAATTGGCAATGTGATATTTGGAAGCCCATAGAGGGCTAGGGTGAAAAAGGAAATATCATTAGATGAAATCTGGAAAGAAGCTTTCTGAGAAACTGCTTAGTGTTCGGATAGTTCATCTCACAGAGTTACATCTGTATTTCGTGGATCTCTTTGCTAGCCTTATTTCTGTGGAATCTGAGAACAGATATTTCGGATCCCTTTGAAGACTATAGGGCCAATGGAAATATCCTCCGATAACAAAGAGAAAGAAGCTTTCTGAGAAATTTCTTTGTGTTCTGTGAAATCATATTACAGAGTTACAGCTTTCCCCTCAAGAAGCCTTTCGCTCAGACAGTTCTTGTGGAATTTGCAAAGTGATATTTGGAAGCCATAGAGGGCTACGGTGAAAAAGGAAATATCCTCAGATGAAATCTGGAAAGAAACTTTCTGAGTAACTGCTTAGTGATCTGTTAATTCGTCTCACAGAGTTACATCTGTATTTCGCGGATCTCTTTGCTAGCCTTATTTCTGGGGAATCTGAGAACAGATATTTCGAATCCGTTTGAAGATTATAGGCTCAAAGGAAATATCCTCCGATAACAAAGAGAAAGAAGCTTTCTGAGAAACTTCTTTGTGTTCTCTTAAATCATCTCACAGAGTTACAGCTTTCCCTCAAGAAGCCTTTCGCTCAGACAGTTCTTGTGGAATTGGCAAAGTGATATTTGGAAGCCCTTAGAAGGCTACGATGAAAAAGGAAATGTACTCAGGTGAAATCGGGAAAGAAGCATTCTGAGAAACTGCAATGTGATGTGTGACTTCCACTCACAGAGTTACATCTGTATTTCTTGGATTTCTTTGCGAGCCTTATTTCTGTGGAATCTGAGAACAGATATTTCGGATCCCTTTGAAGTATATAGGGCCCAAGGAAATATCTTCCGATAACAAAGAGAAAGAAGCTTTCTGAGAAACTTCTTTGTGTTCTGTGAAATGCTCTCACAGAGTTACAGCTTTCCCCTCAAGAAGCCTTTCGCTAAGACAGTTCTTGTGGAATTGGCAAAGTGATATTTGGAAGCCCATAGAGGGCTAAGGTGAAAAAGGAAATATCCTCAGATGAAATCTGGAAAGAAGCTTTCTGAGAAACTGCTCTGTGATGTGTGACTTCCACACACAGAGTTACATCTGTATTTCGTGGATCTCTTTCTAGCCTTATTTCTGTGGAATCTGAGAACAGATATTTCGGATCCCTTTGAAGGATATAGGGCCAACGGAAATATCCTCCAATAACAAGTAGAAAGAAGATTTCTGAGAAACTCCTTTGTGTTCTGTGAAATCATCCCACAGAGTTACAGCTTTCCCCTCAAGAAGCCTTCCGCTAAGACAGTTCTTGTGGAATTGGCAAAGTGATATTTGGAAGCCCTTAGATGGCTATGGTGAAAAAGGAAATATCCTCAGATGAAATCTGGAAAGAAGCTTTCTGAGAAACTGCTCTGTGATGTGTGACTTCCACTCACAGAGTTACATCTGTATTTCGTGGATCTCTTTGCTAGCCTTATTTCTGTGGAATCTGATAACAGATATTTCGGATCCCTTTGAAGACTATAGGGCCAAAGGAAATATCCTCCCATAACAAAGAGAAAGAAGCTTTCTGAGAAACTTCTTTGTGTTCTGTGAAATCATCTCACAGAGTTACAGCTTTCCCCTCAAGAAGCCTTTCGCTCAGACAGTTCTTGTGGAATTGGCAAAGTGATAATTCGAAGCCCATAGAGGGCTATGGTGAAAAAGGAAATATCCTCAGATGAAATCTGGAAAGAAGCTTTCTGAGAAACTGCTCTGTGATGTGTGACTTCCACTCACAGAGTTACATCTGTATGTCGTGGATCTCTTTGCTAGCCTTATTTCTGTGGAATCTGAGAACAGATATTTCGAATCCCTTTGAAGACTATAGGGCCAAAGGAATAACCTCCGATAAAAAAGAGAAAGAAGCTTTCTTAGAAACTTCTTTGTGTTCTGTGAATTCATCTCACAGAGTTACAGCTTTCCCCTCAAGAAGCCTTTCACTAAGACAGTTCTTATGGAATTGGCAAAGTGATATTTGGAAGCCCTTAGACGGCTACGGTGAAAAAGGAAATATAATCAGATGATATCTGGAAAGAAGCTTTCTGAGAAACTGTTTAGTGTTCTGTTAATTCAACTCACAGAGTTACATCTATATTTCGTGGATCTCTTTGCTAGCCTTATTTCTGTGGAATCTGAGAACAGATATTTCGGATCCCTTTGAAGACTAAAGGGCCAAAGGAAATATCCTCCGATAACAAAGAGAAAGAAGCCTTCTGAGAAACTTCTTTGTGTTCTGTGAAATCATCTCACAGAGTTACAGCATTCCCCTCAAGAAGCCTTTCGCTCAGACAGTTCTTGTTTAATTGGCAAAGTGATATTTGGAAGCAAATAGAGAGCTATGGTGAAAAAGGAAATATCCTCAGATGAAATCTGGAAAGAAGCTATCTGAAAAACTGCTCTGTGATGTGTGACTTCCACTCACAGAGTTACATCTGTATTTCGTTTATCTCTTTGCTAGCCTTATTTCTGTGGAATCTGAGAACAGATATTTCGGATCCCTTTGAAGCCTATTGGGCCAAAGGAAATATCCTCCGATAACAAAGAGAAAGAAGCTCTCTGAGAAACTTCATTGTGTTCTGTGAAATCATCTCACAGAGTTACAACTTTCCCCTCAAGAAGCCTTTCGCTCAGACAGTTCTTGTGGATTTGGCAAAGTGATATTCGGAATCCCACAGAGGGCTATGGTGAAAAAGGAAATATCCTCAGATGAAATCTGGAAAGAAGCGTTTTGAGAAGCTGCTTAGTGTTCTCTTAATTCATCCCACAGAGTTACATCTGTATTTCGTGGATGTCTTTGCTAGCCTTATTTCTGTGGAATCTGAGAACAGATATTTCGGATCCCATTGAAGACTATAGGGCCAAAGGAGATATCCTGCGATAAAAAGGGGAAGGAAGCTTTCTGAGAAACTTCTTTGTGTTCTGTGAAATCATCTCACAGAGTTACAGCTTTCCCCTCAAGAAGCCTTTCACTCAGACAGTTCTTGTGGAATTGGCAAAGTGATATTTGGAAGCCCATAGAGGGCTATGGTGAAAAAGGAAATATACTCAGATGAAATCTAGAAAGAAGTTTTCTGAGAAACTGCTCTGTGATGTGTGACTTCCACTCACAGAGTTACATCTGTATTTCGTGGATCTCTTTGCTAGCCTCATTTCTGTGGAATCTGAGAACAGATATTTTGGATCCCGTTGAAGACTATAGGGCCAAAGGAGATATCCTGCAATAACTAAGAGAAAGAAGCTTTCTGAGAAACTTCTTTGTGTTCTATGAAATCATCTCACAGAGTTACAGCTTTCCCCTCAAGAAGCCTTTCGCTAAGACAGTTCTTGTGGAATTGGCAAAGTGATATTTGGAAGCCCATAGAGGGCTATGTTGAAAAAGGAAATATCCTCAGATGAAATCTGGAAAGTAGCTTTCTGAGAAACTGCTTAGTGTTCTGTTAATTCATCTCACCGAGTTACATCTGTATTTCGTGGATCTCTTTGCTAGCCTTATTTCTGTGGAGTCTGTGAACAGATATTTCGGATCCCTTTGAAGACTATAGGGCCAAAGGAAATATCCTCCGATAACAAAGAGAAAGAAGCTCTCTGAGAAACTTCTTTGAGTTCTGTGAAATCATTTCACAAAGTTACAGCTTTCCCCTCAAGAAGCCTATCGCTCAGACAGTTCTTGTGGAATTGGCAAAGTGATATTTGGAAGCCCATTGAGGGCTATGGTGAACAAGGAAATATCCTCAGATGAAATCTGGAAAGAAGCTTTCTAAGAAACTGTTCCGTGATGTGTGACTTCCACTAACAGAGTTACATCTGTATTTCGTGGATCTCTTTGCTAGCCTTATTTCTGTGGAATCTGAGAACAGATATTTCGGATCCCTTTTAAGACTATAGGGCCAAAGGAAATATCCTCAGATAACAAAGAGAAAGAAGCTTTCTGAGAAACTTCTTTGTGTTCTGTGAAATCATCTCACAGAGTTACAGCTTTCAGCTCAAGAAGCCTTTCGCTCAGACAGTTCTTGTGGAATTGGCAAAGTGATATTTGGAAGCCCATAGAGGGCTATGGTGAAAAAGGAAATATCCTCAGATGAAATCTGGAAAGAAGCTTTCTGAGAAACTGCTTAGTGTTCTGTTGATTCATTTCACAGAGTTACATCTGTATTTCGTGGATCTCTTTGCTAGCCCTATTTCTGTGAAATTTGAGAACAGATATTTCGGATCCCTTTGAAGACTAGAGGGCCAAAGGAAATATCCTCCGATAACAAAGAGAAAGAAGCTTTCTGAGAAACTTCTTTGTGTTCTGTGAAATCATCTCACAGAGTTACCGCTTTCCCCTCAAGAAGCCTTTCGCTAAGACAGTTCTTGTGGAATTGGCACAGTGATATTTGGAAGCCCACAGAGGGCTATGGTGAAAAAGGAAATATCCTCAGATGAAATCTGGAAAGAAGCTTTCTGAGAAGCTGTTTAGGGTTCTGTTAATTCATCTCACAGAGTTACATCTGTATTTCGTGGATCTCTTTGCTAGCCTTATTTCTGTGGAATCTGAGAACAGATATTTCGGACCCCTTTGAAGACTATAGCGACAAAGAAATATCCTCCGATAACAAAGAGAAAGAAGCTTTCTTAGAAACTTCTTTGTGTTCTGTGAATTCATCTCACACAGTTACAGCTTTCCCCTCAAGAAGCCTTTCACTAAGACAGTTCTTGTGGAATTGGCAAACTGATATTTGGAAGCCCTTAGAGGGCTACGGTGAAAAAGGAAATATAATCAGATGATGTCTGGAAAGAAGCTTTCTGAGAAACTGTTTAGTGTTCTGTTAATTCCACTCACAGAGTTACATCTATATTTCGTGGATCTCTTTGCTAGCCTTATTTCTGTGGAATCTGAGAACAGATATTTCGGATCCCTTTTAAGACTATAGGGCCAAAGGAACTATCCTCCGATAACAAAGAGAAAGAAGCTTTTGAGAAACTTCTTTGTGTTCTGAGAAATCATCTCACAGAGTTACAGCTTTCCCCTCAAGAAGCCTTTCACTCAGACAGTTCTTGTGGAATTGACAAAGTGATATTTGGAAGCCCATAGAGGGCTATGGTGAAAAAGGAAATATCCTCAGATGAAATCTAGAAAGAAGCTTTCTGAGAAACTGCTCTCTGATGAGTGACTTCCACTCACAGAGTTACAACTGTATTTCCTGGATCTCTTTGCTAGCCTTATTTCCGTGGAATCTGAGAACAGATATTTCGGATCTCTTTAAAGACTATAGGGCCAAAGGAAATATCCTCCGATAACAAAGAGAAAGAAGCTCTCTGAGAAACTTCTTTGTGTTCTGTGAAATCATTTCACAGAGTTACAGCTTTTCCCTCAAGAAGCCTTTCCCTCAGACAGTTCTTGTGGAATTGGCAAAGTGATATTTGGAAGCCCATAGCGGGCTATGGTGAAAATGGAAATATCCTCAGATGAAATCAGAAAAGAAGCTTTCGGAGAAACTTCTGTGATGTGTGACTTCCACTCACAGTGTTACATCTGTATTTCGTGGATCTCTTTGCTAGCCTTATTTCTGTGGAATCGGAGAACAGATATTTCGGATCCCTTTGAAGCCTATAGGGCCAAAGGAAATATCCTGCGATAACAAAGAGAAAGAAGCTTTCTGAGAAACTTCTTTGTGTTGTGTGATATCATTTCACAGAGTTACAGCTTTCCCCTGAAGACGCCTTTCGCTAAGACAGTTCTTGTGGAATTGGCAATGTGATATTTGGAAGCCCATAGAGGGCTAGGGTGAAAAAGGAAATATCATTAGATGAAATCTGGAAAGAAGCTTTCTGAGAAACTGCTTAGTGTTCGGTTAGTTCATCTCACAGAGTTACATCTGTATTTCGTGGATCTCTTTGCTAGCCTTATTTCTGTGGAATCGGAGAACAGATATTTCGGATCCCTTTGAAGACTATAGGGCCAAAGGAAATATCCTCCCATAACAAAGAGAAAGAAGCTCTCTGAGAAACTTCTTTGTGTTCTGTGAAATCATTTCACAGAGTTACAGTCTTCCCCTCAAGAAGCCTTTCGCTCAGACAGTTCTTGTGGAATTGGCAAAGTGATATTTGGAAGCCCTTAGAGGGCTATGGTGAAAAAGGAAATATCCTCAGATGAAATCTGGAAAGAAGCTTTCTGAGAAACTTTTCCGTGATGTGTGACTTCCACTAACAGAGTTACATCTGTATTTCGTGGATCTCTTTGCTAGCCTTATTTCTGTGGAATCTGAGAACAGATATTTCGGATCCCTTTGAAGACTGTAGGGCCAAAGGAAATATCCTCCGATAACAAAGAGAAAGAAGCTTTCTCAGAAACATCTTTGTGTTCTGTGAAATCATCTCACAGAGTTACAGCTTTCAGCTCAAGAACCCTTTCGCTCAGACAGTTCTTGTGGAATTGGCAAAGTGATATTTGGAAGCCCATAGAGGGCTATGGTGAAAAAGGAAATATCCTCAGATGAAATCTGGAAAGAAGCTTACTGAGAAGCTTCTTAGTGTTCTGTTAATTCATCTCACAGAGTTACATCTGTATTTCGTGTATCTCCTTGTTAGCCTTATTTCTGTGGAATGTGAGAACAGATATTTCGGATCCCTTTGAAGTCTATAGTGGCAAAGGAAATATCCTCCGATAACAAAGACAAAGAAGCTTTCTGAGAAACTTCTTTGTGTTCTGTGAAATCATCTCACAGAGTTACAGCTTTCCCCTCAAGAAGTCTTTCGCTGAGACAGTTCTTGTGGAATTGGCAAAGTGATATTTGGAAGCCCATAGCGGGCTATGGTGAAAATGGAAATATCCTCAGATGAAATCAGAAAAGAAGCTTTCTGAGAAACTTCTGTGATGTGTGACTTCCACTCACAGTGTTACATCTGTATTTCGTGGATCTCTTTGCTAGCCTTATTTCTGTGGAATCGGAGAACAGATATTTCGGATCCCTTTGAAGCCTATAGGGCCAAAGGAAATATCCTGCGATAACAAAGAGAAAGAAGCTTTCTGAGAAACTTCTTTGTGTTGTGTGATATCATTTCACAGAGTTACAGCTTTCCCCTGAAGAAGCCTTTCGCTAAGACAGTTCTTGTGGAATTGGCAATGTGATATTTGGAAGCCCATAGAGGGCTAGGGTGAAAAAGGAAATATCATTAGATGAAATCTGGAAAGAAGCTTTCTGAGAAACTGCTTAGTGTTCGGTTAGTTCATCTCACAGAGTTACATCTGTATTTCGTGGATCTCTTTGCTAGCCTTATTTCTGTGGAATCTGAGAACAGATATTTCGGATCCCTTTGAAGACTATAGGGCCAATGGAAATATCCTCCGATAACAAAGAGAAAGAAGCTTTCTGAGAAATTTCTTTATGTTCTGTGAAATCATATCACAGAGTTACAGCTTTCCCCTCAAGAAGCCTTTCGCTCAGACAGTTCTTGTGGAATTTGCAAAGTGATATTTGGAAGCCATAGAGGGCTACGGTGAAAAAGGAAATATCCTCAGATGAAATCTGGAAAGAAACTTTCTGAGTAACTGCTTAGTGATCTGTTAATTCGTCTCACAGAGTTACATCTGTATTTCGCGGATCTCTTTGCTAGCCTTATTTCTGGGGAATCTGAGAACAGATATTTCGAATCCGTTTGAAGATTATAGGCTCAAAGGAAATATCCTCCGATAACAAAGAGAAAGAAGCTTTCTGAGAAACTTCTTTGTGTTCTGTTAAATCATGTCACAGAGTTACAGCTTTCCCTCAAGAAGCCTTTCGCTCAGACAGTTCTTGTGGAATTGGCAAAGTGATATTTGGAAGCGCTTAGAAGGCTACGATGAAAAAGGAAATGTACTCAGGTGAAATCGGGAAAGAAGCATTCTGAGAAACTGCAATGTGATGTGTGACTTCCACTCACAGAGTTACATCTGTATTTCTTGGATTTCTTTGCGAGCCTTATTTCTGTGGAATCTGAGAACAGATATTTCGGATCCCTTTGAAGTATATAGGGCCCAAGGAAATATCTTCCGATAACAAAGAGAAATAAGCTTTCTGAGAAACTTCTTTGTGTTCTGTGAAATGCTCTCACAGAGTTACAGCTTTCCCCTCAAGAAGCCTTTCGCTAAGACAGTTCTTGTGGAATTGGCAAAGTGATATTTGGAAGCCCATAGAGGGCTAAGGTGAAAAAGGAAATATCCTCAGATTAAATCTGGAAAGAAGCTTTCTGAGAAACTGCTCTGTGATGTGTGACTTCCACACACAGAGTTACATCTGTATTTCATGGATCTCTTTCTAGCCTTATTTCTGTGGAATCTGAGAACAGATATTTCGGATCCCTTTGAAGGCTATAGGGCCAACGGAAATATCCTCCAATAACAAAGAGAAAGAAGATTTCTGAGAAACTCCTTTGTGTTCTGTGAAATCATCCCACAGAGTTACAGCTTTCCCCTCAAGAAGCCTTCCGCTAAGACAGTTCTTGTGGAATTGGCAAAGTGATATTTGGAAGACCATAGAGGGCTATGGTGAAAAAGGAAATATCCTCAGATGAAATCTGGAAAGAAGCTTTCTGAGAAACTGCTCTGTGATGTGTGACTTCCACTCACAGAGTTACATCTGTATTTCGTGGATCTCTTTGCTAGCCTTATTTCTGTGGAATCTGATAACAGATATTTCGGATCCCTTTGAAGACTATAGGGCCAAAGGAAATATCCTCCCATAACAAAGAGAAAGAAGCTTTCTGAGAAACTTCTTTGTGTTCTGTGAAATCATCTCACAGAGTTACAGCTTTCCCCTCAAGAAGCCTTTCGCTCAGACAGTTCTTGTGGAATTGGCAAAGTGATAATTCGAAGCCCATAGAGGGCTATGGTGAAAAAGGAAATATCCTCAGATGAAATCTGGAAAGAAGCTTTCTGAGAAACTGCTCTGTGATGTGTGACTTCCACTCACAGAGTTACATCTGTATGTCGTGGATCTCTTTGCTAGCCTTATTTCTGTGGAATCTGAGAACAGATATTTCGAATCCCTTTGAAGACTATAGCGACAAAGAAATATCCTCCGATAACAAAGAGAAAGAAGCTTTCATAGAAACTTCTTTGTTTTCTGTGAAATCATCTCACAAAGTTACAGCTTTCCCCTCAAGAAGCCTTTCGCTAAGACAGTTCTTGTGGAATTGGCAAAGTGATATTTGGAAGCCAATAGAGGGCTATGGTGAAAAAGGAAATATCCTCAGATGAAACCTGGAAAGAAGCTTTCTGAGAAACTGCTTAGTGTTCTGTTAATTCATCTCGCAGAGTTACATCTGTATTTCGTGGATCTCTTTGCTAGCCTATTTCTGTGGAATCTGAGAACAGATATTTCGGATCCCTTTGAAGACTATAGGGCCAAAGGAAATATCCTGCGATAACAAAGAGAAAGAAGCTTTCTGAGAAACTTCTTTGTGTTCTGTGAAATCATCTCACAGAGGTACAGCTTTCCCCTCAAGAAGCCTCTGGCTCAGACAGTTCTTATGGAATTGGCAAAGTGATATTTGGAAGCCCATAGAGGGCTATGGGGAAAAAGGAAATATCCTCAGTTGAAATCTGGAAAGAAGCTTTCTGAGAAATTGATTAGTGTTCTGTTAATTCATCTCACAGATGTACATCTGTATTTCGTGGATCTCTTTGCTAGTGTTTTTTCTGTGGAATCTGAGAACAGATATTTCGGATCCCCTTGAAGACTATAGGGCCAAAGGAAATATCCTGCGATAAAAAAGAGAAAGAAACTCTCTGAGAACCTTCTTTGTGTTCTTTGAAATCATCTCACAGAGTTACAGCTTTCCGCTCAAGAAGCCTTTCGATAAGACAGTTCTTGTGGAATTGGCAAAGTGATATTTGGAAGCCCATAGAGGGCTACGGTGAAAAAGGAAATATCCTCAGATGAAATCTGGAAAGAGGCTTTCTGAGAACCTGCTCTGTGATGTGGGACTTCCACTCACAGAGTTACATCAGTATTTCGTGGATCTCTTTGCTAGCCTTATTTCTGTGGAATGTGAGAACAAATATTTCGGATCCCTTTGAAGACTATAAGGCCAAAGGAAATATCCTCCGATTACAAAGAGAAAGAAGCTTTCGGAGAAACTTCTTTGTGTTCTTTGAAATCATCTCACAGAGTTCCAGCTTTCCCCTCAAGAAGCCTTTCGCTAAGATAGTTCTTGTGGAATTGGCAAACTAATATTTGGAAGCCAATAGAGGGCTACGGTGAAAAAGGAAATATCCTCAGATGAAATCTGGAAAGAAGCTTTCTGAGATACTGCTTAGTGTTCTGTTAATTCATCTCAGAGAGTTACATCTGTATTTCGTGGATCTCTTTGCTAGCCTTATTTCTGTGGAATCGGAGAACAGATATTTCGGATCCCTTTGAAGACTATAGGGCCAAAGGAAATATCCTCCCATAACAAAGAGAAAGAAGCTCTCTGAGAAACTTCTTTGTGTTCTGTGAAATCATTTCACAGAGTTACAGTCTTCCCCTCAAGAAGCCTTTCGCTCAGACAGTTCTTGTGGAATTGGCAAAGTGATATTTGGAAGCCCATAGAGGGCTATGGTGAAAAAGGAAATATCCTCATATGAAATCTGGAAAGAAGCTTTCTGAGAAACTTTTCCGTGATGTGTGACTTCCACTAACAGAGTAACATCTGTATTTCGTGGATCTCTTTGCTAGCCTTATTTCTGTGGAATCTGAGAACAGATATTTCGGATCCCTTTGAAGACTATAGGGCCAAAGGAAATATCCTCCGATAACAAAGAGAAAGAAGCTTTCTCAGAAACATCTTTGTGTTCTGTGAAATCATCTCACAGAGTTACAGCTTTCAGCTCAAGAACCCTTTCGCTCAGACAGTTCTTGTGGAATTGGCAAAGTGATATTTGGAAGCCCATAGAGGGCTATGGTGAAAAAGGAAATATCCTCAGATGAAATCTGGAAAGAAGCTTACTGAGAAGCTGCTTAGTGTTCTGTTAATTCATCTCACAGAGTTACATCTGTATTTCGTTTATCTCCTTGTTAGCCTTATTTCTGTGGAATGTGAGAACAGATATTTCGGATCCCTTTGAAGTCTATAGTGCCAAAGGAAATATCCTCCGATAACAAAGACAAAGAAGCTTTCTGAGAAACTTCTTTGTGTTCTGTGAAATCATCTCACAGAGTTACAGCTTTCCCCTCAAGAAGTCTTTCGCTGAGACAGTTCTTGTGGAATTGGCAAAGTGATATTTGGAAGCCCATAGCGGGCTATGGTGAAAATGAAAATATCCTCAGATGAAATCAGAAAAGAAGCTTTCTGAGAAACTTCTGTGATGTGTGACTTCCACTCACAGTGTTACATCTGTATTTCGTGGATCTCTTTGCTAGCCTTATTTCTGTGGAATCGGAGAACAGATATTTCGGATCCCTTTGAAGCCTATAGGGCCAAAGGAA
Source organism: Macaca fascicularis (assembly GCF_037993035.2). Taxonomy (NCBI): domain Eukaryota; kingdom Metazoa; phylum Chordata; class Mammalia; order Primates; family Cercopithecidae; genus Macaca; species Macaca fascicularis. The sequence goes on from NC_088380.1 coordinate 54,809,444, forward strand.
ATATCCTGCGATAACAAAGAGAAAGAAGCTTTCTGAGAAACTTCTTTGTGTTGTGTGATATCATTTCACAGAGTTACAGCTTTCCCCTGAAGAAGCCTTTCGCTAAGACAGTTCTTGTGGAATTGGCAATGTGATATTTGGAAGCCCATAGAGGGCTAGGGTGAAAAAGGAAATATCATTAGATGAAATCTGGAAAGAAGCTTTCTGAGAAACTGCTTAGTGTTCGGATAGTTCATCTCACAGAGTTACATCTGTATTTCGTGGATCTCTTTGCTAGCCTTATTTCTGTGGAATCTGAGAACAGATATTTCGGATCCCTTTGAAGACTATAGGGCCAATGGAAATATCCTCCGATAACAAAGAGAAAGAAGCTTTCTGAGAAATTTCTTTGTGTTCTGTGAAATCATATCACAGAGTTACAGCTTTCCCCTCAAGAAGCCTTTCGCTCAGACAGTTCTTGTGGAATTTGCAAAGTGATATTTGGAAGCCATAGAGGGCTACGGTGAAAAAGGAAATATCCTCAGATGAAATCTGGAAAGAAACTTTCTGAGTAACTGCTTAGTGATCTGTTAATTCGTCTCACAGAGTTACATCTGTATTTCGCGGATCTCTTTGCTAGCCTTATTTCTGGGGAATCTGAGAACAGATATTTCGAATCCGTTTGAAGATTATAGGCTCAAAGGAAATATCCTCCGATAACAAAGAGAAAGAAGCTTTCTGAGAAACTTCTTTGTGTTCTGTTAAATCATCTCACAGAGTTACAGCTTTCCCTCAAGAAGCCTTTCGCTCAGACAGTTCTTGTGAAATTGGCAAAGTGATATTTGGAAGCCCTTAGAAGGCTACGATGAAAAAGGAAATGTACTCAGGTGAAATCGGGAAAGAAGCATTCTGAGAAACTGCAATGTGATGTGTGACTTCCACTCACAGAGTTACATCTGTATTTCTTGGATTTCTTTGCGAGCCTTATTTCTGTGGAATCTGAGAACAGATATTTCGGATCCCTTTGAAGTATATAGGGCCCAAGGAAATATCTTCCGATAACAAAGAGAAAGAAGCTTTCTGAGAATCTTCTTTGTGTTCTGTGAAATGCTCTCACAGAGTTACAGCTTTCCCCTCAAGAAGCCTTTCGCTAAGACAGTTCTTGTGGAATTGGCAAAGTGATATTTGGAAGCCCATAGAGGGCTAAGGTGAAAAAGGAAATATCCTCAGATGAAATCTGGAAAGAAGCTTTCTGAGAAACTGCTCTGTGATGTGTGACTTCCACACACAGAGTTACATCTGTATTTCGTGGATCTCTTTCTAGCCTTATTTCTGTGGAATCTGAGAACAGATATTTCGGATCCCTTTGAAGGATATAGGGCCAACGGAAATATCCTCCAATAACAAATAGAAAGAAGATTTCTGAGAAACTCCTTTGTGTTCTGTGAAATCATCCCACAGAGTTACAGCTTTCCCCTCAAGAAGTCTTCCGCTAAGACAGTTCTTGTGGAATTGGCAAAGTGATATTTGGAAGCCCTTAGATGGCTATGGTGAAAAAGGAAATATCCTCAGATGAAATCTGGAAAGAAGCTTTCTGAGAATCTGCTCTGTGATGTGTGACTTCCACTCACAGAGTTACATCTGTATGTCGTGGATCTCTTTGCTAGCCTTATTTCTGTGGAATCTGAGAACAGATATTTCGAATCCCTTTGAAGACTATAGGGCCAATGGAATAATCCTCCGATAAAAAAGAGAAAGAAGCTTTCTTAGAAACTTCTTTGTGTTCTGTGAATTCATCTCACAGAGTTACAGCTTTCCCCTCAAGAAGCCTTTCACTAAGACAGTTCTTATGGAATTGGCAAAGTGATATTTGGAAGCCCTTAGACGGCTACGGTGAAAAAGGAAATATAATCAGATGATATCTGGAAAGAAGCTTTCTGAGAAACTGTTTAGTGTTCTGTTAATTCAACTCACAGAGTTACATCTATATTTCGTGGATCTCTTTGCTAGCCTTATTTCTGTGGAATCTGAGAACAGATATTTCGGATCCCTTTGAAGACTAAAGGGCCAAAGGAAATATCCTCCGATAACAAAGAGAAAGAAGCCTTCTGAGAAACTTCTTTGTGTTCTGTGAAATCATCTCACAGAGTTACAGCATTCCCCTCAAGAAGCCTTTCGCTCAGACAGTTCTTGTGGAATTGGCAAAGTGATATTTGGAAGCAAATAGAGAGCTATGGTGAAAAAGGAAATATCCTCAGATGAAATCTGGAAAGAAGCTATCTGAAAAACTGCTCTGTGATGTGTGACTTCCACTCACAGAGTTACATCTGTATTTCGTTTATCTCTTTGCTAGCCTTATTTCTGTGGAATCTGAGAACAGATATTTCGGATCCCTTTGAAGCCTATTGGGCCAAAGGAAATATCCTCCGATAACAAAGAGAAAGAAGCTCTCTGAGAAACTTCATTGTGTTCTGTGAAATCATCTCACAGAGTTACAACTTTCCCCTCAAGAAGCCTTTCGCTCAGACAGTTCTTGTGGATTTGGCAAAGTGATATTCGGAATCCCACAGAGGGCTATGGTGAAAAAGGAAATATCCTCAGATGAAATCTGGAAAGAAGCGTTTTGAGAAGCTGCTTAGTGTTCTCTTAATTCATCCCACAGAGTTACATCTGTATTTCGTGGATGTCTTTGCTAGCCTTATTTCTGTGGAATCTGAGAACAGATATTTCGGATCCCATTGAAGACTATAGGGCCAAAGGAGATATCCTGCGATAACAAGGGGAAGGAAGCTTTCTGAGAAACTTCTTTGTGTTCTGTGAAATCATCTCACAGAGTTACAGCTTTCCCCTCAAGAAGCCTTTCACTCAGACAGTTCTTGTGGAATTGGCAAAGTGATATTTGGAAGCCCATAGAGGGCTATGGTGAAAAAGGAAATATACTCAGATGAAATCTAGAAAGAAGTTTTCTGAGAAACTGCTCTGTGATGTGTGACTTCCACTCACAGAGTTACATCTGTATTTCGTGGATCTCTTTGCTAGCCTCATTTCTGTGGAATCTGAGAACAGATATTTTGGATCCCGTTGAAGACTATAGGGCCAAAGGAGATATCCTGCAATAACTAAGAGAAAGAAGCTTTCTGAGAAACTTCTTTGTGTTCTATGAAATCATCTCACAGAGTTACAGCTTTCCCCTCAAGAAGCCTTTCGCTAAGACAGTTCTTGTGGAATTGGCAAAGTGATATTTGGAAGCCCATAGAGGGCTATGTTGAAAAAGGAAATATCCTCAGATGAAATCTGGAAAGTAGCTTTCTGAGAAACTGCTTAGTGTTCTGTTAATTCATCTCACCGAGTTACATCTGTATTTCGTGGATCTCTTTGCTAGCCTTATTTCTGTGGAGTCTGTGAACAGATATTTCGGATCCCTTTGAAGACTATAGGGCCAAAGGAAATATCCTCCGATAACAAAGAGAAAGAAGCTCTCTGAGAAACTTCTTTGAGTTCTGTGAAATCATTTCACAAAGTTACAGCTTTCCCCTCAAGAAGCCTATCGCTCAGACAGTTCTTGTGGAATTGGCAAAGTGATATTTGGAAGCCCATTGAGGGCTATGGTGAACAAGGAAATATCCTCAGATGAAATCTGGAAAGAAGCTTTCTAAGAAACTGTTCCGTGATGTGTGACTTCCACTAACAGAGTTACATCTGTATTTCGTGGATCTCTTTGCTAGCCTTATTTCTGTGGAATCTGAGAACAGATATTTCGGATCCCATTTAAGACTATAGGGCCAAAGGAAATATCCTCAGATAACAAAGAGAAAGAAGCTTTCTGAGAAACTTCTTTGTGTTCTGTGAAATCATCTCACAGAGTTACAGCTTTCAGCTCAAGAAGCCTTTCGCTCAGACAGTTCTTGTGGAATTGGCAAAGTGATATTTGGAAGCCCATAGAGGGCTATGTTGAAAAAGGAAATATCCTCAGATGAAATCTGGAAAGAAGCTTTCTGAGAAACTGCTTAGTGTTCTGTTGATTCATTTCACAGAGTTACATCTGTATTTCGTGGATCTCTTTGCTAGCCCTATTTCTGTGAAATTTGAGAACAGATATTTCGGATCCCTTTGAAGACTAGAGGGCCAAAGGAAATATCCTCCGATAACAAAGAGAAAGAAGCTTTCTGAGAAACTTCTTTGTGTTCTGTGAAATCATCTCACAGAGTTACCGCTTTCCCCTCAAGAAGCCTTTCGCTAAGACAGTTCTTGTGGAATTGGCACAGTGATATTTGGAAGCCCACAGAGGGCTATGGTGAAAAAGGAAATATCCTCAGATGAAATCTGGAAAGAAGCTTTCTGAGAAGCTGTTTAGGGTTCTGTTAATTCATCTCACAGAGTTACATCTGTATTTCGTGGATCTCTTTGCTAGCCTTATTTCTGTGGAATCTGAGAACAGATATTTCGGACCCCTTTGAAGACTATAGCGACAAAGAAATATCCTCCGATAACAAAGAGAAAGAAGCTTTCTTAGAAACTTCTTTGTGTTCTGTGAATTCATCTCACAGAATTACAGCTTTCCCCTCAAGAAGCCTTTCACTAAGACAGTTCTTGTGGAATTGGCAAACTGATATTTGGAAGCCCTTAGAGGGCTACGGTGAAAAAGGAAATATAATCAGATGATGTCTGGAAAGAAGCTTTCTGAGAAACTGTTTAGTGTTCTGTTAATTCCACTCACAGAGTTACATCTATATTTCGTGGATCTCTTTGCTAGCCTTATTTCTGTGGAATCTGAGAACAGATATTTCGGATCCCTTTTAAGACTATAGGGCCAAAGGAACTATCCTCCGATAACAAAGAGAAAGAAGCTTTTGAGAAACTTCTTTGTGTTCTGAGAAATCATCTCACAGAGTTACAGCTTTCCCCTCAAGAAGCCTTTCACTCAGACAGTTCTTGTGGAATTGACAAAGTGATATTTGGAAGCCCATAGAGGGCTATGGTGAAAAAGGAAATATCCTCAGATGAAATCTGGAAAGAAGCTTTCTGAGAAACTGCTCTCTGATGAGTGACTTCCACTCACAGAGTTACAACTGTATTTCCTGGATCTCTTTGCTAGCCTTATTTCCGTGGAATCTGAGAACAGATATTTCGGATCTCTTTAAAGACTATAGGGCCAAAGGAAATATCCTCCGATAACAAAGAGAAAGAAGCTCTCTGAGAAACTTCTTTGTATTCTGTGAAATCATTTCACAGAGTTACAGCTTTTCCCTCAAGAAGCCTTTCGCTCAGACAGTTCTTGTGGAATTGGCAAAGTGATATTTGGAAGCCCACAGAGGGCTATGGTGAACAAGGAAATATCCTCAGATGAAATCTGGAAAGAAGCTTTCTAAGAAACTGTTCCGTGATGTGTGACTTCCACTAACAGAGTTACATCTGTATTTCGTGGATCTCTTTGCTAGCCTTATTTCTGTGGAATCTGAGAACAGATATTTCGGATCCCTTTGAAGACTATAGGGCCAAAGGAAATATCCTCAGATAACAAAGAGAAAGAATCTTTCTGAGAAACTTCTTTGTGTTCTGTGAAATCATCTCACAGAGTTACAGCTTTCCCCTCAAGAAACCTTTCGCTCAGACAGTTCTTGTGGAATTGGCAAAGTGATATTTGTAAGCCCATAGAGGGCTATGGTGAAAAAGGAAATATCCTCAGATGAAATCTGGAAAGAAGATTTCTGAGAAACTGCTCTGTGTTGTGTGACTTCCACTCAGAGAGTTACAACAGTATTTCGTGGATCTCTTTGCTAGCCTTATTTCTGTGGATTCTGAGAACTGATATTTCGGATCCCTTTGAAGACTATAGGGCCAAAGGAAATATCCTCCGATAACAAAGAGAAAGAAGCTTTCTGAGAAACTTCTTTGTGTTCTGTGAAATCATCTCACAGAGTTACAGCTTTAACCTCAAGAAGCCTTTCACTCAGACAGTTCTTGTGGAATTGGCAAAGTGATATTTGGAAGCCCAAAGAGGGCTATGGTGAATAAGGAAATATCCTCAGATGAAATCTGGAAAGAAGCTTTCTGAGAAACTTCTATGTGTTCTGTGAAATCATCTTACAGAGTTACAGCTTACCCCTCAAGAAGCCTCTGGCTCAGACAGTTCTTGTGGAATTGGCAAAGTGATATTTGGAAGCCCATAGAGGGCTATGGTGAAAAAGTAAATATCACCGATGAAATCTGGAAAGAAGCTTTCTGGGAAACTGCTAAGGGTTCTGTTAATACATCTCATAGAGTTACATCTGTATCTCGTGGATCTCTTTGCTAGCCTTATTTCTGTGGAATCTGAGAACAGATATTTCGGATCCCTTTGAAGACTATAGGGCCAAAGGAAATATCCTCCGATAACAAAGAGAAAGAAGCTTTCTTAGAAACTTCTTTGTTTTCTGTGATATCATCTCACAAAGTTACAGCTTTCCCCTCAAGAAGCCTTTCGCTAAGACATTTCTTTGGGAATTGGAAAAGTGATATTTGGAAGCCCATAGAGGGCTATGGTGAAAAAGGAAATATCCTCAGATGAAATCTGGAAAGAAGCTTTCTGAGAAACTGCTTAGTGTTCTGTTAATTCATCTCACAGACTTACATCTGTATTTCGTGGATCTCTTTGCTAGCCTATTTCTGTGGAATCTGAGAACAGATATTTCGGATCCCTTTGAAGACTATAGGGCCAAAGGAAATATCCTCCGATAACAAAGAGAAAGAAGCTTTCTTAGAAACATCTTTGTGTTCTGTGAAATCATCTCACAGAGTCACAGCTTTCCCCTCAAGAAGCCTTTCACTCAGACAGTTCTTGTGGAATTGGCAAACTGATATTTGGAAGCCCATAGAGGGCTAGGGTGAAAAAGGAAATATCCTCAGATGAAATCTGGAAAGAAGCTTTCTGAGAAACTTCTGTGATGTGTGACTTCCACTCACAGAGTTACATCTGTATTTCGTGGATCTCGTTGCTAGCCTTATTTCTGTGGAATCTGAGAACAGGTATTTCGGATCCCTTTGAAGCCTATAGGGCCAAAGGAAATATCCTGCGATTACAAAGACAAAGAAGCCTTCTGAGAAACTTCTTTGTGTTCTGTGAAATCATCTCACAGAGTTACAGCTTTCCCCTCAAGAAGCCTTTCGCTAAGAGAGTTCTTGTGGAATAGGCAAAGTGATATTTGGAAGCCCATAGAGGACTATGGTGAAAAAGGAAATATCCTCAGATGAAATCTGGAAAGAAGCTTTCTGAGAAACTGCTTAGTGTTCTGTTAATTCATCACACAGAGTTACACTTGTATTTCGTGGATCTCTTTGCTAGCCCTATTTCTGTGGAATCTGAAAACAGATATTTCAGATCCCTTTGAAGTCTATAGTGCCAAAGGAAATATCCTCCGATAACAAAGACAAAGAAGCATTCTGAGAAACTTCTTTGTGTTCTGTGAAATCATCTAAAAGAGTTACAGCTTTCCCGTCAAGAAGCCTTTCGCTCAGACAGTTCTTGTGGAATTGGCAAAGTGATATTTGGAAGCCCATAGAGGGCTATGGTGAAAAAGGAAATATCCTCAGATGAAATCTGAAAAAGCTTTCTGAGAAACTGCTCTGTGATGTGTGACTTCCACTCACAGAGTTACATCTGTATTTCGTGGATCTCTTTGCTAGCCTTATTTCTGTGGAATCTGAGAACAGATATTTCGGATCCCTTTGAAGCCTATAGGGCCAAAGGAAATATCCTGCGATAACAAAGTGAAAGAAGCTTTCTGAGAAACTTGTTTGTGTTCTGTGAAATCATCTCACAGAGTTACAGCTTTCCCCTCAAGAAGCCTTTCGCTCAGACAGTTCTTGTGGAATTTGCAAATTGATATTTGGAAGCCCATAGAGGGCTATGGTGAAAAAGGAAATATCCTCAGATGAAATCTGGAAAGAAGCTTTCTGAGAAACTGCTCCGTGATGTGTGACTTCCACTCACAGAGTTACATCTGTATTTCGTGGATCTTTTTGCTAGCCTTATTTCTGTGGAATTTGAATACAGATATTTCGGATCCCTTTGAAGACTATAGGGCGAAAGGAAATATCCTCCGATAACAAAGATTAAGAAGTTTTCTGAGAAACTTCTTTGTGTTCTTTGAAATCATTTCACAGAGTTACAGCTTTCCCCTCAAGAAGCCTTTCGCTAAGACAGTTCTTGTGGAATTGGCAAAGTGATATTTTGAAGCCCATAGAGGGCTATGGTGAAAAAGGAAATATCCTCAGATGAAATGTTAAAAGAAGCTTTCTGAGAAGCTGCTTAGTGTTCTGTTAATTCATGTAACAAAATACATCTGTATTTCGTGGATCTCTTTGCTAGCCTTATTTCTGTGGAATCTGAGAACAGATATTTCGGATCCCTTTGAAGCCTATAGGGCCAAAGGAAATATCCTGCGATAACAAAAAGAAAGAAGCTTCCTGAGAAACTTGTTTGTGTTCTTTGAAATCATCTCACAGAGTAAGAGCTTTCGCCTCAAGAAGCCTTTCGCTCATATAGTTCTGGTGGAATTGGCAAAGTGATATTTGGAAGCCCATAGAGGGCTATGGTGAAAAAGGAAATATCCTCAGATGAAAACCGAAAATAAGCTTTCTGAGAAACTGCTTAGTGTTCTGTTAATTCATCTCACAGAATTTCATCTGTATCTCCTGGATCTCTTTGCTAGCCTTATTTCTGTGGAATCTGAGAACAGATATTTCGGATCTCTTTAAAGTCTATAGGGCCGAAGGAAATATCCTCCGATAACAAAGAGAAAGAAGCTTCCTGAGAAACTACTTTGTGTTCCGAGAAATCAAGTCACAGAGTAACAGCTTTCCCCTCAAGAAGACTTTCGCTCAGACAGTTCTTGTGGAATTGGCAAAGTGATATTTGGAAGCCCATAGAGGGCTATGGTGAAAAAGGAAATATCCTCAGATGAAATGTTAAAAGAAGCTTTCTGAGAAGCTGCTTAGTGTTCTGTTAATTCATCTAACAAAATACATCTGTATTTCGTGGATCTCTTTGCTAGCCTTATTTCTGTGGAATCTGAGAACAGATATTTCGGATCCCTTTGAAGCCTATAGGGCCAAAGGAAATATCCTGCGATAACAAAAAGAAAGAAGCTTTCTGAGAAACTTGTTTGTGTTCTTTGAAATCATCTCACAGAGTAAGAGCTTTCGCCTCAAGAAGCCTTTCGCTCATATATTTCTGGTGGAATTGGCAAAGTGATATTTGGAAGCCCATAGAGGGCTATGGTGAAAAAGGAAATCTCCTCAGATGAAAACCGAAAATAAGCTTTCTGAGAAACTGCTTAGTGTTCTGTTAATTCATCTCACAGAATTTCATCTGTATCTCCTGGATCTCTTTGCTAGCCTTATTTCTGTGGAATCTGAGAACAGATATTTTGGATCTCTTTAAAGTCTATAGGGCCGAAGGAAATATCCTCCGATAACAAAGAGAAAGAAGCTTCCTGAGAAACTACTTTGTGTTCCGAGAAATCAAGTCACAGAGTAACAGCTTTCCCCTCAAGAAGACTTTCGCTCAGACAGTTCTTGTGGAATTGGCAAAGTGATATTTGGAAGCCCATAGAGGGCTATGGTGAAAAAGGAAATATCCTCAGAGAAATCTGAAAAGCAGCTTTCTGAGAAACTGCTCTGTGATGTGTGACTTCCACTCACAGAGTTACATCTGTATTTCGGGGATCTCTTTGCTAGACTTATTTCTGTGGAATCTGAGAACAGATATTTCGGATCCCTTTGAAGTCTATAGTGCCAAAGGAAATATCCTCCGATAACAAAGAGAAAGAATCTTTCTGAGAAACTTCTTTGTGTTCTGTGAAATCATCTCTCAGAGTAACAGCTTTCCCCTCAAGAAGCCTTTCGCTCAGACAGTTCTTGTGGTATTGGCAAAGTGATATTTGGAAGCCCATAGAGGGCTATGGTGAAAAGGGAAATATCCTCAGATGAAATCTGGAAAGAAGCTTTCTGAGAAACTGCTTAGTGTTCTGTTAATTCATCTCACAGAGTTACATCTGTATTTCGTCGATCTCTTAGCTAGCCTTATTTCTGTGGAATCTGAGAACAGATATTTCGGATCCCTTTTAAGACTATAGGGCCAAAGGAAATATCCTCCGATAACAAAGAAAAAGAAGCTTTCTGAGAAACTTCTTTGTGTTCTGTGAAATCATCTCAAAGAGTTACAGCTTTCCCCTAAAGAAGCCTTTCGCTAAGACAGTTCTTGTGGAATTGACAAACTGATATTTCTAAGCCCTTAGAGGGCTATGGTGAAAAAGGAAATATCCTCAGATGAAATCTGGAAAGAAGCTTTCTGAGAAACTTCTGTGACGTGTGACTTCCACTCACAGAGTTACATCTGTATTTCGTGGATCTCGTTGTTAGCCTTATTTCTGTGGAATCTGAGAACAGGTATTTCGGATCCCTTTGAAGCCTATAGGGCCAAAGGAAATATCCTGCGATAGCAAAGAGAAAGAAGCTTTCTGAGAAACTTCTTAGTGTTCTGTGAAATCATCTCACAGAGTTACAGCTTTCCCCTCAGGAAGCCTTTCGCTCAGACAGCTCTTGTGGAATTGGCAAAGAGATATTTGGAAGCCCATAGAGGGTTATGGTGAAAAAGGAAATATACTCAGATGAAATCTGGAAAGAAGCTTTCTGAGAAACTGCTTAGTGTTCTGTTAATTCATCCCACACTGTTACATCTGTATTTCGTGGATCTCTTTGCTAGCCTTATTTCTGTGGTATCTGAGAACAGATATTTTGGATCCCGTTGAAGACTATAGGGCCAAAGGAGATATCCTGCGATAACAAAGAGAAAGAAACTTTCTGAGAAACTTCTTTGTGTTCTGTGAAATCATCTCACAGACTTACAGCTTTCCCCTCAAGAAGCCTTTCGCTCAGACAGTTCTTGTGGAATTGGCAAAGTGATATTTGGAAGCCCATAGAGGGCTATGGTGAAAAAGGAAATATCCTCAAATGAAATCTGGAAAGTAGCTTTCTGAGAAACTGCTCCGTGATGGGTGACTTCCACTCACAGAGTTACATCTGTATTTCGTGGATCTTTTTGCTAGGCTTATTTCTGTGGAATCTGAATACAGATATTTCGGATCCCTTTGAAGACTATAGGGCGAAAGTAAATATCCTCCGATAACAAAGATTAAGAAGCTTTCTGAGAAACTTCTTTGTGTTCTTTGAAATCATTTCACAGAGTTACAGCTTTCCCCTCAAGAAGCCTTTCGCTAAAACAGTTCTTGTGGAATTGGCAAAGTGATATTTGGAAGCCCATAGAGGGCTATGGTGAAAAAGGAAATATCCTCAGATGAAATGTTAAAAGAAGCTTTCTGAGAAGCTGCTTAGTGTTCTGTTAATTCATCTAACAAAATACGTCTGTATTTCGTGGATCTCTTTGCTAGCCTTATTTTTGCGGAATCTGAGAACAGATATTTCGGATCCCTTTGAAGCCTATAGGGCCAAAGGAAATATCCTGCGATAACAAAAAGAAAGAAGCTTTCTGAGAAACTTCTTTGTGTTCTTTGAAATCATCTCACAGAGTAAGAGCTTTCGCCTCAAGAAGCCTTTCGCTCAGATAGTTCTTGTGGAATTGGCAAAGTGATATTTGGAAGCCCATAGAGGGCTATGGTGAAAAAGGAAATATCCTCAGATGAAAACTGGAAATAAGATTTCTGAGAAATTGCTTAGTGTTCTGTTAATTCATCTCACAGAATTACATCTGTATCTCCTGGATCTCTTTGCTAGCCTTATTTCTGTGGAATATGAGAACAGATATTTCAGATCTCTTTGAAGTCTATAGGGCCAAAGGAAATATCCTCCGATAACAAAGAGAAAGAAGCTTTCTGAGAAACTACTTTGTGTTCCGAGAAATCATGTCACAGAGTAACAGCTTTCCCCTCAAGAAGCCTTTCGCTAAGACAGTTCTTGTGGAATTGGCAAAGTGATATTTGCAAGCCCATAGAGGGCTATGGTGAAAAAGGAAATATCCTCAGAGAAATCTGGAAAGAAGCTTTCTGAGAAACTGCTCTGTGATGTGTGACTTCCACTCACAGAGTTACATCTGTATTTCGGGGATCTCTTTGCTAGACTTATTTCTGTGGAATCTGAGAACAGATATTTCGGATCCCTTTGAAGTCTATAGGGCCAAAGGTAATATCCTCCGAGAACAAAGAGAAAGAATCTTTCTGAGAAACTTCTTTGTGTTCTGTGAAATCATCTCTCAGAGTAACAGCTTTCCCCTCAAGAAGCCTTTCGCTCAGACAGTTCTTGTGGTATTGGCAAAGTGATATTTGGAAGCCCATAGAGGGCTATGGTGAAAAGGGAAATATCCTCAGATGAAATCTGGAAAGAAGCTTTCTGAGAAACTGCTTAGTGTTCTGTTAATTCATCTCACAGAGTTACATCTGTATTTCGTCGATGTCTTAGCTAGCCTTATTTCTGTGGGATCTGAGAACAGATATTTCGGATCCCTTTTAAGACTATAGGGCCAAAGGAAATATCCTCCGATAACAAAGAAAAAGAAGCTTTCTGAGAAACTTCTTTGTGTTCTGTGAAATCATCTCAAAGAGTTACAGCTTTCCCCTAAAGAAGCCTTTCGCTAAGACAGTTCTTGTGGAATTGACAAACTGATATTTCTAAGCCCTTAGAGGGCTATGGTGAAAAAGGAAATATCCTCAGATGAAATCTGGAAAGAAGCTTTCTGAGAAACTTCTGTGACGTGTGACTTCCACTCACAGAGTTACATCTGTATTTCGTGGATCTCGTTGTTAGCCTTATTTCTGTGGAATCTGAGAACAGGTATTTCGGATCCCTTTGAAGCCTATAGGGCCAAAGGAAATATCCTGCGATAGCAAAGAGAAAGAAGCTTTCTGAGAAACTTCTTAGTGTTCTGTGAAATCATCTCACAGAGTTACAGCTTTCCCCTCAGGAAGCCTTTCGCTCAGACAGCTCTTGTGGAATTGGCAAAGAGATATTTGGAAGCCCATAGAGGGTTATGGTGAAAAAGGAAATATACTCAGATGAAATCTGGAAAGAAGCTTTCTGAGAAACTGCTTAGTGTTCTGTTAATTCATCCCACACTGTTACATCTGTATTTCGTGGATCTCTTTGCTAGCCTTATTTCTGTGGTATCTGAGAACAGATATTTCTGATCCCTTTGAAGACTATAGGGCCAAAGGAAATATCCTCCGATAACAAAGAAAAAGAAGCTTTCTGAGAAACTTCTTTGTGTTATGTGAAATCATCTCAAAGAGTTACAGCTTTCCCCTAAAGAAGCCTTTCGCTAAGACAGTTCTTGTGGAATTGGCAAACTGATATTTCGAAGCCCATAGAGGGCTATGGTGAAAAAGGAAATATCCTCAGATGAAATCTGGAAAGAAGCTTTCTGAGAAACTTCTGTGACGTGTGACTTCCACTCACAGAGTTAAATCTGTATTTCGTGGATCTCGTTGCTAGCCTTATTTCTGTGGAATCTGAGAACAGGTATTTCGGATCCCTTTGAAGCCTATAGGGCCAAAGGAAATATCCTGCGATAGCAAAGAGAAAGAAGCTTTCTGAGAAACTTCTTAGTGTTCTGTGAAATCATCTCACAGAGTTACAGCTTTCCTCTCAGGAAGCCTTTCGCTCAGACAGCTCTTGTGGAATTGGCAAAGAGATATTTGGAAGCCCATAGAGGGCTACGGTGAAAAAGGAAATATCCTCAGATGAAATCTTGAAAGATGCTTTCTGAGAAACTGCTTAGTGTTCGGTTAATTCATCTCACAGAGTTACATCTGGATTTCGTGGATCTCTTTGCTAGCCTTATTTCTGTGGAATCTGAGAACAGATATTTCGGATCCCTTTGAAGACTATAGGGCCAAAGGAAATATCCTCAGATAACAAAGAGAAAGAAGCTTTCTGAGAAACTTCTTTGTGTTCTGTGAAATCATCTCAAAGAGTTACAGCTTTCGCCTCAAGAAGCCTTTCGCTCAGACAGTTCTTGTGGAATTGGCAAAGTGATATTTGGAAGCCCATAGAGGGCTATGGTGAAAAAGGAAATATCCTCAGATGAAATCTGGAAAGAAGCTTTCTGAGAAACTGCTCAGTGACGTGTGACTTCCATTTACAGAGTTACATCAGTGTTTCGTGGATCTCTTTGCTATCCTTATTTCTGTGGAATCTGAGAACAGATATTTCGGATCCCTTTGAAGACTATAGGGCCTAAGGAAATATCCTCTGATAACAAAGAGATAGAAGCTTTCTGAGAAACTTCTTTGTGTTCTTTGAAATCATCTCACACAGTAACAGCTTTCCCCTCAAGAAGCCTTTTGCTCAGACAGTTCTTGTGGAATTGGCAAAGTGATATTTGGAAGCCCATAGAGGGCTATGGTGAAAAAGGAAATATCGTCAGATGAAATCAGGAAAGAAGCTTTCTGAGAAACTGCTTAGTATTCTGTTAATTCATCCCACAGTGTTACATCTGTATTTCGTGGATATCTTTGCTAGCCTTATTTCTGTGGAATCTCAGAACAGATATTTCGGATCCCGTTGAAGACTATAGGGCCAAAGGAGATATCCTGCGATAACAAAGAGAAAGAAACTTTCTGAGAAACTTCTTTCTGTTCTGTGAAATCATCTCACAGACTTACAGCTTTCCCCTCAAAAAGCCTTTGGCTAAGACACTTCTTGTGGATTTGGCAAAGAGATATTTGGAAGCCCATAGAGGGCTACGGTGAAAAAGGAAATATCCTCAGATGAAATCTGGAAAGAAGGTTTCTGAGAAACTGCTTAGTGTTCTGTTAAGTCATCTCACAGAGTTACATCTGTATTTCGTGGATCTCTTTGCTAGCCTTATTCCTGTGGAATCTGAGAACAGATATTTCGGATCCCTTTGAAGACTATAGAGCCAAAGGAAATATCCTCCGATAACAAAGAGAAAGAAGCTTTCTGAGAAACTTCTTTCTGTTCTGTGAAATCATCTCAAAGAGTTACAGCTTTCCCCTCAAGAAGCCTTTCGCTAAGACAGTTCTTGTGGAATTGGCAAAGTGATATTTGGAAGCCCGTAGAGTTCTATGGTGAAAAAGGAAATCTCCTCAGATGAAATCTGGAAAGAAGCTTTCTGAGAAACTGTTCCGTGATGTGTGACTTCCACTAACAGAGTTACATCTGTATTTCGTGGATCTCTTTGCTAGCCTTATTTCTGTGGAATCTGAGAACAGATATTTCGGATCCCTTTGAAGACTACAGGGCCAAAGGAAATATCCTCAGATAACAAAGAGAAAGAAGCTTTCTGAGAAACATCTTTGTGTTCTGTGAAATCATCTCACAGAGTTACAGCATTCAGCTCAAGAAGCCTTTCGCTCAGACAGTTCTTGTGGAATTGGCAAAGTGATATTTTGAAGCCCATAGAGGGCTATGTTGAAAAAGGAAATATCCTCAGATGAAATCTGGAAAGAAGCTCTCTGAGAAACTGCTTAGAGTTCTGTTGATTCATCCCACAGAGTTACATCTGTATTTCGTGGATCTCTTTGCTAGCCTTCTTTCTGTGGAATTTGAGAACAGATATTTCTGATCCCTTTGAAGATTATAGGGCCAAAGGAAATATCCTCCGATAACAAAGAGAGAGAAGCTTTCTGAGAAACTTCTTTGTGTTCTGTGAAATCATCTCACAGAGTTACAGCTTTCCCCTCAAGAAGCCTTTCGCTAAGAGAGTTCCTGTGGAATAGGCAAAGTGATATTTGGAAGCCCATAGAGGGCTATGTTGAAAAAGGAAATAACCTCAGATGAAATCTGAAAAAGCTTTCTGAGAAACTGCTCTGTGATGTGTGACTTCCACTCACAGAGTTACATCTGTATTTCGTGGATCTCTTTGCTAGCCTTATTTCTGTGGAATCTGAGAACAGATATTTCGGATCCCTTTGAAGCCTATAGTGCCAAGGGAAATATCCTGCGATAACAAAGAGAATGAAGCTTTCTGAGAAACTTGTTTGTGTTCTGTGAAATCATCTCACAGAGTTACAGCTTTCCTCTCAAGAAGCCTTTCGCTCAGACAGTTCTTGTGGAATTGGCAAAGTGATATTTGGAAGCCCATAGAGGGCTATGGTGAAAAAGGAAATATCCTCAGATGAAATATGGAAAGAAGCTTTCTGAGAAACTGCTTAGTGTTCTGTTAATTTATCTCACAGAGTTACATCGGTATTTCGTGGATCTCTTTGCTAGCCTTATTTCTGTGGAATCTGAGAACAGATATTTCGGATCCCGTTGAAGACTATAGGGCCAAAGGAGATATCCTGCAAAAACTAAGAGACAGAAGCTTTCTGAGAAACTTCTTTGTGTTCTTTGAAATCATCTCACAGAGTTACAGCTTTCCCCTCAAGAAGCCTTTCGCTAAGACAGTTCTTGTGGAATTGGCAAAGTGATATTTGGAGGCCCATAGAGGGCTATGGTGAAAAAGGAAATATCCTCAGATGAAATGTGGAAAGAAGCTTTCTGAGAAACTGCTTAGTGTTCTGTTAATTCATCTCACAGAGTTACATCTGTATTTCGTGGATCTCTTTGCTAGCCTTATTTCTGTGGGATCTGAGAACAGATATTTCGGATCCCTTTGAAACAATAGGGCCAAAGGAAATATCCTCCGATAACAAAGAGAAAAAGGCTTTCTGAGAAAGTTCTTTGTGTTCCGTGAAATCATCTCACAGAGTTACAGCTTTCCACTCAAGAAGCCTTTCGCTCAGACAGTTCTTGTGGAATTGGCAAAGTGATATTTGGAAGCCCATAGAGGGCTATGGTGAAAAAGGAAATATCCTCAGATGAAACGTTAAAAGAAGCTTTCTGAGAAGCTGCATAGTGTTCTGTTAATTCATCTAACAAAATACATCTGTATTTCGTGGATCTCTTTGCTAGCCTTATTTCTGTGGAATCTGAGAACAGATATTTCGGATCCCTTTGAAGCCTATAGGGCCAAAGGAAATATCCTGCGATAACAAAAAGAAAGAAGCTTTCTGAGAAACTTCTTTGTATTCTTTGAAATCATCTCACAGAGTAAGAGATTTCCCCTCAAGAAGCCTTTCGCTCAGACAGTTCTTGTGGAATTGGCAAAGTGATATTTGGAAGCCCATAGAGGGCTATGGTGAAAAAGGAAATATCCTCAGATGAAAACTGGAAATAAGCTTTCTGAGAAACTGCTTGGTGTTCTGTTAATTCATCTCACAGAATTACATCTGTATCTCGTGGATCTCTTTGCTAGCCTTATATCTGTGGTATCTGAGAACAGATATTTCCGATCCCTTTGAAGTCTATAGGGCCAAAGGAAATATTCTCCGATAACAAAGAGAAAGAAGCTTTCAGAGAAACTACTTTGTGTTCTGTGAAATCATGTCACAGAGTAACAGCTTTCCCCTCAAGAAGCCTTTTGCTCAGACAGTTCTTGTGGAATTGGCAAAGTGATATTTGGAAACCCATAGAGGGCTATGGTGAAAAAGGAAATATCCTCAGAGAAATCTGGAAAGAAGCTTTCTGAGAAACTGCTCTGTGATGTGTGACTTCCACTCACAGAGTTACATCTGTATTTCGGGGATCTCGTTGCTAGCCTTATTTCTGTGGAATCTGAGAACAGGTATTTCGGATCCCTTTGAAGCCTATAGGGCCAAAGGAAACATCCTGCGATAGCAAAGAGAAAGAAGCTTTCTGAGAAACTTCTTAGTGTTTTGTGAAATCATCTCACAGAGTTACAGCTTTCCTCTCAAGAAGCCTTTCGCTCAGACAGCTCTTGTGGAATTGGGAAAGAGATATTTGGAAGCCCATAGAGGGCTATGGTGAAAAAGGAAATATCCTCAGATGAAATCTTGAAAGAAGCTTTCTGAGAAACTGCTTAGTGTTTGGTTAATTCATCTCACAGAGTTACATGTGTATTTCGTGCATCTCTTTGCTAGCATTATTTCTGTGGAATCTGAGAACAGATATTTCGGATCCCTTTGAAGACTATAGGGTCATAGGAAATATCCTCCGATAACAAAGAGAAAGAAGCTTTCTGAGAAACTTCTTTGTGTTCTGTGAAATCATCTCAAAGAGTTACAGCTTTCGCCTCAAGAAGCCTTTCGCTGATACAGTTCCTGTGGAATTGGCAAAGTGATATTTGGAACCCATAGAGGGCTATGGTGAAAAAGGAAATATCCTCAGATGAAATCTGTAAAGAAGCTTTCTGAGAAACTGCTCAGTGATGTGTGACTTCCATTTACACAGTTACATCAGTGTTTCGTGGATCTCTTTGCTAGCCTTATTTCTGTGGAATCTGAGAACAGATATTTCGGATCCCTTTGAAGACAATAGGGCCAAAGGAAATATCCTCTGATTACAAAGAGAAAGAAGGTTTCTGAGAAACTTCTTTGTGTTCTGTGAAATCATCTCACAGAGTTACAGCTTTCTCCTCAAGAAGCCTTTCGCTCAGAGAGTTCTTGTGGAATTGGAAAGTGATATTTGGAAGCCCATAGAGGGCTATGGTGAAAAAGGAAATATCCTCAGATGAAATCTGGAAAGAAGCTTTCTAAGAAGCTGCTTAGTGTTCTTTTAATTCATCTCACAGAGTTACATCTATATTTCGTGGATCTCTTTGCTAGCCGTATTTCTGTGGAATCTGAGAACAGATATTTCGGATCCCTTTGAAGTCTATAGGGCGAAAGGAATTATTCCCCGATAACAAAGACAAAGAAGCTTTCTAAGCAACTTCTTTGTGTTCTGTGAAATCATCTCACAGAGTAACAGCATTCCCCTCAAGAAGCCTTTCGCTAAGACAGTTGTTGTGGAATTGGCAAAGTGATATTTGGAACCCATAGAGGGCTATGGTGAAAAAGGAAATATCCTCAGATGAAATCTGGAAAGAAGCTTGCTGAGAAACTGCTCTGTGATGTGTGACTTCCACTCACAGAGTTACATCTGTATTTCGGGGATCTCTTTGCTAGCCTTATTTCTGTGGAATCTGAGAACAGATATTTCGGATCCCTTTGTAGCCTATAGGGCCAAAGGAAATATCCTGCGATAACAAAGTGAAAGAAGCTTTCTGAGAAACTCCTTTTTTTTCTGTGAAATCATCTCAAAGAGTTTCAGCTTTCCCCTCAAGAAGCCTTTTGCTACGACAGTTCTTGGGGAAATGGCAAAGTGATATTTCGAAGCCCATAGAGGGCTATGTTGAAACAGGAAATATCCTCAGATGAAATTTGGAAAGAAGCTTTCTGAGAAACTGCTTAGTGTTCTGTTAATTCATCTCACAGAGTTACATCTGCATTTCGTAGATCGCTTTGCTAGCCTTATTCCTGTGGAATCTGAGAACAGATATTTCAGATCCCTTTGAAAACTATAGGGCCAAAGGAAATATGCTCCGATAACAAAGGTAAAGAAGCTTTCTGTGAAACTACTTTGTGTTCTGTGATATCATCTCAAAGAGTTACAGCTTTCCCTTCAAGAAGCCTTTCGCTAAGACAGTTCTTGTGGAATTGGCAAAGTGATATTTGGAAGCCCATAGAGGGCTACGGTGAAAAAGGAAATATCCTCAGATGAAATCTGGAAAGAAGCTTTCTGAGAAACTGCTTAGTGTTCGGTTAATTCATCTCACAGAGTTACATCTGTATTTCGTGGATCTCTTTGCTAGCCTTATTTCTGTGGAATCTGAGAACAGATATTTCGGATCCCGTTGAAGACTATAGGGCCAAAGGAGATATCCTGCGATAACAAAGAGAGAGGAGCTTTCTGAGAAACTTCTTTGTGTTCTGTGAAATCATCTCACAGAGTTATAGCTTTCCCCTCAAGAAGCCTTTCGCTCAGACAGTTCTTGTAGAATTGGTAAAGTGATATTTGGAAGCCCATAGAGGGCTATGGTGAAAAAGGAAATATCCTCAGATGAAATCTGGAAAGAAGCTTTCTGAGAAACTGCTCAGTGTTCTGTTAATTCATCTCACAGAGTTACATCTGTATTTCGTGGATCTCTTTGTTAGCGTTATTTCTGTGGAATCTGAGAACAGATATTTCGGATTCCTTTGAAGCCTATAGGACCAAAGGAAATATCCTGCGATAACAAAGTGAAAAAAGCTTTCTTAGAAACTTCTTTGTGTTCTGTGAAATCGTCTCACAGAGTTACAGCTTTTATCTCAAGAAGCCTTTCGCTCAGACAGTTCTTGTGGAATTGGCAAATTGATATTTAGACGGCCATAGAGGGCTATGGTGAAAAAGGAAATATCCTCAGATGAAATCGGAAAGAAGCTTTCTGAGAAACTGCTTAGTGTTCGGTTAATTCATCTCACAGAGTTACATCTGTATTTCGTGGATCTCTTTGCTAGCCTTATTTCTGTCGAATCTGAGAACAGATATTTCGGATCCCTTTGAAGACTATAGGGTCAAAGGAAATATCCTCCGATAACAAAGAGAAAGAAGCTTCCTGGGAAACTTCTTTGTGTTCTGTGAAATCATCTAAAAGAGTTACAGCTTTCCCCTCAAGAAGCCTTTCGCTCAGACAGTTCTTGTGGAATTGGCAAAGTGATATTTGGAAGCCCACAGAGGGCTATGGTGAAAAAGGAAATATCCTCAGATGAAATATGGAAAGAAGCTTTCTGAGAAACTGCTTAGTGTTCTGTTAATTTATCTCACAGAGTTACATCGGTATTTCGTGGATCTCTTTGCTAGCCTTATTTCTGTGGAATCTGAGAACAGATATTTTGGATCCCGTTGAAGACTATAGGGCCAAAGGAGATATCCTGCAATAACTAAGAGACAGAAGCTTTCTGAGAAACTTCTTTGTGTTCTTTGAAATCATCTCACAGAGTTACAGCTTTCCCCTCAAGAAGCCTTTCGCTAAGACAGTTCTTGTGGAATTGGCAAAGTGATATTTGGAGGCCCATAGAGGGCTATGGTGAAAAAGGAAATATCCTCAGATGAAATGTGGAAAGAAGCTTTCTGAGAAACTGCTTAGTGTTCTGTTAATTCAACTCACAGAGTTACATCTGTATTTCGTGGATCTCTTTGCTAGCCTTATTTCTGTGGGATCTGAGAACAGATATTTCGGATCCCTTTGAAGACAATAGGGCCAAAGGAAATATCCTCCGATAACAAAGAGAAAAAAGCTTTCTGAGAAAGTTCTTTGTGTTCCGTGAAATCATCTCACAGAGTTACAGCTTTCCCCTCAAGAAGCCTTTCGCTCAGACAGTTCTTGTGGAATTGGCAAAGTGATATTTGGAAGCCCATAGAGGGCTATGGTGAAAAAGGAAATATCCTCAGATGAAACGTTAAAAGAAGCTTTCTGAGAAGCTGCATAGTGTTCTGTTAATTCATCTAACAAAATACATCTGTATTTCGTGGATCTCTTTGCTAGCCTTATTTCTGTGGAATCTGAGAACAGATATTTCGGATCCCTTTGAAGCCTATAGGGCCAAAGTAAATACCCTGCGATAACAAAAAGAAAGAAGCTTACTGAGAAACTTCTTTGTATTCTTTGAAATCATCTCACAGAGTAAGAGATTTCCCCTCAAGAAGCCTTTCGCTCAGACAGTTCTTGTGGAATTGGCAAAGTGATATTTGCAAGCCCATAGAGGGCTATGGTGAAAAAGGAAATATCCTCAGATGAAAACTGGAAATAAGCTTTCTGAGAAACTGCTTGGTGTTCTGTTAATTCATCTCACAGAATTACATCTGTATCTCGTGGATCTCTTTGCTAGCCTTATATCTGTGGTATCTGAGAACAGATATTTCGGATCCCTTTGAAGTCTATAGGGCCAAAGGAAATATTCTCCGAAACAAAGAGAAAGAAGCTTTCAGAGAAACTACTTTGTGTTCTGTGAAATCATGTCACAGAGTAACAGCTTTCCCCTCAAGAAGCCTTTTGCTCAGACAGTTCTTGTGGAATTGGCAAAGTGATATTTGGAAACCCATAGAGGGCTATGGTGAAAAAGGAAATATCCTCAGAGAAATCTGGAAAGAAGCTTTCTGAGAAACTGCTCTGTGATGTGTGACTTCCACTCACAGAGTTACATCTGTATTTCGGGGATCTCGTTGCTAGCCTTATTTCTGTGGAATCTGAGAACAGGTATTTCGGATCCCTTTGAAGCCTATAGGACCAAAGGAAACATCCTGCGATAGCAAAGAGAAAGAAGCTTTCTGAGAAACTTCTTAGTGTTTTGTGAAATCATCTCACAGAGTTACAGCTTTCCTCACAAGAAGCCTTTCGCTCAGACAGCTCTTGTGGAATTGGGAAAGAGATATTTGGAAGCCCATACAGGGCTATGGTGAAAAAGGAAATATCCTCAGATGAAATCTTGAAAGAAGCTTTCTGAGAAACTGCTTAGTGTTTGGTTAATTCATCTCACAGAGTTACATGTGTATTTCGTGCATCTCTTTGCTAGCATTATTTCTCTGGAATCTGAGAACAGATATTTCGGATCCCTTTGAAGACTATAGGGTCAAAGGAAATATCCTCCGATAACAAAGAGAAAGAAGCTTTCTGAGAAACTTCTTTGTGTTCTGTGAAATCATCTCAAAGAGTTACAGCTTTCGCCTCAAGAAGCCTTTCGCTGATACAGTTCCTGTGGAATTGGCAAAGTGATATTTGGAAGCCCATAGAGGGCTATTGTGAAAAAGGAAATATCCTCAGATGAAATCTGTAAAGAAGCTTTCTGAGAAACTGCTCAGTGATGTGTGACTTCCATTTACAGAGTTACATCACTGTTTCGTGGATCTCTTTGCTAGCCTTATTTCTGTGGAATCTGAGAACAGATATTTCGGATCCCTTTGAAGACTATAGGGCCAAAGGAAATATCCTCTGATTACAAAGAGAAAGAAGTTTTCTGAGAAAGTTCTTTGTGTTCTGTGAAATCATCTCACAGAGTTACAGCTTTCTCCGCAAGAAGCCTTTCGCTCAGAGAGTTCTTGTGGAATTGGAAAGTGATATTTGGAAGCCCATTGAGGGCTATGGTGAAAAAGGAAATATCCTCAGATGAAATCTGGAAAGAAGCTTTCTAAGAAGCTGCTTAGTGTTCTTTTAATTCATCTCACAGAGTTACATCTATATTTCGTGGATCTCTTTGCTAGCCGTATTTCTGTGGAATCTGAGAACAGATATTTCGGATCCCTTTGAAGTCTATAGGGCTAAAGGAAATATTCCCCGATAACAAAGACAAAGAAGCTTTCTAAGCAACTTCTTTGTGTTCTGTGAAATCATCTCACAGAGTAACAGCATTCCCCTCAAGAAGCCTTTCGCTAAGACAGTTGTTTTGGAATTGGCAAAGTGATATTTGGAACCCATAGAGGGCTATGGTGAAAAAGGAAATATCCTCAGATGAAATCTGGAAAGAAGTTTGCTGAGAAACTGCTCTGTGATGTGTGACTTCCACTCACAGAGTTACATCTGTATTTCGGGGATCTCTTTGCTAGCCTTATTTCTGTGGAATCTGAGAACAGATATTTCGGATCCCTTTGTAGCCTATAGGGCCAAAGGAAATATCCTGCGATAACAAAGTGAAAGAAGCTTTCTGAGAAACTCCTTTTTTTTCTGTGAAATCATCTCAAAGAGTTACAGCTTTCCCCTCAAGAAGCCTTTTGCTACGACAGTTCTTGGGGAAATGGCAAAGTGATATTTCGAAGCCCATAGCGGGCTATGTTGAAACAGGAAATATCCTCAGATGAAATTTGGAAAGATGCTTTCTGAGAAACTGCTTAGTGTTCTGTTAATTCATCTCACAGAGTTACATCTGCATTTCGTAGATCGCTTTGCTAGCCTTATTCCTGTGGAATCTGAGAACAGATATTTCGGATCCCTTTGAAAACTATAGGGCCAAAGGAAATATGCTCCGATAACAAAGGTAAAGAAGCTTTCTGTGAAACTATTTTGTGTTCTGTGATATCATCTCAAAGAGTTACAGCTTTCCCTTCAAGAAGCCTTTCGCTAAGACAGTTCTTGTGGAATTGGCAAAGTGATATTTGGAAGCCCATAGAGGGCTACGGTGAAAAAGGAAATATCCTCAGATGAAATCTGGAAAGAAGCTTTCTGAGAAACTGCTTAGTGTTCGGTTAATTCATCTCACAGAGTTACATCTGTATTTCGTGGATCTCTTTGCTAGCCTTATTTCTGTGGAATCTGAGAACAGATATTTCGGATCCCGTTGAAGACTATAGGGCCAAAGGAGATATCCTGCGATAACAAAGACAGAGGAGCTTTCTGAGAAACTTCTTTGTGTTCTGTGAAATCATCTCACAGAGTTATAGCTTTCCCCTCAAGAAGCCTTTCGCTCAGACAGTTCTTGTAGAATTGGTAAAGTGATATTTGGAAGCCCATAGAGGGCTATGGTGAAAAAGGAAATATCCTCAGATGAAATCTGGAAAGAAGCTTTCTGAGAAACTGCTCAGTGTTCTGTTAATTCATCTCACAGAGTTACATCTGTATTTCGTGGATCTCTTTGTTAGCGTTATTTCTGTGGAATCTGAGAACAGATATTTCGGATCCCTTTGAAGCCTATAGGACCAAAGGAAATATCCTGCGATAACAAAGTGAAAAAAGCTTTCTTAGAAACTTCTTTGTGTTCTGTGAAATCGTCTCACAGAGTTACAGCTTTTCTCTCAAGAAGCCTTTCGCTCAGACAGTTCTTGTGGAATTGGCAAATTGATATTTAGACGGCCATAGAGGGCTATGGTGAAAAAGGAAATATCCTCAGATGAAATCGGAAAGAAGCTTTCTGAGAAACTGCTTAGTGTTCGGTTAATTCATCTCACAGAGTTACATCTGTATTTCGTGGATCTCTTTGCTAGCCTTATTTCTGTCGAATCTGAGAACAGATATTTCGGATCCCTTTGAAGACTATAGGGTCAAAGGAAATATCCTCCGATAACAAAGAGAAAGAAGCTTCCTGGGAAACTTCTTTGTGTTCTGTGAAATCATCTAAAAGAGTTACAGCTTTCCCCTCAAGAAGCCTTTCGCTCAGACAGTTCTTGTGGAATTGGCAAAGTGATATTTGGAAGCCCATAGAGGGCTATGGTGAAAAAGGAAATATCCTCAGATGAAATCTGGAAAGAAGCTTTCTGAGAAACTGCTCTGTGATGTGTGACTTCCACTCACAGAGTTACATCTGTATTTCGTGGATCTCTTTGCTAGCCTTATTTGTGTGGGATCTGAGAACAGATATTTCGGATCCCTTTGAATACTATAGGGCCAATGGAAATGTCCTCCGATAAGAAAGAGAAAGAAGCTCTCTGAGAAACTTCTTTGTGTTCTGTGAAATCATCTCACAGAGTTACAGCTTTCCCCTCAAGAAGCCTTTCGCTCACACAGTTCTTGTGGAATTGGCAAAGTGATATTTGGAAGCCCAAAGAGGGCGATGGTGATAAAGGAAATATCCTCAGATGAAATCTGGAAAGAAGCTTTCTGAGAAACTGCTTAGTGTTCTGTTAATTCATCTCACAGAGTTACATCTGTATTTCGTGGATCTCTTTGCTAGCCTTATTTCTGTGGAATCTGAGAACAGATATTTCGGATCCCGTTGAAGACTATAGGGCCAAAGGAGATATCCTGCTATAATTAAGAGAAAGAAGCTTTCTGAGAAACTTCTGTGTGTTCTGTGAAATCATCTCACAGAGTTACAGCATTCCCCTCAGGAAGCCTTTCGCTAAGACAGTTCTTGTGGAATTGGCAAAGTGATATTTGGAATCCCATAGAAGGCTAAGGTGAAAAAGGAAATATCCTCAGATGAAATCTGGAAAGAAGCTTTCTGAGAAACTGCTTAGTGTTCTGTCAATTCATCTCAGAGAGTTACATCTGTATTTCCTGGATCTCTTTGCTAGCCTTATTTCAGTGGAATCTGAGAAAAGATATTTCGGATCCCCTTGAACACTATAGGGCCAAAGGAAATATCCTGCGATAACAAACAGAAAGAAGATTTCTGAGAAACTTCTTTGTGTTCTGTGAAATCATCTCACAGAGTTACAGCTTTCCCCTCAAAGAGCCTTTGGCTAAGACAGTTCTTGTGGAATTGGCAAAGTGATATTTGGAGGCCCATAGAGGGCTATGGTGAAAAAGGAAATATCCTCAGATGAAATCTGGAAAGAAGCTTTCTGAGAAGCTGCTTAGTGTTCTCTTAATTCATCTCACAGAGTTACATCTGTATTTCGTGGATCTCTTTGCTAGCCTTATTTCTGTGGAATCTGAGAACAGATATTTCGGATCCCTTTGAAGTCTATAGGCCAAAGGAAATATCCTCCGATAACAAAGAGAAAGAAGCTTTCTGAGAAACTTCTTTGTGTTCTGTGTAATCATCTCACAGAGCAACAGCTTTCCCCTTAAGAAGCCTTTCGCTTAGACAGTTCTTGTGGAATTGGCAAAGTGATATTTGGAAGCCCATAGAAAGCTATGGTGTAAAAGGAAATATCCTCAGATGAAATCTGGAAAGAATCTTTCTGAGAAACTGCTCTGTGATGTGTGACTTCCACTCACAGAGTTACATCTGTATTTCGTGGATCTCTTTGCTAGTCTTATTTCTGTGGAATCTGAGAACAGGTATTCCGGATCCCTTTGAAGCCTATAGGGCCAAGGGAAATATCCTGCGATAACAAAGAGAAAGAAGCTTTCTGAGAAACTTCTTTCTCTTCTGTGAAATCATCTCACAGAGTTACAGCTTTCCTCTCAAGAAGCCTTTCGCTCAGACATCTCTTGTGGAATTGGCAAAGAGATATTTGGAAGCCCATAGAGAGCTATGGTGAAAAAGGAAATATCCTCAGATGAAATCTGGAAGGAAGCTTTCTGAGAAACTGCTTAGTGTTCCGTTAATTCATCTCACAAAGTAACATCTGTGTTTCGTGGATCTCTTTGCTAGCCTTATTTCTGTGGAATCTGAGAACAGATATTTCGGATCCCTTTGAAGACTACAGGGTCAAAGGAAATATCCTCCGATAACAAAGAGAAAGAAGCATTCTGAGAAACTTCTTTGTGTTCTGTGAAATCATCTCAAAGAGTTACAGCTTTCCCCTCAAGAAGCCTTTCGCTCAGACAGTTCTTGTGGAATTGGCAAAGTGATATTTGGAAGCCCCTAGAGGGCTATGGTGAAAAGGGAAATATCCTCAGATGAAATCTGGAAAGAAGCTTTCTGAGAAACTGCTCAGTGATGTGTGACTTCCATTCACAGAGTTACATCTGTATTTCGTGGATGTCTTTGCTAGCCTTATTTCTGTGGAATCTGAGAACAGATATTTCGGATCCCTTTGAAGACTATAGGGCCAAAGGAGATATCCTGCGATAACAAAGAGAAAGAAGCTTTCTGAGAAACTTCTTTGTGTTCTGTGAAATCATCTCACAGAGTTACAGCTTTCCCCTCAAGAAGCCTTTCGCTCAGACAGTTCTTGTGGAATTGGCAAAGTGATATTTGGAAGCCCATAGAGGGCTATGGTGAAAAAGGAAATATCCTCAGTTGAAATCTGGAAAGAAGCTTTCTGAGAAACTGCTCTGTGATGTGTGACTTCCACTCACAGAGTTACATCTGTATTTCGTGGATCTCTTTGCTAGCCTTATTTCTGTGGAATCTGAGAACAGATATTTCGGATCCCTTTGAAGCCTATAGGACCAAAGGAAACATCCTGCGATAATAAAGTGAAAAAAGCTTTCTGAGAAACTTCTTTGTGTTCTGTGAAATCGTCTCACAGAGTTACAGCTTTTCTCTCAAGAAGCCTTTCCTTCAGACAGTTCTTGTGGAATTGGCAAATTGATATTTAGAAGCCCGTAGAGGGCTATGGTGTAAAAGGAAACATCCTCAGTTGAAATCTGGAAAGAAACTTTCTGAGAAACTGCTCTGTGATGTGTGACTTCCACTCACGGAGTTACATCTGTATTTCGTGGATCTCTTTGCTAGCCTTATTTCTGTGGAATCTGAATACATATATTTCGGAACCCTTTAAAGACTATAGGGCCAAAGGAAATATCCTCTGATAACAAAGAATAAGAAGCTTTCTGAGAAACTTCTTTGTGTTCTGTGAAATCATCTCACAGAGTTACAGCATTCCGCTCAAGAAGCCTTTCGCTAAGACAGTTCTTGTGGAATTGGCAAAGTGATATTTTGAAGCCCATAGAGGGCTATGGTGAAAAAGGAAATATCCTCAGATGAAATCTGGAAAGAAGCTTTCTGAGAAGCTGTTAGTGTTCTGTTAATTCATCTCACAGAGTTACATCTGTATTTCGTGGATCTCTTTGCTAGCCTTATTTCTGTGGAATCTGAGAACAGATATTTCGGATCCCTTTGAAGACTATAGGGCCAAAGGAGATATCCTGCGATAACAAAGAGAAAGAAGCTTTCTGAGAAACTTCTTTGTGTTCTGTGAAATCATCTCACAGAGTTACAGCTTTCCCCTCAAGAAGCGTTTCGCTCAGACAGTTCTTGTGGAATTGGCAAAGTGATATTTGGAAGCCCATAGAGGGCTATGGTGAAAAAGGAAATATCCTCAGATGAAATCTGGAAAGAAGCTTTCTGAGAAACTGCTCTGTGATGTGTGACTTCAACTCACAGAGTTACATCTGTATTTCGTGGATCTCTTTGCTAGCCTTATTTCTGTGGAATCTGAAAACAGATATTTCGGATCCCTTTGAAGCCTATGGTGCCCAAGGAAATATCCTGCGATAACAAAGTGAAAGAAGCTTTCTCAGAAACTTCTTTGTGTTCTGTGAAATCTTCTCGCAGAGTTACAGCTTTCCTCTCAAGAACCCGTTCGCTCAGACAGTTCTTGTGGAATTGGCAAAGTGATATTTGGAAGCCCATAGAGGGCTATGGTGAAAAAGGAAATATTCTCAGATGAAATCTGGAAAGAAGCTTTCTGAGAAACTGCTTAGTGTTCTGTTAATTCATCTCACCGAGTTACATCTTTATTTCGTGGATTTCTTTGCTAGCCTTATTTCTGTGGAATCTGAGAACAGATATTTCGGATCCCGTTGAGGACTATAGGGCCAAAGGAGATATCCTGCGATAACAAAGAGAAAGAAGCTTTCTGAGAAACTGCTCTGTGATGTGTGACTTCCACTCACAGAGTTACATCTGTATTTCGTGGATCTCTTTGCTAGCCTTATTTCTGTGGAATCTGAGAACAAATATTTCGGATCCCTTTGAAGGCTATAGGTCCAGTGGAATTATCCTCCGATAACAAAGAGAAAGAAGCTTTCTGAGAAACTTCTTTGTGTTCTGTGAAATCATCCCACAGATTTACAGCTTTCCCCTCAAGAAACCTTTCGCTAAGACAGTTATTGTGGAATTGGCAAAGTGATATTTGGAAGCCCTTAGATGGCTATGGTGAAAAAGGAAATATCCTCAGATGAAATCTGGAAAGAAGCTTTCTGAGAAACTGCTCTGTGATGTGTGACTTCCACTCACAGAGTTACATCTGTATTTCGTGGATCTCTTTGCTAGCCTTATTTCTGTGGAATCTGAGAACAGATATTTCGGATCCCTTTGAAGACTGTAGGGCCAAAGGAAATATCCTCCGATAACAAAGAGAAAGAAGCTTTCTGAGAAACTTCTTTGTGTTCTGTGAAATCATCTCACAGAGTTACAGCTTTCCCCTCAAGAAGCGTTTCGCTAAGACAGTTCTTGTGGAATTGGCAAAGTGATATTTGGAACCACTAGAGATCTATGGTGAAAAAGGAAATATCCTCAGATGAATTCTGGAAAGAAACTTTCTGAGAAACTGCTTAGGGTTCTGGTAATTCATCTCACAGAGTTACATCTGTATTTCATGGATCTCTTTACTAGCCTTATTTCTGTGGAATCTGAGAACAGATATTTCGGATCTCTTTGAAGACTACAGGGACAAAGGAAATATCCTGGGATAAAAAAGAGAAAGAAGCTTTCTGAAAAACTTCTTTGTGTTCTGTGAAATCATCTCACAGAGTTACAGCTTTCCCCTCAAGAAGCCTTTCGCTAAGACAGTTCTTGTGGAATTGGCAAAGTGATATTTGGAAGCCACTAGAGGGCTATGGTGAAAAAGGAAATATCCTCAGATAAAATCTTGAAAGAAGCATTCTGAGAAACTGCTCTGTGATGTGTGACTTCCACTCACAGAGTTACATCTGTATTTCGTTTATCTCTTTGTGAGCCTTATTTCTGTGGAATCTGAGGACAGATATTTCGGATCCCTTTGAAGACTATAGGACCAAAGGAAATATCCTCCGATAACAAAGAGAAAGAAGCTTTCTGAGAAACTTCTTTGTGTTCTGTGAAATCATCTCCCAGAGTTACAGCTTTCCCCTCAAGAAGCCATTCGCTAAGATAGTTCTTGTGGAATTGGCAAAGTGATATTTGGAAGCCCTTAGAGGGCTCTGTTGAAAAAGGAAATATCCTCGGATGAAATCTGGAAAGAAGCTATCTGAGAAACTGCTCAGTGTTCTGTTAATTCATCTCCCAGAGTTCCATCAGTATGTCGTGGATCTCCTTGCTAGCCTTATTTCTGTGGAATCTGAGAACAGATATTTCGGATCCCTTTGAAGACTATAGGGCCAAAGCAAATATCCTCCGATAACAAAGTGAAAGAAGCTTTCTGAGAAACTTCTTTGTGTTCTGTGAAAACATCTCACATAGTTACAGCTTTCCCCTCAAGAAGCCTTTCGCTAAGACAGTTCTTGTGGAATTGGCAAAGTGATATTTGGAAGACCATAGAGGGCTATGGTGAAAAAGGAAATATCCTCAGATGAAATCTGGAAAGAAGCTTTCGGAGAAACTGCTTAGTGTTCTGTTAATTCATCTCGCAGAATTACATCTGTATGTCGTGGATCTCCTTGATAGTCTTATTTTTGTGGAATCTGAGAACAGATATTTCGGATCCCTTAGAAGACTATAGGGCCAAAGGAAATAACCTCCGATAACAAAGAGAAAGAAGCTTTCTGAGAAACTTCTTTGTGTTCTGTGAAATCATCTCACAGAGTTACAGCTTTCCCCTCAAGAAGCCTTTCGCTCAGACAGTTCTTGTGGAATTGGCAAAGTGATATTTGGAAGCCCGTAGAGGGCTATGGTGAAAAAGGAAATATCCTCAGATGAAATCTAGAACTAAGCTTTCTGAGAAACTGCTCTGTGATGTGCGACTTGCACTCACAGACTTACATCCGTATTTCGTGGATCTCTTTGCTAGTCTTATTTCTGTGGAATCTGAGAACAGATATTTCGGATCCCTTTGAAGACTATAGGGCCAGCGGAAATATCCTCCGATAACAAAGAGAAAGATCTTTCTGAGAAACTTCTTTGTATTCAGTGAAATCATCTCACAGAGTTACAGCATTCTCCTCAAGAAGCCGTTCGCTAAGACAGTTCTTGTGGAATTGGCAAAGTGATATTTGGAAGACCATAGAGGGCTATGGTGAAAAAGGAAATATCCTCAGATGTAATCTGGAAAGAAGCATTCTGAGAAACTGTTCTGTGATGTGTGACTTCCACTCACAGAGTTACATCTGTATTTCGTGGATCTCTTTGCTAGCCCTATTTCTGTGGAATCTGAGAACAGATATTTCGGATATCCTTGAATTCTATAGGGCCAAAGGAAATATCCTCCGATACCAAAGAGAAAGAAGCTTTCTGAGAAATTCCTTTGTGTTCTGTGAAATCATCTCACAGAGTTTCAGTTTTCCCCTCAAGAAGCCTTTCGCTAAGACAGTTCTTGTGGAATTGGCAAAGTGATATTTGGAAGCCCTTAGAGGCCTATGGTGAAAAAGGAAACATCCTCAGATGAAATCTGGAAAGAAGCTTTCTTAGAAACTGCTCTGTGATGTGTGACTTCCACTCACAGTGTTACATCTTTATTTCGTGGATCTCTTTGCTAGCCTCATTTCTGTGGAATTGAGAACAGATATTTCGGATCCCTTTGAAGACTATAGGGCCAAAGGAAATATCCTCCGATAAGAAAGAGAAAGAAGCTTTCTGAGAAATTTCTTTGTGTTCTGTGAAATCATCTCACAGAATTACAGCCTTCCCCTCAAGAAGCCTTTCGCTAAGACAGTTCTTGTTGAATTGGCAAAGTGATATTTGGAACCACTAGAGGGCTATGGTGGAAAAGGAAATATCCTCAGATGAAATCTGGAAAGATGCTTTCTGAAAAACTGCTCTGTGATGTGTGACTTCCACTCACAGACTTACATCTCTATTTCATGGAACTCTTTGCTAGCCTTATTTCTGTGGAATCTGAGAATAGATATTTCAGATTCCTTTGAAGACTATAGGGCCAAAGGAAATAACCTCCGATAACAAAGAGAAAGAAGCTTTTTGAGAAACTTCTTTGTATTGTGTGAAATCTCGCAGAGTTACAGCTTTCCCCTCAAGAAGCCTTTCTCTAAGACACTTCTTGTGGAATTGGCAAAATGATATTTCGAAGCCCATAGGGGGCAATGGTGAAAAAGGAAATATCATCAGATGAATTCTGGAAAGAAACTTTCTGAGAAACTGCTTAGGGTTCTGTTAATTCATCTCACAGAGTTACATCTGTATTTCGTGGATCTCTTTGCTAGCCTTATTTCTGTGGAATCTGAGAACAGATAATACGGATCCCTTTGAAGAGTATAAGGCCAAAGGAAATATCCTCGGATAATAAAGAGAAAGAAGCTTTCTGAGAAACTTCTTTGTGTTCTGTGAAATCATCTCACAGAGTTACAACTTTCGCCTCAAGAAGCCTTTCGCTAAGACAGTTCTTGTGGAATTGGCAATGTGATATTTGGAAGCCCTTAGAGGGCTATGGTGAAAAAGGAAATATTGTCAGATGAAATCTGGAAAGAAGCATTCTGAGAAACTGCTCTTTGATGTGTGAATTTCACTCACAGAGTTACCTCTGTATTTCATGGATCTCTTTGCTAGCCTTATTTCTGTGGAATCTGAGAACAGATATTTCGTATCCCTTTGAAGTCCAAAGGGCCAAAGGAAATACCCTCCGATAACAAAGAGAAAGAAGCTTTCTGAAAAACTTCTTTGCGTTCTGTGAAATCATCTCACAGAGTTACAGCTTTCCCTTCAAGAAGCCTTTCGCTAAGACAGTTCTTGTGGAATTGGCAAATTGATATTTGGAACACCATAGAGGGCTATGGTGAAAAAGGAAATATCCTCAGATGAAATCTGGAAAGAAGCTTTCTGAGAAATTGCGTAGTGTTCTGTTAATTCATCTCACAGAGTTACATCTGTATTTCGTGGATCTCTTTGCTAGCCTTATTTCTGTGGAATCTGAGAACAGATATTTCGGATCCCTTTGAAGACTATAGGGCCAAAGGAAATATCCTGCGATAACAAAGAGAAAGAAGTTTTCTGAGAAACTTCTTTGTGTTCTGTGAAATCATCTCACAGAATTACAGCTTTCCCCTCAAGAAGCCTTTCGCTAAGTCAGTTCTTGTGGAATTGGCAAAGTGATATTTGGAAGCCTTAGAGGGCTATGGTGAAAAAGGAAAAATCCTCAGATGAAATCTGGAAAGATCCTTTTTGAGAAACTGCTCTGTGATGTGTGACTTCCACTCACAGACTTACATTTGTATTTCGTGGATCTCTTTGCTAGCCTTATTTCTGTGGAATCTGAGAACAGATATTTCGGATCCCTTAGAAGACTATAGGGCCAAAGGAAATATCCTCCGATATCAAAGAGAAAGAAGCTTTCTGAGAAACTTCTTTGTGTTCTGTGAAATCAGCTCACAGAGTTACAGCTTTCCCCTCAAGAAGCCTTTCGCTAGGACAGTTTTTGTGGAATTGGCAAAGGGATATTTGGAAGCCCATAGAGGGCTATGGTGAAAAAGGAAATATCCTCACATGAAATCTGGAAAGCAGCTTTCTCTGAAACTGCTTAGTGTTCTGTTAATTCATCTCACAGAGTTACATATGTATTTCGTGGATCTCTTTGCTACCCGTATTTCTGTGGAATCTGAGAACAGATATTTCGGATCTCTTTGAAGACTATAGGGCCAAAGGAAATATCCTCCGATAACAAAGAGAAAGAAGGTTTCTGAGAAACTTCTTTGTGTTCTGTGAAATCATCTCACAGAGTTACAACTTTCCCCTCAAGAAGCCTTTCGCTAAGACAGTTCTTGTGGAATTGGCAAACTGATATTTGGAAGCCCGTAGAGGTCTATGTTGAAAAAGGAAATGTCCTCAGATGAAATCTGGAAATAAACTTTCTGAGAAACTGCTTAGTGTTCTGTTAATTCATCTCGCAGAGTTTCATCTGTATGTCGTGGATCTCTTTGCTAGCCTTATTTCTGTGGAATCTGAGAACAGATATTTCGGATCCCTTTGAAGACTATAGGGCCAAAGAAATATCCTCCAATAACAAAGAGATAGAAAGTTTCTCAGAAACTTCTTTGTGTTCTGTGAATTCATCTCGCAGAGTTACAGCTTTCCCCTCCAGAAGCCTTTCGCTGAGACAGTTCTTGTGGAATTGGCAAAGTGATATTTGGAATCCCTCAGAGGGTTATGGTGAAGAAGGAAATATCCTCAGATGTAATCTGGAAAGATGCTTTCTGAGAAACTGCTCTGTGATGTGTGACTTCCACTCACAGAGTTACACCTCTATTTCATGGATCTCTTTGCTAGCCTTATTTCTGTGGAATCTGAGAACAGATATTTCGGATCCCTTTGAAGGCTATAGGGCCAAAGGAAATATCCTCCGATAACAAAGAGAAGGAAGCTTTCTGAGAAACTTCTTTGTGTTCTGTGAAATCATCTCACAGAGTTACAGCTTTCCCCTCTAGAAGCCTTTCGCTAACACAGTTCTTGTGGTATTGGCAAGTGATATTTGGAAGCCCATAGAGGGCTACGGTGAAAAAGGAAATATCCTCAGATGAAATCTGGAAAGATGCTTTCTGAGAAACTGTTTTGTGATGTGTGACTTGCACTCACAGAGTTACATTTCTATTTCATGGATCTCTTTGCTAGCCTTATTTCTGTGGAATCTGAGAACAGATGTTTCGGATCCCTTTGAAGACTATAGGGCCAAAGAAAGTATCCTCCGATAACGAAGAGAAAGAAGCTTTCTGAGAAACTTCTTTGTGTTCTGTGAAATCATCTCACAGAGTTACAGCTTTCCCCTCAAGAAGCCTTTCGCTAAGACAGTTCTTGTGGAATTGGCAAAGTGATATTTGGAAGCCCCTAGAGGGCTATGGTGAAAAAGGAAATATCCTGAGATGAAATCTGGAAAGAAGCTTCCTGAGAAACTGCTCTGTGATGTGTGACTTCCACTCACAGAGTTACATCTGTATTTCGTGGATCTCTTTGCTAGCCTTATTTCTGTGGAATCTGTGAACAGATATTTCGGATCCCTTTGAAGACTGTAGGGCCAAAGGAAATATCCTCCGATAACAAAGGGAAAGAAGCTTTCTGAGAACCTTCGTTCTGTTCTGTGAAATCATCTCAAAGAGTTAAAGCTTTCCCCTCAAGTAGACTTTCTCTAAGACAGTTCTTGAGGAGTTGGCAAAGTGATATTTGGAAGCCCATAGAGGGCTATGGTGAAAAAGGAAATATCCTCAGATGAATTCTGGAAAGAAACATTCTGAGATACTGCTCTGTCATTTGTGACTTCCACTCACAGAGTTACATCTGTATTTCGTGGATCTCTCTGCTAGCCTTATTTCTGTGGAATCTGAGAACAGATATTTCGGATCCCTTTGAAGACTCTAGGGCCAACGTAAATATCCTCTGATATCAAAGATAAAGAAGCTTTCTGAGAAACTTCTCTGTGTTCTGTGAAATCATCTCACAGAGTTACAGCTTTCCCCTCAAGAAGCCTTTCGCTAAGACAGTTCTTGTGGAATCGGCAAAGTGATATTTGTAAAACTATAGAGGGCTATGTTGAAAAAGGAAATATCCTCCGATGAAATCTGGAAAGAAGCTTTCTGAGAAAATGCTTAGCGTACTGTTAATTCATCTCTCAGAGTTACATCTGTATGTCGTGGATCTCTTTGCTAGCCTTATTTCTGTGGAATCTGAGAACAGATATTTCGGATCCCTTTGAAGAATATAGGGCGAAAGGAAATATCCTCCGATAACAAAGAGAAAGAAGCTTTCTGAGAAACTTCTTTGTGTTCTGTGAAATCATCTCACAGAGTTACAGCTTTCCACTCAAGAAGCCTTTCGCTCAGACAGTTCTTGTGGAATTGGCAAATTGATATTTGGAAGCCCATAGAGGGCTATGGTGAAAAAGGAATTATCCTCACATGAAATCTGGAAAGAAGCTTTCTGAGAAACTGCTCTGGGATGTGTGACTGCCTACTCACAGAGTTACATCTGTATTTCGTGGATCTGTTTGCTAGCCTTATTTCTGTGGAATCTGAGAACAGATATTTCGGATCCTTTTGAAGACTCTAGGGCCAAAGGAAATATCCTCCGATAACAAAGAGAAAGAAGCTTTCTGAGAAACTTCTTTGTGTTCTGTGACATCATCTCACAGAGCTACAGCTTTCCCCTCAAGAAGCCTTTCGCTAAGACAGTTTTGTGGAATTGGCAAAGTGATATTTGAAAGTCCTTAGAGGACTATGGTTAAAAAGGAAATATCCTCAGATGAAATCTGGAAAGAAGCTTTCAGAGAAATTGCTTAGTGTTCTGTTAATTCATCTCACAGAGATACATCTGTATTTCGTGGATCTCTTTGCTAGCCTTATTTCTGTGGAATCTGAGAAGAGATATTTCGGATCCCTTTGAAGACTATAGGGCCAAAGGAAATATCCTGCGATAACAAAGAGAAAGAAGCTTTCTGAGAAACTTCTTTGTGTTCTGTGAAATCATCTCACATAGTTACCGGTTTATCCTCAAGAAGCCTTTCAATCAGACAGTTCTTGTGGAATTGGCAAAGTGATATCTGGAAGCTCATAGAGGGCTATGGTGAAAAAGGAAATATCCTCAGATGAAATCTGGAAAGAAGTTTTCTCAGAAACTGCTCTGTGATGTGTGACTTCCACTCACTGAGTTACATCTGTATTTCATGGATCTCTTTGCTAGCCTTATTTCTGTGGAATCTGAGAAGAGATATATCGGATCCCTTTGAAGGCTATAGGGCCAAAGGAAATATCCTCCGATAACAAAGAGAAATAATCTTTCTGAGAAACTTCTTTGTGATTTGTGAAATCATCTCACAGAATTACGGCTTTACCCTCAAGAAGCCTTTCGCTACGACAGTTCTTGTGGAATTGGCAAAGTGATATTTGGAGGCCCATAGAGGGCTATGGTGAAAATGGAAATATCCTTATATGAAATCTGGAAAAAGCTTTCTGAGAAACTGCTCTGTGATGTGTGACTTCCACTCACAGAGTTACATCTGTAATTCGTGGATCTCTTTGCTTCCCTTATTTCTGTGGAATCTGAGAACAGATATTTCGGATCCCTTTTAAGACTATAGGGCTAAAGGAAAGATCCTCCGATAACAAAGAGAAAGAAGCTTTCTGAGAAACTTCTCTGTGTTCTGTGACATCATCTCACAGACTTACAGCTTTCCCCTAAAGAAGCCTTTCTCTAAGACAGTTCTTGTGGAATTGGCAAAGCGATATTTGGAAGTCCATAGAGGACTATGGTGAAAAAGTATATATCCTCAGATGAAATCTAGAAAGAAGCTTTCTGAGAAACTGCTCTGTGATGTGTGACTTCCACTCACAGAGTTACATCTGTACATCGTGGATCTGTTTGCTAGCCTTATTTCTTTGGAATCTGAGAACAGATATTTCGCATCCCTTTGAAGAATATAGGGCCAAATGATATATCCTCCGATGACAAAGAGAAAGAAGCGTTCTGAGAAATTTCTTTGTCTTCTGAGTAATCATCTCACAGAGTTACAGCTTTCCCGTCAAGAAGCCTTTCGCTAAGACCGTTCTTGTGGAATTGGTAAAGTGATATTTGGAAGCCCTTAGAGGGCTATGGTGAAAAAGATAATATCCTCAGCTGAAATCTGGAAAGAAACATTCTGAGAAACTGCTTAGGGTTCTGTTAATTCCTCTCATAGAATTACATCTGTATTCTGTGGATTTCTTTGCTAGCCTTATATCTGTGGAATCTGAGAACACATATTTCGGATCCCTTTGAAGACTATAGGGCCAAAGGAAATATCCTCCGATAACAAAGAGAAAGAAGATTTCTGAGAAACTGCTTAGTGTTCTGTTAATTCATCTCAAAGAGTTACATCTGTATTTCGTGGATCTCTTTGCTAGCCTTATTTCTGTGGAATCTGAGAACAGATATTTCGGATCCCATTGAAGACTACTGGGCCAAAAGAAATATCCTCGGATAACAAAGAGAAAGAAGGTTTCTGAGAAACTTCTTTGTGTTCTGTGAAATCATCTCACAGAATTACAGCCTTCCCCTCAAGAAGCCTTTCGCTAAGACAGTTCTTGTGGAATTGGCAAAGTGATATTTGGAACCACTAGAGGGCTATGGTGGAAAAGGAAATATCCTCAGATGAAATCTGGAAAGATGCTTTCTGAAAAACTGCTCTGTGATGTGTGACTTCCACTCACAGACTTACATCTCTATTTCATGGAACTCTTTGCTAGCCTTATTTCTGTGGAATCTGAGAATAGATATTTCAGATTCCTTTGAAGACTATAGGGCCAAAGGAAATAACCTCCGATAACAAAGAGAAAGAAGCTTTTTGAGAAACTTCTTTGTATTCTGTGAAATCTCGCAGAGTTACAGCTTTCCCCTCAAGAAGCCTTTCTCTAAGACACTTCTTGTGGAATTGGCAAAATGATATTTCGAAGCCCATAGGGGGCAATGGTGAAAAAGGAAATATCATCAGATGAATTCTGGAAAGAAACTTTCTGAGAAACTGCTTAGGGTTCTGTTAATTCATCTCACAGAGTTACATCTGTATTTCGTGAATCTCTTTGCTAGCCTTATTTCTGTGGAATCTGAGAACAGATAATACGGATCCCTTTGAAGACTATAAGGCCAAAGGAAATATCCTCGGATAAAAAAGAGAAAGAAGCTTTCTGAGAAACTTCTTTGTGTTCTGTGAAATCATCTCACAGAGTTACAACTTTCGCCTCAAGAAGCCTTTCGCTAAGACAGTTCTTGTGGAATTGGCAATGTGATATTTGGAAGCCCTTAGAGGGCTATGGTGAAAAAGGAAATATTGTCAGATGAAATCTGGAAAGAAGCATTCTGAGAAACTGCTCTTTGATGTGTGAATTTCACTCACAGAGTTACATCTGTATTTCATGGATCTCTTTGCTAGCCTTATTTCTGTGGAATCTGAGAACAGATATTTCGTATCCCTTTGAAGTCCAAAGGGCCAAAGGAAATACCCTCCGATAACAAAGAGAAAGAAGCTTTCTGAAAAACTTCTTTGCGTTCTGTGAAATCATCTCACAGAGTTACAGCTTTCCCTTCAAGAAGCCTTTCGCTAAGACAGTTCTTGTGGAATTGGCAAATTGATATTTGGAAGACCATAGAGGGCTATGGTGAAAAAGGAAATATCCTCAGATGAAATCTGGAAAGAAGCTTTCTGAGAAATTGCGTAGTGTTCTGTTAATTCATCTCACAGAGTTACATCTGTATTTCGTGGATCTCTTTGCTAGCCTTATTTCTGTGGAATCTGAGAACAGATATTTCGGATCCCTTTGAAGACTATAGGGCCAAAGGAAATATCCTGCGATAACAAAGAGAAAGAAGTTTTCTGAGAAACTTCTTTGTGTTCTGTGAAATCATCTCACAGAATTACAGCTTTCCCCTCAAGAAGCCTTTCGCTAAGTCAGTTCTTGTGGAATTGGCAAAGTGATATTTGGAAGCCTTAGAGGGCTATGGTGAAAAAGGAAAAATCCTCAGATGAAATCTGGAAAGATCCTTTTTGAGAAACTGCTCTGTGATGTGTGACTTCCACTCACAGACTTACATCTGTATTTCGTGGATCTCTTGGCTAGCCTTATTTCTGTGGAATCTGAGAACAGATATTTCGGATCCCTTAGAAGACTATAGGGCCAAAGGAAATATCCTCCGATATCAAAGAGAAAGAAGCTTTCTGAGAAACTTCTTTGTGTTCTGTGAAATCAGCTCACAGAGTTACAGCTTTCCCCTCAAGAAGCCTTTCGCTAAGACAGTTTTTGTGGAATTGGCAAAGTGATATTTGGAAGCCCTTAGAGGGCTATGGTGAAGAAGGAAATATCCTCAGATGAAATCTGGAAAGATGCTTTCTGAGAACCTGCTCTGTGATGTGTGACTTCCACTCACAGAGTTACATCTGTATTTCATGGATCTCTTTGCTGGCCTTATTTCTGTGGAGTCTGAGAACAGATATTTCTGATCCCTTTGAAGACTATAGGGCCAAAGGAAATATCCTCCGATAACAAAGAGAAAGAAGCTTTCTGAGAAACTTCTTTGTGTTCTGTGAAATCATCTCACAGAGTTACAGCTTTCCCCTCAAGAAGCCT
This sequence comes from Macaca fascicularis, assembly GCF_037993035.2. NCBI lineage: Eukaryota > Metazoa > Chordata > Mammalia > Primates > Cercopithecidae > Macaca > Macaca fascicularis. The sequence continues at coordinate 54,849,789 of NC_088380.1, forward strand.
TTCGCTAGGACAGTTTTTGTGGAATTGGCAAAGGGATATTTGGAAGCCCGTAGAGGGCTATGGTGAAAAAGGAAATATCCTCAAATGAAATCTGGAAAGCAGCTTTCTCTGAAACTGCTTAGTGTTCTGTTAATTCATCTCACAGAGTTACATATGTATTTCGTGGATCTCTTTGCTACCCGTATTTCTGTGGAATCTGAGAACAGATATTTCGGATCTCTTTGAAGACTATAGGGCCAAAGGAAATATCCTCCGATAACAAAGAGAAAGAAGGTTTCTGAGAAACTTCTTTGTGTTCTGTGAAATCATCTCACAGAGTTACAACTTTCCCCTTAAGAAGCCTTTCGCTAAGACAGTTCTTGTGGAATTGGCAAACTGATATTTGGAAGCCCGTAGAGGTCTATGTTGAAAAAGGAAATGTCCTCAGATGAAATCTGGAAATAAACTTTCTGAGAAACTGCTTAGTGTTCTGTTAATTCATCTCGCAGAGTTTCATCTGTATGTCGTGGATCTCTTTGCTAGCCTTATTTCTGTGGAATCTGAGAACAGATATTTCGGATCCCTTTGAAGACTATAGGGCCAAAGAAATATCCTCCAATAACAAAGAGATAGAAAGTTTCTCAGAAACTTCTTTGTGTTCTGTGAATTCATCTCACAGAGTTACAGCTTTCCCCTCCAGAAGCCTTTCGCTGAGACAGTTCTTGTGGAATTGGCAAAGTGATATTTGGAATCCCTCAGAGGGTTATGGTGAAGAAGGAAATATCCTCAGATGTAATCTGGAAAGATGCTTTCTGAGAAACTGCTCTGTGATGTGTGACTTCCACTCACAGAGTTACACCTCTATTTCATGGATCTCTTTGCTAGCCTTATTTCTGTGGAATCTGAGAACAGATATTTCGGATCCCTTTGAAGGCTATAGGGCCAAAGGAAATATCCTCCGATAACAAAGAGAAGGAAGCTTTCTGAGAAACTTCTTTGTGTTCTGTGAAATCATCTCACAGAGTTACAGCTTTCCCCTCTAGAAGCCTTTCGCTAACACAGTTCTTGTGGTATTGGCAAGTGATATTTGGAAGCCCATAGAGGGCTACGGTGAAAAAGGAAATATCCTCAGATGAAATCTGGAAAGATGCTTTCTGAGAAACTGTTTTGTGATGTGTGACTTGCACTCACAGAGTTACATTTCTATTTCATGGATCTCTTTGCTAGCCTTATTTCTGTGGAATCTGAGAACAGATGTTTCGGATCCCTTTGAAGACTATAGGGCCAAAGAAAGTATCCTCCGATAACGAAGAGAAAGAAGCTTTCTGAGAAACTTCTTTGTGTTCTGTGAAATCATCTCACAGAGTTTCAGCTTTCCCCTCAAGAAGCCTTTCGCTAAGACAGTTCTTGTGGAATTGGCAAAGTGATATTTGGAAGCCCCTAGAGGGCTATGGTGAAAAAGGAAATATCCTGAGATGAAATCTGGAAAGAAGCTTCCTGAGAAACTGCTCTGTGATGTGTGACTTCCACTCACAGAGTTACATCTGTATTTCGTGGATCTCTTTGCTAGCCTTATTTCTGTGGAATCTGTGAACAGATATTTCGGATCCCTTTGAAGACTGTAGGGCCAAAGGAAATATCCTCCGATAACAAAGGGAAAGAAGCTTTCTGAGAACCTTCGTTCTGTTCTGTGAAATCATCTCAAAGAGTTAAAGCTTTCCCCTCAAGTAGACTTTCTCTAAGACAGTTCTTGAGGAGTTGGCAAAGTGATATTTGGAAGCCCATAGAGGGCTATGGTGAAAAAGGAAATATCCTCAGATGAATTCTGGAAAGAAACATTCTGAGATACTGCTCTGTCATTTGTGACTTCCACTCACAGAGTTACATCTGTATTTCGTGGATCTCTCTGCTAGCCTTATTTCTGTGGAATCTGAGAACAGATATTTCGGATCCCTTTGAAGACTCTAGGGCCAACGGAAATATCCTCTGATATCAAAGATAAAGAAGCTTTCTGAGAAACTTCTCTGTGTTCTGTGAAATCATCTCACAGAGTTACAGCTTTCCCCTCAAGAAGCCTTTCGCTAAGACAGTTCTTGTGGAATCGGCAAAGTGATATTTGTAAAACTATAGAGGGCTATGTTGAAAAAGGAAATATCCTCCGATGAAATCTGGAAAGAAGCTTTCTGAAAAAATGCTTAGTGTACTGTTAATTCATCTCTCAGAGTAACATCTGTATGTCGTGGATCTCTTTGCTAGCCTTATTTCTGTGGAATCTGAGAACAGATATTTCGGATCCCTGTGAAGAATATAGGGCGAAAGGAAATATCCTCCGATAACAAAGAGAAAGAAGCTTTCTGCGAAACTTCTTTGTGTTCTGTGAAATCATCTCACAGAGTTACAGCTTTCCACTCAAGAAGCCTTTCGCTCAGACAGTTCTTGTGGAATTGGCAAATTGATATTTGGAAGCCCATAGAGGGCTATGGTGAAAAAGGAATTATCCTCACATGAAATCTGGAAAGAAGCTTTCTGAGAAACTGCTCTGGGATGTGTGACTGCCTACTCACAGAGTTACATCTGTATTTCGTGGATCTGTTTGCTAGCCTTATTTCTGTGGAATCTGAGAACAGATATTTCGGATCCCTTTGAAGACTCTAGGGCCAAAGGAAATATCCTCCGATAACAAAGAGAAAGAAGCTTTCTGAGAAACTTCTTTGTGTTCTGTGACATCATCTCACAGAGCTACAGCTTTCCCCTCAAGAAGCCTTTCGCTAAGACAGTTTTGTGGAATTGGCAAAGTGATATTTGAAAGTCCTTAGAGGACTATGGTGAAAAAGGAAATATCCTCAGATGAAATCTGGAAAGAAACTTTCAGAGAAATTGCTTAGTGTTCTGTTAATTCATCTCACAGAGATACATCTGTATTTCGTGGATCTCTTTGCTAGCCTTATTTCTGTGGAATCTGAGAAGAGATATTTCGGATCCCTTTGAAGACTATAGGGCCAAAGGAAATATCCTGCGATAACAAAGAGAAAGAAGCTTTCTGAGAAACTTTTTTGTGTTCTGTGAAATCATCTCACATAGTTACCGCTTTATCCTCAAGAAGCCTTTCGCTACGACAGTTCTTGTGGAATTGGCAAAGTGATATTTGGAGGCCCATAGAGGGCTATGGTGAAAATGGAAATATCCTTATATGAAATCTGGAAAAAGCTTTCTGAGAAACTGCTCTGTGATGTGTGACTTCCACTCACAGAGTTACATCTGTAATTCGTGGATCTCTTTGCTTCCCTTATTTCTGTGGAATCTGAGAACAGATATTTCGGATCCCTTTGAAGACTATAGGGCTAAAGGAAAGATCCTCCGATAACAAAGAGAAAGAAGCTTTCTGAGAAACTTCTCTGTGTTCTGTGACATCATCTCACAGACTTACAGCTTTCCCCTAAAGAAGCCTTTCTCTAAGACAGTTCTTGTGGAATTGGCAAAGCGATATTTGGAAGTCCATAGAGGACTATGGTGAAAAAGTATATATCCTCAGATGAAATCTAGAAAGAAGCTTTCTGAGAAACTGCTCTGTGATGTGTGACTTCCACTCACAGAGTTACATCTGTACATCGTGGATCTGTTTGCTAGCCTTATTTCTTTGGAATCTGAGAACAGATATTTCGCATCCCTTTGAAGAATATAGGGCCAAATGATATATCCTCCGATGACAAAGAGAAAGAAGCGTTCTGAGAAATTTCTTTGTCTTCTGAGTAATCATCTCACAGAGTTACAGCTTTCCCGTCAAGAAGCCTTTCGCTAAGACCGTTCTTGTGGAATTGGTAAAGTGATATTTGGAAGCCCTTAGAGGGCTATGGTGAAAAAGATAATATCCTCAGCTGAAATCTGGAAAGAAACATTCTGAGAAACTGCTTAGGGTTCTGTTAATTCCTCTCATAGAATTACATCTGTATTCTGTGGATTTCTTTGCTAGCCTTATATCTGTGGAATCTGAGAACACATATTTCGGATCCCTTTGAAGACTATAGGGCCAAAGGAAATATCCTCCGATAACAAAGAGAAAGAAGATTTCTGAGAAACTGCTTAGTGTTCTGTTAATTCATCTCAAAGAGTTACATCTGTATTTCGTGGATCTCTTTGCTAGCCTTATTTCTGTGGAATCTGAGAACAGATATTTCGGATCCCATTGAAGACTACTGGGCCAAAAGAAATATCCTCGGATAACAAAGAGAAAGAAGGTTTCTGAGAAACTTCTTTGTGTTCTGTGAAATCATCTCACAGAATTACAGCCTTCCCCTCAAGAAGCCTTTCGCTAAGACAGTTCTTGTGGAATTGGCAAAGTGATATTTGGAACCACTAGAGGGCTATGGTGGAAAAGGAAATATCCTCAGATGAAATCTGGAAAGATGCTTTCTGAAAAACTGCTCTGTGATGTGTGACTTCCACTCACAGACTTACATCTCTATTTCATGGAACTCTTTGCTAGCCTTATTTCTGTGGAATCTGAGAATAGATATTTCAGATTCCTTTGAAGACTATAGGGCCAAAGGAAATAACCTCCGATAACAAAGAGAAAGAAGCTTTTTGAGAAACTTCTTTGTATTCTGTGAAATCTCGCAGAGTTACAGCTTTCCCCTCAAGAAGCCTTTCTCTAAGACACTTCTTGTGGAATTGGCAAAATGATATTTCGAAGCCCATAGGGGGCAATGGTGAAAAAGGAAATATCATCAGATGAATTCTGGAAAGAAACTTTCTGAGAAACTGCTTAGGGTTCTGTTAATTCATCTCACAGAGTTACATCTGTATTTCGTGAATCTCTTTGCTAGCCTTATTTCTGTGGAATCTGAGAACAGATAATACGGATCCCTTTGAAGACTATAAGGCCAAAGGAAATATCCTCGGATAAAAAAGAGAAAGAAGCTTTCTGAGAAACTTCTTTGTGTTCTGTGAAATCATCTCACAGAGTTACAACTTTCGCCTCAAGAAGCCTTTCGCTAAGACAGTTCTTGTGGAATTGGCAATGTGATATTTGGAAGCCCTTAGAGGGCTATGGTGAAAAAGGAAATATTGTCAGATGAAATCTGGAAAGAAGCATTCTGAGAAACTGCTCTTTGATGTGTGAATTTCACTCACAGAGTTACATCTGTATTTCATGGATCTCTTTGCTAGCCTTATTTCTGTGGAATCTGAGAACAGATATTTCGTATCCCTTTGAAGTCCAAAGGGCCAAAGGAAATACCCTCCGATAACAAAGAGAAAGAAGCTTTCTGAAAAACTTCTTTGCGTTCTGTGAAATCATCTCACAGAGTTACAGCTTTCCCTTCAAGAAGCCTTTCGCTAAGACAGTTCTTGTGGAATTGGCAAATTGATATTTGGAAGACCATAGAGGGCTATGGTGAAAAAGGAAATATCCTCAGATGAAATCTGGAAAGAAGCTTTCTGAGAAATTGCGTAGTGTTCTGTTAATTCATCTCACAGAGTTACATCTGTATTTCGTGGATCTCTTTGCTAGCCTTATTTCTGTGGAATCTGAGAACAGATATTTCGGATCCCTTTGAAGACTATAGGGCCAAAGGAAATATCCTGCGATAACAAAGAGAAAGAAGTTTTCTGAGAAACTTCTTTGTGTTCTGTGAAATCATCTCACAGAATTACAGCTTTCCCCTCAAGAAGCCTTTCGCTAAGTCAGTTCTTGTGGAATTGGCAAAGTGATATTTGGAAGCCTTAGAGGGCTATGGTGAAAAAGGAAAAATCCTCAGATGAAATCTGGAAAGATCCTTTTTGAGAAACTGCTCTGTGATGTGTGACTTCCACTCACAGACTTACATCTGTATTTCGTGGATCTCTTGGCTAGCCTTATTTCTGTGGAATCTGAGAACAGATATTTCGGATCCCTTAGAAGACTATAGGGCCAAAGGAAATATCCTCCGATATCAAAGAGAAAGAAGCTTTCTGAGAAACTTCTTTGTGTTCTGTGAAATCAGCTCACAGAGTTACAGCTTTCCCCTCAAGAAGCCTTTCGCTAAGACAGTTTTTGTGGAATTGGCAAAGTGATATTTGGAAGCCCTTAGAGGGCTATGGTGAAGAAGGAAATATCCTCAGATGAAATCTGGAAAGATGCTTTCTGAGAACCTGCTCTGTGATGTGTGACTTCCACTCACAGAGTTACATCTGTATTTCATGGATCTCTTTGCTGGCCTTATTTCTGTGGAGTCTGAGAACAGATATTTCTGATCCCTTTGAAGACTATAGGGCCAAAGGAAATATCCTCCGATAACAAAGAGAAAGAAGCTTTCTGAGAAACTTCTTTGTGTTCTGTGAAATCATCTCACAGAGTTACAGCTTTCCCCTCAAGAAGCCTTTCGCTAGGACAGTTTTTGTGGAATTGGCAAAGGGATATTTGGAAGCCCGTAGAGGGCTATGGTGAAAAAGGAAATATCCTCAAATGAAATCTGGAAAGCAGCTTTCTCTGAAACTGCTTAGTGTTCTGTTAATTCATCTCACAGAGTTACATATGTATTTCGTGGATCTCTTTGCTACCCGTATTTCTGTGGAATCTGAGAACAGATATTTCGGATCTCTTTGAAGACTATAGGGCCAAAGGAAATATCCTCCGATAACAAAGAGAAAGAAGGTTTCTGAGAAACTTCTTTGTGTTCTGTGAAATCATCTCACAGAGTTACAACTTTCCCCTTAAGAAGCCTTTCGCTAAGACAGTTCTTGTGGAATTGGCAAACTGATATTTGGAAGCCCGTAGAGGTCTATGTTGAAAAAGGAAATGTCCTCAGATGAAATCTGGAAATAAACTTTCTGAGAAACTGCTTAGTGTTCTGTTAATTCATCTCGCAGAGTTTCATCTGTATGTCGTGGATCTCTTTGCTAGCCTTATTTCTGTGGAATCTGAGAACAGATATTTCGGATCCCTTTGAAGACTATAGGGCCAAAGAAATATCCTCCAATAACAAAGAGATAGAAAGTTTCTCAGAAACTTCTTTGTGTTCTGTGAATTCATCTCACAGAGTTACAGCTTTCCCCTCCAGAAGCCTTTCGCTGAGACAGTTCTTGTGGAATTGGCAAAGTGATATTTGGAATCCCTCAGAGGGTTATGGTGAAGAAGGAAATATCCTCAGATGTAATCTGGAAAGATGCTTTCTGAGAAACTGCTCTGTGATGTGTGACTTCCACTCACAGAGTTACACCTCTATTTCATGGATCTCTTTGCTAGCCTTATTTCTGTGGAATCTGAGAACAGATATTTCGGATCCCTTTGAAGGCTATAGGGCCAAAGGAAATATCCTCCGATAACAAAGAGAAGGAAGCTTTCTGAGAAACTTCTTTGTGTTCTGTGAAATCATCTCACAGAGTTACAGCTTTCCCCTCTAGAAGCCTTTCGCTAACACAGTTCTTGTGGTATTGGCAAGTGATATTTGGAAGCCCATAGAGGGCTACGGTGAAAAAGGAAATATCCTCAGATGAAATCTGGAAAGATGCTTTCTGAGAAACTGTTTTGTGATGTGTGACTTGCACTCACAGAGTTACATTTCTATTTCATGGATCTCTTTGCTAGCCTTATTTCTGTGGAATCTGAGAACAGATGTTTCGGATCCCTTTGAAGACTATAGGGCCAAAGAAAGTATCCTCCGATAACGAAGAGAAAGAAGCTTTCTGAGAAACTTCTTTGTGTTCTGTGAAATCATCTCACAGAGTTTCAGCTTTCCCCTCAAGAAGCCTTTCGCTAAGACAGTTCTTGTGGAATTGGCAAAGTGATATTTGGAAGCCCCTAGAGGGCTATGGTGAAAAAGGAAATATCCTGAGATGAAATCTGGAAAGAAGCTTCCTGAGAAACTGCTCTGTGATGTGTGACTTCCACTCACAGAGTTACATCTGTATTTCGTGGATCTCTTTGCTAGCCTTATTTCTGTGGAATCTGTGAACAGATATTTCGGATCCCTTTGAAGACTGTAGGGCCAAAGGAAATATCCTCCGATAACAAAGGGAAAGAAGCTTTCTGAGAACCTTCGTTCTGTTCTGTGAAATCATCTCAAAGAGTTAAAGCTTTCCCCTCAAGTAGACTTTCTCTAAGACAGTTCTTGAGGAGTTGGCAAAGTGATATTTGGAAGCCCATAGAGGGCTATGGTGAAAAAGGAAATATCCTCAGATGAATTCTGGAAAGAAACATTCTGAGATACTGCTCTGTCATTTGTGACTTCCACTCACAGAGTTACATCTGTATTTCGTGGATCTCTCTGCTAGCCTTATTTCTGTGGAATCTGAGAACAGATATTTCGGATCCCTTTGAAGACTCTAGGGCCAACGGAAATATCCTCTGATATCAAAGATAAAGAAGCTTTCTGAGAAACTTCTCTGTGTTCTGTGAAATCATCTCACAGAGTTACAGCTTTCCCCTCAAGAAGCCTTTCGCTAAGACAGTTCTTGTGGAATCGGCAAAGTGATATTTGTAAAACTATAGAGGGCTATGTTGAAAAAGGAAATATCCTCCGATGAAATCTGGAAAGAAGCTTTCTGAAAAAATGCTTAGTGTACTGTTAATTCATCTCTCAGAGTAACATCTGTATGTCGTGGATCTCTTTGCTAGCCTTATTTCTGTGGAATCTGAGAACAGATATTTCGGATCCCTGTGAAGAATATAGGGCGAAAGGAAATATCCTCCGATAACAAAGAGAAAGAAGCTTTCTGCGAAACTTCTTTGTGTTCTGTGAAATCATCTCACAGAGTTACAGCTTTCCACTCAAGAAGCCTTTCGCTCAGACAGTTCTTGTGGAATTGGCAAATTGATATTTGGAAGCCCATAGAGGGCTATGGTGAAAAAGGAATTATCCTCACATGAAATCTGGAAAGAAGCTTTCTGAGAAACTGCTCTGGGATGTGTGACTGCCTACTCACAGAGTTACATCTGTATTTCGTGGATCTGTTTGCTAGCCTTATTTCTGTGGAATCTGAGAACAGATATTTCGGATCCCTTTGAAGACTCTAGGGCCAAAGGAAATATCCTCCGATAACAAAGAGAAAGAAGCTTTCTGAGAAACTTCTTTGTGTTCTGTGACATCATCTCACAGAGCTACAGCTTTCCCCTCAAGAAGCCTTTCGCTAAGACAGTTTTGTGGAATTGGCAAAGTGATATTTGAAAGTCCTTAGAGGACTATGGTGAAAAAGGAAATATCCTCAGATGAAATCTGGAAAGAAACTTTCAGAGAAATTGCTTAGTGTTCTGTTAATTCATCTCACAGAGATACATCTGTATTTCGTGGATCTCTTTGCTAGCCTTATTTCTGTGGAATCTGAGAAGAGATATTTCGGATCCCTTTGAAGACTATAGGGCCAAAGGAAATATCCTGCGATAACAAAGAGAAAGAAGCTTTCTGAGAAACTTTTTTGTGTTCTGTGAAATCATCTCACATAGTTACCGCTTTATCCTCAAGAAGCCTTTCGCTACGACAGTTCTTGTGGAATTGGCAAAGTGATATTTGGAGGCCCATAGAGGGCTATGGTGAAAATGGAAATATCCTTATATGAAATCTGGAAAAAGCTTTCTGAGAAACTGCTCTGTGATGTGTGACTTCCACTCACAGAGTTACATCTGTAATTCGTGGATCTCTTTGCTTCCCTTATTTCTGTGGAATCTGAGAACAGATATTTCGGATCCCTTTGAAGACTATAGGGCTAAAGGAAAGATCCTCCGATAACAAAGAGAAAGAAGCTTTCTGAGAAACTTCTCTGTGTTCTGTGACATCATCTCACAGACTTACAGCTTTCCCCTAAAGAAGCCTTTCTCTAAGACAGTTCTTGTGGAATTGGCAAAGCGATATTTGGAAGTCCATAGAGGACTATGGTGAAAAAGTATATATCCTCAGATGAAATCTAGAAAGAAGCTTTCTGAGAAACTGCTCTGTGATGTGTGACTTCCACTCACAGAGTTACATCTGTACATCGTGGATCTGTTTGCTAGCCTTATTTCTTTGGAATCTGAGAACAGATATTTCGCATCCCTTTGAAGAATATAGGGCCAAATGATATATCCTCCGATGACAAAGAGAAAGAAGCGTTCTGAGAAATTTCTTTGTCTTCTGAGTAATCATCTCACAGAGTTACAGCTTTCCCGTCAAGAAGCCTTTCGCTAAGACCGTTCTTGTGGAATTGGTAAAGTGATATTTGGAAGCCCTTAGAGGGCTATGGTGAAAAAGATAATATCCTCAGCTGAAATCTGGAAAGAAACATTCTGAGAAACTGCTTAGGGTTCTGTTAATTCCTCTCATAGAATTACATCTGTATTCTGTGGATTTCTTTGCTAGCCTTATATCTGTGGAATCTGAGAACACATATTTCGGATCCCTTTGAAGACTATAGGGCCAAAGGAAATATCCTCCGATAACAAAGAGAAAGAAGATTTCTGAGAAACTGCTTAGTGTTCTGTTAATTCATCTCAAAGAGTTACATCTGTATTTCGTGGATCTCTTTGCTAGCCTTATTTCTGTGGAATCTGAGAACAGATATTTCGGATCCCATTGAAGACTACTGGGCCAAAAGAAATATCCTCGGATAACAAAGAGAAAGAAGGTTTCTGAGAAACTTCTTTGTGTTCTGTGAAATCATCTCACAGAATTACAGCCTTCCCCTCAAGAAGCCTTTCGCTAAGACAGTTCTTGTGGAATTGGCAAAGTGACATTTCGAAGTACATAGAAGGCTATGGTGAAAAAGGAAATATCCTCAGATGAAAACTGGAAAGAAACTTTCTGAGAAACTGCTTAGTGTTCTGTTAATTCATCTCATAGAGTTACATCTGTATTTTGTGGTTCTCTTTGCTAGCCTTATTTCTGTGGAAACTGACAACAGATATTTCGGATCCCTTTGAAGACTATAGGGCCAAAGGAAATATCCTCCGATAACAAAGAGAAAGAAGCTTTCTGAGAAACTTCTTTGTGTTCTGTGAAATCATCTCACATAGTTACCGCTTTATCCTCAAGAAGCCTTTCAATCAGACAGTTCTTGTGGAATGGTCAAAGTGATATTTGGAACCCCTTAGAGGGCTATGGTGAAAAAGGAAATAGTCTCAGATGAAATCTGGAAAGAAGTTTTCTGAGAAACTGCTCTGTGATGTGTGACTTCCACTCACAGTGTTACATCTGTATTTCGGGGATCTCTTTGCTAGCCTTATTTCTGTGGAATCTGAGAACTGATATTTCGGATCCCTTTGAAGACTATTGGGCCAAAGGATATATCCTCCGATAACAAAGAGAAAGAAGGTTTCTGAGAAACTTCTTTGTGTTCTGTGAAACCATCTCACAGAGTTACAGCTTTCCCCTCAAGAAGCATTTCGCTAATACAGTTCTTGTGGAATTGGCAAAGTGATATTTGGAAGCCGATAAAGGACTATGGCAAAAAAGGAAATATACTCAGATGAAATCTGGAAAGAAGCTTTCTGAGAAACTGCTCTGTGATGTGTGACTTCCACACACGGAGTTACATCTGTATTTCGTGCATCTCTTTGCCAGCCTTATTTCTGTGGAATCTGAGAACAGATATTCGGATTCCTTTGAAGACTATAGGGCCAAAAGAAATATCCTCTGATAACAAAGAGAAAGAAGCGTTCTGAGAAACTTGTTTGTGTTCTGTGAAATCATCTCATAGACTTACAGCTTCCCCTCTAGTAGCCTTTCGCTTAGACAGCTCTTGTGGAATTGGCAAAGTGATATTTGGAAGCACATAGAGGGCTATGGTGAAAAAGGAAATATCCTCAGATGAAATCTGGAAAGAACCTCTCTGAGAAATTGCTTCGTGTTCTGTTAATTCATCTCACAGAGTTACATCTGTATTTCGTGGATCTCTTTGCTAGCCTTATTTCTGTGGAATCTGAGAACAGATATTTCGGATCCCTTTGAAGACTATACGGCCAAAGGAAATATCCTCCGATAACAAAGAATAAGAAGCTTTCTGAGAAACTTCTTTGTGTTCTGTGAAATCATCTCACAGAGTTACAGCTTTCCCCTCAAGAAGCCTTTCACTCAGACAGTTCTTGTGGAATTTGCAAAGTGATATTTGGAAGCCCATAGAGGGCTATTGTGAAAAAGGAAATATCCTCAGATGAAATCTGGAAAGAGGCTTTCTGAGAAACTGTTTAGTGTTCTGTTAATTCATCTCACAGAGTTACATCTGTATTTCGTGGATATCTTTGCTAGCCTTATTTCTGTGGAATCTGAGAACAGATATTTCGAATCCCTTTGAAGACTATGGGGCCAAAGGTAATATCATGCGATAACAAAGAGAAAGAAGCTTTCTGAGAAACTTCTTTGTGTTCTGTGAAATCATCTAACAGAGGTACAGCTTTCCCCTCAAGAAGCCTTTCTCTAAGACAGTTCTTGTGGAATTTGCAAAGTGATATTTGGAATCCCATAGAGGGGTATGGTGAAAAAGGAAAAATCCTCAGATGAAATCTGGAAAGAAGCTTTCTGAGAAACTGCTCTGTGATGTGTGACTTCCACTCACAGAGTTACATCTGTGTTTCGTGAATCTCTTTGCTAACCTTATTTTGTGGAATCTGAGAACAGATATTTCGGATCCCTTTGAATACTCTGGGGCCAAAGGAAATATCCGCCGATAACAAAGAGAAAGAAGCTTTCTGAGAAACTAGTTTGTGTTCTGTGAAATCATCTCACAGAGTTTCAGCATTCCCCTCAAGAAGCCTTTCGCTCAGACAGTTCCTGCGGAATTGGCAAAGTGATATTTGGAACCCACAGAGGGCTATGGTGAAAAAGGAAATATCCTCAGATGAAATCTGGAGAGAAGCATTCTGAGAAACTGCTTAGTGTTCTGTTGATTCATCTCACAGAGTTACATCTGTATGTCGTGGATCTCTTTGCTAGCCTTATTTCTGTGGAATCTGAGAACAGATATTTCGGATCTCTTTGAAGACTATAGTGCCTAAGGAAATATCCTCCGATAGCAAAGAGAAAGAAGCTTTCTGAGAAACTCCTTTGTGTTCTGTGAAATCATCTCCCAGAGTTACAGCTTTCCCCTCCAGAAACCTTTCGCTCAGACAGTTCTTGTGGAATTGGCAAAGTGATATTTGGAAGCCCATAGAGGGCTATGGTGAAAAAGGAAATATCCTCAGATGAAATCTGGAAAGAGGCTTTCTGAGAAACTGTTTAGTGTTCTGTTAATTCATCTCACAGAGTTACATGTGTATTTCGTAGATCTCTTTGCTAGCCTTATATCTGTGGAATCTGAGAACAGATATTTCGGATCCCTTTGAAGACTCAAGGGCCAAAGGAAATATCCTCCGATAACAAAGAGAAAGAAGCTTTCTGAGAAACTACTTTGTGTTCTGTGAAATCATCTCACAGAGTTACAGCTTTCCCCTCAAGAAGCCTTTCGCTAAGATAGTTCTTGTGGAATTGGCAAGGTGATATTTGGAAGGCCATAGACGGCTATGGTGAAAAAGGAAATATCCTCAGATGAAATCTGGAAAGAAGCTTTCTGAGAAACTGCTCTGTGATGTCTGACTTCCACTCACAGAGATACATCTGTATTTCGTTGATCTCTTTGCTAGTCTTATTTCTGTGGAATCTGAGAACAGATATTTCGGATCCCTTTGAAGACTATGGGGCCAAAGGAAATATCCCCCGAAAACAAAGAGAAAGAAACTTTCTGAGAAACTTCTTTGTGTTCTGTGAAATCATCTCACAGAGTTACAGCTATCCCCTCAAGAAGCCTTTCGCTCAGACAGTTCTTGTGGAATTGGCAAAGTGATATTTGGAAGCCCTTAGGGACCTGTGGTGAAAAAGGAAATATCCTCAGATGAAATCTGGAAAGAAGCCTTTTGAGAAACGGCTTAGTGTTCTGTTAATTCAACTCACAGAGTTACATCTGTACTTCCTGGATCTCTTTGCTAGCCTTATTTCTGTGGAATCTGAGAACAGATATTTCGGATCCTTTGAAGACTCCAGGGCCAAAGGAAATATCCTCCGATAACAAAGAGAAAGAAGCTTTCTGAGAAACTTCTTTGTGTTCTGTGAAATCACCTCACAGAGTTACAGCTTTCCCCTCAAAAAGACTTTCGCTAAGACAGTTCCTGTGGAATTGGCAAAGTGATATTTGGAAGCCCATAGAGGGCTATGATGAAAAAGGAAATATCCTCTGATGAAATCTGGAAAGAAGCTTTCTGAGAAAATGCTCTGTGATGTGTGACTTCCACTCACAGAGTTACATCTGTACTTCGTGGATCTCTTTGCTAGCCTTATTTCTGTGGAATCTGAGAACAGATATTTCGGATCCCTTTGAAGACTATGGGGCCAAAGGAAATATCCTCCGAAAACAAAGAGAAAGAAGCTTTCTGAGAAACTTCTTTGTGTTCTATGAAATCATCTCACAGAGTTACAGCTTTCTCTTCAAGAAGCCTTTCGCTCAGACAGTTCTTGTGGAATTGGCAAAGTGATATTTGGAAGCCCATAGAGGGCTATGGTGAAAAAGGAAATATCATCAGATGAAATCTGGAAAGAAGCTTTCTGAGAAAATGCTTAGTGTTCTGTTAATTCATCTCACAGAGTTACATGTGTATTTCGTGGATCTCTTTGCTAGCCTTATTTCTGTGGAATCTGAGAACAGATATTTTAGATCCCTTTGAAGACTATAGGGCCACAGGAAATATCCTCCGATAACAAAGAGAAAGAAGCTTTCTGAGAAACTTCTTTGTGTTCTGTGAAATCATCTCACAGAGTTACAGCTTTCCCCTCAAGAAGCCTTTCCCTCAGACAGTTGTTGTGGAATTGGCAAAGTGATATTTGGAAGCCCCTAGAGATCTATGGTGAAAAAGGAAATATCCTCAGATGAAATCTGGAAAGAAGCTTTCTGAGATACTGCTTAGTGTTTTGCTAATTCACCACACAGAGTTACATCTGTATTTCGTGGATCTCTTTGCTAGCCTTATTTCTGTGGAATCTGAGAAGAGATATTTCGGATCCCTTTGAAGACTATAGGGCCGAAGGAAATATACTCCGATAACAAAGAGAAAGAAGCTTTCTGAGAAACTTCTTTGTGTTCTGTGAATTCATCTCACGGAGTTACAGCTTTCCCCTCAACAAGCCTTTCGCTAAGACAGTTCCTGTGGAATGGCAAAGTGATATTTGGAATCCCATAGAGGGGTATGGTGAAAAAGGAAAAATCCTCAGATGAAATCTGGAAAGAAGCTTTCTGAGAAACTGCTCTGTGATGTGTGACTTCCACTCACAGATTTACATCTGTATTTCGTGGATCTCTTTTCTAGCCTTATTTTGTGGAATCTGAGAACAGATATTTCGGATCCATTTGAAGACTATAGGGCCAAAGGTAATATCCTCCGATAACAAAGAGAAAGAAACTTTCTGAGAAACTTCTTTGTGTTCTGTGAAATCACCTCACAGAGTTACAGCTTTCCCCTCAAGAAGCCTTTCGCTCAGATAGTTCTTGTGGAATTTACAAAGTGATATTTGGAAGCCCTTAGAGACCTATGGTGAAAACGGAAATATCCTCAGATAAAATCTGGAAAGAAGCCTTCTGAGAAACTGCTTAGTGTTCTGTTAATTCATTTCACAGAGTTACATGTGTATTTCGTGGATCTCTTTGCTAGCGTTTTTTCTGTGGAATCTGAGAACAGATATTTCGGATCCCTTTCAAGACCATAGGGCCAAAGGAAGTATCCTCCGATAACAAAGAGAAAGAAGCTTTCTGTGAAACTTCTTTGTGTTCTGTGAAATCATCTGACAGAGTTACAGCTTTCCCCTCCAGAAGCCTTTCGCTCAGACAGTTCTTGTGTAATTGGGAAACTGATATTTGGAAGCCCCTAGAGGGCTAGGGTGAAAAAGGAAATATCCTCAGATGAAACCTGGAAACAAGCTTTCTGAGAAATTGCTTCGTGTTCTGTTAATTAATCTCACAGAGTTACATCTGTATTTCGTGGATCTCTTATTTCTGATAGCCTTATTTCTGTGGAAAATCAGAACAGATATTTCGGATCCCTTTGAAGACTATAGGGCCAAAGGAAATATCCTCCGATAACAAAGAGAAAGAAGCTTTCTGAGAAACTTCTTTTTGTTTTGTGAAATCATCTCACAGAGTTACAGCTTTCGTCTCAATATGTCTTTCATTAAGAAAGTTCTTGTGGAATTGGCAAAGTGATATTTGGAAGCCCATAGAGGGCTATGCTGAAAAAGGAAATATCCTCAGATGAAATCTGGAAAGAAGCTTTCTGAGAAACTGCTTAGTGTTCTGTTAATTCATTTCACAGAGTTACATCTGTATTTCGTGGATCTCTTTGCTAGCCTTATTTCTGTGGAATCTGAGAAAAGATATTTCGGATCCCTTTGAAGACTATAGGGCCAAAATAAATATCCTCCGATAACAAAGAGGAAGAAGCTTTCTGAGAAACTTCTTTGTGTTTGGTGAAATCATCTCACAGAGTTACAGCTTTCCCCTCAAGAAGCCTTTCGCTAAGACAGTTCTTGTGGAATTGGCAAGGTGATATATGGAAGCCCACAGAGGGCTATGGTGAAAAAGGAAATATCCTCAGATGAAATCTGGAAGAAGATTTCTGAGAAACTGCTCTGTGAAGTGTGACTTCCACTCACAGAGTTACATCTGTATTTCGTGGATCTCTTTGCTAGCCTTATTTCTTTGGAATCTGAGAACAGATATTTGGGATCCCTTTGAAGACTATAGGGCCAAAGGAAATATCCTCCGATAAGAAAGGAAAAGAAGCTTTCTGAGAAACTTTTGTGTTCTGTGAAATCAGCTCACAGAGTTACAGCTTTCCTCTCAAGAAGACTTTCGCTAAGACAGTTCGTGTGGAATTAGCAAAGTGATATTTGGAAGCCCACAGAGGGCTACGGTGAAAAAGGAAATATACTCAGATGAAATCTGGAAAGAAGCTTTCTGAGAAACTGCTTAGTGTTCTGTTAATTCATCTCACAGAGTTACAGCTTTCCCCTCCAGAAGCCTTTCGCTAAGACAGTTCTTGTGGAATTTTCAAAGTGATATTTGGAAGCCCATAGGGGCCTATGGTGAAAAAGGAAGTATCCTCAGTTGAAATCTGGAAAGAAGCTTTCTGAGAAACTGCTTAGTGTTCTGTTAATTCATCTCACAGAGTTACATCTGTGTTTCGTGGATCTCTTTGCTAGCCTTATTTCTGTGGAATCTGAAAACAGATATTTCGGATCCCTTTGAAGACTATAGGGCCAAAGGAAATATCCTCCCATAACAAAGAGAAAGAAGCTTTCTGAGAAACTTCTTTGTGTTATGTGAAATATTCTCACAGAGTTACAGCTTTCCCCTCAAGAAGCCTTTCGCTAAGACAGTTCTTGTGGAATTGGCAAAGTGCTATATGGAAGCCCATAGAGGGCTATGGTGAAAAAGGAAATATCCTCAGATGAAATCTGGAAAGAAGCTTTCTGAGAAACTGCTCTGTGATGTGTGACTTCCACTCACAGAGTTACATCTGTATTTCGTGGATCTCTTTGCTAGCCTTATTTCTGTGGAATCAGAGAACAGATATTTCGGATCCCTTTGGAGACTCTAGGGCCAAAGGAAATATCCTCCGATAACAAAGAGAAAGAAGCCTTCTGAGAAACTTCTTTGTGTTCTGTGAAATCATCTCACAGAGTTACAGCTTTCCCCTCAAGAAGACGTTCGCTAAGACAGTTCTTGTGGAATTGGCAAAGTGATATTGGAAGCCCATAGAGGGCTATGGGGAAAAAGGAAGTATCCTCAGATGAAATCTGGAAAGAAGATTTCTAAGAAACTTCTTAGTGTTATGTTAATTCATCTCACAGAGTTTCATCTGCATTTCGTGGATCTCATTGCTAGCCTTATTTCTGTGGAATCTGAGAAGAGATATTTCGGATCCCTTTGAAGACTATAGGGCCAAGGGAAATATCCTCCGATAAAAAACAGAAAGAGGCTTTCTGAGAAACTTCTTTGTGTTTTCTAAAATCATCTCACGGAGTTACAGCTTTCCCCTAAAGAAACCTTTCGCTAAGACAGTTCTTGTGGAATTGGCAAAGTGATATTTGGAAGCCCTTAGCGGGCTATGGTGAAAAAGGAAATATCCTCAAATGAAATCTGGAAAGAAGCTTTCTGAGAAACTGCTTAGTGTTCTGTTAATTCATCTCACAGAGTTACATCTGCATTTCGTGGATCTCTTTGCTAGCCTTATTTCTGTGGAATCTGAGAACAGATATTTCGGATACCTTGGAAGACTATAGGGCCAAAGGAATATCCTCCGATAACAAAGAGAAAGAAGCTTTCTGAGAAACTTCTTTGTGTTCTGTGAAATCAGCTTACAGAGATACAGCTTTCCCCTCAAGAAGCCTTTCGCTCAGACAGTTCTTGTGGAATTGGTAAAGTGATATTTGGAAGCCCTTAGAGGGGCATGGTGAAAAAGGAAATATCCTCAGATGAAATCTGGAAAGAAGCTTTCTGAGAAACTGCTCTGTGATGTGTGACTTCCACTCACAGAGTTACATCTGTATTTCGTGGATCTCTTTGCTAGCCTTATTTCTGTGGAATCTGAGAACAGATATTTCGGATCCCTTTGAAGACTATTGGGCCAAAGGAAATATCCTCCGATAACAAAGAGAAAGAAGCTTTCTGAGAAACTTCTTTGTGTTCTGTGAAATCATCTCACAGAGTTACAGCTTTCCCCTCAAGAAGCCTTTCGCTAAGACAGTTCTTGTGGAATTGGCAAGGTGATATATGGAAGCCCATAGAGGGCTATGGTGAAAAAGGTAATATCCTCAGATGAAATCTGGAAGGAAGCTTACTGAGAAACTACTGTGAGATGTGTGACTTCCACTCACAGAGTTACATCTGTATTTCGTGGATCTCTTTGCTAGCCTTATTTCTGTGGAATCTGAGAACAGATATTTCGGATCCTTTTGAAGTCTATAGGCTCAAAGGAAATATCCTCCGATAACAAAGCGAAAGAAGCTTTCTGAGAAACTTCTTTGTGTTCTGTGAAATCATCTCACAGAGTTACAGCTTTCCGCTAAAGAAGCTTTCGCTAAGACAGTTCTTGTGGAATTGGCAAAGTGATATTTGGAATCCCATAGAGGGCTATCGTGAAAAAGGAAATATCCTCTGATGAAATCTGGAAAGAAGATTTCTCAGAAACTGCTTAGTGTTCTGTTAATTCATCTCACAGAGTTACATCTGCATTTCGTGGATCAATTTGCTAGCCTTATTTCTCTGGAATCTGGGAACAGATATTTCGTATCCCTTTGAAGACTATAGGGCCAAAGGAAATATCCTCCGATAATAAAGAGAGGGAAGATTTCTGAGAAATTTCTTTGTGTTCTGTGAAATCATCTCACAGCGTTACAGCTTTTCCCTCAAGCAGCCTTTCGCTAAGACAGTTCTTGTGGAATTGGCAAAGTGATATTTGGAAGCCCGTAGAGGGCTATGGTGAAAAAGGAAATATCCTCAGATGAAATCTGGAAAGAAGCTTTCTGAGAAACTGCTGAGTGTTCTGTTAATTCATCTCACAGAGGTACATCTCTATTTCGCGGATCTCTTTGCTAGCCTTATTTCTGTGGAATCTGAGAACAGATATTGTGGATCCCTTTGAAGACTATAGGGCCAAAGGAAATATCCTCCGCTAACAAAGAGAAAGAAGCTTTGTGAGAAACGTATTTGTGTTCTGTGAAATCATCTAACAGAGTTACAGCGTACCCCTCAAGAAGACTTTCACTAAGACAGTTCTTGTGGAATTGGCAAAGTGATATTTGGAAGACCTTAGAGGGCAATGGTGGAAAACGAAATATCCACAGATGAAATCTGGAAAGAAGCTTTCTGAGAAACTGCTCTGTGATGTGTGACTTCCACTCACAGAGTTACATCTGTATTTCGTGAATCTCTTTGGTATCCTTAATTCTGTGGAATCTGAGAACAGATATTTCGGATCCCCTTGAAGACTACAGGGCCAAAGGAAATATCCTCCGATAACAATGAGAAAGAAGCTTTCTGAGAAACTTTTTGTGTTCTGTGAAATCATCTCACAGAGTTACAGCTTTCCCCTCAAGAAGCTTTTCGCTAAGACAGTTCTTGTGGAATTGGCAAAGTGATATTTGGAAGCCGATAGAGTTCTATCGTGAAAAAGGAAATATCCTCTGATGAAATCTGGAAAGAAGCTTTCTGAGAAACTGCTCTGTGATGTGTGACTTCCACTCAAAGAGTTACATCTGTATTTCGTGGATCTCTTTGCTAGCCTTACTTCTGTGGAATCTGAGAACAGATATTTCGGATCGCTTTGAAGACTATAGGGCCAAAGGAAATATCCTCCGATAACAAAGAGAAAGAAGCTTTGTGAGAAACTTCTTTGTGTTCTGTGAAATCATCTCACAGAGTTACACCTTTCCCCTCAAGAAGCCTTTCGCTAAGACAGTTGTTGTGGAATTGGCAAAGTGATATTGGAAGCCCATAGAGGGTTATGGTGAAAAAAGAAGTATCCTCAGATGAAATCTGGAAAGAAGATTTCTGAGAAAATGCTTAGTGTTCTGTTAATTCATCTCACAGAGTTACATCTGTATTTCATGGATCTCTTTGCTATACTTATTTCTGTGGAATCTGAGAACGGATATTTCGAATCCCTTTGAAGAGTGTAGGGCCAAAGGAAATATCCTCCGATAACAAAGAGAAAGAAGCTTTCTGAGAAACTTCTTTGTGTTCTGTGAAATCATGTCACAGAGATACACTTTTACCCTCAAGAAGACTTTCGCTAAGACAGTTCTTTTGGAATTGGCAAAGTGATATTTGGAAGCCCATAGAGGGCTATGGTGAAAAAGGAAATATCCTCAGATGAAATCTGTAAAGAATCTTTCTGAGAAACTGCTTAGTGTTCTGCTAATTCATCTCACAGAGTTACATCTGTATTTCGTGGATCTCTTTGCTAGCCTTATTTCTGTGGAATCTGAGAACAGATATTTCGGATCCCTTTGAAGACTATAGGGCCAAAGGAAATAAACTCCGATAAGAAAGAGAAAGAAGCTTTCTGAGAAACTTCTTTGTGTTCTGTGAAATCATCTCACAGAGTTAGAGCTTTCCTTTCTAGAAGCCTTTCGCTAAGACAGTTCTTTTTGAATTGGCAAAGTGATATTTGGAAGCCCATAGAGGGCAATGGTGAAAAAGGAAATATCCACAGATGAAATCAGGAAAGAAGCTTTCTGAGAAACTGCTCTGTGATTTGTGACTGCCACTCACAGAGTTACATCTGTATTTCGTGGATCTCTTTGCTAGCTTATTTCTGTGGAATCTGAGCACAGATATTTCAGATCCCTTTGAAAACTATAGGGCCAAAGGAAATATCTTGCGATAACAAAGAGAAAGAAGCTTTCTGAGAAACTTCTTTGTGTTCTGTGAAATCATCTCACAGAGTTACAGCTTTCAGCTCAAGAAGCCTTTCGCTAAGATAGTTCTTGTGGAATTGGCAAAGTGATATTTGGAAGCCCATAGAGGGCTAAGGTGAAAAAGGAAATATCCTCAGATGAAATCTGTAAAGAAGCTTTCTGAGAAACTGCTTAGTTTTCTGTTAATTCATCTCACAGAGTTACATCTGTATTTCGTGGATCTCTTTGCTAGCCTTATTTCTGTGGAATCTGAGAACAGATATTTCGGATCCCTTTAAAGACTATAGGGCCAAAGGAAATAAACTCCGATAACAAAGAGAAAGAAGCTTTCTGAGAAACTTCTTTGTGTTCTGTGAAATCATCTCACAGAGTTACAGCTTTCCCCTCAAGAAGCCTTTAGTTAAGACAGTTCTTTTTGAATTGGCAAAGTGATATTTGGAAGCCCAGAGAGGGCTATGGTGAAAAAGGAAATATCCTCAGATGAAATCAGGAAAGAAGCTTTCTGAGAAACTGCTCTGTGATTTGTGACTGCCACTCACAGAGTTACATCTGTATTTCGTGGATCTCTTTGCTAGCCTTATTTCTGTGGAATCTGAGCACAGATATTTCAGATCCCTTTGAAAACTATAGGGCCAAAGGAAATATCTTGCGATAACAAAGAGAAAGAAGCTTTCTGAGAAACTTCTTTGTGTTCTGTGAAATCATCTCACAGAGTTACAGCTTTCAGCTCAAGAAGCCTTTCGCTAAGATAGTTCTTGTGGAATTGGCAAAATGATATTTGGAAGCCCATAGAGGGCTATGGTGAAAAAGGAATTATCCTCAGATGAAATCTGTAAAGAAGCTTTCTGAGAAACTGCTTAGTGTTCTGTTAATTCATCTCACAGAGTTACATCTGTATTTCGTGGATCTCTTTGCTAGCCTTATTTCTGTGGAATCTGAGAACAGATATTTCGGATCCCTTTGAAGACTATAGGGCCAAAGGAAATATCCTCCGATAACAAAGAGAAAGAAGCTTTCTGAGAAACTTCTTTGTGTTCTGCGAAATCATCTCACAGAGTTAGAGCTTTCCTTTCTAGAAGCCTTTCGCTAAGACAGTTCTTTTTGAATTGGCAAAGTGATATTTGGAAGCCCATAGAGGGCAATGGTGAAAAAGGAAATATCCTCAGATGAAATCAGGAAAGAAGCTTTCTGAGAAACTGCTCTGTGATTTGTGACTGCCACTCACAGAGTTACATCTGTATTTCGTGGATCTCTTTGCTAGCCTTATTTCTGTGGAATCTGAGCACAGATATTTCAGATCCCTTTGAAAACTATAGGGCCAAAGGAAATATCTTGCGATAACAAAGAGAAAGAAGCTTTCTGAGAAACTTCTTTGTGTTCTGTGAAATCATCTCACAGAGTTACAGCTTTCAGCTCAAGAAGCCTTTCGCTAAGATAGTTCTTGTGGAATTGGCAAAGTGATATTTGGAAGCCCATAGAGGGCTATGGTGAAAAAGGAAATATCCTCAGATGAAATTTGGAAAGAAGCTTTCTGAGAAACTGCTCTGTGATGTGTGACTTCCACTCACAGAGTTACATCTGTATTTCGTGTATCTCTTTGCTAGCCTTATTTCTGTGGAATCTGAGAACAGATATTTCGGATCCCTTAGAAGAATGTAGCGCCAAAGGAAATATCCTCCGATAACAAAGAGAAAGAAGATTTCTGAGAAACTTCTTTGTGTTCTGTGAAATCATCTCACAGAGTTACAGCTTTCCCCTCAAGAAGCGTTTCGCTAAGACAGTTCTTGTGGAATTGGCAAAGTGATATTGGAAGCCCATAGAGGGCTATGGGGAAAAAGGAAGTATCCTCAGATGAAATCTGGAAACAAGATTTCTAAGAAACTTCTTAGTGTTATGTTAATTCATCTCACAGAGTTTCGTCTGTATTTCGTGGATCTCTTTGCTAGCCTTATTTCTGTGGAATCAGAGAACAGATATTTCGGATCCCTTTGAAGACCCTAGGGCCAAAGGAAATATCCTCCGATAACAAAGAGAAAGAAGCTTTCTGAGAAACTTCTTTGTGTTCTGTGAAATCATCTCACAGAGTTACAGCTTTCCCCTCAAGAAGCCTTTCGCTAAGGCAGTTCTTGTGGAATTGGCAAAGTGATATATGGAAGCCCATAGAGGGCTATGGTGAAAAAGGAAATATCCTCAGATGAAATCAGGAAAGAATCTTTCTGAGAAACTGCTCTGTGATGTGTGACTTCCACTCACAGAGTTACATCTTTATTTCGTGGATCTCTTTGCTAGCCTTATTTCTGTGGAATCTGAATACAGATATTTCGGATCCCTTTGAAGAGTATAGGGCCAAAGTAAATATCCTCCGATAACAAACAGAAAGAAGCTTTTGAGAAACTTCTTTGTGTTCTGTGAAATCATCTCAAAGAGATACAGCTTTAACCGCAAGAAGCCTTTCGCTAAGACAGTTCTTGTGGAATTGGCAAAGTGATATTTGGAAGCCCTTAGAGGGCTATGGTGAAAAAGGAAATATCCTCAGATGAAATCTGGAAAGAAGCTTTCGGAGAAACTGCTTAGTGTTCTGTTAATTCATCTTACATAGTTACATCTGTATTTCGTGGATCTCTTTGCTAGCTTTATTTCTGTGGAATCTGAGAACAGATATTTCGGATCCCTTTGAAGACTATAGGCCAAAGTAAATATCCTCCGATAACAAAGAGAAAGAAGCTTTCTGAGAAACTTCTTTCTGTTCTGTTAAATCATCTCACAGAGTTACAGCTTTCCCCTCAAGAAGCCTTTCGCTAAGACAGTTCTTGTGGAATTGGCAAAGTGACATTTGGAAGCCCATAGGGGATATGGTGAAAAAGGAAATATCCTCAGATGAAATCTGGAAAGAAGCTTTCTCAGAAACTGCTCTGTGATGTTGGACTTCCACTCACAGAGTTATATCTGTGTATCGTGGATCTCTTTGCTAGCTTCATTTCTGTGGAATCTGAGAACAGATATTTCGGATCCCTTTGAAGACTATAGGGCCAAAGAAAATATCCTCCGATAACAAAGACAAAGAAGCTGAGAAATTTCTTTGTGTTCTGTGAAATAATCTCACAGAGTTACAGATTTCCCCTCAAGAAGCCTTTCGCTTAGACAGTTCTTGTGGAATTGGCAAAGTGATATTTGGAAGCCCATAGAGGGCTATGGTGAAAAAGGAAATATCCTCAGATGAAATGTAAAGAAGCTTTCTGAGAAACTGCTTAGTGTTCTGTTAATTCATCTCACAGAGTTACATCTGTATTTCGTGGATCTCTTTGCTAGCCTTATTTCTGTGGAATCAGAGAATAGATATTTCGGATCACTTTGAAGACTATAGGGCCAAAGGAAATATCCTCCGATAACAAAGAGAAAGAAGCTTTCTGAGAAACTTCTTCGTGTTCTGTGAAATCATCTCACAGAGTTACAGCTTTCCCCTCAAGAAGCCTTTCGCTAAGACAGTTCTTGTGGAATTGGCAAAGTGATATTTGGAAGCCCTTAGATGGTTGTGGTGAAAAAGGAAACATCCTCAGATGAAATATGGAAAGAAGCTTTCTGAGAAACTGCTTTGTGATGGATGACTTCCACTCACAGAGTTACATCTGTATTTCGTGGATCTCTTTGCTGGCCTTATTTCTCTGGAATCTGAGAACAGATATTTCGGATCCCTTTGAATACTATAGGGTCAAAGGAAATATCCTCCGTTAACAAAGAGAAAGAAGCTTTCTGAGAAACTTCTTTGTGTTCTGTGATATCATCTCGCAGAGTTACAGCTTTCCCCTCAAGAAGACTTTCTCTAAGACAGTTCTTGTGGAATTGGCAGAATCACTTTTGGAAGCGCATAGAGGGATATGGTGAAAAAGGAAATATCCTCAGATGAAATCTGGAAAGAAGCTTTCTGAGAAACTGCGTAGTGTTCTGTTAATTCATCTCACAGAGTTACATCTGCATTTCGTGGATCTCTTTGCTAGCTTTATTTCTGTGGAATCTGAGGACAGATATTTCCGATCCCTTTGAAGACTATAGGGCCAAAGGAACTATCCTCCGATAACAAAGAGAAAGAAGCTTTCTGAGAAACTTCTTTGTGTTCTCTGAAAACATCTCACAGAGTTACAGCTTTCCCCTCAAGAAGCCTTTCGCTAAGACAGTTCTTGTGGAATTGGCAAAGTGATATTTGGAAGCCCATGGAGGGCTATGGTGAAAAAGGAAATATCCTCACATGAAATCTGGAAAGAAGCTTTCTGAGAAACTGCTCTGTGATGTGTGACTTCCACTCACAGAGTTAAATCTGTATTTCGTTGATCTCTTTGCTAGCCTTATTTCTGTCGAATCTGAAAACAGATATTTCGGATCCCTTTGAAGACTAAAGGGCCAAAGGAAATATCCTCCGATAACAAAGAATAAGAAGTTTTCTGAGAAACTTCTTCGTGCTCTGTGAAACCATCTCACAGAGTTACAGCTTTCCCCTCAAGAAGCCTTTCGCTAAGACAGTTCTTGTGGAATTGGCAAAGTGATATTTGGAAGCCCATAGAGGGCTATGGTGAAAAAGGAAATATCCTCAGATGAAATCTGGACAGAAGGTTTCTGGGAAACTGCTTACTGTTCTGTTAATTTACCTCACAGAGTTACATCTGTATTT
The DNA here is from genome assembly GCF_037993035.2 of Macaca fascicularis. Lineage (NCBI taxonomy): Eukaryota > Metazoa > Chordata > Mammalia > Primates > Cercopithecidae > Macaca > Macaca fascicularis. The sequence goes on from NC_088380.1 coordinate 54,875,814, forward strand.
CGTGGATCTCTTCGCTAGCCTTATTTCTGTGGAATCTGAGAACTGATATTTCGGATCCCTTTGAAGACTATAGGGCCAAAGGAAATATCCTCCGATAACAAAGAGAAAGAAGCTTTCTGAGAAACTTCTTTGTGTTCTGTGAAATCACCTCACAGAGTTACAGCTTTCCCCTCAACAATCCTTTCGCTAAGACAGTTCTTGTGGAATTGGCAAAGTGATATTTGGAAGCCCATAGAGGGCTATGGTGAAAAAGGAAATATCCTCAGATGAAATCTGGAAAGAAGCTTTCTGACAAACTGCTCTGTGATGTGTGACTTCCACTCACAGAGTTACATCTGCATTTCGTGGATCTCTTTGCTAGCCTTATTTCTGTCGAATCTGAGAACCGATATTTCGGATCCCTTTGAAGACTATAGGGCCAAAGGAAATATCCTCCGATAAAAAAGAGAAAGAAGCTTTCTGAGAAACTTCTTTGTGTTCTGTGAAATCACCACACAGAGTTACAAGTTTCCCCTCAAGAAGCCTTTCGCTCAGACAGTTCTTGTGCAATTGGCAAAGTGATATTTGGAAGCCCATAGAGGGCTATGGTGAAAAAGGAAATATCCTCAGATGATATCTGGAAAGAAGCTTTCTGAGAAACTGCTTACTGTTCTGTTAATTCATCTCACAGAGTTACATCTGTATTTCCTGGATCTCTTTGCTAGTCTTATTTCTGTGGAATCTGAGAACAGATATTTCGGATCCCTTTGAAGACTATAGGGCCAAAGGAACTATCCTCCGATAACAAAGAGAAAGAAGCTTTCTGAGAAACTTCTTTGTGTTCTGTGAAATCATCTCACAGAGTTACAGCTTTCCCCTCAAGAAGCCTTTCGCTAAGACAGTTCTTGTGGTATTGGCAAAGTGATATTTGGAAGCCCATAGAGGGCTCTGTTGAAAAAGGAAATATCCTCAGATGAAATCTGGAAAGAAGCTTTCTGAGAAACTGCTCTGTTATGTGTGACTTCCACTCACAGAGTTACATTTGCATTTCGTGGATCTCTTTGCTAGCCTTATATCTGTGGAATCTGAGAACAGATATTTCGGATCCCTTTGAAGACTATAGGGCCAAAGGAAATATCCTCCGATAAGAAAGAGAAAGAAGCTTTCTGAGAAACTTCTTTGTGTTCTGTGAAATCACCTCACAGAGTTACAGGTTTCCCCTCAATAAGCCTTTAGCTAAGACAGTTCTTGTGGAATTGCCAAAGTGATGTTTGGAAGTCCATAGAGGGCTATGTTGAAAAAGGAAATATCCTCAGATGATATCTGGAAAGAAGCTTTCTGAGAAACTGATTAGTGTTCTGTTAATTCATCTCACAGAGTTACATCTGTATTTCGTTAATCTCTTTGCTAGATTTATTTCTTCGGAATCTGAGAACAGATATTTCGGATGCCTTTGAAGACTATAGGGCCAAAGGAAATATCCTCCGATAACAAAGAGAAAGAAGCTTTCTGAGAAACTTCTTTGCGTTCTGTGAAATCACCTCACAGAGTTACAGGTTTCACCTCAAGAAGCCTTTCGCTAAGACAGTTCTTGTGGAATTGGCAAAGTGATATTTGAAAGCCCATAGAGGGCTACGGTGAAAAAAAAAATATCCTCAGATGAAATATGGAAAGAAGCTTTCTGAGAAACTGCTTCGTGTTCTGTTAATTCACCTCACAGAGTTACATCTGTATTTCATGTATCTCTTTGCTTGCCTTATTTCTGTGGAATCTGAGAACAGATATTTCGGATCCCTTTGAAGACTATAGGGCCAAAGGAAATATCCTCCGATAACAAAGAGAAAGAAGCTTTATGAGAAACTTCTTTGTGTTCTGTGAAATCATCTCACAGAGTTACAGCTTTCCCCTCAAGAAGCCTTTCAGTAAGACAGTTCTTGTGGAATTGGCAAAGTGATATTTGGAAGCCCATAGAGGAGTATGGTGAAAAAGGAAATATCCTCAGATGAAATCTGGAAAGAAGCTTTCTGAGAAACTGCTTACTGTTCTGTTAATTCATCTCACAGAGTTACGTCTGTATTTCGTGGATCTCTTTCCTAGCCTTATTTCTGTGGAATCTGAGAACAGATATTTCGGATCCCTTTGAAGACTATAGGGCCAAAGGAAATAGCCTCCGATAACAAAGAGAAAGAAGCTTTCTGAGAAAGTAATTTGTATTCTGTGAAATCATCTCACTGAGTTTCAGCTTTCCCCTCAAGAAGCCTTTCACTAAGACAGTTCTTGTGGAATTGGTAAAGTGGTAATTGGAAGCCCTTAGAGGGCTATGGTGAAAAAGGAAATATCCTCAGATGAAATCTGGAAAGAAGCTTTCTGAGAAACTGCTCTGTGATGTGTGACTTCCGCTCACAGAGTTAAATCTGTATTTCGTTGATCTCTTTGCTAGCCTTATTTCTGTCGAATCTGAAAACAGATATTTCGGATCCCTTTGAAGACTATAGGGCCAAAGGAAATATCCTCCGATAACAAAGAGAAAGAAGCTTTCTGAGAAACTTCTTTGTGTTCTGTGAAATCATCTCACAGAGTTACAGCTTTCCCCTCAAGAAGCCTTTCACTAAGACAGTTCTTGTGGAATTGGCAAAGTGATATTTGGAAGCCCATAGTGGGCTATGGTGAAAAAGGAAATATCCTCAGATGAAATCTGGAAAGAAGCTTTCTGAGAAACTGCTTAGTGTTCTGTTAATTCATCTCACAGAGATACATCTGTATTTCGTGTATCTCTTTGCTAGCCTTATTTATGTGGAATCTGAGAACAGATATTTCGGATCCCATTGAAGAATATAGGGCCATAGGAAATATCCTGCGATAACAAAGAGTAAGAAGCTTACTGAGAAACTTTTTTTTGTTCTGTGAAATCATCTCAAAGAGTTACAGCTTTCCCCTCAAGAAGCCTTTCGCTAAGACTGTTCTTGTGGAATTGGCAAAGAGATATTTGGAAGCCCATAGAGGGCTAGGGTGAAAAAGGAAATATCCTCAGATGAAATATGGAAAGAAGCTTTCTGAGAAACTGCTTAGTGTTCTGTTAATTCATCTCACAGAGTTACATCTGTATTTCGGGGATCTCTTTGCTAGCCTTATTTCTGTGGAATCTGAGAACAGATATTTCGGATTCCTTTGAAGACTATAGCGCCAAAGGAAATATCCTCCGATAAAAAAGAATAAGAAGCTTTCTGAGAAACTTCTTTGTGTTCTGTGAAACCATCCCACAGAGTTACAGCTTTCCCCTCAAGAAGCCTTTCGCTAGGAAAATTCTTGTGGAATTGGCAAAGTGATATTTGGAAGCCCATACAGGGCTATGGTGAAAAAGGAAATATCCTCAGATGAAATCTTAAAAGAATCTTTCTGAGAAGCTGCTTAGTGTTCTGTTAATTCATCTAACAGAGTTACATCTGTATTTCGTGGATCACTTTGCTAGCCTTATTTCTGTGGAATCTGAGAACAGATATTTCTGATCCCGTTGAAGACTATAGGGCCAAAGGAGATATCCTGCGATAAAAAAGAGAAAGAAACTTTCTGAGAAACTTCTTTGTGTTCTGTGAAATCATCTCCCAGAGTTACAGCTTTCCCCTCAAGAAGCCTTTCGGTAAGACAGTTCTTGTGGAATTGGCAAATTGATATTTGGAAGCCCATAGAGGGCTATGGTGAAAAAGAAATATCCTCAGATGAAATCTGGAAAGAAGCTTTCTGAGAAGCTTCTTAGTGTTCTGTTAATTCATCTAACTGAGTTACATCTGTATTTCGTGGATCTCTTTGCAAGCCTTATTTCTGTGGAATCTGAGAACAGATATTTCGGATATCTTTGAATTCTATAGGGTCAAAGAAAATATCCTCCGATAACAAAGAGAAAGAAGCTTTCTGAGAAACTTCTTTGTGTTCTGTGAAATCATCTCACAGAATAACACCTTTCCCCTAAAGAAGCCTTTCACTCAGACAGTTATGGTGGAATTGGCAAAGTTATATTTGGAAGCCCATGGAGTGCTGTGGTGAAAAAGGAAATATCCTCAGATGAAATCTGGAAAGAAGCTTTCTGAGAAAGTTCTCTGTGATGTGTGACTTCCACTCACAGAGTTACAACTGTGTTTCGTCCATCTCTTTGCTAGACTTCTTTCTGTGGAATCTGAGAACAGATATTTCGGATCCCTTTGGAGCCTAAAGGGCGAAAGGAAATATCCTGCGGTAATAAAGAGAAAGAAGCTTTCTGAGAAACTTCTTGGTGTTTGGTGAAATCATCTCACAGATTTACAGCTTTCCCCTCAAGAAGCCTTTCGCTCAGACAGTTCTTGTGGAATTGGCAAAGTGATATTTGGAAGCCCATAGAGGGCTATGGTGAAAAAGGAAATATCCTCAGATGAAATCTTGAAAGAAGCTTTCTGAGAAACTGCTCTGTGATGTGTGACGTCCACTCACAGAGTTACATCTGTATTTCGTGGATCTCTTTGCTAGCCTTATTTCTGTGGAATGTGAGAACCGATATTTCGCATCCCGTTGAAGACTATAGGGCCAAAGGAAATATCCTCCGATAATAAAGAATAAGAAGCTTTCTGAGAAAATACTTTGTGTTCTGTGAAATCATCTCACAGAGAAACAGCTTTCTCCTCAAGAAGCCTTTCGCTCAGACAGTTCTTGTGGAATTGGCAAAGTGATATTTGGAAGCCCATAGAGGGCTATGGTGAAAAAGGAAATATAATCAGATGAAATCTGGAAAGAAGCTTTCTGAGAATCTGCTTAGTGTTCTGTTAATTCATCTCACAGAGTTACATCTGTATTTCGTGGATCTCTTTGCTAGCCTTATTTCTGTGGAATCTGAGAACAGATATTTCGGATCCCTTTGAAGACTATAGGGCCAAAGGAAATATCCTCCGATAAGAAAGAGAAAGAAGCTTTCTGAGAAACTTCGTTGTGTTCTGTGAAATCACCTCATAGAGTTACAGGTTTCCCCTCAGTAAGCCTTTAGATAAGACAGTTCTTGTGGAATTGCCAAAGTGATATTTGGAAGTCCATAGGGGGCTATGGTGAAAAAGGAAATATCCTCAGATGATATCTGGAAAGAAGCTTTCTGAGAAGCTGCTTAGTGTTCTGTTAATTCATCTCACAGAGTTACATCTGTATTTCGTTAATCTCTTTGCTAGATTTATTTCTGCGGAATCTGAGAACAGATATTTCGGATGCCTTTGAAGCCTATAGGGCTAAAGGAAATATCCTCCGATAACAAAGAGAAAGAAGCTTTCTGAGAAACTTCTTTGTGTTCTGTGAAATCATCTCACAGAGTAACAGCTTTCCCCTCAAGAAGCCTTTCGCTAAGACAGTTCTTGTGAAATTGGCAAAGAGATATTTGGAAGCCCATAGAGGGCTATGGTGAAAAAGGAAATATCCTCAGATGAAATCTGGAAAGAAGCTTTCTGAGAAGCTTCTTAGTGTTCTGTTAATTCATCTAACTGAGTTACATCTGTATTTCGTGGATCTCTTTGCTAGCCTTATTTCTGTGGAATCTGAGAAAAGATATTTCGGAACCCGTTGAAGACTATAGGGCCAAAGGAGATATCCTGCGATAACAAAGAGATAGATGCTTTCTGAGAAACTTCTTTTTTTTCTGTGAAATCATCTCACAGAGTTACAGCTTTCCCCTAAAGAAGCCTTTCGCTAAGACAGTTCTTGTGGAATTGGCAAATTGATATTTGGAAGCCCATAGAGGGCTATGTTGAAAAAGGAAATATCCTCAGATGAAATCTTAAAAGAAGCTTTCAGAGAAGCTGCTTAGTGTTCTGTTAATTCATCTAAAAGAGTTACATCTGTATTTCGTGGATCTCTTTGCTAGCCTTATTTCTGTGGAATCTGAGAACAGATATTTCGGATCCCGTTGAAGACTATAGGGCCAAAGGAGATATCCTGCGATAAAAAAGAGAAAGAAACTTTCTGAGAAACTTCTTTGTGTTCTGTGAAATCATCTCACAGAGTTACAGCTTTCCCATCAAGAAGCCTTTCGCTCAGACAGTTCTTGTGGAATTGGCAAAGTGATATTTGGAAGCCCATAGAGGGCTATGGTGAAAAAGAAATATCCTCAGATGAAATCTGGAAAGAAGCTTTCTGAGAAGCTTCTTAGTGTTCTGTTAATTCATCTAACTGAGTTACATCTGTATTTCGTGGATCTCTTTGCAAGCCTTATTTCTGTGGAATCTGAGAACAGATATTTCGGATCCCTTTGAAGTCTATAGGGCCAAAGGAAATATCCTTCGATAACAAAGAGAAAGAAGCTTTCTGAGAAACTTCTTTGTGTTCTGTGAAATCATCTCACAGAATAACACCTTTCCCCTCAAGAAGCCTTTCACTCAGACAGTTATGGTGGAATTGGCAAAGTGATATTTGGAAGCCCATAGAGGGCTATGGTGAAAAAGGAAATATAATCAGATGAAATCTGGAAAAAAGTTTTCTGAGAAACTGCTCTGTGACGTGTGACTTCCACTCACAGAGGTACATCTGTATTTCGTGGATCTCTTTGCTAGCCTTTTTTCTGTGGAATCTGAATACAGATATTTCGGATCCCTTTGAAGACTATAGGGCCAAAGGAAATATCCTCTGATAACAAAGAGTAAGAAGCTTTCTGAGAAACTTCTTTGTGTTCTGTGTAATCATCTCACAGAGTTACAGATTTGCCCTCAAGAAGCCTTTCGATCAGACAGTTCTTGTGGAATTTGCAGAGTGATATTTGGAAGCCCATAGAGGGCTATGGTGAAAAAGGAAACGTCCTCAGATGAAATCTGGAAAGAAGCTTTCTGAGAAGCTGCTTAGTGTTCTGTTAATTCATCTCACAGAGTTACATCTGTATTTCATGTATCTCTTTGCTAGCCTTATTTCTGTGGAATCTGAGAACAGATATTTCGGATCCCTTTGAAGTCTACAGGGCCAGAGGAAATATCCTGCGATAACAAAGAGAAAGAAGCTTTCTGAGAAACTTCTTTGTGTTCTGTGAAATCATGTCACAGATTGACAGCTTTCCCCTCAAGAAGCCTTTCGCTCAGACAGTTCTTGTGGAATTGGCAAAGTGATATTTGGAATCCCTTTGAGGGCTATGGTGAAAAAGGAAATATCCTCAGATGAAATCTGGAAAGAAGCTTTCTGAGAAACTGCTCGGTGATGTGTGACTTCCAGTCACAGAGTTACATCTGTATTTCGTGTATCTCTTTGCTAGCCTTATTTCTGTGGAATCAGAGAAGAGATATTTCGGATTCCTTTGAAGACTATAGGGCCAAAGGAAATATCCTCCGATAACAAAGAGAAAGAAGCTTTCTGAGAAACTTCTTTGTGTTCTGTGAAATCATCTCACAGATTTACAGCTTTCCCCTCAAGAAGCCTTTTGCTCAGACAGTTCTTGTGGAATTGGCAAAGTGATATTTGGAAGCCCATAGAGGGCTATGGGGTAAAAGGAAATATAATCAGATGAAATCTGGAAACAAGCTTTCTGAAAACTGGTCTGTGACGTGTGACTTCCACTCACAGAGTTACATCTGTATTTCGTGGATCTCTTTGCTAGCCTTATTTCTGTGGAATCTGAATACAGATATTTCGGATCCATTTAAAGACTATAGGACCAAAGGAAATATCCTCTGATAACAAAGAGAAGAAAGCTTTCTGAGAAACTTCTTTGTGTTCTGTGAAATCATCTCACAGAGTTACAGCTTTCCCCCCAAGAAGCCTTTCGCTCAGACAGTTCTTGTGGAATTGGCAAAGTGATATTTGGAAGCCCATAGAGGGCTATGCTGAAAAAGGAAATATCCTCAGATGAAATCTGGAAAGAAGCTTTGTGAGAAACTGCTCTATGATGTGTGATTTCCACTCACAGAGTTAAATCTGTATTTCGTGGATCTCTTCGATAGCCTTATTTCTGAGGAATCTGAGAACAGATATTTCGGATTCCTTTGAAGACTATAGGGACAAAGGAAATATCCTCCGATAACAAAGAGAAAGGAGCTTTCTGAGAAACTTCTTTGTGTTCTGTGAAATCATCTCACAGAGTTACAGCTTTCCCCTCAAGAAGCCTTTCGCTAAGACAGTTCTTGTGGAATTGGCAAAGTGATATTTGGAAGCCCATAGAGGACTATGGTGAAAAAGGAAATATCCTCAGATGAAGTCTGGAAAGAAGCTTTCTGACAAACTGCTCCGTGATGTGTGACTTCCATTCACAGAGTTACATCTGCATTTCGTGGATGTCTTTGCTAGCCTTATTTCTGAGGAATCTGAGAACAGATATTTCGGATGCCTTTGAAGACTATAGGGCCAAAGGAAATATCCTCCGATAACAAAGAGAAAGAAGCTTTCTGAGAAACTTCTTTGTATTCTGTGAAATCATCTCACTGAGTTTCAGCTTTCCCCTCAAGAAGCCTTTCACTAAGACAGTTCTTGTGGAATTGGCAAAGTGATAACTGGAGCCCCTAGAGGGCTATGGTGAAAAAGGAAATATCCTCAGATGAAATCTGGAAAGAAGCTTTCTGAGAAACTGCTCTGTGATGTGTGACTTCCACTCACAGAGTTAAATCTGTATTTCGTTGATCTCTTTGCTAGCCTTATTTCTGTCGAATCTGAAAACAGATATTTCGGATCCCTTTGAAGACTATAGGGCCAAAGGAAATATCCTCCGATAACAAAGAGAAAGAAGCTTTGTGAGAAACTTCTTTGTGTTCTGTGAAATCATCTCACAGAGTAACAGCTTTCCCCCCAAGAAGCCTTTCGCTCAGACAGTTCTTGTGGAATTGGCAAAGTGATATTTGGAAGCCCATAGAGGGCTATGGTGAAAAAGGAAATATCCTCAGATGAAATCTGGAAAGAAGCTTTGTGAGAAACTGCTTAGTGTTCTCTTAATTCATCTCACAGAGTTACATCTTTATTTCGTGGACCTCTTTGGTAGCCTTATTTCTGTGGAATCTGTAACAGATATTTCAGATCCCTTTGAAGCCTATAGGGCCGAAGGAAATATCCCGCGATAACAAAGAGAAAGAAGCTTTCTGAGAAACTTCTTTGTGTTCTGTGAAATCATTTCACAGAGTTACAGCTTTCCCCTCAGGAAGCCTTTCGCTCAGACAGTTCTTGTGGAATTGGCAAAGTGATATTTGAAAGCCCATAGAGGGCTATGGTGAAAAAGGAAATATCCTCAGATGAAATCTGGAAAGAAGCTTTCTGAGAAACTGCTTAGTGTTCTGTTAATTCATCTCACAGAGTTACATCTGTATTTCGTCGATCTCTTTGCTAGCCTTATTTCTGTGGAATCTGAGAACAGATATTTCGGATCCCTTTGAAGACTATAGGGCCAAAGGAAATATCCTCCGATAACAAAGAGAAAGAAGCTTTCTGAGAAACTTCTTTGTGTTCTGTGAAATCATGTCACAGATTTACAGCTTTCCCCTCAAGAAGCCTTTCGCTCAGACAGTTCTTGTGGAATTGGCAAAGTGATATTTGGAAGCCCATAGAGGGCTATGGTGAAAAAGGAAAAATCCTCAGATGAAATCTGGAAAGAAGCTTTCTGAGAAACTGCTTAGTGTTCGGTTAATTCATCTCACAGAGTTACATCTGTATTTCGTCGATCTCTTTGCTAGCCTTATTTCCGGGGAATCTGAGAACAGATATTTCGGATCCCTTTGAAGACTATAGGGCCAAAGGAAATATCCTCCGATAACAAAGAGAAAGAAGCTTTCTGAGAAACTTCTTTGTTTTCTGTGAAATCATCTCACAGAGTTACAGCTTTCCCCTAAAGAAGCCTTTCGCTAAGACAGTTCTTGTGGAATTGGCAAATTGATATTTGGAAGCCCATAGAGGGCTATGTTGAAAAAGGATATATCCTCAGATGAAATCTTAAAAGAAGCTTTCTGAGAAGCTGCTTAGTGTTCTGTTAATTCATCTTAAAGAGTTACATCTGTATTTCGTGGATCTCTTTGCTAGCCTTATTTCTGAGGAATCTGAGAACAGATATTTCGGTTCCCGTTGAAGACTATAGGGCCAAATGAGATATCCTGCGATAAAAAAGAGAAAGACACATTCTGAGAAACTTCTTTGTGTTCTGTGAAATCATCTCACAGAGTTACAGCTTTCCCCTCAAGAAGCCTTTCGGTAAGACAGTTCTTGTGGAATTGGCAAATTGATATTTGGAAGCCCATAGAGGGCTATGGTGAAAAAGAAATATCCTCAGATGAAATCTGGAAAGAAGCTTTCTGAGAAGCTTCTTAGTGTTCTGTTAATTCATCTAACTGAGTTACATCTGTATTTCGTGGATCTCTTTGCAAGCCTTATTTCTGTGGAATCTGAGAACAGATATTTCGGATCCCTTTGAAGTCTATAGGGCCAAAGGAAATATCCTTCGATAACAAAGAGAAAGAAGCTTTCTGAGAAACTCCTTTGTGTTCTGTGAAATCATCTCACAGAATAACACCTTTCCCCTCAAGAAGCCTTTCACTCAGACAGTTATGGTGGAATTGGCAAAGTGATATTTGGAAGCCAATAGAGGGCTATGGTGAAAAAGGAAATATAATCAGATGAAATCTGGAAAAAAGTTTTCTGAGAAACTGGTCTGTGACGTGTGACTTCCACTCACAGAGGTACATCTGTATTTCGTGGATCTCTTTGCTAGCCTTTTTTCTGTGGAATCTGAATACAGATATTTCGGATCCCTTTGAAGACTATAGGGCCAAAGGAAATATCCTCTGATAACAAAGAGTAAGAAGCTTTCTGAGAAACTTCTTTGTGTTCTGTGTAATCATCTCACAGAGTTACAGATTTACCCTCAAGAAGCCTTTCGCTCAGACAGTACTTGTGGAATTGGCAAAGTGATATTTGGAAGCCCATAGAGGGCTATGGTGAAAAAGGAAACGTCCTCAGATGAAATCTGGAAAGAAGCTTTCTGAGAAGCTGCTTAGTGTTCTGTTAATTCATCTCACAGAGTTACATCTGTATTTCGTGTATCTCTTTGCTAGCCTTATTTCTGTGGAATCTGAGAACAGATATTTCGGATCCCTTTGAAGTCTACAGGGCCAGAGGAAATATCCTGCGATAACAAAGAGAAAGAAGCTTTCTGAGAAACTTCTTTGTGTTCTGTGAAATCATGTCACAGATTTACAGCTTTCCCCTCAAGAATCCTTTCGCTAAGACAGTTCTTGTGGAATTGGCAAAGTGATATTTGGAATCCCATTGAGGGCTATGGTGAAAAAGGAAATATCCTCAGATGAAATCTGGAAAGAAGCTTTCTGAGAAACTGCTCGGTGATGTGTGACTTCCAGTCACGGAGTTACATCTGTATTTCGTGTATCTCTTTGCTAGCCTTATTTCTGTGGAATCAGAGAAGAGATATTTCGGATTCCTTTGAAGACTATAGGGCCAAAGGAAATATCCTCCGATAACAAAGAGAAAGAAGCTTTCTGAGAAACTTCTTTGTGTTCTGTTAAATCATCTCACAGATTTACAGCTTTCCCCTCAAGAAGCCTTTTGCTCAGACAGTTCTTGTGGAATTGGCAAAGTGATATTTGGAAGCCCATAGAGGGCTATGGTGTAAAAGGAAATATAATCAGATGAAATCTGGAAACAAGCTTTCTGAGAAACTGGTCTGTGACGTGTGACTTCCACTCACAGAGTTACATCTGTATTTCGTGGATCTCTTTGCTACCTTATTTCTGTGGAATCTGAATACAGATATTTCGGATCCCTTTAAAGACTATAGGACCAAAGGAAATATCCTCTGATAACAAAGAGAAGAAAGCTTTCTGAGAAACTTCTTTGTGTTCTGTGAAATCATCTCACAGAGTAACAGCTTTCCCCCCTAGAAGCCTTTCGCTCAGACAGTTCTTGTGGAATTGGCAAAGTGATATTTGGAAGCCCATAGAGGGCTATGGTGAAAAAGGAAATATCCTCAGATGAAATCTGGAAAGAAGCTTTGTGAGAAACTGCTTAGTGTTCTCTTAATTCATCTCACAGAGTTACATCTTTATTTCGTGGACCTCTTTGGTAGCCTTATTTCTGTGGAAACTGAGAACAGATATTTCGGATCCCTTTGAAGACTATAGGGCAAAAGGAAATATCCTCCGATAACAAAGAGAAAGAAGCTTTCTGAGAAACTTCTTTGTGTTCTGTGAAATCATCTCACAGAATAACAGCTTTCCCCTCAAGAAGCCTTTCGCTGAGACAGTTCTTGTGGAATTGGCAAAGTGATATTTGGAAGACCATGGAGGGCTATGGTGAAAAAGGAAATATCCTCAGATGAAATCTTAAAAGAAGCTTTCAGAGAACCTGCTTAGTGTTCTTTTAATTCTTCTCACAGAGTTACATCTGTATTTATTGGATCTCTTTGCTAGCCTTATTTCTGTGGAATCTGAGAACAGATATTTCGGATCCATTTGAAGACTATATTGCCAAAGGAAATATGCTCCGATAACAAAGAGAAAGAAGCTTTCTGAGAAACTTCTTTGTGTTCTGTGAAATCATCTCACAGAGTTACAGATTTCCCCTCAAGAAGCCTCTCTCTAAGACAGTTCTTGTGGAATTGCCGAAGTGATATTTGGAAGCCCTTAGACGGCTATGGTGAAAAAGGAAATATCCTCAGATGAAATCTGGAAAGAAGCTTTTTGAGAAACTGCTTACTGTTTTGTTAATTCATCTCACAGAGTTACTTCTGTATGTCGTGGATCTCTTTGCTAGCCTTATTTCTGTGGAATCTGAGAACAGATATTTCGGATTCATTTGAAGAATATGGGGCGAAAGGAAATATGCTCCGATAACAAAGAGAAAGAAGCTTTCTGAGAAACTACTTTGTGTTCTGTCAAATCATCTCAAAGACTTACAGCTTTCCCCTCAAGAAGCCTTTCGCTAAGACAGCTCTTGTGGAATTGGCAAAGTGATATTTGGAAGCCCTTAGACGGCTATGGTGAAAAAGGAAATATCCTCAGATGAAATATGGAAAGAAGCTTTCTGAGAAACTGCTTAGTATTCTGTTAATTCATCTCACAGAGTTACATCTGTATTTAGTGGATCTCTTTGCTAGCCTTATTTCTGTGAAATCTGAGAACAGATATTTCGGATCCCTTTGAAGATTATAGGGCGAAAGGAAATATCCTCCGATAACAAAGAGAAAGAAGCTTTCTGAGAAACTTCTTTGTGTTCTGTGAAATCATTTCAAAGAGTTACAGCTTTTCCCTCAAGAAGCCTTTCGCTCAGACAGTTCTTGTGGAATTGGCAAAGTGATATTTGGAAGCCCATGGAGGGCTATGGTGACAAAGGAAATATCCTCTGATGAAATCTGGAAAGAAGCTTTCTGAGAAACTGCTAAGTGTTCTGTTAATTCACCTCAAAGAGTTACATCTGTATTTCGTGGATCTCCATGCTAGCCTTATTTCTGTGGAATCTGAGAATAGATATTTCGGATCCCTTTGAGGACTGTAGGGCCAAAGGAAATATCCTCCGATAACAAAGAATGAGAAGCTTTCTGAGAAACTTCTTTGTGTTCTGTGAAATCATCTCACAGAGTTACAGCTTTCCCTTCAAGAAGCCTTTCGCTCAGACAGTTCTTGTGGAATTGGCAAAGTGATATTTGGAAGCCCATAGAGGGCTATGGCGAAAAAGGAAATATCCTCAGATGAAATCTGGAAAGAAGCTTTCTGAGGAACTGCTTAGTGTTCTGCTAATTCATCTCACAAAGTTAAATCTGTTTTTCGTTGATCTCTTTGCTAGCCTTATTTCTGTGGAATCTGAGAACAGATATTTCTGATCCCGTTGAAGACTATAGGGCCAAAGGAGATATCCTGCGATAACAAAGAGAAAGAGCTGTCTTAGAAACTTCTTTGTGTTCTGTGAAATCATGTCACAGATTTACAGCTTTCCCCTCAAGAAGCCTTTCGCTCAGACAGTTCTTGTGGAATTGGCAAAGTGATATTTGGAAGCCCCTAGAGGGCTGCGGTGAGAAAGGAAATATCCTCAGATGAAATCTGGAAAGAAGCTTTCTGAGACACTGCTTAGTGTTCTGTTAATTCAGCTCACAGAGTTACTTCTGTATGTCGTGGATCTCTTTGCTAACCTTATTTCTGTGGAATGTGAGAACAGATATTTCGGATCCTATTGAAGACTATAGGGCCAAAGGAAATATCCTCCGATAACAAAGAGAAAGAAGCTTTCTGAGAAACTTCTTTGTGTTCTCTGAAATCATCTCACAGAGTTACAGATTTCCCCTCAAGAAGCCTCTCTCTAAGACAGTTCTTGTGGAATTGCCAAAGTGATATTTGGAAGCCCTTAGACGACTATGGTGAAAAAGGAAATATCCTCAGATGAAATCTGGAAAGAAGCTTTTTGAGAAACTGCTTACTGTTTTGTTAATTCATCTCACAGAGTTACTTCTGTATGTCGTGGATCTCTTTGCTAGCCTTATTTCTGTGGAATCTGAGAACAGATATTTCGGATTTATTTGAAGACTATGGGGCGAAAGGAAATATGCTCCGATAACAAAGAGAAAGAAGCTTTCTGAGAAACTCCTTTGTGTTCTGAGAAATCATCTCAAAGAGTTACAGCTTTCCCCTCAAGAAGCCTTTCGCTAAGACAGTTCTTGTGGAATTGGCAAAGTGATATTTGGAAGCCCTTAGACGGCTATGTTGAAAAAGGAAATATCCTCAGATGAAATATGGAAAGAAGCTTTCTGAGAAACTGCTTAGTGTTCTGTTAATTCATCTCACAGAGTTACATCTGTATTTAGTGGATCTCTTTGCTAGCCTTATTTCTGTGAAATCTGAGAACAGATATTTCGGATCCCTTTGAAGATTATAGGGCGAAAGGAAATATCCTCCGATAACAAAGAGAAAGAAGCTTTCTGAGAAACTTCTTTGTGTTCTGTGAAATCATTTCAAAGAGTTACAACTTTTCCCTCAAGAAGCCTTTCGCTCAGACAGTTCTTGTGGAATTGGCAAAGTGATATTTGGAAGCCCATAGAGGGCTATGGTGAAAAAGGAAATATCCTCAGATGAAATCTGGGAAGAAGCTTTCTGAGAAACTGCTTAGTGTTCTGTTAATTCACCTCAAAGAGTTACATCTGTATTTCGTGGATCTCCTTGCTAGCCTTACTTCTGTGGAATCTGAGAATAGATATTTCGGATCCCTTTGAGGAATTTAGGGCCAAAGGAAATATCCTCCGATAACAAAGAGAAAGAAGCTTTCTGAGAAACTTCTTTGTGTTCTGTGAAATCATCTCACAGAGTTACAGCTTTCCCCTCAAGAAGCCTTTCGTTCAGACAGTTCTTGTGGAATTGGCAAAGTGATATTTGGAAACCCTTAGAGGGCTATGGTGAAAAAGGATATATCTTCAGATGAAATCTGGAAAGAAGCTATCTGACAAACTGCTCTGTGATGTGTGACTTCCACTCACAGAGTTACATCTGTATTTCCTGGATCTCTTTGCTAGCATTATTTCTGTGGAATCTGAGAACAGATATTTCGGATCCCTTTGAAGACTATAGGGACAAAGGAAATATCCTCCGATAACAAAGAGAAAGAAGCTTTCTGAGAAACTTCTTTGTGTTCTGTGAAATCATCTCAAAGTTTTACAGCTTTCCCCTCAAGAAGCCTTGCGCTAAGACAGTTCTTGTGGAATTGGCAAAGAGATATTTGGAAGCCCATAGAGGGCTATGGTGAAAAAGGAAATATCCTCAGATGAAATCTGGAAAGAAGCTTTCTGAGAAACTGCTTAGTGTTCTGTTAATTTATCTCACAGAGTTACATTGCATTTCGTGGATCTCCTTGCTAGCCTTATTTCTGTGTAATCTGAGAACAGATATTTCGGATCCCTTTGAAGACTATAGGGACAAAGGAAATATCCTCCGATAACAAAGAGAAAGAAGCTTTCTGAGAAACTTCTTTGTGTTCTGTGAAATCATCTCAAAGTTTTACAGCTTTCCCCTAATGAAGCCTTTCGCTAAGACAGTTCTTGTGGAATTGGCAAAGTCATATTTGGAAGCCCATAGAGGGCTATGGTGAAAAAGGAAATATCCTCAGATGAAATCTGGAAAGAAGCTTTCTGAGAAACTGCTTAGTGTTCTGTTAATTCATCTCACAGGGTTACATCTGTATTTAGTGGATCTCTTTGCTAGCCTTATTTCTGTGGAATCTGAGAACAGATATTTCGGATCCCTTTGAAGACTAGAGGGCCAAAGGAAATATCCTGCGATAACAATGAGAAGGAAGCTTTCTGAGAAACTTCTTTGTGTTCTGTGAAATCATCTCACAGAGTTACAGCTTTCCTCTCAAGAGGACTTTCGCTCAGACAGTTCTTGTGGAATTGGCAAATTGATATTTGGAAGCCCATAGAGGGCTATGGTGAAAAAGGAAATATCCTCAGATGAAATCTGGAAAGAAGCTTTCTGAGAAACTGCTTTGTGTTCTGTTAATTCATCTCACAGAGTTACATCTGTATTTCATGGATCTCTTTGCTAGCCTTATTTCTGTGGAATCTGAGAACAGATATTTCGGATCCCTTTGAAGACTATAGGGCCAAAGGAAATATCCTCCGATAACAAAGGGAAGCTTTCTGAGAAACTTCTTTGTGTTCTGTGAAATCATCTCACAGAGTAACAGCTTTCCCCTCAAGAAGCCTTTTGCTAAGACAGTTCTTGTGGAATTGGCAAATTGATATTTGGAACCCATAGAGGACTATGGTGAAAAAGGAAATATCATCAGAGGAAATCTGGAAAAAGCTTTCTGAGAAACTGCTCTGTGATGTGTGACTTCCACTCACAGAGTTACATCTGTATTTCGTGGATCTCTTTGGTAGCCTTATTTCAGTGGAATCTGAGAACAGATATTTCGGATCCCTTTGAAGACTATAGGGCCAAAGGAGATATCCTGCGATAACAAAGAGAAAGAAGCTTTCTGAGAAACTTCTTTGTGTTCTGTGAAATCGTCTCACAGAGTTACAGCTTTCCCCTCAAAAGCCTTTCGCTCAGACAGTTCTTTTGGAATTGGCAAAGTGATATTTGGAAGCCCTTAGAGGGCTATGGTGAAAAAGGAAATATCCTCAGATGAAATCTGGGAAGAAGCTTTCTGAGAAACTGCTTAGTGTTCTGTTAATTCTTCCCACAGAGTTAGTTCTGTATGTCGTGGATCTCTTTGCTAGCCTTATTTCTGTGGAATGTGAGAACAGATATTTCGGATCCCATTGAAGACTATAGAGCCAAAGGAAATATCCTCCGATAACAAAGAGAAAGAAGCTTTCTGAGAAACTTCTTTGTTTTCTGTGAAATCATCTCACAGAGTTACAGCTTTCCCCTCAAGAACCCTTTCGCTAAGACAGTTCTTGTGGAATTGGCAAAGTGATATTTGGAAGCCATTAGAGGGCTATGGTGAAAAAGGAAATATCCTCAGATGAAATCTGGAAAGAAGATTTCTGAGAAACTGCTTAGTGTTCTGTTAATTCATCTCACAGAGTTACATCTGTATTTAGTGGATCTCTTTGCTAGCCTTATTTCTGTGGAATCTGAGAACTGATATTTCGGATCCATTTGAAGACTATGGGGCGAAAGGAAATATGCTCCGATAACAAAGAGAAAGATGCTTTCTGAGAAACTTCTTTGTGTTCTGTGAAATCATCTCAAAGAGTTACAGCTTTCCCCTCAAGAAGCCTTTCGCTAAGACAGTTCTTGTGGTATTGGCAAAGTGATATTTGGAAGCCCTTAGACGGCTATGGTGAAAAAGGAAATATCCTCAGATGAAATCTGGAAAGAAGCTTTCTGAGAAACTGCTTTGTGTTCTGTTAATTCATCTCACAGAGTTACATCTGTATTTAGTGGATCTCTTTGCTAGCCTTATTTCTGTGGATCTGAGAACAGATATTTCGGATCCCTTTGAAGACTATAGGGCCAAAGGAAATATCCTCCGATAACAATGAGAAAGAAGCTTTCTGAGAAACTTCTTTGTGTTCTGAGAAATCATTTCAAAGACATACAGCTTTCCCCTGAAGAAGCCTTTCGCTCAGACAGTTCTCGTGGAATTGGCAAAGTGATATTTGGAAGCCCATAGAGGGCTATGGTGAGAAAGGAAATATCCTCAGATGAAATCTGGAAAGAAGCTTTCTGAGAAACTGCTCCGTGATGTGTGACTTCCACTCACAGAGTTACATCTGTATTTCGTGGATCTCTTTGCTAGCTTTATTTTGTGGAATGTGAGAACAGATATTTCGGATCCTATTGAAGACTATAGGGCCAAAGGGAATATCCTCCGATAACAAAGAGAAAGAAGCTTTCTGAGAAACTTCTTTGTGTTCTCTGAAATCACCTCACAGAGTTACAGCTTTCCCGTAAAGAAGCCTTTCGCTAAGACAGTTCTTGTGGAATTGGCAAAGTGATATTTGGAAGCCCTTGGACGGCTGTGGTGAAAAAGGAAATATCCTCAGATGAAATCTTGAAAGAAGCTTTCTGAGAAACTGCTTAGTGTTCTGTTAATTCATCTCACAGAGTTACATCTGTATTTCGTGGATCTCTTTGCTAGCCTTATTTCTGTGGAATCTGAGAACAGATATTTCGGATCCCTTTGAAGATTATAGGGCGAAAGGAAATATCCTCCGATAACAAAGAGAAAGAAGCTTTCTGAGAAACTTATTTCTGTTCTGTGAAATCATCTCAAAGAGTTACAGCTTTCCCCTCAAGAGGCCTTTCGCTCAGACAGTTCTTGTGGAATTGGCAAAGTGATATTTGGAAGCCCATAGAGGGCTATGTTGAAAAAGGAAATATCCTCAGATGAAATCTGGAAAGAAGCTTTCTGAGAAAATGCTTAGTGTTCTGCTAATTTATCTCACAGAGTTACATCTGCATTTTGTGGATCTCCTTGCTAGCCTTATTTCTGTGTAATCTGAGAACAGATATTTCGGATCCCTTTGAAGACTATAGGGACAAAGGAAATATCCTCCGATAACAAAGAGAAAGAAGCTTTCTGAGAAACTTCTTTGTGTTCTGTGAAATCATTTCAAAGTGATACAGCTTTCCCCTAAAGAAGCCTTTCGCTAATACAGTTCTTGTGGAATTGGCAAAGTGTTATTTGGAAGCCCATAGTGGGCTATGGTGAAAAAGGAAATATCCTCAGATGAAATCTGGAAAGAAGCTTTCTGAGAAACTACTTAGTGTTCTGTTAATTCATCTCACAGGGTTACATCTGTATTTAGTGGATCTCTTTGCTAGCCTTATTTCTGTGGAATCTGACAACAGATATTTCGGATCCCTTTGATGACTATAGGGCCAAAGGAAATATCTTGCGATAACAATGAGAAAGAAGCTTTCTGAGAAACTTCTTTGTGTTCTGTGAAATCATCTCACAGAGTTACAGGTTTCCTCTCAAGAGGACTTTCGCTCAGACAGATCTTGTGGAATTGGCAAATTGATATTTGGAAGCCCATAGAGGGCTGTGGTGAAATAGGAAATATCCTCAGATGAAATATGGAAAGAAGCTTTCTGAGAAACTGCTTAGTGTTCTGTTAATTCATCTCACAGAGTTACATCTGTATTTCATGGATCTCTTTGCTAGCCTTATTTCCGTGGAATCTGAGAACAGATATTTCGGATCCCTTTGAAGACTATAGGGCCAAAGGAAATATCCTCCGATAACAAAGGAAAGCTTTCTGAGAAACTTCTTTGTGTTCTGTGAAATCATCTCACAGAGTTACAGCTTTCCCCTCAAGAAGCCTTTCGCTCAGACAGTTCTTGTGGAATTGGCAAAGTGATATTTGGAAGCCCTAAGAGGGTTATGGTGAAAAAGGAAATATCCTCAGATGAAATCTGGAAAGAAGATTCTGAGAAACTGCTTAGTGTTCTGTTAATTCATCTCACAGAATTACATCTGTATTTAGTGGATCTCTTTGCTGGCCTTATTTCTGTGGAATCTCAGAAGAGATATTTCGGATCCCTTTGAAGGCGATAGGGCCAAAGGAAATATCCTGCGATAACAAAGAGAAAGAAGCTTTCTGAGAAACTTCTTTGTGTTCTGTGACGCCATCTCACAGAGTTACAGCTTTCCTCTCAAGAGGACGTTCGCTCAGACAGTTCTTGTGGAATTGGCAAAGTAATATTTGGAAGCCCTTAGAGGGCTATGGTAAAAAAGGCAATATCCTCAGATGAAATCTGGAAAGAAGCTTTCTGAGAAACTGCTTAGTGTTCTGTTAATTCATCTCACAGAGTTACATCTGTATTTCGTGGATCTCTTTGCTAGCCTTATTTCTGTGGAATCTGAGAACCGATATTTCGGATCCCTTTGAAGACTATAGGGCCAAAGGAAATATCCTCCGATAACAAAGAGAAAGAAGCTTTCTGAGAAACTTCTTTGTGTTCTGTGAAATCATCTCAAAGAGTTATAGCTTTCCCCTCAAGAAGCCTTTCGCTAAGACAGTTCTTGTGGAATTGGCAAAGTGATATTTGGAAGCCCTTAGACGGCTATGGTGAAAAAGGAAATATCCTCAGATGAAATCTGGAAAGAAGCTTTCTGAGAAACTGCTTAGTGTTCTGTTAATTGATCTCACGGAGTTACATCTGTATTTATTGGATCTCCTTGATAGCCTTATTTCTGTGGAATCTGAGAACAGATATTTCGGATCCCTTTGAAGACTATAGGGCCAAAGGAAATATCCTGCGATAACAATGAGAAAGAAGCTTTCTGAGAAACTTCTTTGTGTTCTGTGAAATCATCTCACAGAGTTAGAGCTTTGCTCTCAAGAGGACTTTCGCTCAGACAGTTCTTGTGGAATTGGCAAATTGATATTTGGAAGCCCATAGAGGGCTACGGTGAAAAAGGAAATATCCTCAGATGAAATCTGGAAAGAAGCTTTCTGAGAAACTGCTTAGTGTTTTGTTAATTCATCTCACAGAGTTACATCTGTATTTCATGGATCTCTTTGCTAGCCTTATTTCTGTGGAATCTGAGAACAGATATTTCGGATCCCTTTGAAGACTATAGGGCCAAAGGAAATATCCTCCGATAACAAAGGGAAGCTTTCTGAGAAACTTCTTTGTGTTCTGTGAAATCATCTCACAGAGTTACAGCTTTCCCCTCAAGAAGCCTTTCGCTCAGACAGTTCCAGTGGAATTGGCAAAGTGATATTTGGAAGCCCTAAGAGGGTTATGGTGAAAAAGGAAATATCCTCAGATGAAATCTGGAAAGAAGATTCTGAGAAACTGCTTAGTGTTCTGTTAATTCATCTCACAGAATTACATCTGTATTTAGTGGATCTCTTTGCTGGCCTTATTTCTGTGGAATCTCAGAAGAGATATTTCGGATCCCTTTGAAGGCGATAGGGCCAAAGGAAATATCCTGCGATAACAAAGAGAAAGAAGCTTTCTGAGAAACTTCTTTGTGTTCTGTGACATCATCTCACAGAGTTACAGCTTTACTCTCAAGAGGACGTTCGCTCAGACAGTTCTTGTGGAATTGGCAAAGTGATATTTGGAAGCCCTTAGAGGGCTATGGTAAAAAAGGAAATATCCTCAGATGAAATCTGGAAAGAAGCTTTCTGAGAAACTGCTTAGTGTTCTGTTAATTCATCTCACAGAGTTACATCTGTATTTCGTGGATCTCTTTGCTAGCCTTATTTCTGTGGAATCTGAGAACCGATATTTCGGATCCCTTTGAAGACTATAGGGCCAAAGGAAATATCCTCCGATAAAAAAGAGAAAGAAGCTTTCTGAGAAACTTCTTTGTGTTCTGTGAAATCATCTCAAAGAGTTACAGCTTTCCCCTCAAGAAGCCTTTCGCTAAGACAGTTCTTGTGGAATTGGCAAAGTGATATTTGGAAGCCCTTAGACGGCTATGGTGAAAAAGGAAATATCCTCAAATGAAATCTGGAAAGAATCTTTCTGAGAAACTGCTTAGTGTTCTGTTAATTCATCTCACAGAGTTACATCTGTATTTAGTGTATCTCTTTGCTAGCCTTATTTCTGTGGATCTGAGAACAGATATTTCGGATCCCTTTGAAGACTATAGGGCCAAAGGAAATATCCTCCGATAATAAAGAGAAAGAAGCTTTCTGAGAAACTTCTTTGTGTTCTGTGAAATCATTTCAAAGAGTTACAGCTTTCCCCTAAAGTAGCCTTTCGCTCAGACAGTTCTTGTGGAATTGGCAAAGTGATATTTGGAAGCCCAAAGAGGGCTATGGTGAAAAAGGAAATATCCTCAGATGAAATCTGGAAAGAAGCTTTCTGAGAAACTGCTTAGTGTTCTGTTAATTCACCTCAAAGAGTTACATCTGTATTTCGTGGATCTCCTTGCTAGCCTTATTTCTGTTTAATCTGAGAACAGATATTTCGGATCCCTTTGAAGACTATTGGGCCAAAGGAAATATCTTCCGATAACAAAGAGAAAGAAGCTTTCTGAGAAACTTCTTTGTGTTCTGTGAAATCATCTCACAGAGTTACAGCTTTCCCCTCAAGAAGTCTTTCGCTGAGACAGTTCTTGTGGAATTGGCAAAGTGATATTTGGAAGCCCATATAGGGCTATGGTGAAAGTGGAAATATCCTCAGATGAAATCTTAAAAGAAGCTTTCAGAGAAGCTGCTTGGTGTTGTGTTAATTCATCTCACAGAGTGACATGTGTATTTCGTGGATCTCTTTGCTAGCCTTATTTCGGTGGAATCTGAGAACAGATATTTCGGATCCCTTTGAAGACTGTAGGGCCAAAGGAGATATCCTGTGATAACAAAGAGAAAGAAGCTCTCTGAGAAAATTCTTTGTGTTCTGTGAAATCACCTTACAGAGTTACAGCTTTCCCCTCAAGAAGCCTTTCTCTAAGACAGTTCTTGTGGAATTGGCAAAGTGATATTTGGAAGCCCTTAGAGGGCTTTCGTTAAAAAGGAAATATCCTCAGATGAAATTTTGAAAGAAGCTTTCTGAGAAACTGCTCTGTGATGTGTGACTTCCACTCACAGAGTTACATCTGTATTTCGTGGATCTCTTTGCTAGCCTTATTTCTGTGGAATCTGAGAACAGATATTTCCGATCCCTTTGAAGACTATAGGGCCAAAGGAAATATCCTCCGATAACAAAGAGAAAGAAGCTTTCTGAGAAACTTCTTTGTGTTCTGTGAAATCATCTCACAGAGTTACAGCTTTCCCTTCAAGAAGCCTTTCGCTCAGACAGTTCTTGTGGAATTGGCAAAGTGATATTTCGAAGCCCATAGAGGGCTATGGTGAAAAAGGAAATATCCTCAGATGAAATCTGGAAAGAAGCTTTCTGAGAAACTGCTTAGTGATCTGTTAATTTATCTCACAGAGTTACATCTGCATTTCGTGGATCTCCTTGCTAGCCTTATTTCTGTGGAATCTGAAAACAGATATTTCGGATCCCTTTGAAGACTATGGGACAAAGGAAATATCCTCCGATAACAAAGAGAAAGAAGCTTTCGGAGAAACTTCTTTCTGTTCTGTGAAATCATCTCACAGAGTTACAGCTTTCCTCTCAAGAGTACTTTCGCTCAGACAGTTCTTGTGGAATTGGCAAATTGATATTTGGAAGCCCATAGAGGGCTATGGTGAAAAAGGAAATATCCTCAGATGAAATCTGGAAAGAAGCTTTCTGAGAAACTGCTTAGTGTTCTGTTAATTCATCTCACAGAGTTACATCTGTATTTAGTGGATCTCTTTGCTAGCCTTATTTCTGTGGATCTGTGAACAGATATTTCGGATCCCTTTAAAGACTCTAGGGACAAAGGAAATATCCTCCGATAACAAAGAGAAAGAAGCTTTCTGAGAAACTTCTTTGTGTTCTGTGAAATCATTTCAAAGAGTTACAGTTTTCCCCTCAAGAAGCCTTTCGCTCAGACAGTTCTTGTGGAATTGGCAAAGTGATATTTGGAAGCCCATAGAGGGCTATGGTGAAAAAGGAAATATCCTCAGATGTAATCTGGAAAGAAGCTTTCTGAGAAACTGCTTAGTGTTCTGTTAATTCATCTCAAAGAGTTACATCTGTATTTCGTGGATCTCCTTCCTAGCCTTATTTCTGTTGAATCTGAGAACAGATATTTCGGATCCCTCTGAAGACTATTGGGCCAAAGGAAATATCCTCTGATAACAAAGCGAAAGAAGCTTTCTGAGAAACTTCTTTGTGTTCTGTGAAATCATCTCACAGAGTAACAGCTTTCCCCTCAAGAAGCCTTTGGCTAAGACAGTTCTTGTGGAATTGGCAAATTGATATTTGGAACCCCTAGAGGGCTATGGTGAAAAAGGATATATCATCAGAGGAAATCTGGAAAAAGATTTCTGAGAAACTGCTCTGTGATGTGTGACTTCCACTCACAGAGTTACATCTGTATTTCGTGGGTCTCTTTGGTAGCCTTATTTCTGTGGAATCTGAGAACAGATATTTCGGATCCCTTTGAAGACTATAGGGCCAAAGGAGATATCCTGCGATAACAAAGAGAAAGAAGCTTTCTGAGAAACTTCTTTGTGTTCTGTGAAATCATCTCAGAGAGTTACAGCTTTCCCCTCAAGAAGCCTTTCGCTCAGACAGTTCTTTTGAAATTGGCAAAGTGATATTTGGGAGCCCATAGAGGGCTGCGGTGAAAAAGGAAATATCCTCAGATGAAATCTGGGAAGAAGCTTTCTGACAAACTGCTTAGTGTTCTGTTAATTCTTCCCACAGAGTTACTTCTGTATGTCGTGGATCCCTTTGCTAGCCTTATTTCTGTGGAATGTGAGAACAGATATTTCGGATCCCATTGAAGACTATAGGGCCAAAGGAAATATCCTCCGATAACAAAGAGAAAGAAGCTTTCTGAGAAACTTCTTTGTGTTTTGTGAAATCATCTCACTGAGAGACAGCTTTCCCCTCAAGAACCCTTTCGCTAAGACAGTTCTTGTGGAATTGGCAAAGTGATATTTGGAAGCCATTAGACGGCTATGGTGAAAAAGGAAATATCCTCAGGTGAAATCTGGAAAGAAGCTTTCTGAGAAACTGCTTAGTGTTCTGTTAATTCATCTCACAGAGTTACATCTGTATTTATTGGATCTCTTTGCTAGCCTTATTTCTGTGGAATCTGAGAACTGATATTTCGGATCCATTTGAAGACTATGGGGCGAAAGGAAATATGCTCCGATAACAAAGAGAAAGAAGCCTTCTGAGAAACTTCTTTGTGTTCTGTGAAATCATCTCACAGAGTTACAGCTTTCTCCTCAAGAAGCCCTTCGCTGAGACAGTTCTTGTGGAATTGGCAAAGTGATATTTGGAAGCCGATATAGGGCTATGGTGAAAGTGGAAATATCCTCAGATGAAATCTTAAAAGAAGCTTTCAGAGAAGCTGCTTAGTGTTGTGTTAATTCATCTCACAGAGTGACATGTGTATTTCGTGGATCTCTTTGCTAGCCTTATTTCGGTGGAATCTGAGAACAGATATTTCGGATCCCTTTGAAGACTGTAGGGCCAAAGGAGATATCCTGTGATAAGAAAGAGAAAGAAGCTCTCTGAGAAACTTCTTTGTGTTCTGTGAAATCATCTCACAGAGTTACAGCTTTCCCCTCAAGAAGCCTTTCTCTAAGACAGTTCTTGTGGAATTGGCAAAGTGATATTTGGAAGCCCTTAGAGGGCTTTGGTTAAAAAGGAAATATCCTCAGATGAAATGTTGAAAGAAGCTTTCTGAGAAACTGCTCTGTGATGTGTGACTTCCACTCACAGAGTTACATCTGTATTTCGTGGATCTCTTTGCTAGCCTTATTTCTGTGGAATCTGATAACAGATATTTCGGATTCCTTTGGAGACTATAGGGCCAAAGGAAATATCCTGCGATAACAAAGAGAAAGAAGCTTTCTGAGAAACTTCTTTGTGTTCTGTGAAATCATCTCACAGAGTTACAGCTTTCCCTTCAAGAAGGCTTTCGCTCAGACAGTTCTTGTGGAATTGGCAAAGTGATATTTCGAAGCCCATAGAGGGCTATGGTGAAAAAGGAAATATCCTCAGATGAAATCTGGAAAGAAGCTTTCTGAGAAACTGCTTACTGATCTGTTAATTTATCTCACAGAGTTACATCTGCATTTCGGGGATCTCCTTGCTAGCCTTATTTCTGAGAAATCTGAGAACAGATATTTCGGATCCCTTTGAAGACTATGGGACAAAGGAAATATCCTCCGATAAAAAAGAGAAAGAAGCTTTCTGAGAAACTTCTTTGTGTTCTGTGAAATCATCTCACAGAGTTACAGCTTTCCCCTCAAGAAGCCTTTCGCTCAGACAGTTCTTGTGGAATTGGCAAAGTGATATTTGGAAGCCCTTAGAGGGTTATGGTGAAAAAGGAAATATACTCAGATAAAATCTGGAAAGAAGCTTTCTGAGAAACTGCTTAGTGTTCTGTTAATTCATCTCACAGAGTTACATCTGTATTTCGTGGATCTCTTTGCTAGCCTTATTTCTGTGGAATCTGAGAACCGATATTTCGGATCCCTTTGAAAACTATAGGGCCAAAGGAAATATCCTCCGATAACAAAGAGAAAGAAGCTTTCTGAGAAACTTCTTTGTGTTCTGTGAAATCATCTCACAGAGTTACAGCTTTCTCCTCAAGAAGTCTTTCGCTGAGACAGTTCTTGTGGAATTGGCAAAGTGATATTTGGAAGCCCATATAGGGCTATGGTGAAAGTGGAAATATCCTCAGATGAAATCTTAAAAGAAGCTTTCAGAGAAGCTGCTTGGTGTTGTGTTAATTCATCTCACAGAGTGACATGTGTATTTCGTGGATCTCTTTGCTAGCCTTATTTCGGTGGAATCTGAGAACAGATATTTCGGATCCCTTTGAAGACTGTAGGGCCAAAGGAGATATCCTGTGATAAGAAAGAGAAAGAAGCTCTCTGAGAAACTTCTTTGTGTTCTGTGAAATCACCTCACAGAGTTACAGCTTTCCCCTCAAGAAGCCTTTCTCTAAGACAGTTCTTGTGGAATTGGCAAAGTGATATTTGGAAGCCCTTAGAGGGCTTTCGTTAAAAAGGAAATATCCTCAGATGAAATTTTGAAAGAAGCTTTCTGAGAAACTGCTCTGTGATGTGTGACTTCCACTCACAGAGTTACATCTGTATTTCGTGGATCTCTTTGCTAGCCTTATTTCTGTGGAATCTGAGAACAGATATTTCGGATCCCTTTGAAGACTATAGGGACAAAGGAAATATCCTCCGATAACAAAGAGAAGGAAGCTTTCTGAGAAACTTCTTTGTGTTCTGTGAAATCATCTCACAGAGTTACAGCTTTCCCTTCAAGAAGCCTTTCGCTCAGACAGTTCTTGTGGAATTGGCAAAGTGATATTTCGAAGCCCATAGAGGGCTATGGTGAAAAAGGAAATATCCTCAGATGAAATCTGGAAAGAAGCTTTCTGAGAAACTGCTTAGTGATCTGTTAATTTATCTCACAGAGTTACATCTGCATTTCGTGGATCTCCTTGCTAGCCTTATTTCTGTGGAATCTGAAAACAGATATTTCGGATCCCTTTGAAGACTATGGGACAAAGGAAATATCCTCCGATAACAAAGAGAAAGAAGCTTTCGGAGAAACTTCTTTCTGTTCTGTGAAATCATCTCACAGAGTTACAGCTTTCCTCTCAAGAGTACTTTCGCTCAGACAGTTCTTGTGGAATTGGCAAATTGATATTTGGAAGCCCATAGAGGGCTATGGTGAAAAAGGAAATATCCTCAGATGAAATCTGGAAAGAAGCTTTCTGAGAAACTGCTTAGTGTTCTGTTAATTCATCTCACAGAGTTACATCTGTATTTAGTGGATCTCTTTGCTAGCCTTATTTCTGTGGATCTGTGAACAGATATTTCGGATCCCTTTGAAGACTATAGGGACAAAGGAAATATCCTCCGATAACAAAGAGAAAGAAGCTTTCTGAGAAACTTCTTTGTGTTCTGTGAAATCATTTCAAAGAGTTACAGTTTTCCCCTCAAGAAGCCTTTCGCTCAGACAGTTCTTGTGGAATTGGCAAAGTGATATTTGGAAACCCATAGAGGGCTATGGTGAAAAAGGAAATATCCTCAGATGTAATCTGGAAAGAAGCTTTCTGAGAAACTGCTTAGTGTTCTGTTAATTCATCTCAAAGAGTTACATCTGTATTTCGTGGATCTCCTTCCTAGCCTTATTTCTGTTGAATCTGAGAACAGATATTTCGGATCCCTCTGAACACTATTGGGCCAAAGGAAATATCCTCTGATAACAAAGAGAAAGAAGCTTTCTGAGAAACTTCTTTGTGTTCTGTGAAATCATCTCACAGAGTAACAGCTTTCCCCTCAAGAAGCCTTTGGCTAAGACAGTTCTTGTGGAATTGGCAAATTGATACTTGGAACCCCTAGAGGGCTATGGTGAAAAAGGAAATATCATCAGAGGAAATCTGGAAAAAGCTTTCTGAGAAACTGCTCTGTGATGTGTGACTTCCACTCACAGAGTTACATCTGTATTTCGTGGATCTCTTTGGTAGCCTTATTTCTGTGGAATCTGAGAACAGATATTTCGGATCCCTTTGAAGACTATAGGGCGAAAGGAGATATCCTGCGATAACAAAGAGAAAGAAGCTTTCTGAGAAACTTCTTTGTGTTCTGTGAAATCATCTCACAGAGTTACAGCTTTCCCCTCAAGAAGCCTTTCGCTCAGACAGTTCTTTTGGAATTGGCAAAGTGATATTTGGAAGCCCATAGAGGACTGTGGTGAAAAAGGAAATATCCTCAGATGAAATCTGGGAAGAAGCTTTCTGAGAAACTGCTTAGTGTTCTGTTAATTCTTCCCACAGAGTTACTTCTGTATGTCGTGGATCCCTTTGCTAGCCTTATTTCTGTGGAATGTGAGAACAGATATTTCGGATCCCATTGAAGACTATAGGGCCAAAGGAAATATCCTCCGATAACAAAGAGTAAGAAGCTTTCTGAGAAACTTCTTTGTGTTTTGTGAAATCATCTCACAGAGTTACAGCTTTCCCCTCAAGAACCCTTTCGCTAAGACAGTTCTTGTGGAATTGGCAAAGTGATATTTGGAAGCCATTAGACGGCTATGGTGAAAAAGGAAATATCCTCCGATGAAATCTGGAAAGAAGCTTTCTGAGAAACTGCTTAGTGTTCTGTTAATTCATCTCACAGAGTTACATCTGTATTTATTGGATCTCTTTGCTAGCCTTATTTCTGTGGAATCTGAGAACTGATATTTCGGATCCATTTGAAGACTATGGGGCGAAAGGAAATATGCTCCGATAACAAAGAGAAAGAAGCCTTCTGAGAAACTTCTTTGTGTTCTGTGAAATCATCTCACAGAGTTACAGCTTTCTCCTCAAGAAGCCCTTCGCTGAGACAGTTCTTGTGGAATTGGCAAAGTGATATTTGAAAGCCCATATAGGGCTATGGTGAAAGTGGAAATATCCTCAGATGAAATCTTAAAAGAAGCTTTCAGAGAAGCTGCTTAGTGTTGTGTTAATTCATCTCACAGAGTGACATGTGTATTTCGTGGATCTCTTTGCTAGCCTTATTTCGGTGGAATCTGAGAGCAGATATTTCGGATCCCTTTGAAGACTGTAGGGCCAAAGGAGATATCCTGTGATAAGAAAGAGAAAGAAGCTCTCTGAGAAACTTCTTTGTGTTCTGTGAAATCATCTCAAAGAGTTACAGCTTTCCCCTCATGAAGCCTTTCTCTAAGACAGTTCTTGTGGAATTGGCAAAGTGATATTTGGAAGCCCTTAGAGGGCTTTGGTTAAAAAGGAAATATCCTCAGATGAAATCTTGAAAGAAGCTTTCTGAGAAACTGCTCTGTGATGTGTGACTTCCACTCACAGAGTTACATCTGTATTTCGTGGATCTCTTTGCTAGCTTTATTTCTGTGGAATCTGATAACAGATATTTCGGATTCCTTTGGAGACTATAGGGCCAAAGGAAATATCCTGCGATAACAAAGAGAAAGAAGCTTTCTGAGAAACTTCTTTGTGTTCTGTGAAATCATCTCACAGAGTTACAGCTTTCCCTTCAAGAAGGCTTTCGCTCAGACAGTTCTGGTGGAATTGGCAAAGTGATATTTCGAAGCCCATAGAGGGCTATGGTGAAAAAGGAAATATCCTCAGATGAAATCTGGAAAGAAGGTTTCTGAGAAACTGCTTACTGATCTGTTAATTTATCTCACAGAGTTACATCTGCATTTCGTGGATCTCCTTGCTAGCCTTATTTCTGAGAAATCTGAGAACAGATATTTCGGATCCCTTTGAAGACTATGGGACAAAGGAAATATCCTTCGATAAAAAAGAGAAAGAAGCTTTCTGAGAAACTTCTTTGTGTTCTGTGAAATCATCTCACAGAGTTACAGCTTTCCCCTCAAGAAGCCTTTCGCTCAGACAGTTCTTGTGGAATTGGCAAAGTGATATTTGGAAGCCCTTAGAGGGTTATGGTGAAAAAGGAAATATCCTCAGATAAAATCTGGAAAGAAGCTTTCTGAGAAACTGCTTAGTGTTCTGTTAATTCATCTCACAGAGTTACATCTGTATTTCGTGGATCTCTTTGCTAGCCTTATTTCTGTGGAATCTGAGAACCGATATTTCGGATCCCTTTGAAGACTATAGGACCAAAGGAAATATCCTCCGATAACAAAGAGAAAGAAGCTTTCTGAGAAACTTCTTTGTGTTCTGTGAAATCATCTCACAGAGTTACAGCTTTCTCCTCAAGAAGTCTTTCGCTGAGACAGTTCTTGTGGAATTGGCAAAGTGATATTTGGAAGCCCATATAGGGCTATGGTGAAAGTGGAAATATCCTCAGATGAAATCTTAAAAGAAGCTTTCAGAGAAGCTGCTTGGTGTTGTGTTAATTCATCTCACAGAGTGACATGTGTATTTCGTGGATCTCTTTGCTAGCCTTATTTCGGTGGAATCTGAGAACAGATATTTCGGATCCCTTTGAAGACTGTAGGGCCAAGGGAGATATCCTGTGATAACAAAGAGAAAGAAGCTCTCTGAGAAAATTCTTTGTGTTCTGTGAAATCACCTCACAGAGGTACAGCTTTCCCCTCAAGAAGCCTTTCTCTAAGACAGTTCTTGTGGAATTGGCAAAGTGATATTTGGAAGCCCTTAGAGGGCTTTCGTTAAAAAGGAAATATCCTCAGATGAAATTTTGAAAGAAGCTTTCTGAGAAACTGCTCTGTGATGTGTGACTTCCACTCACAGAGTTACATCTGTATTTCGTGGATTTCTTTGCTAGCCTTTTTTCTGTGGAATCTGAGAACAGATATTTCGGATCCCTTGAAGTCTATAGGGCCAAAGGAACTATACTCTGATAACAAAGAGAAAGAAGCTTTCTGATAAACTTCTTTGTGTTCTGTGAAATCATCTCACGGAGTTACTGCTTTCCTCTCAAGAAGCCTTTCGCTCAGACAGTTCTTGTGGAATTGTCAAATTGATATTTGGAAGCCCATAGAGGGCTACGGTGAAAAAGGAAATATCCTCAGATGAAATCTGGAAAGAAGCTTTATGAGAAACTACTCTGTGATGTGTGACTTCCACTCACAGAGTTACATCTGTATTTCGTGGATCTCTTTACTAGCCTTATTTCTGTGGAATCTGAGAACAGATATTTCGGATCCCTTTGAAGCCTATAGGGCCAAAGGAAATATCCTGCGATAACAATGAGAAAGAATCTTTCTGAGAAACTTCTTTGTGTTCTGTGAAATCATCTCACATAGTTACAGCTTTCCTCTCAGGAAGCCTTTCGTTCAGACAGTTCTTGTGGAATTGGCAAATTGATATTTGGAAGCCCTTAGAGGGCTACGGTGAAAAAGGAAATATCCTCAGATGAAATCTGGGAAAAAGCTTTCTGAGAAACTGTTCTATGATGTGTGACTTCCACTCACAGAGTTACATCTGTATTTCGTGGATTTCTTTGCTAGCCTTATTTCAGTGGAATCTGAGAACAGATATTTCGGATCCCTTTGAACCCTTTAGGGCCAAAGGAAATATCCTGCGATAACAAAGCGAAAGAAGCTTTCTGAGAAACTTCTTTGTGTTCTGTGAAATCATCTCACAAAGTTACAGCTTTCCTCTCAAGAAGCCTTTCGCTCAGGCAGTTCTTGTGGAATTGGCAAATTGATATTTGGAAGCCCATAGAGGGCTATTGTGAAAAAGGAAATATCCTCAGATGAAATCTGGAAAGAAGCTTTCTGAGAAATGCTTAGTGTTCTGTTAATTCATCTCACAGAGTTACATTTGTATCTCGTGGATCTCCTTGCTAGCATTATTTCTGTGGAATCTGAGAACAGATATTTCGGATTCCTTTTAAGACTATAGGGCCAAAGGAGATATCCTGCGATAACAAAGAGAAAGAAGCTTTCTGAGAAACTTCTTTGTGTTCTGTGAAATCATCTCACAGAGTTATAGCTTTCCCCACAAGAAGCCTTTCGCTAAGACAATTCTTGTGGAATTGGCAAAGTGATATATGGAAGCCCATAGAGGGCTATGGTGAAAAAGGAAATATCCTCAGATGAAATCTGGAAAGAAGCTTTCTGAGAAACTGCTTAGTGTTCTGTTAATTCATCTCACAGAGTTACATCTGTATTTCGTGGATCTCTTTGCTAGCCTTATTTCTGTGGAATCTGGGAACAGATATTTCGGATCCCTTTGAAGACTATAGGGCCAAAGGAAATATCCTCCGATAACAAAGAGAAAGAAGCTTTCTGAGAAACTTCTTTGTGTTCTGTGAAATCATCTCACTGAGGTACAGCTTTCCCCTCAAGAAGCCTTTCGCTAAGACAGTTCTTGTGGAATTGGCAAAGTGATATTTGGAAGCCCATAGAGGGCTATGGTGAAAAAGGAAATATCCTCAGATGAAATCTGGAAAGAAGCTTTCTGAGAAACTGCTCGGTGAAGTGTGACTTCCACTCACAGAGTTTCATCTGTATTTCGTGGATCTCTTTGCTAGCCTTATTTCTGTGGAATCTGAATACAGATATTTCGGATCCATTTGAAGACTATACGGCCATAGTAAATATCCTCCAATAACAAAGAATAAGAAGATTTCTGAGAAACTTCATTGTGTTCTGTGAAATCATCTTACAGAGTTACAGCTTTCACCACAAGAAGCCTTTCGCTAAGACAGTTCTTGTGGAATTGGCAAAGTGATATTTGGAAGCCCATAGAGGGCTATGGTGAAAAAGGAAATATCCTCAGATGAAATCTGGAAAGAAGGTTTCTGAGAAACTGCTTACTGTTCTCTTAATTCATCTCACAGGGTTACATCTGTATGTCGTGGATCTCTTTGCTAGCCTTATTTCTGTGGAATCTGAGGACAGATATTTCGGATCCCGTTGAAGACTATAGAGTCAAAGGAAATATCCTGCGATAACAAAGAGAGAGAAGCTTTCGGGGAAACTTCTTTGTTTTCTGTGAAATCATCTCACAGAGTTACAGCTTTCCCCTCAAGAAGCCTTTCGCTAAGACAGTTCTTCTGTAATTGGCAAAGAGATATTTGGAAGCCCATAGAGGGCTATGGTGAAAAAGGAAATATCCTCTGATGTAATCTGGAAAAAAGCTCTCTGAGAAACTGCTTAGTGTTCTGTTAATTCATCTCAAAGAGTTACATCTGTATTTCGTGGATCTCCTTGCTAGCCTTATTTCTGTTTAATCTGAGAACAGATATTTCGGATCCCTCTGAAGACTATTGGGAAAAAGGAAATATCCTCCGATAACAAAGAGAAAGAAGATTTCTGAGAAACTTCTTTGTGTTCTGTGAAATAATCTCACAGAGTTACAGCTTTCCCCTCAAGAAGCCTTTCGCTCAGACAGTTCTTGTGGAATTGTCAAAGAGATATTTGGAAGCCCATAGAGGGCTATGGTGAAAAAGGAAATATCCTCAGATGAAATCTGGAAAGAAGCTTTCTGAGAAACTGCTCCGTGATGTGTGACTTCCACTCACAGAGTTACATCTGTATTTCGTGGATCTCTTTGCTAGCCTTATTTCTGTGGAATCTGAGAACAGATATTTCGGATCCCTTTGAAGACTATAGGACCAAAGGAAATATCCTCCGATAACAAAGAGAAAGAAGATTTCTGAGAAACTTCTTTGTGTTCTGTGAAATCATCTCACTGAGGTACAGCTTTCCCCTCAAGAAGCCTTTCGCTAAGGCAGTTCTTGTGGAATTGGCAAAGTGATATTTGGAAGCCCATAGAGGGCTATGGTGAAAAAGGAAATATCCTCAGATGAAATCTGGAAAGAAGCTTTCTGAGAAACTGCTCGGTGAAGTGTGACTTCCACTCACAGAGTTTCATCTGTATTTCGTGGATCTCTTTGCTAGCCTTATTTCTGTGGAATCTGAATACAGATATTTCGGATCCATTTGAAGACTATACGGCCATAGTAAATATCCTCCAATAACAAAGAATAAGAAGATTTCTGAGAAACTTCATTGTGTTCTGTGAAATCATCTTACAGAGTTACAGCTTTCACCACAAGAAGCCTTTCGCTAAGTCAGTTCTTGTGGAATTGGCAAAGTGATATTTGGAAGCCCATAGAGGGCTATGGTGAAAAAGGAAATATTCTCAGATGAAATCTGGAAAGAAGCTTTCTGAGAAACTGCTTAGTGTACTGTTAATTCATCTCACAGGGTTACATCTGTATGTCGTGGATCTCTTTGCTAGCCTTATTTGTGTGGAATCTGAGGACAGATATTTCGGATCCCGTTGAAGACTATAGGGTCAAAGGAAATATCCTGCGATAACAAAGAGAGAGAAGCTTTCGGGGAAACTTCTTTGTTTTCTGTGAAATCATCTCACAGAGTTACAGCTTTCCCCTCAAGAAGTCTTTCGCTAAGACAGTTCTTGTGGAATTGGCAAAGTGATATTTGGAAGCCCATAGAGGGCTATGGTGAAAAAGGAAATATCCTCAGATGAAATCTGAAGAGAAGGTTCTGAGAAACTGCTTAGTGTTCTGTTAATTCATCTCACCGAGTTACATCTGTATTTCGTAGATCACATTGCTTGCCTTATTTCTGGGGAATGTGAGAATAGATATTTCGGATCCCTTTGAAGACTATACGGCCAAAGGAAATATCCTCCGATAACAAAGAGAAAGAAGCTTTCTGAGAAACTACTTTGTGTTCCGTGAAATCATCTCAAAGAGTTACAACTTTACCCTCAAGAAGCCTTTCGCTAAGACAGTTCTTGTGGAATTGGAAAAGTGATATTTGGAAGCCCTTAGACGGCTCTGGTGAAAAAGGAAATATCCTCAGATGAAATCTGGAAAGAAGCTTTCTGAGAAACTGCTTAGTGTTCTCTTAATTCACCTCACCGAGTTACATCTGTATTTCGTGGATCACATTGTTTGCCTTATTTCTGTAGAATCTGAGAACAGATATTTCGGATCCCTTTGAAGACTATAGGGCCAAAGAAAATATCTTCCGATAACAAAGAGAAAGAGGGTTTCTGAGAAACCTCTTTGTGTTCTGTGTAATCATCTCACAGAGGTACAGCTTTCCCCTCAAGAAGCCTTTCGCTAAGATAGTTCTTGTGGAGTGGGCAAAGTGATATATGGAGGCCCATAGAGGGCTATGGTGAAAAAGGAAATATCCTCAGATGAAATCTGAAAAGAAGCTTTCTGAGAAACTGCTCTGTGAAGTGTGACTTCCACTCACAGAGTTACATCTGTATTTCGTGGATCTTTTTGCTAGCCTTCTTTCTGTGGAATCCAAATACAGATATTTCGTATCCATTTGAAGACTATACGGCCATAGGAAATATCCTCCGATAACAAAGAATAAGAAGCTTTCTGAGAAACTTCATTGTGTTCTGTGAAATCATCTCACAGAGTTACAGCTTTCACCACAAGAAGCCTTTCGCTAAGAGAATTCTTGTGGAATTGGCAAAGTGATATTTGGAAGCCCATAGAGGACTATGGTGGAAAAGGAAATATCCTCAGATGAAATCTGGAAAGAAGCTTTCTGAGAAACTGCTTAGTGTTCTGTTAATTCATCTCACAGGGTTACATCTGTATTTAGTGGATCTCTTTGCTAGCCTTATTTCTGGGGAATCTGAGAACAGATATATCGGAACCCTTTGAAGACTATAGGGCCAAAGGAAATATCCTCCGATAACAAAGAGAAAGAAGCTTTCTGAGAAACTTCTTTGTGTTCTGTGAAATCATCTCACAGAGTTACAGCTTTCCCCTCAAAAAGCCTTTGGCTCAGACAGTTCTTGTGGAATTGGCAAAGTGATATTTGGAAGCCCGTAGACGGCTATGGTGAAAAATGTAATACCCTCAGATGAAATCTGGAAAGAAGCTTTCTGAGAAACTGCTTAGTGTTCTGTTAATTCATCTCACAGAGTTACATCTGTATGTCGTGGATCTCTTTGCTAGCCTTATTTCTGTGGAATCTGAGGACAGATATTTCGGATCCCGTTGAAGACTATAGGGTCAAAGGAAATATCCTGCGATAACAAAGAGAGAGAAGCTTTCGTGGAAACTTCTTTGTTTTCTGTGAAATCATCTCACAGAGTTACAGCTTTCCCCTCAAGAAGCCTTTCGCTAAGACAGTTCTTGTGGAATTGGCAAAGTGATATTTGGAAGCCCATAGAGGGCTATGGTGAAAAAGGAAATATCCTCAGATGAAATCTGGAAAGAAGCTTTCTGAGAAACTGCTTAGTGTTCTGTTAATTCGTCTCACACAGTTACATCTGTATGTCGTGGATCTCTTTGCTAGCCTTATTTCTGTGGAATCTGAGGACAGATATTTCGGATCCCTTGAAGTCTATAGAGCCAAAGGAACTATACTCTGATAACAAAGAGAAAGAAGCTTTCTGAGAAACTTCTTTGTGTTCTGTGAAATCATCTCACAGAGTTACAGCTTTCCCCTCAAGAAGCCTTTCGCTCAGAGAGTTCTTGTGGCATTGGCAAATTGATATTTGGAAACCCATAGAGGGCTACGGTGAAAAAGGAAATATCCTCAGATGAAATCTGGAAAGAAGCTTTCTGAGAAACTGCTCTGTGATGTGTCACTTCCACTCACAGAGTTACATCTGTATTTCGTGGATCTCTTCACTAGCCTTATTTCTGTGGAATATGAGAACAGATATTTCGGATCCCTTAGAAGTCTATAGGGCCAAAGGAAATATCCCGCGATAACAAAGTGAAAGAAGATTTCTGAGAAACTTCTTTGTGTTCTGTGAAATCATCTCACAGAGTTACAGCTTTCCCCTCAAAAAGCCTTTGACTCAGCTGTTCTTGTGGAATTGGCAAAGTGATATTTGGACGCCCATAGAGTTCTAAGGTGAAAAAGTAATATCCTCAGATGAAATCTGGAAAGAAGCTTTCTGAGAAACTGCTTAGTGTTCTGTTAATTCATCTCACAGAGTTACATCTGTATTTCGTGGATCTCCTTGCTAGCCTTATTTCTGTGGAATCTGAGAACAGATATTTCTGATACCTTTGAAGCCTATAGGGCCAAAGGAAATATCCTGCGATAACAAAGAGAAAGAAGCTTTCTGAGAAACTTCTTTATGTTCTGTGAAATCATCACACAGAGTTATAGCTTTCCTCTCCAGTAGACTTTCGCTCAGACAGTTCTTGTGGAATTGGCAAATTGATATTTGGAAGCCCATAGAGGGCTATGGTGAAAAAGGAAATATCCTCAGATGAAATCTGGAAAGAAGCTTTCTGGAAAACTGCTTAGTGTTCTGTTAATTCATCGCACAGAGTTACATCTGTATTTCGTGGATCTCTTTGCTAGCCTTATTTCTGTGGAATCTGAGAACAGATATTTCGGATCCCTTTGAAGACAATAGGGCCAAAAGAAATATCCTCTGATAACAAAGAGAAAGAAGCTTTCTGAGAAACTTCTTGGTGTTCTGTGAAATCATCTTACAGAGTTTCAGCTTTCCCCTCAACAAGCCTTTCGCTCAGACAGTTCTTCTGAAATTGGCATGTTCTGTTAATTCATCTCACAGAGTTACATCTGTATTTCTTGGATCTCTTTGCTAGCCTTATTACTGTGGAATCTGAGAACAGATATTTCGGATCCCTTTGAAGGCTATAGGGCCAAAGAAAATATCCTCCGATAAAAAAGAAAAAGAGGCTTTCTGAGAAACTTCTTTGTGTTCTGTGAAATCATCTCACAGAGGTAAAGCTTTCCCCTCAAGAAGCCTTTCGCTAAGATAGTTCATGTGGAATGGGCAAAGTGATAGTTGGAGGCCCATAGAAGGCTATGGTGAAAAAGGAAATATCCTCAGATGAAATCTGGAAAGAAGCTTTCTGAGAAACTGCTCTGTGATGTGTGACTTCCACTCACAGAGTTACATCTGTGTTTCGTGGATCTCTTTGCAGGCCTTATTTCTGTGGAATCTGAACACAGATATTTCGGATCCCTTTGATGACTATAGGGCCAAAGGAAATATCCTCCGATAACAAAGAATAAGAAGCTTTCTGAGAAACTTCTTTGTGTTCTGTGAAATCATCTCACAGAGTAACAGCTTTCCCCTCAAGAAGCCTTTGGCTAAGACAGTTCTTGTGGAATTGGCAAATTGATACTTGGAACCCCTAGAGGGCTATGGTGAAAAAGGAAATATCATCAGAGGAAATCTGGAAAAAGCTTTCTGAGAAACTGCTCTGTGATGTGTGACTTCCACTCACAGAGTTACATCTGTATTTCGTGGATCTCTTTGGTAGCCTTATTTCTGTGGAATCTGAGAACAGATATTTCGGATCCCTTTGAAGACTATAGGGCGAAAGGAGATATCCTGCGATAACAAAGAGAAAGAAGCTTTCTGAGAAACTTCTTTGTGTTCTGTGAAATCATCTCACAGAGTTACAGCTTTCCCCTCAAG
Organism: Macaca fascicularis; assembly: GCF_037993035.2. Lineage (NCBI taxonomy): Eukaryota > Metazoa > Chordata > Mammalia > Primates > Cercopithecidae > Macaca > Macaca fascicularis. The sequence goes on from NC_088380.1 coordinate 54,914,610, forward strand.
AAGCCTTTCGCTCAGACAGTTCTTTTGGAATTGGCAAAGTGATATTTGGAAGCCCATAGAGGACTGTGGTGAAAAAGGAAATATCCTCAGATGAAATCTGGGAAGAAGCTTTCTGAGAAACTGCTTAGTGTTCTGTTAATTCTTCCCACAGAGTTACTTCTGTATGTCGTGGATCCCTTTGCTAGCCTTATTTCTGTGGAATGTGAGAACAGATATTTCGGATCCCATTGAAGACTATAGGGCCAAAGGAAATATCCTCCGATAACAAAGAGTAAGAAGCTTTCTGAGAAACTTCTTTGTGTTTTGTGAAATCATCTCACAGAGTTACAGCTTTCCCCTCAAGAACCCTTTCGCTAAGACAGTTCTTGTGGAATTGGCAAAGTGATATTTGGAAGCCATTAGACGGCTATGGTGAAAAAGGAAATATCCTCCGATGAAATCTGGAAAGAAGCTTTCTGAGAAACTGCTTAGTGTTCTGTTAATTCATCTCACAGAGTTACATCTGTATTTATTGGATCTCTTTGCTAGCCTTATTTCTGTGGAATCTGAGAACTGATATTTCGGATCCATTTGAAGACTATGGGGCGAAAGGAAATATGCTCCGATAACAAAGAGAAAGAAGCCTTCTGAGAAACTTCTTTGTGTTCTGTGAAATCATCTCACAGAGTTACAGCTTTCTCCTCAAGAAGCCCTTCGCTGAGACAGTTCTTGTGGAATTGGCAAAGTGATATTTGAAAGCCCATATAGGGCTATGGTGAAAGTGGAAATATCCTCAGATGAAATCTTAAAAGAAGCTTTCAGAGAAGCTGCTTAGTGTTGTGTTAATTCATCTCACAGAGTGACATGTGTATTTCGTGGATCTCTTTGCTAGCCTTATTTCGGTGGAATCTGAGAGCAGATATTTCGGATCCCTTTGAAGACTGTAGGGCCAAAGGAGATATCCTGTGATAAGAAAGAGAAAGAAGCTCTCTGAGAAACTTCTTTGTGTTCTGTGAAATCATCTCAAAGAGTTACAGCTTTCCCCTCATGAAGCCTTTCTCTAAGACAGTTCTTGTGGAATTGGCAAAGTGATATTTGGAAGCCCTTAGAGGGCTTTGGTTAAAAAGGAAATATCCTCAGATGAAATCTTGAAAGAAGCTTTCTGAGAAACTGCTCTGTGATGTGTGACTTCCACTCACAGAGTTACATCTGTATTTCGTGGATCTCTTTGCTAGCTTTATTTCTGTGGAATCTGATAACAGATATTTCGGATTCCTTTGGAGACTATAGGGCCAAAGGAAATATCCTGCGATAACAAAGAGAAAGAAGCTTTCTGAGAAACTTCTTTGTGTTCTGTGAAATCATCTCACAGAGTTACAGCTTTCCCTTCAAGAAGGCTTTCGCTCAGACAGTTCTGGTGGAATTGGCAAAGTGATATTTCGAAGCCCATAGAGGGCTATGGTGAAAAAGGAAATATCCTCAGATGAAATCTGGAAAGAAGGTTTCTGAGAAACTGCTTACTGATCTGTTAATTTATCTCACAGAGTTACATCTGCATTTCGTGGATCTCCTTGCTAGCCTTATTTCTGAGAAATCTGAGAACAGATATTTCGGATCCCTTTGAAGACTATGGGACAAAGGAAATATCCTTCGATAAAAAAGAGAAAGAAGCTTTCTGAGAAACTTCTTTGTGTTCTGTGAAATCATCTCACAGAGTTACAGCTTTCCCCTCAAGAAGCCTTTCGCTCAGACAGTTCTTGTGGAATTGGCAAAGTGATATTTGGAAGCCCTTAGAGGGTTATGGTGAAAAAGGAAATATCCTCAGATAAAATCTGGAAAGAAGCTTTCTGAGAAACTGCTTAGTGTTCTGTTAATTCATCTCACAGAGTTACATCTGTATTTCGTGGATCTCTTTGCTAGCCTTATTTCTGTGGAATCTGAGAACCGATATTTCGGATCCCTTTGAAGACTATAGGACCAAAGGAAATATCCTCCGATAACAAAGAGAAAGAAGCTTTCTGAGAAACTTCTTTGTGTTCTGTGAAATCATCTCACAGAGTTACAGCTTTCTCCTCAAGAAGTCTTTCGCTGAGACAGTTCTTGTGGAATTGGCAAAGTGATATTTGGAAGCCCATATAGGGCTATGGTGAAAGTGGAAATATCCTCAGATGAAATCTTAAAAGAAGCTTTCAGAGAAGCTGCTTGGTGTTGTGTTAATTCATCTCACAGAGTGACATGTGTATTTCGTGGATCTCTTTGCTAGCCTTATTTCGGTGGAATCTGAGAACAGATATTTCGGATCCCTTTGAAGACTGTAGGGCCAAGGGAGATATCCTGTGATAACAAAGAGAAAGAAGCTCTCTGAGAAAATTCTTTGTGTTCTGTGAAATCACCTCACAGAGGTACAGCTTTCCCCTCAAGAAGCCTTTCTCTAAGACAGTTCTTGTGGAATTGGCAAAGTGATATTTGGAAGCCCTTAGAGGGCTTTCGTTAAAAAGGAAATATCCTCAGATGAAATTTTGAAAGAAGCTTTCTGAGAAACTGCTCTGTGATGTGTGACTTCCACTCACAGAGTTACATCTGTATTTCGTGGATTTCTTTGCTAGCCTTTTTTCTGTGGAATCTGAGAACAGATATTTCGGATCCCTTGAAGTCTATAGGGCCAAAGGAACTATACTCTGATAACAAAGAGAAAGAAGCTTTCTGATAAACTTCTTTGTGTTCTGTGAAATCATCTCACGGAGTTACTGCTTTCCTCTCAAGAAGCCTTTCGCTCAGACAGTTCTTGTGGAATTGTCAAATTGATATTTGGAAGCCCATAGAGGGCTACGGTGAAAAAGGAAATATCCTCAGATGAAATCTGGAAAGAAGCTTTATGAGAAACTACTCTGTGATGTGTGACTTCCACTCACAGAGTTACATCTGTATTTCGTGGATCTCTTTACTAGCCTTATTTCTGTGGAATCTGAGAACAGATATTTCGGATCCCTTTGAAGCCTATAGGGCCAAAGGAAATATCCTGCGATAACAATGAGAAAGAATCTTTCTGAGAAACTTCTTTGTGTTCTGTGAAATCATCTCACATAGTTACAGCTTTCCTCTCAGGAAGCCTTTCGTTCAGACAGTTCTTGTGGAATTGGCAAATTGATATTTGGAAGCCCTTAGAGGGCTACGGTGAAAAAGGAAATATCCTCAGATGAAATCTGGGAAAAAGCTTTCTGAGAAACTGTTCTATGATGTGTGACTTCCACTCACAGAGTTACATCTGTATTTCGTGGATTTCTTTGCTAGCCTTATTTCAGTGGAATCTGAGAACAGATATTTCGGATCCCTTTGAACCCTTTAGGGCCAAAGGAAATATCCTGCGATAACAAAGCGAAAGAAGCTTTCTGAGAAACTTCTTTGTGTTCTGTGAAATCATCTCACAAAGTTACAGCTTTCCTCTCAAGAAGCCTTTCGCTCAGGCAGTTCTTGTGGAATTGGCAAATTGATATTTGGAAGCCCATAGAGGGCTATTGTGAAAAAGGAAATATCCTCAGATGAAATCTGGAAAGAAGCTTTCTGAGAAATGCTTAGTGTTCTGTTAATTCATCTCACAGAGTTACATTTGTATCTCGTGGATCTCCTTGCTAGCATTATTTCTGTGGAATCTGAGAACAGATATTTCGGATTCCTTTTAAGACTATAGGGCCAAAGGAGATATCCTGCGATAACAAAGAGAAAGAAGCTTTCTGAGAAACTTCTTTGTGTTCTGTGAAATCATCTCACAGAGTTATAGCTTTCCCCACAAGAAGCCTTTCGCTAAGACAATTCTTGTGGAATTGGCAAAGTGATATATGGAAGCCCATAGAGGGCTATGGTGAAAAAGGAAATATCCTCAGATGAAATCTGGAAAGAAGCTTTCTGAGAAACTGCTTAGTGTTCTGTTAATTCATCTCACAGAGTTACATCTGTATTTCGTGGATCTCTTTGCTAGCCTTATTTCTGTGGAATCTGGGAACAGATATTTCGGATCCCTTTGAAGACTATAGGGCCAAAGGAAATATCCTCCGATAACAAAGAGAAAGAAGCTTTCTGAGAAACTTCTTTGTGTTCTGTGAAATCATCTCACTGAGGTACAGCTTTCCCCTCAAGAAGCCTTTCGCTAAGACAGTTCTTGTGGAATTGGCAAAGTGATATTTGGAAGCCCATAGAGGGCTATGGTGAAAAAGGAAATATCCTCAGATGAAATCTGGAAAGAAGCTTTCTGAGAAACTGCTCGGTGAAGTGTGACTTCCACTCACAGAGTTTCATCTGTATTTCGTGGATCTCTTTGCTAGCCTTATTTCTGTGGAATCTGAATACAGATATTTCGGATCCATTTGAAGACTATACGGCCATAGTAAATATCCTCCAATAACAAAGAATAAGAAGATTTCTGAGAAACTTCATTGTGTTCTGTGAAATCATCTTACAGAGTTACAGCTTTCACCACAAGAAGCCTTTCGCTAAGACAGTTCTTGTGGAATTGGCAAAGTGATATTTGGAAGCCCATAGAGGGCTATGGTGAAAAAGGAAATATCCTCAGATGAAATCTGGAAAGAAGGTTTCTGAGAAACTGCTTACTGTTCTCTTAATTCATCTCACAGGGTTACATCTGTATGTCGTGGATCTCTTTGCTAGCCTTATTTCTGTGGAATCTGAGGACAGATATTTCGGATCCCGTTGAAGACTATAGAGTCAAAGGAAATATCCTGCGATAACAAAGAGAGAGAAGCTTTCGGGGAAACTTCTTTGTTTTCTGTGAAATCATCTCACAGAGTTACAGCTTTCCCCTCAAGAAGCCTTTCGCTAAGACAGTTCTTCTGTAATTGGCAAAGAGATATTTGGAAGCCCATAGAGGGCTATGGTGAAAAAGGAAATATCCTCTGATGTAATCTGGAAAAAAGCTCTCTGAGAAACTGCTTAGTGTTCTGTTAATTCATCTCAAAGAGTTACATCTGTATTTCGTGGATCTCCTTGCTAGCCTTATTTCTGTTTAATCTGAGAACAGATATTTCGGATCCCTCTGAAGACTATTGGGAAAAAGGAAATATCCTCCGATAACAAAGAGAAAGAAGATTTCTGAGAAACTTCTTTGTGTTCTGTGAAATAATCTCACAGAGTTACAGCTTTCCCCTCAAGAAGCCTTTCGCTCAGACAGTTCTTGTGGAATTGTCAAAGAGATATTTGGAAGCCCATAGAGGGCTATGGTGAAAAAGGAAATATCCTCAGATGAAATCTGGAAAGAAGCTTTCTGAGAAACTGCTCCGTGATGTGTGACTTCCACTCACAGAGTTACATCTGTATTTCGTGGATCTCTTTGCTAGCCTTATTTCTGTGGAATCTGAGAACAGATATTTCGGATCCCTTTGAAGACTATAGGACCAAAGGAAATATCCTCCGATAACAAAGAGAAAGAAGATTTCTGAGAAACTTCTTTGTGTTCTGTGAAATCATCTCACTGAGGTACAGCTTTCCCCTCAAGAAGCCTTTCGCTAAGGCAGTTCTTGTGGAATTGGCAAAGTGATATTTGGAAGCCCATAGAGGGCTATGGTGAAAAAGGAAATATCCTCAGATGAAATCTGGAAAGAAGCTTTCTGAGAAACTGCTCGGTGAAGTGTGACTTCCACTCACAGAGTTTCATCTGTATTTCGTGGATCTCTTTGCTAGCCTTATTTCTGTGGAATCTGAATACAGATATTTCGGATCCATTTGAAGACTATACGGCCATAGTAAATATCCTCCAATAACAAAGAATAAGAAGATTTCTGAGAAACTTCATTGTGTTCTGTGAAATCATCTTACAGAGTTACAGCTTTCACCACAAGAAGCCTTTCGCTAAGTCAGTTCTTGTGGAATTGGCAAAGTGATATTTGGAAGCCCATAGAGGGCTATGGTGAAAAAGGAAATATTCTCAGATGAAATCTGGAAAGAAGCTTTCTGAGAAACTGCTTAGTGTACTGTTAATTCATCTCACAGGGTTACATCTGTATGTCGTGGATCTCTTTGCTAGCCTTATTTGTGTGGAATCTGAGGACAGATATTTCGGATCCCGTTGAAGACTATAGGGTCAAAGGAAATATCCTGCGATAACAAAGAGAGAGAAGCTTTCGGGGAAACTTCTTTGTTTTCTGTGAAATCATCTCACAGAGTTACAGCTTTCCCCTCAAGAAGTCTTTCGCTAAGACAGTTCTTGTGGAATTGGCAAAGTGATATTTGGAAGCCCATAGAGGGCTATGGTGAAAAAGGAAATATCCTCAGATGAAATCTGAAGAGAAGGTTCTGAGAAACTGCTTAGTGTTCTGTTAATTCATCTCACCGAGTTACATCTGTATTTCGTAGATCACATTGCTTGCCTTATTTCTGGGGAATGTGAGAATAGATATTTCGGATCCCTTTGAAGACTATACGGCCAAAGGAAATATCCTCCGATAACAAAGAGAAAGAAGCTTTCTGAGAAACTACTTTGTGTTCCGTGAAATCATCTCAAAGAGTTACAACTTTACCCTCAAGAAGCCTTTCGCTAAGACAGTTCTTGTGGAATTGGAAAAGTGATATTTGGAAGCCCTTAGACGGCTCTGGTGAAAAAGGAAATATCCTCAGATGAAATCTGGAAAGAAGCTTTCTGAGAAACTGCTTAGTGTTCTCTTAATTCACCTCACCGAGTTACATCTGTATTTCGTGGATCACATTGTTTGCCTTATTTCTGTAGAATCTGAGAACAGATATTTCGGATCCCTTTGAAGACTATAGGGCCAAAGAAAATATCTTCCGATAACAAAGAGAAAGAGGGTTTCTGAGAAACCTCTTTGTGTTCTGTGTAATCATCTCACAGAGGTACAGCTTTCCCCTCAAGAAGCCTTTCGCTAAGATAGTTCTTGTGGAGTGGGCAAAGTGATATATGGAGGCCCATAGAGGGCTATGGTGAAAAAGGAAATATCCTCAGATGAAATCTGAAAAGAAGCTTTCTGAGAAACTGCTCTGTGAAGTGTGACTTCCACTCACAGAGTTACATCTGTATTTCGTGGATCTTTTTGCTAGCCTTCTTTCTGTGGAATCCAAATACAGATATTTCGTATCCATTTGAAGACTATACGGCCATAGGAAATATCCTCCGATAACAAAGAATAAGAAGCTTTCTGAGAAACTTCATTGTGTTCTGTGAAATCATCTCACAGAGTTACAGCTTTCACCACAAGAAGCCTTTCGCTAAGAGAATTCTTGTGGAATTGGCAAAGTGATATTTGGAAGCCCATAGAGGACTATGGTGGAAAAGGAAATATCCTCAGATGAAATCTGGAAAGAAGCTTTCTGAGAAACTGCTTAGTGTTCTGTTAATTCATCTCACAGGGTTACATCTGTATTTAGTGGATCTCTTTGCTAGCCTTATTTCTGGGGAATCTGAGAACAGATATATCGGAACCCTTTGAAGACTATAGGGCCAAAGGAAATATCCTCCGATAACAAAGAGAAAGAAGCTTTCTGAGAAACTTCTTTGTGTTCTGTGAAATCATCTCACAGAGTTACAGCTTTCCCCTCAAAAAGCCTTTGGCTCAGACAGTTCTTGTGGAATTGGCAAAGTGATATTTGGAAGCCCGTAGACGGCTATGGTGAAAAATGTAATACCCTCAGATGAAATCTGGAAAGAAGCTTTCTGAGAAACTGCTTAGTGTTCTGTTAATTCATCTCACAGAGTTACATCTGTATGTCGTGGATCTCTTTGCTAGCCTTATTTCTGTGGAATCTGAGGACAGATATTTCGGATCCCGTTGAAGACTATAGGGTCAAAGGAAATATCCTGCGATAACAAAGAGAGAGAAGCTTTCGTGGAAACTTCTTTGTTTTCTGTGAAATCATCTCACAGAGTTACAGCTTTCCCCTCAAGAAGCCTTTCGCTAAGACAGTTCTTGTGGAATTGGCAAAGTGATATTTGGAAGCCCATAGAGGGCTATGGTGAAAAAGGAAATATCCTCAGATGAAATCTGGAAAGAAGCTTTCTGAGAAACTGCTTAGTGTTCTGTTAATTCGTCTCACACAGTTACATCTGTATGTCGTGGATCTCTTTGCTAGCCTTATTTCTGTGGAATCTGAGGACAGATATTTCGGATCCCTTGAAGTCTATAGAGCCAAAGGAACTATACTCTGATAACAAAGAGAAAGAAGCTTTCTGAGAAACTTCTTTGTGTTCTGTGAAATCATCTCACAGAGTTACAGCTTTCCCCTCAAGAAGCCTTTCGCTCAGAGAGTTCTTGTGGCATTGGCAAATTGATATTTGGAAACCCATAGAGGGCTACGGTGAAAAAGGAAATATCCTCAGATGAAATCTGGAAAGAAGCTTTCTGAGAAACTGCTCTGTGATGTGTCACTTCCACTCACAGAGTTACATCTGTATTTCGTGGATCTCTTCACTAGCCTTATTTCTGTGGAATATGAGAACAGATATTTCGGATCCCTTAGAAGTCTATAGGGCCAAAGGAAATATCCCGCGATAACAAAGTGAAAGAAGATTTCTGAGAAACTTCTTTGTGTTCTGTGAAATCATCTCACAGAGTTACAGCTTTCCCCTCAAAAAGCCTTTGACTCAGCTGTTCTTGTGGAATTGGCAAAGTGATATTTGGACGCCCATAGAGTTCTAAGGTGAAAAAGTAATATCCTCAGATGAAATCTGGAAAGAAGCTTTCTGAGAAACTGCTTAGTGTTCTGTTAATTCATCTCACAGAGTTACATCTGTATTTCGTGGATCTCCTTGCTAGCCTTATTTCTGTGGAATCTGAGAACAGATATTTCTGATACCTTTGAAGCCTATAGGGCCAAAGGAAATATCCTGCGATAACAAAGAGAAAGAAGCTTTCTGAGAAACTTCTTTATGTTCTGTGAAATCATCACACAGAGTTATAGCTTTCCTCTCCAGTAGACTTTCGCTCAGACAGTTCTTGTGGAATTGGCAAATTGATATTTGGAAGCCCATAGAGGGCTATGGTGAAAAAGGAAATATCCTCAGATGAAATCTGGAAAGAAGCTTTCTGGAAAACTGCTTAGTGTTCTGTTAATTCATCGCACAGAGTTACATCTGTATTTCGTGGATCTCTTTGCTAGCCTTATTTCTGTGGAATCTGAGAACAGATATTTCGGATCCCTTTGAAGACAATAGGGCCAAAAGAAATATCCTCTGATAACAAAGAGAAAGAAGCTTTCTGAGAAACTTCTTGGTGTTCTGTGAAATCATCTTACAGAGTTTCAGCTTTCCCCTCAACAAGCCTTTCGCTCAGACAGTTCTTCTGAAATTGGCATGTTCTGTTAATTCATCTCACAGAGTTACATCTGTATTTCTTGGATCTCTTTGCTAGCCTTATTACTGTGGAATCTGAGAACAGATATTTCGGATCCCTTTGAAGGCTATAGGGCCAAAGAAAATATCCTCCGATAAAAAAGAAAAAGAGGCTTTCTGAGAAACTTCTTTGTGTTCTGTGAAATCATCTCACAGAGGTAAAGCTTTCCCCTCAAGAAGCCTTTCGCTAAGATAGTTCATGTGGAATGGGCAAAGTGATAGTTGGAGGCCCATAGAAGGCTATGGTGAAAAAGGAAATATCCTCAGATGAAATCTGGAAAGAAGCTTTCTGAGAAACTGCTCTGTGATGTGTGACTTCCACTCACAGAGTTACATCTGTGTTTCGTGGATCTCTTTGCAGGCCTTATTTCTGTGGAATCTGAACACAGATATTTCGGATCCCTTTGATGACTATAGGGCCAAAGGAAATATCCTCCGATAACAAAGAATAAGAAGCTTTCTGAGAAACTTCTTTGTGTTCTGTGAAATCATCTCACAGAGTTACAGCTTTCCCCTCAAGAAGCCTTTGCTAAGACAGTTCTTGTGGAATTGGCAAAGTGATATTTGGAAGCCCATATAGGGCTATGTTGAAAAAGGAAATATCCTCAGATGAAATCTGGAAAGAAGATTTCTGAGAAACTGCTTAGTGTTCTGTAAATTCATCTCACAGAGTTACATCTGTATTTCGTGGATCTCTTTGCTAGCCTTATTTCTGTGGAATCTGAGAACAGATATATCGGATCCCTTGGAAGACGATAGGGCCAAAGGAAATATCCTGCGATAACAAAGAGAAAGAAGCTTTCTGAGAAACTTCTTTGTGTTCTGTGAAATCATCTCACAGAGTTACAGCTTTCCCCTCAAGAAGCCTTTCGCGAAGACAGTCCTTGTGGAATTGGCAAAGTGATATTTGGAAGCCCATAGAGGGCTACGTTGAAAAAGGTAATATCCTCAGATGAAATCTGGAACGAAGCTATCTGAGAAACTGCTCTGTGATTTGTGACTTCCACTCACAGAGTTACATCTGTATTTCGTGGATCTCTTTGCTAGCCTTATTTCTGTGGAATCTGAGAACAGATATTTCCGATCCCTTTGAAGATTATAAGGCCAAAGGAAATATCCTCCGATAACAAAGAGAAAGAAGCTTTCTGAGAAACTTCTTTGTGTTCTGTGAAATCATCTCACAGAGTTACAGCTTTCCCCGCAACAAGCCTTTCGCTCAGACAGTTCTTGTGGAAGTGGCAAAGTGATATTTGGAAGCCCATAGAGGGCTATGGTGAAAAAGGAAATATCCTCAGATGAAATCTGAAGAGAAGGTTCTGAGAAACTGCTTAGTGTTCTGTTAATTCATCTCACCGAGTTACATCTGTATTTCGTAGATCACATTGCTTGCCTTATTTCTGGGGAATGTGAGAATAGATATTTCGGATCCCTTTGAAGACTATACGGCCAAAGGAAATATCTTCCGATAACAAAGAGAAAGAAGCTTTCTGGGAAACTTCTTTGTGTTCCGTGAAATCATCTCAAAGAGTTACAACTTTACCCTCAAGAAGCCTTTCGCTAAGACAGTTCTTGTGGAATTGGCAAAGTGATATTTGGAAGCCCTTAGACGGCTCTGGTGAAAAAGGAAATATCCTCAGATGAAATCTGGAAAGAAGCTTTCTGAGAAACTGCTTAGTGTTCTGTTATTTCATCTCACAGAGTTACATCTGTATTTCGTGGATCTCTTTGCTAGCCTTATTTCTGTGGAATTTGAGAACAGATATTTCGGATCCCTTCGAAGACTATAGGGCCAAAGGAAATATCCTCCGATAACAAAGAGAAAGAAGCTTTCTGAGAAACTTCTTTGTGTTCTGTGAAATCATCTCACAGATTTACAGCTTTCCCCTCAAGAAGCCTTTCGCTCAGACAGTTCTTGTGGAATTGGCAAAGTGATATTTGGAACCCCATAGAGGGCAAGGCTGAAAAAGGAAATATCCTCAGATGAAATCTGGAAAGAAGCTTTCTGAGAAACTGCTTAGTGTTCTGTTAATTCACCTCACCGAGTTACATCTGTATTTCGTGGATCACATTGTTTGCCTTATTTCTGTGGAATGTGAGAACAGATATTTCGGATCCCTTTGAAGACTATAGGGCCAAAGAAAATATCTTCCGATAACAAAGAGAAAGAGGGTTTCTGAGAAACCTCTTTGTGTTCTGTGTAATCATCTCACAGAGGTACAGCTTTCCCCTCAAGAAGCCTTTCGCTAAGATAGTTCTTGTGGAGTGGGCAAAGTGATATATGGAGGCCCATAGAGGGCTATGGTGAAAAAGGAAATATCCTCAGATGAAATCTGAAAAGAAGCTTTCTGAGAAACTGCTCTGTGAAGTGTGACTTCCACTCACAGAGTTACATCTGTATTTCGTGGATCTTTTTGCTAGCCTTCTTTCTGTGGAATCCAAATACAGATATTTCGTATCCATTTGAAGACTATACGGCCATAGGAAATATCCTCCGATAACAAAGAATAAGAAGCTTTCTGAGAAACTTCATTGTGTTCTGTGAAATCATCTCACAGAGTTACAGCTTTCACCACAAGAAGCCTTTCGCTAAGAGAATTCTTGTGGAATTGGCAAAGTGAGATTTGGAAGCCCATAGAGGACTATGGTGGAAAAGGAAATATCCTCAGATGAAATCTGGAAAGAAGCTTTCTGAGAAACTGCTTAGTGTTCTGTTAATTCATCTCACAGGGTTACATCTGTATTTAGTGGATCTCTTTGCTAGCCTTATTTCTGTGGAATCTGAGAACAGATATATCGGATCCCTTTGAAGACTATAGGGCCAAAGGAAATATCCTCCGATAACAAAGAGAAAGAAGCTTTCTGAGAAACTTCTTTGTGTTCTGTGAAATCATCTCACAGAGTTACAGCTTTCCCCTCAAGAAGCCTTTGGCTCAGACAGTTCTTGTGGAATTGGCAAAGTGATATTTGGAAGCCCGTAGACGGCTATGGTGAAAAATGTAATATCCTCAGATGAAATCTTAAAAGAAGCTTTCTGAGAAACTGCTGTGTGATGTGTGACTTCCACTCACAGAGTAACATCTGTATTTCGTGGATCTCTTTGCTAGCCTTATTTCTGTGGGATCTGAGAACAGATATTTCGGATCCATTCGAAGAGTATTGGGCCAAAGGAAATGTCCTCTGATAAAAAAGAGAAAGAAGCTTTCTGAGGAACTTCTTTGTGTTCTGTGAAATCATCTCACAGATTTACAGCTTACCCCTGAAGAAGCCTTTCGCTCAGACAGTTCTTGTGGAATTGGCAAAGTGATATTTGGAAGCCCATAGAGGGCTATGGTGAAAAACGTAATGTCCTCAGATGAAATCTGCAAAGAAGGTTTCTGAGAAACTGCTTAGTGTTCTGTTAATTCATCTCACAGAGTTACATCTGTATTTCGTGGATCTCTTTGCTAGCCTTATTTCTGTGGAATCTGAGAACAGATATTTTGGATCCCTTTGAAGACTATAGGGCCAAGGGAAATATCCTGCGATAACAAAGAGAAAGAAGCTTTCTGAGAAACTTCTTTGTGTTCTGTGAAATCATCTCACAGAGTTACAGCTTTCCCCTCAAAAAGCCTTTCTCTAAGACATTTCTTGTGGAATTGGCAAAGTGATATTTGGAAGCCCATAGAGGGCTATGGTGAAAAAGGAAATATCCTCAGATGAAATCTTAAAAGAAGCTTTCTGAGAAGCTGCTTAGTGTTCTGTTAATTCATCTAACAGAGTTACATCTGTATTTCGTTGATCTCTTTGCTAGCCTTATTTCTGTGGAATCTGAGAACAGATATTTCGTATCCCTTTGAAGTCTATAGGGCCAAAGGAAATATCCTGCGATAACAAAGAGAAAGAAGCTTTCTGAGAAACTTCTCTGTGTTCTGTGAAATCATCTCACAGAGTTACAGCTTTCCCCTCAAGAAGCCTTTCGCTAAGATATTTCTTGTGGAATTGACAAAGTGATATTTGGAGGCCCACAGAGTGCTGTGGTGAAAAAGGAAATATCCTCAGATGAAATCTGGAAAGAAGCTTTCTGAGAAACTGCTTAGTGTTCTGTTAATTCATCTCACAGAGTTACATCTATATTTCGTGGATCTCTTTGCTAGCCTTATTTCTGTGGAATCTGAATACAGATATTTCGGATCCCTTTGAAGAGTATAGGGCCAAAGGAAATATCCTCCGATAACAAAGAATGAGAAGCTTTCTGAGAAACTTCCTTGTGTTCTGTGAAATCATCTCACAGAGTTAGAGCTTTCCCGTCAAGAAGCCTTTCGCTCAGACAGTTCTTGTGGAATTGGCAAAGTGATATTTGGAAGCCCTTAGAGGGCTATGGTGAAAAAGGAAATATCCTCAGATGAAATCTGGAAAGAAGCTTGCTGAGAAACTGCTCTGTGATGTGTGACTTCCACTGACAGAGTTACATCTGTATTTCGTGGATCTCTTTGCTAGCCTTATTTCTGTGGAATCTGAGGACAGATATTTCGGATCCCGTTGAAGTCTATATGGCCAAAGGAACTATCCTCCGATAACAAAGAGAAAGAAGCTTTCTGAGAAACTCCTTGTGTTCTGTGAAATATTCTCACAGAGTTACAGCTTTCCCCTCAAGAAGCCTTTCGCTCAGACAGTTCTTGTGGAATTGGCAAAGTGATATTTGGAAGCCCTTAGAGGGCTATGGTGAAAAAGGAAATATCCTCAGATGAAATCTGGTAAGAATCTTTCTGAGAAACTGCTCTGTGATGTGTGACTTCCACTCTCAGAGTTACATCTGTATTTCGTGGATCTCTTTGCTAGCCTTATTTCTGTGGAATCTGAGAACAGATAATTCGGATCCCTTTGAAGACTATAGGGCCAAAGGAAATATCCTCCGATTACAAAGAGAAAGAAGCTTTCTGAGAAACTTCTTTGTGTTCTGTGAAATCATCTCACAGAGTTACAGCTTTCCCCTCAAAAAGCCTTTCTCTACGACAGTTCTTGTGGAATTGGCAAAGTGATATTTGGAAGCCCTTAGAGGGCTATGGTGAAAAAGGAAATATCCTCAGATGAAATCTGCAAAGTAGCTTTCGGAGAAACTGCTTAGTGTTCTGTTAATTCCTCTCACAGAGTTACATCTGTATGTCGTGGATCTCTTTGCTAGCCTTATTTCTGTGGAATCTGAGGACAGATATTTCGGATCCCTTTGAAGTCTATAGGCTCAAAGGAACTATCCTCCGATAACAAACAGAAAGAAGCTTTCTGAGAAACTTCTTTGTGTTCTGTGAAATCATCTCAGAGAGTTACAGCTTTCCCCTCAAGAAGCCTTTCGCTAAGACAGTTCTTGTGGAATTGGCAAAGTGATATTTGCAAGCCCATAGAAAGCTATGGAGAAAAAGGAAATATCCACAGATGAAAACTGGAAAGAAGCTTTCTGAGAAACTGCTCTGTGATGTGGGACTTCCACTCACAGAGTTACATCTGTATTTCGTGGATCTCTTTGCTAGCCTTATTTCTGTGGAATGTGAATACAGATATTTCGGATCCCTTTGAAGACTATAGGGCCAAAGGAAATATCCTCTCATAACAAAGAGAAAGAAGCTTTCTGAGAAACTTCTTTGTGTTCTGTGAAATCATCTCACAGAGTTACAGCTTTCCCCTCAAGAAGCCTTTCGCTAAGACAGTTCTTGTGGAATTGGCAAAGTGATATTTGGAAGCCCATAGAGGTCTATGATGAAAAAGGAAATATCCTCAGATGAAATCTGGAAAGAAGCTTTCTGAGAAACTGCTTAGTGTTCTGTTAATTCATCTCACAGTGTTACATCTGTATTTCGTGGATCTCTTTGCTAGCCTTCTTTCTGTGGAATCTGAGAACAGATATTTCGTATCCCTTTGAAGACTATAGGGCCAAAGGAAATATCCTGCGATAACAAAGAGAAAGAAGTTTTCTGAGAAACTTCTTTGTGTTCTGTGAAATCATCTCACAGAGTTAAAACTTTCCCTTCAAAAAGCCTTTCTCTAAGACAGCTCTTGTGGAATTGGCAAAGTGATATTTGGAAGCCCATAGAGGGCTATGGTGAAAAAGGAAATATCCTCAGATGAAATCTTAAAAGAAGCTTTCTGAGAAGCTGCTTAGTGTTCTGTTAATTCATCTAACAGAGTTACATCTGTATTTTGTGGATATCTTTGCTAGCCTTATTTCTGTGGAATCTGAGAACAGATATTTCGGATCCCTTTGAAGTCTATAGGGCCAAAGGAAATATCCTGCGATAACAAAGAGAAAGAAGCTTTCTGAAAAACTTCTTTGTGTTCTGTGAAATCATCTCACAGAGTTACAGCTTTCACCTCAAAAAGCCTTTCTCTAAGACAGTTCTTGTGGAATTGGCAAAGTGATATTTGGAAGCCCATAGAGGGCTAGGGTGAAAAAGGAAATATCCTCAGATGAAATCTTAAAAGAAGCTTTCTGAGAAGCTGCTTAGTGTTCTGTTAATTCATCTAACAGAGTTACATCTGTATTTCGTGGATCTCCTTGCTAGCCTTATTTCTGTGGAATCTGAGAACATATATTTCAGATCCCTTTGAAGTCTATAGGGCCAAAGGAAATATCCTGCGATAACAAAGTGAAAGAAGCTTTCTGATAAACTTCTTTGTGTTCTGTGAAATCATCTCACAGTGTTACAGCTTTCCTCTCAAGAAGCCTTTCGCTCTGACAGTTCTTGTGGAATTGGCAAATTGATATTTGGTAGCCCATAGAGGGCTATGGTGAAAAAGGAAATATCCTCAGATGAAATCTGCAAAGAAGTTTTCTGAGAAACTGCTTAGTGTTCTGTTAGTTCATCTCACAGAGTTACATCTGTATTTCGTGGATCTCTTTGTTAGCCTTATATCTGTGGAATCTGAGAACAGATATTTCGGATCCCGTTGAAGACTATAGGGCCAAAGGAGATATCCTGTGATAACAAAGAGAAAGAAGCTTTCTGAAAAACTTCTTTGTGTTCTGTGAAATCATCTCACAGAGTTACAGCTTTCGTCTCAAGAAGCCTTTCGCTAACACAGTTCTTGAGGAATTGGCAATGTGAGATTTGGAAACCCATAGAGGGCTATGGTGAAAAAGGAAATATCCTCAGATGAAATCTGGAAAGAAGCTTTCTGAGAAACTGCTCTGTGATGTGTGACTTCCTCTCACAGAGTTCCATCTTTATTTCGTGGATCTCTTTGCTAGCCTTATTTCTGTGGAATCTGAGAACAGATATTTCGGATCCTTTTGAAGACTCTAAGGCCAAAGGAAATATCCTGCGATAACAAAGAGAAAGAAGCTTTCTGAGAAAGTTCTTTGTGTTCTGTGAAATCATCTCACAGAGTTACAGCTTTCCCCTCAAAAAGCCTTTGGCTCAGACAGTTCTTGTGGAATTGGCAAAGTGATATTTGGAAGCCCATAGAGAGCTATGGTGAAAAAGTTAATATCCTCAGATGAAATATGGAAAGAAGCTTTCTGAGAAACTGCTTAGTGTTCTGTTAATTCATCTCACAGAGTTACATCTGTATTTCGTGGATCTCTTTGCTAGCCTTATTTCTGTGGAATCTGAGAACAGATATTTCGGATCCCTTTGAAGAATATAGGGCCAAAGGAAATATCCTGCGATAACAAAGAGAAAGAAGCTTTCTGAGAAACTTCTTTGTGTTCTGTGAAATCGTCTCACAGAGTTACAGCTTTCCCCTCAAAGAAGCCTTTCTCTAAGACAGTTCTTGTGGAATTTGCAAAGTGATATTTGGAAGCCCATAGAGGGCTATGGTGAAAAAGGAAATATCCTCAGATGAAATCTGGAAAGAAGCTTTCTGAGAAGCTGCTTAGTGTTCTGTTAATTCATCTAACAGAGTTACATCTGTATTTCGTGGATCTCTTTGCTAGCCTTATTTCTGTGGAATCTGAGTACAGATATTTCGGATCCCTTTGAATTCTATAGGGCCAAAAGAAATATCCTGCGATAACAAAGAGAAAAAAGCTTTCTGAGAAACTTCTCGGTGTTATGTGAAATCATCTCACAGAGTTACAGCTTTCCCCTCAAGAAGCCTTTCGCTAAGACATTTCTTGTGCAATTGGCAAAGTGATATTTGGAGGCCCACAGAGTGCTATGGTGAAAAAGGAAATATCCTCAGATGAAATCTGGAAAGAAGCTTTCTGAGAAACTGCTTAGTGTTCTGTTAATTCATCTCACAGAGTTACATCTGTATTTCGTGGATCTCTTTGCTAGCCTTATTTCTGTGGAATCTGAATACAGATATTTCGGATCCCTTTGAAGAATATAGGGCCAAAGGAAATATCCTCCGATAACAAAGAATGAGAAGCTTTCTGAGAAACTTCCTTGTGTTCTGTGAAATCATCTCACAGAGTTAGAGCTTTCCCGTCAAGAAGACTTTCGCTCAGACAGTTCTTGCGGAATTGGCAAAGTGATATTTGGAAGCCCTTAGAGGGCTATGGTGAAAAAGGAAATATCCTCAGATGAAATCTGGAAAGAAGCTTTCTGAGAAACTGCTCTGTGATGTGTGACTTCCACTCACAGAGTTACATCTGTATTTCGTGGATCTCTTTGCTAGCCTTATTTCTGTGGAATCTGAGGACAGATATTTCGGATCCCGTTGAAGTCTATATGGCCAAAGGAACTATCCTCCGATAACAAAGAGAAAGAAGCTTTCTGAGAAACTTCTTTGTGTTCTGTGAAATCATCTCACAGAGTTACAGCTTTCCCCTCAAGAAGCCTTTCGCTCAGACAGTTCTTGTGGAATTGGCAAAGTGATATTTGGAAGCCCTTAGAGGGCTATGGTGAAAAAGGAAATATCCTCAGATGAAATCTGGTAAGAATCTTTCTGAGAAACTGCTCTGTGATGTGTGACCTCCACTCTCAGAGTTACATCTGTATTTCGTGGATCTCTTTGCTAGCCTTATTTCTGTGGAATCTGAGAACAGATAATTCGGATCCCTTTGAAGACTATAGGGCCAAAGGAAATATCCTCCGATTACAAAGAGAAAGAAGCTTTCTGAGAAACTTCTTTGTGTTCTGTGAAATCATCTCACAGAGTTACAGCTTTCCCCTCAAAAAGCCTTTGGCTCAGACAGTTCTTGTGGAATTGGCAAACTGATATTTGGAAGTCCATTGAGAGCTATGGTGAAAAAGTTAATATCCTCAGATGAAATATGGAAGGAAGCTTTCTGAGAAACTGCTCTGTGATGTGTGACTTCCACTAACAGAGTTACATCTGTTTTTCGAGGATCTCTTTGCTAGCCTTATTTCTTTAGAATCTGAATACAGATATATCGGATCCCTTTGAAGACTATAGGGCCAAAGGAAATATCCTCCGATAACAAAGAATAAGAAGCTTTCTGAGAAACTTCTTTCTCTTCTGTGAAATCATCTCACAGAGTTACAGCTTTCCCCTCAAAAAGCCTTTCTCTAAGACAGTTCTTGTGGAATTGGCAAAGTGATATTTGGAAGCCCATAGAGGGCTAGGGTGAAAAAGGAAATATCCTCAGATGAAATCTTAAAAGAAGCTTTCTGAGAAGCTGCTTAGTGTTCTGTTAATTCATCCAACAGAGTTACATCTGTATTTCGTGGATCTCCTTGCTAGCCTTATTTCTGTGGAATCTGAGAACAGATATTTCGGATCCCTTTGAAGTCTATAGGGCCAAAGGAAATATCCTCCGATAACAAAGAGAAAGAAGCTTTCTGAGAAACTTCTTTGTGTTCTGTGAAATCATCTCACAGAGTTACAGCTTTCTTCTCAAGAAGCCTTTCGCTCAGACAGTTCTTGTGGAATTGGCAAAGTGATATTTGGAAGCCCTTAGAGGGCTATGGTGAAAAAGGAAATATCCACAGATGAAATCTGGAAAGAAGCTTTCTGGGAAACTGCTTAGTGTTGTGTTAATTCATCTCACAGAGTTACATCTGTATTTCGTGGATCTCTTTGCTAGCCTTCTTTCTGTGGAATCTGAATACAGATATTTCGGATCCATTTGAAGACTATAGGGCCAAAGGAAATATCCTCCGATAACAAAGAGAAAGAAGATTTCTGAGAAACTTCTTGGTGTTCTGTGAAATCATCTCACAGAGTTATAGCCTTCCCCTTAAGAAGCCTTTCGCTAAGACAGTTCTTGTGGAATTGGCAAAGTGATATTTGGAAGCCCACAGAGGGCTACGGTGAAAAAGGAATTATCCTCAGATGAAATCTGGAAAGAAGCTTTCTGAGAAACTGCTTAGTGTTCTGTTAATTCATCTCACAGAGTTACATCTGTATTTCGTGGATCTCTTTGCTAGCCTTAATTCTGTGGAATCTGAGAACAGATATTTCGGATCCCTTTGAACACTATAAGGCCAAAGGAAATATCCTCCGATAACAAAGAGAAAGAAGCTTTCTGAGAAACTTCTTTGTGTTCTGTGAAATCATCTCACAGAGTTACAGCTTTCACCTCAAGAAGCCTTTCGCTAAGACAGTTCTTGTGGAATTGGCAAAGTGATATTTGGAAGTCCATTGAGGGCTATGGTGAAAAAGGAAATATAGTCAGATGAAATATGGAAAGAAGCTTTCTGAGAAACTGCTTAGTGTTCTGTTAATTCACCTCACAGAGTTACATCTGTATTTCGTGCATCTCTTGCTAGCCTTATTTCTGAGGAATCTGAGAACAGATATTTCGGATCACTTTGAAGACTATAGGGCCAAGGACATATCCTCCGGTAACAAAGAGAAAGAAGCTTTCTGAGAAACTTCTTTGTGTTTTGTGAAATCATCTCACAGAGTTACAGCTTTCCCCTGAAGAAGCCTTTCGCTAAGACAGTTCTTGTGGAATTGGCAAAGTGATATTTGGAAGCCCATAGAGGGCTACGGTGAAAAAGGAAATATCCTCAGATGAAATCTGGAAAGAAGCTTTCTGAGAAACTGCTTAGTGTTCTGTTTATTCATCTCACAGAGTTACATCTGTATTTCTTGGATCTCTTTGCTAGCCTTATTTCTGTGGAATCTGAGAACAGATATTTCAGATCCCTTTGAAGACTATAGGGCCAAAGGAAATATCCTCCGATAACAAAGAGAAAGAAGCTTTCTGAGAAACTTCTTTGTGTTCTGTGAAATCATCTCACAGAGTTTCAGCTTTCCCCTCAAGAAGCCTTTCGCTAAGACAGTTCTTGTGGAATTGGTAAAGTGATATTTGGAAGCCCATAGAGGGCTATGGTGAAAAAGGAAATATCCTCAGATGAAATCTGGAAAGAAGCTTTCTGAGAAACTGCTTAGTGTTCCGTTAATTCATCTCACAGAGTTACATCTACATTTCATGGATCGCGTTGCTAGCCTTATTTCTGTGGAATCTGAGAATAGATATTTCGCATCCCTTTGAAGACTATAGGGCCAAAGGAAATATCCTCCGATAACAAAGAGAAAGAAGCATTCTGAGAAACTTCTTTGTGTTCTGTGAGATCATCTGACAGAGTTACAGCTTTCCCCACAAGAAGCCTTTCGCTAAGATAGTTCCTGTGCAATTGGCAAAGTGATATGTAGAAGTCCTTAGAGGGCTATGGTGAAAAAGGAAATATCCTCAGATGAAATCTGGAAAGAAGCTTTCTGAGAAACTGCTCTGTGATGTGTGACTTCCACTCAAAGAGTTACATTGTATTTCGTGGATCGCTTTGCTAGCCTTATTTCTGTGGAATCTGAGACAGATATTTCGGATCCCTTTGAAGACTATAGGGCCAAAGGAAATATCCTGTGATAACAAAGAGAAAGAAGCTTTTTAAGAAACTGCTTAGTGTTCTGTAAATTCATCTCCCAGCGTTACATCTGTATTTCGTCGATCTCTTTACTAGCCTTATTTCTGTGGAATCTGAGAACAGATCCCTTTGAAGACTATAGGGCCAAAGGAAATATCCTGCGATAACAAAGAGAAAGAAGCTTTTTTAGAAACTTCTTTGTGATCTGTGAAATCATCTCAAAGAGTTACAGCTTTCCCCTCAAGAAGCCTTCCGCTAAGACAGTTCTTGTGGAATTGGCAAAATGATATTTGGAAGCCCCTAGAGGGATAGGGTGAAAAAGGAAATATCCTCAGATGAAATCCGGAAAGAAGCTTTCTGAGAAATTGATTAGTGTTCTGTTAATTCAGCTCACAGAGTTACATCTGTATTTCGTGGATGTCTTTGCTAACCTTATTTCTGTGCAATCTGAGACCAGATATTTCGGATCCCTTTGAAGACTATAGGGCCAAAGGAAATATACTCCGATAACAAAGAGAAAGAAGCTTTCTGAGAAACTTCTTTGTGTTCTGTGAAATCGTCTCACAGAGTTTCAGCTTTCCCCTCAAGAAGCCTTTCGCTCAGACAGTTCTTGTGGAATTGGAAAAGTGATATTTGGAAGCCCATAGAGGGCTATGGTGAAAAAGGAAATATCCTCAGATGAAATCTGGAAAGAAGCTTTCTGAGAAACTGCTTAGTGTTCCGTTAATTCATCTCACAGAGTTACATCTACATTTCATGGATCTCTTTGCTAGTCTTATTTCTGTGGAATGTGAGAACAGATATTTCGGATACCTTTGAAGACTATAGGGCCAAAGGAAATATCCTCCGATAACAAAGAGAAAGAAGCTTTCTGAGAAACTTTTTTGTGTTCTGTGAAATCATCTCACACAGTTACAGCTTCCCCCTCAAGAAGCCTTGCGCTAAGACAGTTCTGGTGGAATTGGCAAAGTGATATTTGGAAGCCCATAGAGGGCTATGGTGAAAAAGGAAATATCCTCAGATGAAATCTGGAAGGAAGCTTTCTGGGAAACTGCTCTGTGATGTGTGACTTCCACTCTCAGAGTTACATCTGTATTTCGTGGATCTCTTTGCTAGCCTTATTTCTGTGGAATCTGAGAACAGATAATTCGGATCCCTTTGAAGACTATAGGGCCAAAGGAAATATCCTCCGATTACAAAGAGAAAGAAGCTTTCTGAGAAACTTCTTTGTGTTCTGTGAAATCATCTCACAGAGTTACAGCATTCCCCTCAAAAAGCCTTTCTCTACGACAGTTCTTGTGGAATTGGCAAAGTGATATTTGGAAGCCCTTAGAGGGCTATGGTGAAAAAGGAAATATCCTCAGATGAAATCTGGAAAGAAGCTTTCGGAGAAACTGCTTAGTGTTCTGTTAATTCATCTAACAGAGTTACATCTGTATTTTGTGGATCTCTTTGCTAGCCTTATTTCTGTGGAATCTGCGAACAGATATTTCGGATCCCTTTGAAGTCTATAGGGCCAAAGGAAATATCCTGCGATAACAAAGAGAAAGAAGCTTTCTGATAAACTTATTTGTGTTCTGTGAAATCATCTCACAGAGTTACAGCGTTCCTCTTATGAAGCCTTTCGCTCAGACAGTTCTTGTGGAATTGGCAAAGTGATATTTGGAAGCCCATAGAGGGCTACGGTGAAAAAGGAAATATCCTCAGATGAAATCTGGAAAGAAGCTTTCTGAGAAACTGCTTAGTGTTCTGTTAATTCATCTCACAGAGTTACATCTGTATTTCGTGCATCTCTTTGCTAGCCGTATATCTGTGGAATCTGAGAACAGATATTTCGGATCCCGTTGAAGACTATAGGGCCAAAGGAGATATCCTGCGATAACAAAGAGAAAGAAGCATTCTGAAAAACTTCTTTGTGTTCTGTGAAATCATCTCACAGAGTTACAGCTTTCCCCTCAAAAAGCCTTTGGCTCAGACAGTTCTTGTGGAATCTGCAAAGTGATATTTGGAAGCCCATAGAGAGCTATGGTGTAAAAGTTAATATCCTCAGATGAAATATGGAAGGAAGCTTTCTGAGAAACTGCTCTGTGATGTGTGACTTCCACTAACAGAGTTACATCTGTTTTTCGTGGATCTCTTTGCTAGCCTTATTTCTGTAGAATCTGAATACAGATATATCGGATCCCTTTGAAGACTATAGGGCCAAAGGAAATATCCTCCGATAACAAAGAATAAGAAGCTTTCTGAGAAACTTCTTTGTGTTCTGTGAAATCATCTCACAGAGTTACAGCTTTCCCCTCAAAAAGCCTTTGTCTAAGACAGTTCTTGTGGAATTGGCAAAGTGATATTTGGAAGCCCATAGAGGGCTAGGGTGAAAAAGGAAATATCCTCAGATGAAATCTTAAAAGAAGCTTTCTGAGAAGCTGCTTAGTGTTCTGTTAATTCATCCAACAGAGTTACGTCTGTATTTCGTGGATCTCCTTGCTAGCCTTATTTCTGTGGAATCTGAGAACAGATATTTCGGATCCCTTTGAAGTCTATAGGGCCAAAGGAAATATCCTGCGATAACAAAGTGAAAGAAGCTTTCTGATAAACTTCTTTGTGTTCTGAGAAATCATCTCACAGAGTTACAGCTTTCCCCTCAAGAAGCCTTTCGCTCAGACAGTTCTTGTGGAATTGGCAAATTGATATTTGGTAGCCCATAGAGGGCTACGGTGAAAAAGGAAATATCCTCAGATGAAATCTGCAAAGAAGCTTTCTGAGAAACTGCTTAGTGTTCTGTTAGTTCATCTCACAGAGTTACATCTGTATTTCGTGGATCTCTTTGCTAGCCTTATATCTGTGAAATCTGAGAACAGATATTTCGGATCCCGTTGAAGACTATAGGGCCAAAGGAGATATCCTGCGATAACAAAGAGAAAGAAGCTTTCTGAAAAACTTCTTTGTGTTCTGTGAAATCATCTCACAGAGTTACAGCTTTCCTCTCAAGAAGCCTTTCGCTAACACAGTTCTTGTGGAATTGGCAAAGTGAGATTTGGAAACCCATAGAGTGCTATGGTGAAAAAGGAAATATCCTCAGATGAAATCTGGAAAGAAGCTTTCTGAGAAACTGCTCTGTGATGTGTGACTTCCTCTCACAGAGTTACATCTTTATTTCGTGGATCTCTTTGCTAGCCTTATTTCTGTGGAATCTGAGAACCGATATTTCGGATCCCTTTGAAGACTATAGGGCCAAAGGAAATATCCTCCGATAACAAAGAGAAAGAAGCTTTCTGAGAAACTTCTTTGTGTTCTGTGAAATCATCTCACAGAGTTACAGCTTTCCTCTCGAGAAGCCTTTCGCTCAGACAGTTCTTGTGGAATTGGCAAAGTGATATTTGGAAGCCCTTAGAGGGCTATGGTGAAAAAGGAAATATCCACAGATGAAATCTGGAAAGAAGCTTTCTGGGAAACTGCTTAGTGTTCTGTTAATTCATCTCACAGAGTTACATCTGTATTTCGTGGATCTCTTTGCTAGCCTTCTTTCTGTGGAATCTGAATACAGATATTTCGGATCCATTTGAAGACTATAGGGCCAAAGGAAATATCCTCCGATAACAAAGAGAAAGAAGATTTCTGAGAAACTTCTTGGTGTTCTGTGAAATCATCTCACAGAGTTATAGCTTTCCCCTTAAGAAGCCTTTCGCTAAGACAGTTCTTGTGGAATTGGCAAAGTGATATTTGGAAGCCCACAGAGGGCTACGGTGAAAAAGGAATTATCCTCAGATGAAATCTGGAAAGAAGCTTTCTGAGAAACTGCTTAGTGTTCTGTTTATTCATCTCACAGAGTTACATCTGTATTTCTTGGATCTCTTTGCTAGCCTTATTTCTGTGGAATCTGAGAACAGATATTTCAGATCCCTTTGAAGACTATAGGGCCAAAGGAAATATCCTCCGATAACAAAGAGAAAGAAGCTTTCTGAGAAACTTCTTTGTGTTCTGTGAAATCATCTCACAGAGTTTCAGCTTTCCCCTCAAGAAGCCTTTCGCTAAGACAGTTCTTGTGGAATTGGTAAAGTGATATTTGGAAGCCCATAGAGGGCTATGGTGAAAAAGGAAATATCCTCAGATGAAATCTGGAAAGAAGCCTTCTGAGAAACTGCATAGTGTCCTGTTAATTCACCTCACAGAGTTACATCTGTATTTCGTGGATCTCTTTGCTAGCCTTATTTCTGTGGAATCTGAGAACAGATATTTCGGATCCCTTTGAAGACTATAGGGCCAAAGGAAATATCCTCCGATAACAAAGAGAAAGACGCTTTCTGAGAAACTTCTTTGTATTCTGTGAAATCATCTCAAAGTGTTACAGCTTTCCCCTCAAGAAGCCTTTCGCTACCACAGTTCTTGTGGAATTGGCAAAGTGATATTTGGAATCCCCTAGAGGGTTATGGTGAAAAAGAAATATCCTTAGATGAAATCTGGAAAGAAGCTTTCTGAGAAACTGCTTAGTGTTCTGTTAATTCATCTCACAGAGTTACATCTGTATTTCGTGGATCTCTTTGCTAGCCTTATTTCTGTGGAATCTGAGAACAGATATTTCGGATCCCTTTGAAGACTATAGGGTCAAAAGAACTATACTGCTATAACAAAGAGAAAGAAGCTTTCTGAGAAACTTCTTTGTGTTCTGTGAAATCATCTCACAGAGTTTCAGTTTTCCCCTCAAGAAGCCTTTCGCTAAGACAGTTCTTGTGGAATTGGCAAAGTGATATTTGGAAGCCCATAGAGGGCTATGGTGAAAAAGGAAATATCCTCAGATGAAATCGGGAAAGAAGCTTTCTGAGAAACTGCTTAGTGTTCCGTTAATTCATCTCACAGAGTTACATCTACATTTCATGGATCTTTTTGGTAGCCTTATTTCTGTGGAAACTGAGAACAGATATTTCGCATCCCTTTGAAGACTATTGGGCCAAATGAAATATCCTCCGATAACAAAGAGAAAGAAGCTTTCTCAGAAACTTCTTTGTGTTCTGTGAAATCATCTCACAGAGTTACAGCTTTGCCCTAAAGAAGCCTTTCGTTAAGAGTGTTCTTGTGGAATTGGCAAAGTGATATTTGGAAGTCCATTGAGGGCTATGGTGAAAAAGGAAATATTCTCAGATGAAATCTGAAAAGAAGCTTTCTGAGTAACTGCTTAGTGTTCTGTTAATTCATCTCACAGAGTTACATCTGTATTTCGTGGATCTCTTTACTAGCCTTATTTCTTTGGAATCTGAGAACAGATATTTCGGATCCCTTTGAAGACTATAGGGCCAAAGGAAATATCCACCGATAACAAAGAGAAAGAAGCTTTCTGAGAAACTTCTTTGTGTTCTGTGAAATCATCTCACAGAGTTACAGATTTCCCCTCAAGAAGCCTTTCGCTAAGACAGTTCTTGCGGAATTGGCAAAGTGATATTTGGATGCCCTTAGAGGGCTATTTTGAAACAGGAAATATCCTCAGATGAAATCTGGAAAGAAGCTTTCTGAGAAACTGCTTAGTGTTCTGTTAATTCATCTCACAGTGTTACGTCTGTATTTCGTGGATCTCTTTGCTGGCCTTATTTCCGTGGAATCTGAGAACAGATATTTCTGATCCCTTTGAGGGCTTTAGGGCCAAAAGAAATATAATGCGATAACATACAGAAAGAAGCTTTCAGAGAAACTTCTTTGTGTTCTGTGAAATCATCTCACAGAGTTTCAGCTTTCCCCTCAAGAAAGCCTTTCGTTAAGACACTTCTTGTGGAATTGGAAAAGTGATATGTGGAAGCCCATAGAGGGCTATGGTGAAAAAGGAAATACCCTCAGATGAAATCTGGAAAGAAGCTTTCTGAGAAACTGCTATGTGATGTGTGACTTCCACTCACAGAGTTGCATCTGTATTTCGTGGATCGCTTTGCTAGCCTTATTTCTGTGGAATCTGAGACAGATATTTCGGATCCCTTTGAAGATTATAGGGCCAAAGGAAATATCCTGTGATAACAAAGAGAAAGAAGCTTTCTGAGAAACTGCTTAGTGTTCTGTTAATTCATCTCACAGAGTTACATCTGTATTTCATCGATCTCTTTGCTAGCCTTATTTCTGTGGAATCTGAGAACAGATATTTCAGATCCCTTATAAGACTATAGGGCCAAAGGAAATATCCTGCGATAACAAAGAGAAAGAAGCTTTCTGGGAAACTTCTTTGTGTTCTGTGAAATCATATCAAAGAGTTACAGCTTTCCCCTCAAGAAGCCTTTCGCTAAGACAGTTCTTGTGGAATTGGCAAAGTGATATTTGGAAGCCCCTATAGGGATATGGTGAAAAAGGAAATATCCTCAGATGAAATCCGGAAAGAAGCTTTCTGAGAAATTGCTTAGTGTTCTGTTAATTCATCTCACAGTTGCATGTGTATTTCGTGGATCTCTTTGCTAACTTTATTTCTGTGGAATCTGAGACCAGATATTTCGGATCCCTTTGAAGACTATAGGGCCAAAGGAAATATCCTCCGATAACAAAGAGAAAGAGGCTTTCTGAGAAACTTCTTTGTGTTATGTGAAATCATCTCACAGAGTTTCAGCTTTCCCCTCAGGAAGCCTTTCGCTAAGACAGTTCTTGTGGAATTGGCAAAGTGATATTTGGAAGCCCATAGAGGGCTATGATGAAAAAGGAAATATCCTCAGATGAAATCTGGAAAGAAGCTTTCTGAGAAACTGCTCTGTGATGTGTTACTTCCACTCACTGAGTTACATCTGTATTTCGTTGATCTCTTTGCCAGCCTTATTTCTGTGGAATCTTAGAACAGATATTTCGGATCCCTTTGACGACTATAGGGCCAAAGGAAATATCCTCCGATAACAAAAAGAAAGAAGCTTTCTGAGAAACTACATTGTGTTCTGTGAAATCATCTCACAGAGTTACAGCTTTCCCCTCGAGAAGCCTTTCGCTAAGACAGTTCTTGTGGAATTGGTAAAGTGATATTTGGAAGCCCATAGAGGGCTAGGGTGAAAAAGGAAATATCCTCAGATGAAATCTGGAAAGAAGCTTTCTGAGAAATTGCTTAGTGTTCTCTTAATTCATCTCACAGAGTTACATCTGTATTTCGTGAATCTCTTTGCTTGTCTTATTTCTGTGGAATCTGAGAACAGATATTTCGGATCCCTTTGAAGACTATAGGGCCAAAGGAAATATCCTCCGATAACAAAGAGAAAGAAGCTTTCT
Organism: Macaca fascicularis; assembly: GCF_037993035.2. NCBI lineage: Eukaryota > Metazoa > Chordata > Mammalia > Primates > Cercopithecidae > Macaca > Macaca fascicularis. The sequence goes on from NC_088380.1 coordinate 54,942,903, forward strand.
GAGAAACTTCTTTGTGTTCTGTGAAACCATCTCACAGAGTTACAGATTTCCCCTCAAGAAGCCTTTCGCTCAGACAGTTCTTGTGGAATTGGCAAAGAGATATTTGGAAGCCCATAGAGGGCTATTGTGAAAAAGGAAATATCCTCAGATGAAATCTGGAAAGAAGCTTTCTGAGAAAATGCTCTGTGATGTGTGACTTCAACTGACAGAGTTACATCTGTATTTCGTGGATCTCTTTGCTAGATTTATTTCTGTGGAATCTGAGAACAGATTTTTCGGATCCCTTTGAAGACTATAGGGCCAAAGGAAGTACCCTCCGATAACAAAGAGAAAGAAGCTTTCTGAGAAACTTCTTTTCCTTCTGTGAAATCATCTCACAGAGTTACAGCTTTCCCCTGAAGCAGCCTTTCGCTAAGACAGTTTTTGTGGAATTGGCAAACTGATATTTGGAAGCCCATAGAGGGCTATGGTGAAAAAGGAAATATCCTCAGATGAAATCTGGAAAGAAGCTTTTTGAGAAACTGCTATGTGATGTGTGACTTCCATTCACAGAGTTACATCTGTATTTCGTCGATCTCTTTGCTAACCTTATTTCTGTGTAATCTGAGAACAGATATTTCGGATCCCTTTGAAGACTATAAGGCCAAAGGAAATATCCTCCGATAACAAAGAGAAAGAAGCTTTCTGAGAAACTTCTTTTTGTTCTGTGAAATAATCTCACAGAGTTACAGCTTTCCCCTCCAGAAGTCTTTCGCTAAGACAGTTCTTGTGGAATTGGCAAAGTGATATTTGGAAGCCCATACAGGGCTATGGTGAAAAAGGAAATATCCTCCGATGAAATCTGGAAAGAAGCTTTCTGAGAAACTGCTTAGTGTTCTGTTAATTCATCTCACAGAGTTACATCGGTATTTCGTGGATCTCTTTGCTAGCCTTATTTCTGTGGAATCTGAGAACAGATATTTCGGATCCATTTGAAGACTATAGGGCCAAAGGAAATATCCTCCGATAACAAAGAGAAAGAGGCTTTCTTAGAAACTTCTTTGTATTCTGTGAAATCATCTCACAGAGTTACAGCTTTCCCCTCAAGAAGCCTTTCGCTAAGACAGTTCTTGTGGAATTGGCAAAGTGATATTTGGAGGCCCTTAGAGGGCTTTTGTGAAAATGGAAATATCCTCAGATGAAATCTGGAAAGAAGCTTTCTGAGAAACTGCTTAGTGTTCTGTTAATTCATTTCACAGAGTTACATCTGTATTTCGCAGATCTCTTTGCTGGCCTTATTTCTGTGGAATCTGAGAACAGATATTCGGATCCCGTTGAGGATTATAGGGACAAAGGAAATATCCTGCGATAACAAAGAGAAAGAGGCTTTCTGAGAAACTTCTTTGTGTTCTGTGATATCATCTCACAGAGTTACAGCTTTCCCCTCAAGAATGCTTTCGCTAAGACAGTTCTTATTGAATTGGCAAAGTGATATTTGGAAGCCCATAGAGGGCTATGGTGAAAAAGGAAATATCCTCAGATGAAATCTGGAAAGAAGCTCTCTGAGAAACTGCTTAATGTTCCGTTAATTCATCTCACAGAGTTACATCTGTATTTCGTGGATCTCTTTGCTAGCCTTATTTCTGTGGAATCTGAGAACAGATATTTCGGATCCCTTTGAAGAGTATAGGGCCAAAGGAAATATCCTCCGATAACAAAGAGAAAGAAGCTTTCTGAGAAACTTCTTTGTGTTCTGTGAAATCATCTCACAGAGTTACAGCTTTCCCCTCAAGAAGCCTTTCGATCAGACAGTTCTTGTGGAATTGGCAAAGTGATATTTGGAAGCCCATAGATGGCTATGGGGAAAAACGAAATATCCTCAGATGAAATGTGGAAGAAGATTTCTGAGAAACTGCTCTGTGATGTGTGACTTCCACTCACAGAGTTACATCTGTATTTCGTGGATCTCTTTGCTAGCCTTATTTCTGTGGAATCTGAGAACAGATATTTCGCATTCCTTTGACGATTATAGGGCCAAAGGAAATATTCTGCGATAACAAAGAGAAAGAAGCTTTCTGAGAAGCTTCTTTGTATTCTGTGAAATCATCTCACAGAGTTACAGCTTTCCCCTCAAGAAGCCTTTCGCTAAGACAGTTCTTGTGGAATTGGCACAGTGATATTTGGAAGCCCATAGAGGGTTATGGTGAAAAAGGAAATATCCTCAGATGAAATCTGGAAAGAAGTTTTCTGAGAAACTGCTTAGTGTTCTGTTAATTCATCTCACAGAGTTACATCTGTATTTAGTGGATCTCTTTGCTAGCCTTATTTCTGTGGAATCTGAGAACAGATATTTCGGATCCCTTTGAAGACTCTAGGGCCAAAGGAAATATCCTTCGATAACAAAGAGAAAGAAGCTTTCTGATAAACTTCTTTGTGTTCTATGAAATCATCTCACAGAGTTACAGCTTTCCCCTTAAGAAGCCTTTCGCTAAGACAGTTCTTGTGGAATTGGCAAAGTGATATTTGGAAGTCCATTGAGGGCTATGGTGAAAAAGGAAATATCCTCAGATGAAATATGGAAAGAAGCTTTCCGAGAAACTGCTTAGTGTTCTGTTAATTCACCTCACAGAGTTACAACTGTATTTCGTGGATCTCTTTGCTAGCCTTATTTCTGAGGAATCTGAGAACAGATATTTCGGATCACTTTGAAGACTATAGGGCCAAGGACATATCCTCCGGTAACAAAGAGAATGAAGCTTTCTGAGAAACTGCTATGTGATGTGTGACTTCCACTCACAGAGTTGCATCTGTATTTCGTGGATCGCTTTGCTAGCCTTATTTCTGTGGAATCTGAGACAGATATTTCGGATCCCTTTGAAGACTGTAGGGCCAAAGGAAATATCCTGTGATAACAAAGAGAAAGAAGCTTTCTGAGAAACTGCTTAGTGTTCTGTTAATTCATCTCACAGAGTTACATCTGTATTTCATCGATCTCTTTGCTAGCCTTATTTCTGTGGAATCTGAGAACAGATATTTCAGATCCCTTATAAGACTATAGGGCCAAAGGAAATATCCTGCGATAACAAAGAGAAAGAAGCTTTCTGGGAAACTTCTTTGTGTTCTGTGAAATCATATCAAAGAGTTACAGCTTTCCCCTCAAGAAGCCTTTCGCTAAGACAGTTCTTGTGGAATTGGCAAAGTGATATTTGGAAGCCCCTATAGGGATATGGTGAAAAAGGAAATATCCTCAGATGAAATCCGGAAAGAAGCTTTCTGAGAAATTGCTTAGTGTTCTGTTAATTCATCTCACAGTTGCATGTGTATTTCGTGGATCTCTTTGCTAACTTTATTTCTGTGGAATCTGAGACCAGATATTTCGGATCCCTTTGAAGACTATAGGGCCAAAGGAAATATCCTCCGATAACAAAGAGAAAGAGGCTTTCTGAGAAACTTCTTTGTGTTCTGTGAAATCATCTCACAGAGTTTCAGCTTTCCCCTCAAGAAGCCTTTCGCTCAGACAGTTCTTGTGGAATTGGCAAAGAGATATTTGGAAGCCCATAGAGGGCTATTGTGAAAAAGGAAATATCCTCAGATGAAATCTGGAAAGAAGCTTTCTGAGAAAATGCTCTGTGATGTGTGACTTCAACTGACAGAGTTACATCTGTATTTCGTGGATCTCTTTGCTAGATTTATTTCTGTGGAATCTGAGAACAGATTTTTCGGATCCCTTTGAAGACTATAGGGCCAAAGGAAGTACCCTCCGATAACAAAGAGAAAGAAGCTTTCTGAGAAACTTCTTTTCCTTCTGTGAAATCATCTCACAGAGTTACAGCTTTCCCCTGAAGCAGCCTTTCGCTAAGACAGTTTTTGTGGAATTGGCAAACTGATATTTGGAAGCCCATAGAGGGCTATGGTGAAAAAGGAAATATCCTCAGATGAAATCTGGAAAGAAGCTTTTTGAGAAACTGCTATGTGATGTGTGACTTCCATTCACAGAGTTACATCTGTATTTCGTCGATCTCTTTGCTAACCTTATTTCTGTGTAATCTGAGAACAGATATTTCGGATCCCTTTGAAGACTATAAGGCCAAAGGAAATATCCTCCGATAACAAAGAGAAAGAAGCTTTCTGAGAAACTTCTTTTTGTTCTGTGAAATAATCTCACAGAGTTACAGCTTTCCCCTCCAGAAGTCTTTGGCTATGACAGTTCTTGTGGAATTGGGAAAGTTATATTTGGAAGTCCATAGAGGGCTATGGTGAAAAAGGAAATATCCTCCGATGAAATCTGGAAAGAAGCTTTCTGAGAAACTGCTTAGTGTTCTGTTAATTCATCTCACAGAGTTACATCTGTATTTCGTGGATCTCTTTGCTAGCCTTATTTCTGTGGAATCTGAGAACAGATATTTCGGATCCATTTGAAGACTATAGGGCCAAAGGAAATATCCTCCGATAACAAAGAGAAAGAGGCTTTCTTAGAAACTTCTTTGTATTCTGTGAAATCATCTCACAGAGTTACAGCTTTCCCCTCAAGAAGCCTTTCGCTAAGACAGTTCTTGTGGAATTGGCAAAGTGATATTTGGAAGCCCTTAGAGGGCTTTTGTGAAAATGGAAATATCCTCAGATGAAATCTGGAAAGAAGCTTTCTGAGAAACTGCTTAGTGTTCTGTTAATTCATTTCACAGAGTTACATCTGTATTTCGCAGATCTCTTTGCTGGCCTTATTTCTGTGGAATCTGAGAACAGATATTCGGATCCCTTTGAGGATTATAGGGACAAAGGAAATATCCTGCGATAACAAAGAGAAAGAGGCTTTCTGAGAAACTTCTTTGTGTTCTGTGATATCATCTCACAGAGTTACAGCTTTCCCCTCAAGAATGCTTTCGCTAAGACAGTTCTTATTGAATTGGCAAAGTGATATTTGGAAGCCCATACAGGGCTATGGTGAAAAAGGAAATATCCTCAGATGAAATCTGGAAAGAAGCTCTCTGAGAAACTGCTTAATGTTCCGTTAATTCATCTCACAGAGTTACATCTGTATTTCGTGGATCTCTTTGCTAGCCTTATTTCTGTGGAATCTGAGAACAGATATTTCGGATCCCTTTGAAGACTATAGGGCCAAAGGAAATATCCTCCGATAACAAAGAGAAAGAAACTTTCTGAGAAACTTCTTTGTGTTCTGTGAAATCATCTCACAGAGTTACAGCTTTCCCCTCAAGAAGCCTTTCGCTCAGACAGTTCTTGTGGAATTGGCAAAGTGATATTTGGAAGCCCATAGATGGCTATGGGGAAAAACGAAATATTCTCAGATGAAATGTGGAAGAAGATTTCTGAGAAACTGCTCTGTGATGTGTGACTTCCACTCACAGAGTTACATCTGTATTTCGTGGATCTCTTTGCTAGCCTTATTTCTGTGGAATCTGAGAACAGATATTTCGCATTCCTTTGACGATTATAGGGCCAAAGGAAATATTCTGCGATAACAAAGAGAAAGAAGCTTTCTGAGAAGCTTCTTTGTATTCTGTGAAATCATCTCACAGAGTTACAGCTTTCCCCTCAAGAAGCCTTTCGCTAAGACAGTTCTTGTGGAATTGGCAAAGTGATATTTGGAAGCCCATAGAGGGTTATGGTGAAAAAGGAAATATCCTCAGATGAAATCTGGAAAGAAGTTTTCTGAGAAACTGCTTAGTGTTCTGTTAATTCATCTCACAGAGTTACATCTGTATTTAGTGGATCTCTTTGCTAGCCTTATTTCTGTGGAATCTGAGAACAGATATTTCGGATCCCTTTGAAGACTCTAGGGCCAAAGGAAATATCCTTCGATAACAAAGAGAAAGAAGCTTTCTGAGAAACTTCTTTGTGTTCTATGAAATCATCTCACAGAGTTACAGCTTTCCCCTTAAGAAGCCTTTCGCTAAGACAGTTCTTGTGGAATTGGGAAAGTGATATTTGGAAGTCCATTGAGGGCTATGGTGAAAAAGGAAATATCCTCAGATGAAATATGGAAAGAAGCTTTCCGAGAAACTGCTTAGTGTTCTGTTAATTCACCTCACAGAGTTACAACTGTATTTCGTGGATCTCTTTGCTAGCCTTATTTCTGAGGAATCTGAGAACAGATATTTCGGATCACTTTGAAGACTATAGGGCCAAGGACATATCCTCCGGTAACAAAGAGAATGAAGCTTTCTGAGAAACTTCTTTGTGTTCTGTGAAATCATCTCACAGAGTTACATCTTTCCCCTGAAGAAGCCTTTCGCTAAGACAGTTCCTGTGGAATTGCAAAGTGATACTTGGAAGCCCATAGAGGTCTACGGTGAAAAAGGAAATATCCTCAGATGAAATCTGGAAGGAAACTTTCTGAGAAACTGCTCTGTGATGTGTGACTTCCACTCACAGAGTTACATCTGTATTTCGTGGATCTCTTTGCTAGCCTAATTTCTGTGGAATCTGAGAACAGATATTTCGGATCCCTTTGAAGTCTATAGGGCCAAAGGAAATATCCTGCGATAACAAAGAGAAAGAAGATTTCTGAGAAACTTCTTTGTGTTCTGTGATATCATCTCACAGAGTTACAGCTTTCCCCTCAAGAAGGCTTTGGCTATGACAGTTCTTGTGGAATTGGGAAAGTTATATTTGGAAGTCCATAGAGGGCTATGGTGAAAAAGGAAATATCCTCAGATGAAATCTGGAAAGAAGCTTTTTGAGAAACTGCATACTGTCCTGTTAATTCACCTCACACAGTTACATCTGTATTTCGTGGATCTCTTTGCTAGCCTTATTTCTGTGGAATCTGAGAGCAGATATTCGGATCCCTTTGAAGACTATAGGGCCAAAGGAAATATCCTCCGATAAAAAAGAGAAAGACGCTTTCTGAGAAACTTCTTTGTGTTCTGTGAAATCATCTCAAAGAGTTACAGCTTTCATCTCAAGAAGCCTTTCGCTAACACAGTTCATGTGGAATTGGCAAAGTGATATTTGGAAGCCCCTAGAGGGATATCGTGAAAAAGGAAATATCCTCAGATGAAATCTGGAAAGAAGCTTTCTGAGAAACTGCTTAGTGTTCTGTTAATTCATCTCACAGCGTTACATCTGTATTTCGTCGATCTCTTTACTAGCCTTATTTCTGTGGAATTTGAGAACAGATATTTCAGATCCCTTTGAAGACTATAGGGCCAAAGGAAATATCCTGCGATAACAAAGAGAAAGAAGCTTTTTTAGAAATTTCTTTGTGATATGTGAAATCATCTCAAAGAGTTACAGCTTTCCCCTCTAGAAGCCTTCCGCTAAGACAGTTCTTGTGGAATTGGCAAAGTGATATTTGGAAGCCCCTAGAGGGATATGGTGAAAAAGGAAATATCCTCAGATGAAATCCGGAAAGAAGCTTTCTGAGAAATTGCTTAGTGTTCTGTTAATTCATCTCACAGAGTTACATCTGTATTTCGTGGATGTCTTTGCTAACCATATTTCTGTGGAATCTGAGAACAGATATTTCGGATACCTTTGAAGACTATAGGGCCAAAGGAAATATCCTCCGATAACAAAGAAAAAGAAGGTTTCTGAGAAACTTTTTTGTGTTCTGTGAAATCATCTCACACAGTTACAGCTTTCCCCTCAAGAAGCCTTGCGCTAAGACAGTTCTTGTGGAATTGGCAAAGTGATATTTGGAAGCCCCTAGAGGGCTATGGTGAAAAAGGAAATATTGTCAGATGAAATCTGGAAAGAAACTTTCTGAGAAACTGCTCTGTGATGTGTGACTTCCACTCACAGAGTTACATCTGTATTTCGTGGATCTCTTTGCTAGCCTTATTTCTGTGGAATCTGAAAACAGATATTTCGAATACCTTTGAAGACTATAGGGCCAAAGGAAATATACTGCGATAACAAAGACAAAGAAGCTTTCTGAGAAACTTCTTTGTGTTCTGTGAAATCATCTTACAGAGTTACAGCTTTCCCCTCAAGAAGCCTTTCGCTAAGTCAGTTCTTGTGGAATTGGCAAAGTGATATTTGGAAACCCATAGAGGGCTATGGTGATAAAGGAAATATCCTCAGATGAACTCTGGAAAGAAGCTTTTTGAGAAACTGCTTAGTGTTCTGTTAATTCATCTCACAGATTTACATCTGTATTTCGTGGATCTCTTTGCTAGCCTTATTTCTGTGGAATCTGAGAACAGATATTTCGGATCCCTTTGAATACTATAGGGCCAAAGGATATATCCTGCGATAACAAAGAGAAAGAAGCTTTCTGAGGAACTTCTTTGTGTTCTGTGAAATCATGTCACAGAGTTACAGCTTTCGCCTCAAAAAGTCTTTCGCTAAGACAGTTCTTGTGAAATTCGCAAAGTGATATTTGGAAGCCCGTAGAGGGCTACGGTGAAAAAGGAAATATCCTCAGATGAAATCTGGAAAGAGGCTTTCTGAGAAACTGCTCTGTGATGTGTTACTTCCACTCACAGAGTTACATCTGAATTTCGTGGATCTCTTTGCTAGCCTTATTTCTGTGGAATCTGAGAGCAGATATTTCGGTTCCCTTTGAAGACTATAGGGCCAAAGGAAATATCCTCCGATAACAAAGAGAAAGAAGCTTTCTGAGAAACTTTTTTGTGTTCTGTGAAATCATCTCACAGACTTACAGCTTTCCCCTCAAGAAGGCTTTCGCTAAGACTGTTCTTGTGGAATTGGCAAAGTGATATTTGGAAGCCCATAGAGGGCTATGGTGAAAAAGGAAATATCCTCAGATGAAATCTGGAAAGAAGCTTTCTGAGAAAATGCTTAGTGTTCCGTTGACTCATCTCACAGAGTTACATCTGTATTTCGTGGATCTATTTGCTAGCCTTATTTCTGTGGAATCTGAGAACAGATATTTCGGATCCCTTTGAAGACTCTAGGACCAAAGGAAATATCCTCCGATAACAAAGAGAAAGAAGCTTTCTGAGAAACTTCTTTGTGTTCTGTGAAATCATCTCACAGAGTTACAGCTTTCCGCTCTGGAAGCGTTTCATGAAGACAGTTCTTGTGGAATTGGCAAAGTGATATTTGGAAGCCGTTAGAGGGGTATGGTGAAAAAGGAAATATCCTCAGATGAAATCTGGAAAGAGCTTTCTGAGAAACTGCTCTGTGATGTGTGACTTCCACTCACAGAGTTACATCTGTATTTCGTGGATCTCTTTGCTTGCCTTATTTCTGTGGAATCTGAGAACAGATATTTCGCATTCCTTTGACGATTATAGGGCCAAAGGAAATATTCTGTGATAACAAAGATAAAGAAGCTTTCTGAGAAGCTTCTTTGTATTCTGTGAAATCATCTCACAGAGTTACAGCTTTCCCCTCAAGAAGCCTTTCGCTAAGACAGTTCTTGTGGAATTGGCAAAGTGATATTTGGAAGCCCATAGAGGGTTATGGTGAAAAAGGAAATATCCTCAGATGAAATCTGGAAAGAAGCTTTCTGAGAAACTACTCTGTGATGTGTTACTTCCTCTCACAGAGTTACATATGTATTTCGTGGATCTCTTTGCTAGCCTTATTTCTGTGGAATCTGAGAACAGATATTTCGCATCCCTTTGATGACTATAGGGCCAAAGAAAATATCCTCCGATAACAAAGAGAAAGAAGGTTTCTGAGAAACTACTTTGTGTTCTGTGAAATCATCTCACAGAGTTACAGCTTTCCCCACAAGAAGCCTTCCGCTCAGACAGTTCTTGTGGAATTGGCAAAGTGATATTTGGAAGCCCTTAGAGGGTTATGGTGAAAAAGGAAATATCCTCAGATGAAATCTGGAAAGAAGTTTTCTGAGAAACTGCTTTATGTTCTGTTAACTCATCTCAGAGAGTTACATCTGTATTTCGTGGATCTCTTTGCTAGCCTTATTTCTGTGGAATCTGAGAACAGATATTTCGGATCCCTTTGAAGACTCTAGGGCCAAAGGAAATATCCTCCGATAACAAAGAGAAAGAAGCTTTCTGATAAACTTCTTTGTGTTCTATGAAATCATCTCACAGAGTTACAGCTTTCCCCTCAAGAAGCCTTTCGCTAAGACAGTTCTTGTGGAATTGGCAAAGTGATATTTGGAAGTCCATTGAGGGCTATGGTGAAAAAGGAAATATCCTCAGATGAAATATGGAAAGAAGCTTTCCGAGAAACTGCTTAGTGTTCTGTTAATTCACCTCACAGAGTTACAACTGTATTTCGTGGATCTCTTTGCTAGCCTTATTTCTGAGGAATCTGAGAACAGATATTCCGGATCACTTTGAAGACTATAGGGCCAAGGACATATCCTCCGGTAACAAAGAGAAAGAAGCTTTCTGAAAAACTTCTTTGTGTTCTGTGAAATCATCTCACAGAGTTACAGCTTTCCCCTCAAGAAGCCTTTCGCTAAGACAGTTCTTGTGGAATTGCAAAGTGATATTAGGAAGCCCATAGAGGGCTACGGTGAAAAAGGAAATATCCTCAGATGAAATCTGGAAGGAAGCTTTCTGAGAAACTGCTCTGTGATGTGTGACTTCCACCCACAGATTTACATCTGTATTTCGTGGATCTCTTTGCTAGCCTTATTTCTGTGGAATCTGAGAACAGATATTTCGGATCCCTTTGAAGACTCTAGGGCCAAAGGAAATATCCTCCGATAACAAAGAGAAAGAAGCTTTCTGAAAAACTTCTTTGTGTTCTGTGAAATCATCTCACAGAGTTACAGCTTTCCCCTCAAGAAGCCTTTCGCTCAGAAACTTCTTGTGGAATTGGCAAAGTAATATTTGGAAGCCCTTAGAGGGCTGTGGTGAAAAAGAAAATATCCCCAGATAAAATCTGGAAAGAAGCTTTCTGAGAAACTGCTTAGTGTTCTCTTAAACATCTCACAGAGTTATATCGGTATATCGTGGATCTCTTTGCTAGCCTTATTTCTGTGGATTCTGAGAATAGATATTTCGGATCCCTTTGAAGACTATAGGGCCAAAGGAAATATCATCCGATAACAAAGAGAAAGAAGCTTTCTGAGAAACTTCTTTGTGTTCTGTGAAATCATCTCACAGAGTTGCAGCTTTCCCCTGAAGAAGCCTTTCAGTAAAACAGTTCTTGTGGAATTGGCCAACTGATATTTGGAAGCCCATAGAGGGCTATGGTGAAAAAGGAAATATCCTCAGATGAAATCTGGAAAGAAGCTTTCTGAGAAACTGCTCTCTGATGTGTGACTTCCACTCACAGAGTTACATCTGTATTTCATGGATCTCTTTGCTAGCCTTGTTTCTGTTTTATCTGAGAACAGATATTTCAGATCCCTTTGAAGACTATAGGGCCAAAGGAAATATCCTCCGATAACAAAGAGAAAGAAGCTTTCAGAGAAAATTGTTTGTGTTCTGTGAAATCATCTCACAGAGTTACAGCTTTCCCCTCAAGAAGACTTTCGCTCAGACAGTTCTTGTGGAATTGGCAAAGTGATATTTGGAAGCCCATAGAGGGCTATGTTGAAAAAGGAAATATCCTCAGATAAAATCTGGAAAGAAGCTATCTGAGAAACTGCTGTGTCATGTGTGATTTCCACTCACAGAGTTACATCTGTATTTCGTGGATCTCTTTTCTAGCCTTATTTCTGTGGAATCTGAGAACAGATATTTCGGTTCCCTTTGAAGAGTATAGGGCCAAAAGAAATATACTCTGATAACAAAGAGAAAGAAGCTTTCTTAGAAACTTCTTTGTGTTCTGTGAAATCATCTCACAGAGTTACAGCTTTCCCCGCAAGAAGCCTTTCGCAAAGACAGTGCTTGTGGAATTGGAAAAGTGATATTTGGAAGCCCCAAAAGAGCTACGGTGAAAAAGGAAATATCCTCAGATGAAATCTGGAAAGAAGCTTTCTGAGAAACTTCGCTATGATGTGTGACTTCCACTCGCAGTGTTACATCTGTATTTCGTGGATCTCTTTGCTAGCCTTATTTCTGTGGAATCTGAGAACAGATATTTCGGATCCCTTTGAAGGCTATAGAGCCAAAGGAAATATCCTCTGATAACAAAGAGAAAGAAGCTTTCTGAGAAACTTCTTTGTGTTCTGTGAAATCTTCTCACAGAGTTACAGCTTTCTCCTCAAGAAGCCTTCCGATCAGACAGTTCCTGTGGAATTGGCAAAGTGATATTTGGAAGCCCTTAGAGGGCTATGGTGAAAAACGAAATATCCTCAGATGAAATCTAGAAACAAGCTTTCTGAGAAACTGCTCTGTGATGTGTGACTTCCACTCACAGAGTTACATCTGTATTTCGTGGATCTCTTTGCTAGCCTTATTTCTGTGGAATCTGAGAATAGATATTTCCGATCCCTTTGAAGACTATAGGGCCAAAGGAAATATCCTCCGATAACAAAGAGAAAGAAGCTTTCTGAGAAACTTCTTTGTGTTCTGTGAAATCATCTCACAGAGCTACAGCTTTCCCCTCAAGAAGACTTTCGCTCAGACATTTCTTGTGGAATTGGGAAAGTGATATTTGGAAGCCCTTTGAGGGCTATGCTGAAAAAGGAAATATCCCCAGATAAAATCTGGAAAGAAGCTTTCTGAGAAACTGCTTAGTGTTCTGTTAAACATCTCACAGAGTTACATCGGTATTTCGTGGATCTCTTTGCTATTCTTATTTCTGTGGATTATGAGAACAGATATTTCTGATCCCTTGAAGACTATAGGGCCAAAGGAAATACCCTCCGATAACAAACAGGAAGAAGCTTTCTGAGAAACTTCTTTGTGTTCTGTGAAATCATCTCACAGAGTTACAGCTTTCCCCTGAAGAAGCCTTTCGCTAAAACAGTTCTTGTGGAATTGGCAAACTGATATTTGGAAGACCATAGAGGGCTATGGTGAAAAAGGAAATATCCTCAGATGAAATCTGGAAAGAAGCTTTCTGAGAAACTGCTCTCTGATGTGTGACTTCCACTCACAGAGTTACATCTGTATTTCATGGATCTCTTTGCTAGCCTTTTTTCTGTTTTGTCTGAGAACAGATATTTCAGATCCCTTTGAAGACTATAGGGCAAAAGGAAATATCCTCCGATAACAAAGAGAAAGAAGCTTTCCGAGAAAATTGTTTGTGTTCTGTGAAATCATCTCACAGAGTTAAAGCTTTCCCCTCAAGAAGCCTTTGGATCAGATAGTTCTTGTGGAATTGGCAAAGTGATATTTGGAAGCCCATAGAGGCTATTTTGAAAAAGGAAATATCCTCAGATAAAATCTGGAAAGATGCTCTCTGAGAAACTGCTCTGTGATGTGTGACTTCCACTCACAGATTTATATCTGTATTTCTTGGATCTCTTTGCTAAACTTATTTCTGTGGAATCTGAGAACAGAAGTTTCGGATCCCTTTGAAGACTATAGGGCCAAAGGAAATATCCACCAATAACAAAGAGAAAGAAGCTTTCTGAGAAACTTCTTTGTGTTCTGTGAAATCATCTCACAGAGTTACAGCTTTCCCCTCAAGACGCCTTCTGTTCAGACAGTTCTTGTGGAATTGGCAAAGTGATATTTGGAAGCCCATAGAGGGCTATGGTGAAAAAGGAAATATCCTCAGATGAAATCTGGAAAGAAGCTTTCTGAGAAACTGCTTAGTGTTCTGTTAATTCATTTCACAGAGTTACATCTGTATTTCGTGGATCTCTTTGCTGGCCTTATTTCGGTGGAATCTGAGAACAGATATTTCGGATCCCTTTGAGGATTATAGGAGCAAAAGAAATATCCTGAGATAACAAAGACAAAGAGCCTTTCTGAGAAACTTCTTTGTGTTCTGTGATATCATCTCACAGAGTTACAGCTTTCCGCTCAAGAAGGCTTTCGCTAAGACATTTCTTGTGGAATTGGCAAAGTGATATTTGGAAGCCCTTAGAGGGCTATGGTGAAAAAGGAAATATCCTCAGATGAAATCTGGAAAGAAGCTTTCTGAGAAAATGCTCTGTGATGTTTGACTTCCACTCACAGAGTTACATGTGTATTTCGTGGATCTCTTAGCTAGCCTTTTTTCTGTTTAATCTGAGAACAGATATTTCCGACCCCTTTGAAGACTATAGGGCCAAAGGAAATATCCTCCGATAACAAAGACAAAGAGGCTTTCTGAGAAACTTCTTTGTGTTCTGTGAAATCATCTCACAGAGTTACAGCTTTCCCCTCAAGCAGCCTTTCGTTAAGACAGTTTTTGTGGAATTGGCAGAGTGATATTTGGAAGCCCATAGAGGGCTATGGTGAAAAAGGAAATATCCTCAGATGAAATCTGGAAAGAAGCTTTCTGAGAAACTGCTTAGTGTTCTGTTAATTCATCTCATAGAGTTACATCTGTATTTCGTGGATCTCTTTGCTAGCCTTATTTCTGTGGAATCTGAGAACAGATAATTCGGATCCCTTTGAAGACTATAGGGCCAAAGGAAATATCCACCGATAACAAAGAGAAAGAAGCTTTCTGAGAAACTTCTTTGTGTTCTGTGAAATCATCTCACAGAGCTACAGCTTTCCAATGAAGAAGACTTTCGCGGAGACATTTCTTGTGGAATTGGCAAAGTGATGTTTGAAAGCCCATAGAGGGCTATGGTGAAAAAGGAAATATTCTCAGATGAAATCTGGAAAGAAGCTTTCTGAGAAACTGCTCTGTGATGTGTTACTTCCACGTACAGAGTTACATCTGTATTTCGTGGATCTCTTTGCTAGCCTTATTTTTGTGGAATCTGAGAACAGATATTTCGGATCCCTTTGAAGACTATAGGGCCAAAGGAAATACCCTCCGATAAAAAAGAGAAAGAAGCTTTCTGAGAAACTTCTTTGTGTTCTGTGAAATCATCTCACAGAGTTACAGCTTTCCCCTCGAGCAGCCTTTCGCTAAGGCAGTTCTTGTGGAATTGGCAAAGTGATATTTGGAAGCCCATAGAGGGCTATGGTGAAAAAGGAAATATCCTCAGATGAAATCTGGAAAGAAGCTTTCTGAGAAACTGCTTAGTGTTCTGTTAATTCATCTCACAGAGTTACATCTGTATTTCGTGGATCTCTTTGCTAGCCTTATTTCTGTGGAATCTGAGAACAGATATTTCGGATCCCTTGGAAGACTATAGGGCCAAAGGAAATATCCTCCGATAACAAAGAGAAAGAGGCTTTCTGAGAAACTTCTTTCTGTTCTGTGAAATCATCTCATAGAGTTACAGCATTCCCCTCAAGAAGCCTTTCGCCACGACAGTTCTTCTGGAATTGGCAACGTGATATTTGCAAGCCCATAGAGGGCTATGCTGAAAAAGGAAATATCCTCAGATGAAATCTGGAAAGAAGCTTTCTGAGAAACTGCTCTGTGATGTGTGACTTCCACTCACAGAGTTACATCTGTATTTCGTGGATCTCTTTGCTAGCCTTATTTCTGTGGATTCTGAGATCAGATATTTCGGATCCCTTTGAAGACTATAGGGCCAAAGGAAATATCCTCCGATAACAAAGAGAAAGAAGATTTCTGAGAGACTTCTTTGTGTTCTCTTAAATCATCTCACAGAGCTACAGCTTTACCCTCCAGAAGACTTTCTCTTAGACAGTTCTTGTGGAATTGGCAAAGTGATGTTTGAAAGCCCATAGAGGGCTATGGTGAGAAGGGAAACATCCTCACATGAAATCTGGAAAGAAGCTTTCTGAGAAACTGCTTTGTCTTCTGTAAATTCATTTCACAGAGTTACAACTGTATTTCGTGGATCTCTTTGCTAGCCTTATTTCTCTGGACTCTGAGAACAGATATTTGGGATCCCTTTGAGGACTATGAGGCAAAGGAAATATCCTGAGATAACAAAGATAAAGAAGCTTTCTGAGAAACTTCTTTGTGTTCTGTGATATCATCTCACAGAGTTACAGCTTTCCCCTCAAGAAGGCTTTTGATAAGACAGTTCTTGTGGAATTGGCAAAGTGATATTTGGAAGCCCATAGAGGGCTATGCTGAGAAAGGAAATATCCTCAGATGAAATATGGAAAGAAGCTTTCTGAGAAACCAGTCTGTGACGTGTGACTTCCACTCACAGAGTTATATCTGTATTTCGTGGATCTCTTTGCTAGCCTTATTTCTGTGGAATCTGAGAACAGATATTTCGGATCCCTTTGAATACTATAGGGCCGAAGGAAATATCCTCCGATAACAAAGAGAAAGAAGCTTTCTGAGAAACTTCTTTGTGTTCTGTGAAATCATCTCACAGAGTTACAGCTTTCCCCTCAAGAAGACTTTCGCTCAGACAGTTCTTGTGGAATTGGCAAAGTGATATTTGGAAGCCCATAGAGGGCTATGGTGAAAAAGGAAATATCCTCAGATGAAATCTGGAAAGAAGCTTTCTGAGAAACTGCTTAGTGTTCTGTTAATTCATCTCACAGAGTTACATCTGTATTTCGTGGATCTCTGCTAGCCTTTTTTCTGTGGAATCTGAGAACAGATATTTCGGATCCCTTTGAAGACTATACGGCTAAAGGAAATATCCTCTGATAACAAAGAGAAAGAGGATTTCTGAGAAAGTTCTTTGTGTTCTTTGAAATCATCTCACAGAGTTACAGCTTTCCCCTCAAGAAGGCTTTCGCTAAGACAGTTCTTGTGGAATTGGCAAAGTGATATTTGGAAGCCCATATAGGGCTATGGTCAAAAAGGAAATATCCTCAGATGAAATCTGGAAAGAAGCTTTCTGAGAAACTGCTCTGTGATGTATGACTTCCCCTGACTGAGTTACATCTGTATTTCGTGGATATCCTTGCTAGCTTTATTTCTCTGGAATCTGAGAACAGATTTTTCGGATCCTATTGAAGACTATGGGGCCAAAGAAGTACCCTCCGATAACAAAGAGAAAGAAGCTTTCTGAGAAACTTCTTTGTGTTCTGTGAAATCATCTAACAGAGTTACAGCCTTCCCCTCAAGAAACCTTTCGCTCAGACAGTTCTCGTGGAATTGGCAAAGTGATATTTGGAAGCCCATAGAGGGCTATGGTGAAAAAGGAAATATCCTCAGATGAAATCTGGAAAGAAGCTTTCTGAGAAACTGCTCTGTGACGTGTGAATTACACTGACAGAGTTACATCTGTATTTCGTGGATCACTTTGCTAGCCTTATTTCTATGGAATCTGAGAACAGATACTTTGGATACATTTGAATACTGTAGGGCCGAAGGAACTATCCTCCGATAACAAAGAGAAAGAAGTTTTCTGAGAAACTTCTTTGTTTCTGTGAAATCATCTCACAGAGTTACAGCTTTCCCTTCAAGAAGCCTTTCTCTAAGACAGTTCTTGTGGAATTGGAAAAGTGATATTTGGAAGCCCTTAGGGGGCTTTGTGAAAAAGGAAATATCCTCAGATGAAATCTGGAAAGAATCTTTCTGAGAAACTGCTTAGTGTTCCGCCAATTCATCTCCCAGAGTTACATCTATATTTCCTGGATCTCTTTGCTAGAATTATTTCTGTGGAATCTGAGAACTGATATTTCGGATCCCTTTGAAGACTACAGGGGCAAAGGAAATATCCTCCGATAACAAAGAGAAAGAAGCTTTCTGAGAAACTTCTTTGTGTTCTGTGAAATCATCTCACAGAGTTACAGCTTTCCCCTCAAGAAGCCTTTCGCTAAGACAGTTCTTGTGGAATTGGCAAAGTGATATTTGGAAGCCCTTAGAGGGCTATGGTGAAAAAGGAAATATCCTCAGATGAAATCTGGAAAGAAGCTTTCTGAGAAACTGCTCTGTGATGTGTGACTTCCATTCACAGATTTACATCTGTAATTGGTGGATCTCTTACCTAACCTTATTTCTGTGTAATGTGAGAACAGATATTTCGCATCCCTTTGAAGACTATAGGGCCAAAGGTAATATCCTCCGATAACAAAGAGAAAGAAGCTTTCTGAGAAACTTCTTTGTGTTCTGTGAAATCATCTCACAGAGTTCCAGCTTTCCCCTCAAGAAGCCTTTCACTAAGACAGTTCTTGTGGAATTGGCAAAGTGATATTTGAAAGCCCTTAGAGGGCTTTTGTGAAAAAGCAAATATTCTCAGATGAAATCTGGAAAGAAGCTTTCTGAGAAAATGCTTAGTGTTCCGTTGACTCATCTCACAGAGTTACATCTGTATTTCGTGGATCTATTTGCTAGCCTTATTTCTGTGGAATCTGAGAACAGATATTTCGGATCCCTTTGAAGACTCTAGGACCAAAGGAAATATCCTCCGATAACAAAGAGAAAGAAGCTTTCTGAGAAACTTCTTTGTGTTCTGTGAAATCATCTCACAGAGTTACAGCTTTCCGCTCTGGAAGCGTTTCACGAAGACAGTTCTTGTGGAATTGGCAAAGTGATATTTGGAAGCCGTTAGAGGGGTATGGTGAAAAAGGAAATATCCTCAGATGAAATCTGGAAAGAGCTTTCTGAGAAACTGCTCTGTGATGTGTGACTTCCACTCACAGAGTTACATCTGTATTTCGTGGATCTCTTTGCTTGCCTTATTTCTGTGGAATCTGAGAACAGATATTTCGCATTCCTTTGACGATTATAGGGCCAAAGGAAATATTCTGTGATAACAAAGATAAAGAAGCTTTCTGAGAAGCATCTTTGTATTCTGTGAAATCATCTCACAGAGTTACAGCTTTCCCCTCAAGAAGCCTTTCGCTAAGACAGTTCTTGTGGAATTGGCAAAGTGATATTTGGAAGCCCATAGAGGGTTATGGTGAAAAAGGAAATATCCTCAGATGAAATCTGGAAAGAAGCTTTCTGAGAAACTACTCTGTGATGTGTTACTTCCTCTCACAGAGTTACATATGTATTTCGTGGATCTCTTTGCTAGCCTTATTTCTGTGGAATCTGAGAACAGATATTTCGCATCCCTTTGATGACTATAGGGCCAAAGAAAATATCCTCCGATAACAAAGAGAAAGAAGGTTTCTGAGAAACTACTTTGTGTTCTGTGAAATCATCTCACAGAGTTACAGCTTTCCCCACAAGAAGCCTTCCGCTCAGACAGTTCTTGTGGAATTGGCAAAGTGATATTTGGAAGCCCTTAGAGGGTTATGGTGAAAAAGGAAATATCCTCAGATGAAATCTGGAAAGAAGTTTTCTGAGAAACTGCTTTGTGTTCTGTTAACTCATCTCAGAGAGTTACATCTGTATTTCGTGGATCTCTTTGCTAGCCTTATTTCTGTGGAATCTGAGAACAGATATTTCGGATCCCTTTGAAGACTCTAGGGCCAAAGGAAATATCTTCCGATAACAAAGAGAAAGAAGCTTTCTGAAAAACTTCTTTGTGTTCTGTGAAATCATCTCACAGAGTTACAGCTTTCCCCTCAAGAAGCCTTTCGCTCAGAAACTTCTTGTGGAATTGTCAAAGTAATATTTGGAAGCCCTTAGAGGGCTGTGGTGAAAAAGAAAATATCCCCAGATAAAATCTGGAAAGAAGCTTTCTGAGAAACTGCTTAGTGTTCTCTTAAACATCTCACAGAGTTATATCGGTATATCGTGGATCTCTTTGCTAGCCTTATTTCTGTGGATTCTGAGAATAGATATTTCGGATCCCTTTGAAGACTATAGGGCCAAAGGAAATATCATCCGATAACAAAGAGAAAGAAGCTTTCTGAGAAACTTCTTTGTGTTCTGTGAAATCATCTCACAGAGTTGCAGCTTTCCCCTGAAGAAGCCTTTCAGTAAAACAGTTCTTGTGGAATTGGCCAACTGATATTTGGAAGCCCATAGAGGGCTATGGTGAAAAAGGAAATATCCTCAGATGAAATCTGGAAAGAAGCTTTCTGAGAAACTGCTCTCTGATGTGTGACTTCCACTCACAGAGTTACATCTGTATTTCATGGATCTCTTTGCTAGCCTTGTTTCTGTTTTATCTGAGAACAGATATTTCAGATCCCTTTGAAGACTATAGGGCCAAAGGAAATATCCTCCGATAACAAAGAGAAAGAAGCTTTCAGAGAAAATTGTTTGTGTTCTGTGAAATCATCTCACAGAGTTACAGCTTTCCCCTCAAGAAGACTTTCGCTCAGACAGTTCTTGTGGAATTGGCAAAGTGATATTTGGAAGCCCATAGAGGGCTATGTTGAAAAAGGAAATATCCTCAGATAAAATCTGGAAAGAAGCTATCTGAGAAACTGCTGTGTCATGTGTGATTTCCACTCACAGAGTTACATCTGTATTTCGTGGATCTCTTTTCTAGCCTTATTTCTGTGGAATCTGAGAACAGATATTTCGGTTCCCTTTGAAGAGTATAGGGCCAAAAGAAATATACTCTGATAACAAAGAGAAAGAAGCTTTCTTAGAAACTTCTTTGTGTTCTGTGAAATCATCTCACAGAGTTACAGCTTTCCCCGCAAGAAGCCTTTCGCAAAGACAGTGCTTGTGGAATTGGAAAAGTGATATTTGGAAGCCCCAAAAGAGCTACGGTGAAAAAGGAAATATCCTCAGATGAAATCTGGAAAGAAGCTTTCTGAGAAACTTCGCTATGATGTGTGACTTCCACTCGCAGTGTTACATCTGTATTTCGTGGACCTCTTTGCTAGCCTTATTTCTGTGGAATCTGAGAACAGATATTTCGGATCCCTTTGAAGGCTATAGAGCCAAAGGAAATATCCTCTGATAACAAAGAGAAAGAAGCTTTCTGAGAAACTTCTTTGTGTTCTGTGAAATCTTCTCACAGAGTTACAGCTTTCTCCTCAAGAAGCCTTCCGATCAGACAGTTCCTGTGGAATTGGCAAAGTGATATTTGGAAGCCCTTAGAGGGCTATGGTGAAAAACGAAATATCCTCAGATGAAATCTAGAAACAAGCTTTCTGAGAAACTGCTCTGTGATGTGTGACTTCCACTCACAGAGTTACATCTGTATTTCGTGGATCTCTTTGCTAGCCTTATTTCTGTGGAATCTGAGAATAGATATTTCCGATCCCTTTGAAGACTATAGGGCCAAAGGAAATATCCTCCGATAACAAAGAGAAAGAAGCTTTCTGAGAAACTTCTTTGTGTTCTGTGAAATCATCTCACAGAGCTACAGCTTTCCCCTCAAGAAGACTTTCGCTCAGACATTTCTTGTGGAATTGGGAAAGTGATATTTGGAAGCCCTTTGAGGGCTATGCTGAAAAAGGAAATATCCCCAGATAAAATCTGGAAAGAAGCTTTCTGAGAAACTGCTTAGTGTTCTGTTAAACATCTCACAGAGTTACATCGGTATTTCGTGGATCTCTTTGCTATTCTTATTTCTGTGGATTATGAGAACAGATATTTCTGATCCCTTGAAGACTATAGGGCCAAAGGAAATACCCTCCGATAACAAACAGGAAGAAGCTTTCTGAGAAACTTCTTTGTGTTCTGTGAAATCATCTCACAGAGTTACAGCTTTCCCCTGAAGAAGCCTTTCGCTAAAACAGTTCTTGTGGAATTGGCAAACTGATATTTGGAAGACCATAGAGGGCTATGGTGAAAAAGGAAATATCCTCAGATGAAATCTGGAAAGAAGCTTTCTGAGAAACTGCTCTCTGATGTGTGACTTCCACTCACAGAGTTACATCTGTATTTCATGGATCTCTTTGCTAGCCTTTTTTCTGTTTTGTCTGAGAACAGATATTTCAGATCCCTTTGAAGACTATAGGGCAAAAGGAAATATCCTCCGATAACAAAGAGAAAGAAGCTTTCTGAGAAAATTGTTTGTGTTCTGTGAAATCATCTCACAGAGTTAAAGCTTTCCCCTCAAGAAGCCTTTGGATCAGATAGTTCTTGTGGAATTGGCAAAGTGATATTTGGAAGCCCATAGAGGCTATTTTGAAAAAGGAAATATCCTCAGATAAAATCTGGAAAGATGCTCTCTGAGAAACTGCTCTGTGATGTGTGACTTCCACTCACAGATTTATATCTGTATTTCTTGGATCTCTTTGCTAAACTTATTTCTGTGGAATCTGAGAACAGAAGTTTCGGATCCCTTTGAAGACTATAGGGCCAAAGGAAATATCCACCAATAACAAAGAGAAAGAAGCTTTCTGAGAAACTTCTTTGTGTTCTGTGAAATCATCTCACAGAGTTACAGCTTTCCCCTCAAGACGCCTTCTGTTCAGACAGTTCTTGTGGAATTGGCAAAGTGATATTTGGAAGCCCATAGAGGGCTATGGTGAAAAAGGAAATATCCTCAGATGAAATCTGGAAAGAAGCTTTCTGAGAAACTGCTTAGTGTTCTGTTAATTCATTTCACAGAGTTACATCTGTATTTCGTGGATCTCTTTGCTGGCCTTATTTCGGTGGAATCTGAGAACAGATATTTCGGATCCCTTTGAGGATTATAGGAGCAAAAGAAATATCCTGAGATAACAAAGACAAAGAGCCTTTCTGAGAAACTTCTTTGTGTTCTGTGATATCATCTCACAGAGTTACAGCTTTCCGCTCAAGAAGGCTTTCGCTAAGACATTTCTTGTGGAATTGGCAAAGTGATATTTGGAAGCCCTTAGAGGGCTATGGTGAAAAAGGAAATATCCTCAGATGAAATCTGGAAAGAAGCTTTCTGAGAAAATGCTCTGTGATGTTTGACTTCCACTCACAGAGTTACATGTGTATTTCGTGGATCTCTTAGCTAGCCTTTTTTCTGTTTAATCTGAGAACAGATATTTCCGACCCCTTTGAAGACTATAGGGCCAAAGGAAATATCCTCCGATAACAAAGACAAAGAGGCTTTCTGAGAAACTTCTTTGTGTTCTGTGAAATCATCTCACAGAGTTACAGCTTTCCCCTCAAGCAGCCTTTCGTTAAGACAGTTTTTGTGGAATTGGCAAAGTGATATTTGGAAGCCCATAGAGGGCTATGGTGAAAAAGGAAATATCCTCAGATGAAATCTGGAAAGAAGCTTTCTGAGAAACTGCTTAGTGTTCTGTTAATTCATCTCATAGAGTTACATCTGTATTTCGTGGATCTCTTTGCTAGCCTTATTTCTGTGGAATCTGAGAACAGATAATTCGGATCCCTTTGAAGACTATAGGGCCAAAGGAAATATCCACCGATAACAAAGAGAAAGAAGCTTTCTGAGAAACTTCTTTGTGTTCTGTGAAATCATCTCACAGAGCTACAGCTTTCCAATGAAGAAGACTTTCGCGGAGACATTTCTTGTGGAATTGGCAAAGTGATGTTTGAAAGCCCATAGAGGGCTATGGTGAAAAAGGAAATATTCTCAGATGAAATCTGGAAAGAAGCTTTCTGAGAAACTGCTCTGTGATGTGTTACTTCCACGTACAGAGTTACATCTGTATTTCGTGGATCTCTTTGCTAGCCTTATTTTTGTGGAATCTGAGGACAGATATTTCGGATCCCTTTGACGACTATAGGGCGAAAGGAAATACCCTCCGATAAAAAAGAGAAAGAAGCTTTCTGAGAAACTTCTTTGTGTTCTGTGAAATCATCTCACAGAGTTACAGCTTTCCCCTCGAGCAGCCTTTCGCTAAGGCAGTTCTTGTGGAATTGGCAAAGTGATATTTGGAAGCCCATAGAGGGCTATGGTGAAAAAGGAAATATCCTCAGATGAAATCTGGAAAGAAGCTTTCTGAGAAACTGCTTAGTGTTCTGTTAATTCATCTCACAGAGTTACATCTGTATTTCGTGGATCTCTTTGCTAGCCTTATTTCTGTGGAATCTGAGAACAGATATTTCGGATCCCTTGGAAGACTATAGGGCCAAAGGAAATATCCTCCGATAACAAAGAGAAAGAGGCTTTCTGAGAAACTTCTTTCTGTTCTGTGAAATCATCTCATAGAGTTACAGCATTCCCCTCAAGAAGCCTTTCGCCACGACAGTTCTTCTGGAATTGGCAACGTGATATTTGCAAGCCCATAGAGGGCTATGCTGAAAAAGGAAATATACTCAGATGAAATCTGGAAAGAAGCTTTCTGAGAAACTGCTCTGTGATGTGTGACTTCCACTCACAGAGTAACATCTGTATTTCGTGGATCTCTTTGCTAGCCTTATTTCTGTGGATTCTGAGATCAGATATTTCGGATCCCTTTGAAGACTATAGGGCCAAAGGAAATATCCTCCGATAACAAAGAGAAAGAAGATTTCTGAGAGACTTCTTTGTGTTCTCTTAAATCATCTCACAGAGCTACAGCTTTACCCTCCAGAAGACTTTCTCTTAGACAGTTCTTGTGGAATTGGCAAAGTGATGTTTGAAAGCCCATAGAGGGCTATGGTGAGAAGGGAAACATCCTCACATGAAATCTGGAAAGAAGCTTTCTGAGAAACTGCTTTGTCTTCTGTTAATTCATTTCACAGAGTTACAACTGTATTTCGTGGATCTCTTTGCTAGCCTTATTTCTCTGGACTCTGAGAACAGATATTTGGGATCCCTTTGAGGACTATGAGGCAAAGGAAATATCCTGAGATAACAAAGATAAAGAAGCTTTCTGAGAAACTTCTTTGTGTTCTGTGATATCATCTCACAGAGTTACAGCTTTCCCCTCAAGAAGGCTTTTGATAAGACAGTTCTTGTGGAATTGGCAAAGTGATATTTGAAAGCCCATGGAGGGCTATGGTGAAAAAGGAAATATCCTCAGATGAAATCTGGGAAGAAGCTTCCTGGGAAAATGCTCTGTGATGTGGGACTTCCACTCACAGAGTTACATCTCTATTTCGTGGATCTCTTTGCTAGCCTTCTTCTATTTAATCTGATAACAGATATTTCGGATCCCTTTGAAGACTACAGGGCCAAAAGAAATATCATCCGATAACAAAGAGAAAGAAGCTTTCCGAGAAACTTCTTTGTGTTCTGTGAAATCATCTCACAGAGTTACACCTTTCCCCTCAAGAAGCCTTTCGCTCAGACAGTTCTTGTGGAATTGGCAAAGTGATATTTGGAAGCCCATAGAGGGCTATGCTGAGAAAGGAAATATCCTCAGATGAAATATGGAAAGAAGCTTTCTGAGAAACCAGTCTGTGACGTGTGACTTCCACTCACAGAGTTATATCTGTATTTCGTGGATCTCTTTGCTAGCCTTATTTCTGTGGAATCTGAGAACAGATATTTCGGATCCCTTTGAATACTATAGGGCCGAAGGAAATATCCTCCGATAACAAAGAGAAAGAAGCTTTCTGAGAAACTTCTTTGTGTTCTGTGAAATCATCTCACAGAGTTACAGCTTTCCCCTCAAGAAGACTTTCGCTCAGACAGTTCTTGTGGAATTGGCAAAGTGATATTTGGAAGCCCATAGAGGGCTATGGTGAAAAAGGAAATATCCTCAGATGAAATCTGGAAAGAAGCTTTCTGAGAAACTGCTTAGTGTTCTGTTAATTCATCTCACAGAGTTACATCTGTATTTCGTGGATCTCTGCTAGCCTTTTTTCTGTGGAATCTGAGAACAGATATTTCGGATCCCTTTGAAGACTATACGGCTAAAGGAAATATCCTCTGATAACAAAGAGAAAGAGGATTTCTGAGAAAGTTCTTTGTGTTCTTTGAAATCATCTCACAGAGTTACAGCTTTCCCCTCAAGAAGGCTTTCGCTAAGACAGTTCTTGTGGAATTGGCAAAGTGATATTTGGAAGCCCATATAGGGCTATGGTCAAAAAGGAAATATCCTCAGATGAAATCTGGAAAGAAGCTTTCTGAGAAACTGCTCTGTGATGTATGACTTCCCCTGACTGAGTTACATCTGTATTTCGTGGATATCCTTGCTAGCTTTATTTCTCTGGAATCTGAGAACAGATTTTTCGGATCCTATTGAAGACTATGGGGCCAAAGACGTACCCTCCGATAACAAAGAGAAAGAAGCTTTCTGAGAAACTTCTTTGTGTTCTGTGAAATCATCTAACAGAGTTACAGCCTTCCCCTCAAGAAACCTTTCGCTCAGACAGTTCTCGTGGAATTGGCAAAGTGATATTTGGAAGCCCATAGAGGGCTATGGTGAAAAAGGAAATATCCTCAGATGAAATCTGGAAAGAAGCTTTCTGAGAAACTGCTCTGTGACGTGTGAATTACACTGACAGAGTTACATCTGTATTTCGTGGATCACTTTGCTAGCCTTATTTCTATGGAATCTGAGAACAGATACTTTGGATACATTTGAATACTGTAGGGCCGAAGGAACTATCCTTCGATAACAAAGAGAAAGAAGTTTTCTGAGAAACTTCTTTGTTTCTGTGAAATCATCTCACAGAGTTACAGCTTTCCCTTCAAGAAGCCTTTCTCTAAGACAGTTCTTGTGGAATTGGAAAAGTGATATTTGGAAGCCCTTAGGGGGCTTTGTGAAAAAGGAAATATCCTCAGATGAAATCTGGAAAGAATCTTTCTGAGAAACTGCTTAGTGTTCCGCCAATTCATCTCCCAGAGTTACATCTATATTTCCTGGATCTCTTTGCTAGAATTATTTCTGTGGAATCTGAGAACTGATATTTCGGATCCCTTTGAAGACTACAGGGGCAAAGGAAATATCCTCCGATAACAAAGAGAAAGAAGCTTTCTGAGAAACTTCTTTGTGTTCTGTGAAATCATCTCACAGAGTTACAGCTTTCCCCTCAAGAAGCCTTTCGCTAAGACAGTTCTTGTGGAATTGGCAAAGTGATATTTGGAAGCCCTTAGAGGGCTATGGTGAAAAAGGAAATATCCTCAGATGAAATCTGGAAAGAAGCTTTCTGAGAAACTGCTCTGTGATGTGTGACTTCCATTCACAGATTTACATCTGTATTTGGTGGATCTCTTACCTAACCTTATTTCTGTGTAATGTGAGAACAGATATTTCGCATCCCTTTGAAGACTATAGGGCCAAAGGTAATATCCTCCGATAACAAAGAGAAAGAAGCTTTCTGAGAAACTTCTTTGTGTTCTGTGAAATCATCTCACAGAGTTCCAGCTTTCCCCTCAAGAAGCCTTTCACTAAGACAGTTCTTGTGGAATTGGCAAAGTGATATTTGAAAGCCCTTAGAGGGCTTTTGTGAAAAAGCAAATATTCTCAGATGAAATCTGGAAAGAAGCTTTCTGAGAAACTGCTTAGTGTTCTGTTAATTCATCTCACCGAGTTACATCTGTATTTCGTGGATCTCTTTGCTAGACTTGTTTCTGTGGAATCGGAGAACAGATATTTCGGATCCCTTTGAAGACTATAGGGACAAAGGAAATATCCTCCGATAACAAAGAGAAAGAAGCTTTCTGAGAAACTTCTTTGTGTTCTGTGAAACCCTCTCACAGAGTTATGGCTTTCCCCTCAAGAAGTCTTCCGCTCAGACAGTTCTAGTGGAATTGGCAAAGTGATATTTGGAAGCCCTTAGAGGGCTTTTGTGAAAAAGGAAATATCCTCAGATGAAATCTGGAAAGAAGCTTTCTGAGAAACTGCTTTGTGTTCTGTTAAATCATTTCACAGAGTTACATCTGTATTTCTTGGATCCCTTTGCTGCCATTATTTCTGTAGAATCTGAGAACAGATATTTCGGATCCCTTTGAGGACTATAGGGGGAAAGGAAATATCCTGAGATAACAAAGAGAAAGAAGATTTCTGAGAAACTTCTTTGTGTTCTGTGATATCATCTCACAGAGTTACACCTTTCCCCTCAAAAAGGCTTTTGCTAAGACAGTTCTTGTGGAATTGGCAAAGTGATATTTGGAAGCCCATAGAGGGCTATGGTGAAAAAGGAAATATCCTCAGATGAAATCTGGAAAGAAGCTTTCTGAGAAACTGCTTATTGTTCTGTTAATTCATCTCACAGAGTTACATCTGTATTTCGTGGATCTCTTTGCTAGCCTTATTTCTGTGGAATCTGAGAACAGATAATTCGGATCCCTTTGAAGACTATAGGGCCAATGGAATTATCCACCGATAACAAAGAGAAAGAAGCTTTGTGAGAAACTTCTTTGTGTTCTGTGAAATCATCTCACAGAGCTACAGCTTTCCCCTCAAGAAGACTTTCGCTCAGACATTTCTTGTGGAATTGGCAAAGTGATGTTTGAAAGCCCATAGAGGACTATGGTGAAAAAGGAAACATCCTCAGATGAAATCTGGAAAGAAGCTTTCTGAGAAACTGCTTACTGTTTCGTCAATTCATCTCACAGAGTTACATCTATATTTCGTGGATCTCTTTGCTAGCCTTATTTCTGTGGAATCTGAGAACTGATATTTCGGATCCCTTTGAAGACTATAGGGCCAAAGGAAATATCCTCCGATAACAAAGAGAAAGAAGCTTTCTGAGAAACTGCTTTGTGTTCTGTGAAATCATCTCACAGAGTTACAGCTTTCCCCTCAAGAAGCCTTTCGCTAAGACAGTTCTTGTGGAATTGGCAAAGTGATATTTGGAAGCCCTTAGAGGGCTATGGTGAAAAAGGAAATATCCCCAGATAAAATCTAGAAAGAAGCTTTCTGAGAAACTGCTTAGTGTTCTGTTAAACATCTCACAGAGTTACATCGGTATTTTGTGGATCTCTTTGCTATTCTTATTTCTGTGAATTCTGAGAACAGATATTTCTGATCCCTTGAAGACTATAGGGCCAAAGGAAATACCCTCCGATAACAAACAGAAAGAAGCTTTCTGAGAAACTTCTTTGTGTTCTGTGAAATCATCTCACAGAGTTACAGCTTTCCCCTGAAGAAGCCTTTCGCTAAAATAGTTCTTGTGCAATTGGCAAACTGATATTTGGAAGCCCATAGAGGGCTATGGTGAAAAAGGAAATATCCTCAGATGAAATCTGGAAAGAAGCTTTCTGAGAAACTGCTCTCTGATGTGTGACTTCCACTCACAGAGTTACATCTGTATTTCATGGATCTCTTTGCTAGCCTTTTTTCTGTTTTATCTGAGAACAGATATTTCAGATCCCTTTGAAGACTATAGGGCCAAAGGAAATATCCTCCGATAACAAAGAGAAAGAAGCTTTCTGAGAAAATTCTTTGTGTTCTGTGAAATCATCTCACAGAGTTACAGCTTTCCCCTCAAGAAGCCTTTGGCTCAGATAGTTCTTGTGGAATTGGCAAAGTGATATTTGGAAGCCCATAGAGGCTATGTTGATAAAGGAAATATCCTCAGATAAAATCTGGAAAGAAGCTTTCTGAGAAACTGCTCTGTGATGTGTGACTTCCACTCACAGAGTTACATCTGCATTTCGTGGATCTCTTTGCTAGCCTTGTTTCTGTGGAATCTGAGAACAGATATTACGGATCCCTTTGAAGACTATAGAGCCAAAGGAAATATCCTCCGATAACAAAGAGAAAGAAGCTTTCTGAGAAACTTCTTTGTGTTCTGTGAAATCATCTCACAGAGTTACAGCTTTCCCCTCTGGAAGCCGTTTGCTAAGACAGTTCTTGTAGAATTGGCAAAGTGATATTTGGAAGCCCTTAGAGGGCTACGTTGAAAAAGGAAATATCCTCAGATGAAATCTGGAAAGAAGCTTTCTGAGAAACTGCTCTGTGATGTGTGACTTCCACTCACAGATTTATATCTGTATTTCTTGGATCTCATTGCTAAACTTATTTCTGTGGAATCTGAGAACAGATGTTTCGGATCCCTTTGAAGACTATAGGGCCAAAGGAAATATCCACCAATAACAAAGAGAAAGAAGCTTTCTGAGAAACTTCTTTGTGTTCTGTGAAATCATCTCACAGAGTTACAGCTTTCCCCTCAAGACGCCTTCTGCTCAGACAGTTCTTGTGGAATTGGCAAAGTGATATTTGGAAGCCCATAGAGGGCTATGGTGAAAAAGGAAATATCCTCAGATGAAATCTGGAAAGAAGCTTTCTGAGAAATTGCTTAGTGTTCTCTTAATTCATCGCACACAGTTACCTCTGTATATCGTGGATCTCTTTGCTAGCCTTATTTCTGTGGAATCGGAGAAGAGATATTTCGGATCCCTTTGAAGATTATAGAGCCAAAGTAAATATCCACCGATAACAAAGAGAAAGAAGCTTTCTGAGAAACTTCTTTGTGTTCTGTGATATCATCTCCCAGAGTTACAGCTTTCCCCTCAAGAAGCCTTTCGCTCAGACAGTTCTTGTGGAATTGGCAAAGTGACATTTGGAAGCCCCTAGAGGGCTATGTTGAAAAAGGAAATATCCTCCGATGAAATCTGGAAAGAAGCTTTCTGAGAAACTGCTCTGTAATGTGTGACTTCCACTCACAGAGTTACATCTGTATTTCGTGGATCTCTTTGCTAGACTTATTTCTGTGGATTTTGAGAACAAATATTTCGGATCAATGAGAAGACTATAGGGCTAAAGGAAATATCCTCCGATATCAAAGAGAAAGAAGCTTTCTGAGAAACTTCTTTGTGTTCTGTGAAATCATGTCACAGAGTTACAGCTTTCCCCTCAAGAAACCTTTCGCTCAGACACTTCTTGTGGAATTGGCAAAGTGATATTTGGAAGCCCTTAGAGGGCTGTGGTGAAAAAGGAAATATCCCCAGATAAAATCTAGAAAGAAGCTTTCTGAGAAACTGCTTAGTGTTCTGTTAAACATCTCACAGAGTTACATCGGTATTTTGTGGATCTCTTTGCTATTCTTATTTCTGTGAATTCTGAGAACAGATATTTCTGATCCCTTGAAGACTATAGGGCCAAAGGAAATACCCTCCGATAACAAACAGAAAGAAGCTTTCTGAGAAACTTCTTTGTGTTCTGTGAAATCATCTCACAGAGTTACAGCTTTCCCCTGAAGAAGCCTTTCGCTAAAATAGTTCTTGTGCAATTGGCAAACTGATATTTGGAAGCCCATAGAGGGCTATGGTGAAAAAGGAAATATCCTCAGATGAAATCTGGAAAGAAGCTTTCTGAGAAACTGCTCTCTGATGTGTGACTTCCACTCACAGAGTTACATCTGTATTTCATGGATCTCTTTGCTAGCCTTTTTTCTGTTTTATCTGAGAACAGATATTTCAGATCCCTTTGAAGACTATAGGGCCAAAGGAAATATCCTCCGATAACAAAGAGAAAGAAGCTTTCTGAGAAAATTCTTTGTGTTCTGTGAAATCATCTCACAGAGTTACAGCTTTCCCCTCAAGAAGCCTTTGGCTCAGATAGTTCTTGTGGAATTGGCAAAGTGATATTTGGAAGCCCATAGAGGCTATGTTGATAAAGGAAATATCCTCAGATAAAATCTGGAAAGAAGCTTTCTGAGAAACTGCTCTGTGATGTGTGACTTCCACTCACAGAGTTACATCTGCATTTCGTGGATCTCTTTGCTAGCCTTGTTTCTGTGGAATCTGAGAACAGATATTACGGATCCCTTTGAAGACTATAGAGCCAAAGGATATATCCTCCGATAACAAAGAGAAAGAAGCTTTCTGAGAAACTTCTTTGTGTTCTGTGAAATCATCTCACAGAGTTACAGCTTTCCCCTCTGGAAGCCGTTTGCTAAGACAGTTCTTGTAGAATTGGCAAAGTGATATTTGGAAGCCCTTAGAGGGCTACGTTGAAAAAGGAAATATCCTCAGATGAAATCTGGAAAGAAGCTTTCTGAGAAACTGCTCTGTGATGTGTGACTTCCACTCACAGATTTATATCTGTATTTCTTGGATCTCATTGCTAAACTTATTTCTGTGGAATCTGAGAACACATGTTTCGGATCCCTTTGAAGACTATAGGGCCAAAGGAAATATCCACCAATAACAAAGAGAAAGAAGCTTTCTGAGAAACTTCTTTGTGTTCTGTGAAATCATCTCACAGAGTTACAGCTTTCCCCTCAAGACGCCTTCTGCTCAGACAGTTCTTGTGGAATTGGCAAAGTGATATTTGGAAGCCCATAGAGGGCTATGGTGAAAAAGGAAATATCCTCAGATGAAATCTGGAAAGAAGCTTTCTGAGAAATTGCTTAGTGTTCTCTTAATTCATCGCACACAGTTACCTCTGTATATCGTGGATCTCTTTGCTAGCCTTATTTCTGTGGAATCGGAGAAGAGATATTTCGGATCCCTTTGAAGATTATAGAGCCAAAGGAAATATCCACCGATAACAAAGAGAAAGAAGCTTTCTGAGAAACTTCTTTGTGTTCTGTGATATCATCTCCCAGAGTTACAGCTTTCCCCTCAAGAAGCCTTTCGCTCAGACAGTTCTTGTGGAATTGGCAAAGTGACATTTGGAAGCCCCTAGAGGGCTATGTTGAAAAAGGAAATATCCTCCGATGAAATCTGGAAAGAAGCTTTCTGAGAAACTGCTCTGTAATGTGTGACTTCCACTCACAGAGTTACATCTGTATTTCGTGGATCTCTTTGCTAGACTTATTTCTGTGGATTTTGAGAACAAATATTTCGGATCAATGAGAAGACTATAGGGCTAAAGGAAATATCCTCCGATATCAAAGAGAAAGAAGCTTTCTGAGAAACTTCTTTGTGTTCTGTGAAATCATGTCACAGAGTTACAGCTTTCCCCTCAAGAAACCTTTCGCTCAGACACTTCTTGTGGAATTGGCAAAGTGATATTTGGAAGCCCTTAGAGGGCTGTGGTGAAAAAGGAAATATCCCCAGATAAAATCTGGAAAGAAGCTTTCTGAGAAACTGCTTAGTGTTCTGTTAAACATCTCACAGAGTTATATCGGTGTATCGTGGATCTCTTTGCTAGCCTTATTTCTGTGGATTCTGAGAACAGATATTTCGGATCCCTTTGAAGACTATAGGGGCAAAGGAAATATCATCCGATAACAAACAGAAAGAAGTTTTCTGAGAAACTTCTTTGTGTTCTGTGAAATCATCTCACAGAGTTACAGCTTTCCCCTGAAGAAGCCTTTCGCTAAAACAGTTCTTGTGGAATTGGCAAACTGATATTTGGAAGCCCATAGAGGGCTATGGTGAAAAAGGAAATATCCTCAGATAAAATCTTGAAAAAAGCTTTCTGAGAAACTGCTCTGTGATGTGTGACTTCCACTCACAGAGTTACATCTGCATTTCGTGGATCTCTTTGCCAGCCTTATTTCTGTGGAATCTGAGGACAGATATTACGGATCCCTTTGAAGACTATAGAGCCAAAGGAAATATCCTCCGATAACAAAGAGAAAGAAGCTTTCCTAGAAACTTCTTTGTGTTCTGTGAAATCATCTCACAGAGTTACAGCTTTCCCCTCAAGAAGCCGTTTGCTAAGACAGTTCTTGTAGAATTGGCAAAGTGATATTTGGAAGCCCTTAGAGGGCTACGTTGAAAAAGGAAATATCCTCAGATGAAATTTGGAAAGAAGCTTTCTGAGAAACTGCTCTGTGATGTGTGACTTCCACTCACAGATTTACATCTGTATTTCGTGGAACTCTTTGCTAGCCTTATTTCTGTGGAATCTGAGAACAGATATTTCGGATCCCATTGAAGACTATAGGGCCAAAGGCAATACCTGAGATAACAAAGAGAAAGAAGCTTTCTGAGAAACTTCTTTGTGTTCTCTGATATCATCTCACAGAGTTACACCTTTCCCCTCAAGAAGGCTTTTGCTAAGACAGTTCTTGTGGAATTGGCAAAGTGATATTTGGAAGCCCATAGAGGGCTATGGTGAAAAAGGAAATATCCTCAGATGAAATCTGGAAAGAAGCTTTCTGAGAAACTGCTTAGTGTTCTGTTAATTCATCTCACAGAGTTACATCTGTATTTCGTGGATCTCTTTGCTAGCCTTATTTCTGTGGAATCTGAGAACAGAGAATTCGGATCCCTTTGAAGACTATATGGCCAAAGGAAATATCCACCGATAACAAAGAGAAAGAAGCTTTCTGAGAAACTTCTTTGTGTTCTGTGAAATCATCTCACAGAGCTACAGCTTTCCCCTGAAGAAGCCTTTCGCTCAGGCAGTTCTTGTGGAATTGGCAAAGTGATGTTTGAAAGCCCATAGAGGGCTATGGTGAAAAAGGAAACATACTCAGATGAAATCTGGAAAGAATCTTTCGGAGAAACTACTTAGTGTTCCGTCAATTCATCTCACAGGATTACATCTATATTTCGTGGATCTCTTTCCAAGCCTTATTTCTGTGGAGTCTGAGACCTGATATTTCGGATCCCTTTGAAGACTATAGGGCCAAAGGAAATATCCTCCGATAACAAAGAGAAAGAAGCTTTCTGAGAAACTTCTTTGTGTTCTGTGAAATCATCTCACAGAGTTACAGCTTTCCCCACAAGAAGCCTTTCGCTAAGACAGTTCTTGTAGAATTTGCAAACTGATATTTGGAAGCCCATAGAGGAGTGTGGTGTAAAAGGAAATATCCTCAGATGAAATCTGGAAAGAAGCTTTTTGAGAAATTGCTTAGTGTTCTGTTAATTCATCTCACAGAGTTACCTCTGTATATCGTGGATCTCTTTGCTAGCCTTATTTCTGTGGAAACGGAGAACAGATATTTCGGATCCCTTTGAAGACTATAGGGCCAAAGGAAATATCCTCCGATAACAAAGAGAAAGAAGCTTTCCGAGAAACTTCTTTGTGTTCTGTGATATCATCTCACAGAGTTACAGCTTTCCCCTCAAGAAGCCTTTCGCTCAGACAGTTCTTTTGGAATTGGCAAAGTGACATTTGGAAGCCCCTAGAGGGCTATGTTGAAAAAGGAAATATCCTCAGATGAAATCTGGAAAAAAGCTTTCTGAGAAACTGCTCTGTGATGTGTGACTTCCACTCACAGAGTTACATCTGTATTTCGTGGATCTCTTTGCTAGCCTTATTTCTGTGGATTTTGAGAACAGATATTTCGGATCAATGTGAAGACTATAGGGCTAAAGGAAATATCCTCCGATATCAAAGAGAAAGAAGCTTTCTGAGAAACTTCTTTGTGTTCTGTGAAATCATGTCACAGAGTTACAGCTTTCCCCTCAAGAAACCTTTCGCTCAGACACTTCTTGTGGAATTGGCAAAGTGATATTTGGAAGCCCTTAGAGGGCTGTGGTGAAAAAGGAAATATCCCCAGATAAAATCTGGAAAGAAGCTTTCTGAGAAACTGCTTAGTGTTCTGTTAAACATCTCACAGAGTTATATCGGTGTATCGTGGATCTCTTTGCTAGCCTTATTTCTGTGGATTCTGAGAACAGATATTTCGGATCCCTTTGAAGACTATAGGGGCAAAGGAAATATCATCCGATAACAAACAGAAAGAAGTTTTCTGAGAAACTTCTTTGTGTTCTGTGAAATCATCTCACAGAGTTACAGCTTTCCCCTGAAGAAGCCTTTCGCTAAAACAGTTCTTGTGGAATTGGCAAACTGATATTTGGAAGCCCATAGAGGGCTATGGTGAAAAAGGAAATATCCTCAGATAAAATCTTGAAAAAAGCTTTCTGAGAAACTGCTCTGTGATGTGTGACTTCCACTCACAGAGTTACATCTGCATTTCGTGGATCTCTTTGCCAGCCTTATTTCTGTGGAATCTGAGGACAGATATTACGGATCCCTTTGAAGACTATAGAGCCAAAGGAAATATCCTCCGATAACAAAGAGAAAGAAGCTTTCCTAGAAACTTCTTTGTGTTCTGTGAAATCATCTCACAGAGTTACAGCTTTCCCCTCAAGAAGCCGTTTGCTAAGACAGTTCTTGTAGAATTGGCAAAGTGATATTTGGAAGCCCTTAGAGGGCTACGTTGAAAAAGGA
Organism: Macaca fascicularis; assembly: GCF_037993035.2. NCBI lineage: Eukaryota > Metazoa > Chordata > Mammalia > Primates > Cercopithecidae > Macaca > Macaca fascicularis. The sequence goes on from NC_088380.1 coordinate 54,978,323, forward strand.
AATATCCTCAGATGAAATTTGGAAAGAAGCTTTCTGAGAAACTGCTCTGTGATGTGTGACTTCCACTCACAGATTTACATCTGTATTTCGTGGAACTCTTTGCTAGCCTTATTTCTGTGGAATCTGAGAACAGATATTTCGGATCCCATTGAAGACTATAGGGCCAAAGGCAATACCTGAGATAACAAAGAGAAAGAAGCTTTCTGAGAAACTTCTTTGTGTTCTCTGATATCATCTCACAGAGTTACACCTTTCCCCTCAAGAAGGCTTTTGCTAAGACAGTTCTTGTGGAATTGGCAAAGTGATATTTGGAAGCCCATAGAGGGCTATGGTGAAAAAGGAAATATCCTCAGATGAAATCTGGAAAGAAGCTTTCTGAGAAACTGCTTAGTGTTCTGTTAATTCATCTCACAGAGTTACATCTGTATTTCGTGGATCTCTTTGCTAGCCTTATTTCTGTGGAATCTGAGAACAGAGAATTCGGATCCCTTTGAAGACTATATGGCCAAAGGAAATATCCACCGATAACAAAGAGAAAGAAGCTTTCTGAGAAACTTCTTTGTGTTCTGTGAAATCATCTCACAGAGCTACAGCTTTCCCCTGAAGAAGCCTTTCGCTCAGGCAGTTCTTGTGGAATTGGCAAAGTGATGTTTGAAAGCCCATAGAGGGCTATGGTGAAAAAGGAAACATACTCAGATGAAATCTGGAAAGAATCTTTCGGAGAAACTACTTAGTGTTCCGTCAATTCATCTCACAGGATTACATCTATATTTCGTGGATCTCTTTCCAAGCCTTATTTCTGTGGAGTCTGAGAACTGATATTTCGGATCCCTTTGAAGACTATAGGGCCAAAGGAAATATCCTCCGATAACAAAGAGAAAGAAGCTTTCTGAGAAACTTCTTTGTGTTCTGTGAAATCATCTCACAGAGTTACAGCTTTCCCCACAAGAAGCCTTTCGCTAAGACAGTTCTTGTAGAATTTGCAAACTGATATTTGGAAGCCCATAGAGGAGTGTGGTGTAAAAGGAAATATCCTCAGATGAAATCTGGAAAGAAGCTTTTTGAGAAATTGCTTAGTGTTCTGTTAATTCATCTCACAGAGTTACCTCTGTATATCGTGGATCTCTTTGCTAGCCTTATTTCTGTGGAAACGGAGAACAGATATTTCGGATCCCTTTGAAGACTATAGGGCCAAAGGAAATATCCTCCGATAACAAAGAGAAAGAAGCTTTCCGAGAAACTTCTTTGTGTTCTGTGATATCATCTCACAGAGTTACAGCTTTCCCCTCAAGAAGCCTTTCGCTCAGACAGTTCTTTTGGAATTGGCAAAGTGACATTTGGAAGCCCCTAGAGGGCTATGTTGAAAAAGGAAATATCCTCAGATGAAATCTGGAAAAAAGCTTTCTGAGAAACTGCTCTGTGATGTGTGACTTCCACTCACAGAGTTACATCTGTATTTCGTGGATCTCTTTGCTAGCCTTATTTCTGTGGATTTTGAGAACAGATATTTCGGATCAATGTGAAGACTATAGGGCTAAAGGAAATATCCTCCGATATCAAAGAGAAAGAAGCTTTCTGAGAAACTTCTTTGTGTTCTGTGAAATCATGTCACAGAGTTACAGCTTTCCCCTCAAGAAGCCTTTCGCTCAGACAGTTCTTGTGGAATTGGCAAAGTGATATTTGGAAGCCCTTAGAAGGCTGTGGTGAAAAAGGAAATATCCCCAGATAAAATCTGGAAAGAAGCTTTCTGAGAAACTGCTTAGTGTTCTGTAAAACATCTCACAGAGTTACATCGGTATGTCGTGGATCTCTTTGCTAGCCTTATTTCTGTGGATTCTGAGAACAGATATTTCGGATCCCTTTGAAGACTATAGGGCCAAAGGAAATATCCTCCGATAACAAACAGAAAGAAGCTTTCTGAGAAACTTCTTTGTGTTCTGTGAAATCATCTCACAGAGTTACAGCTTTCCCCTGAAGAAGCCTTTCAGTAAAACAGTTCTTGTGGAATTGGCAAACTGATATTTGGAAGCCCATAGAGGGCTATGGTGAAAAAGGAAATATCCTCAGATGAAATCTGGAAAGAAGCTTTCTGAGAAACTGCTCTCTGATGTGTGACTTCCACTCACAGAGTTACATCTGTATTTCATGGATCTCTTTGCTGGCCTTGTTTCTGTTTTATCTGAGATCAGATATTTCAGATCTCTTTGAAGACTATAGGGCCAAAGGAAATATCCTCCGATAACAAAAAGAAAGAAGCTTTCAGAGAAAATTGTTTGTGTTCTGTGAAATCATCTCACAGGGTTACAGCTTTCCCCTCAAGAAGCCTTTCACTCAGACAGTTCTTATGGAATTGGCAAAGTGATATTTGGAAGCCCATAGAGGGCTGTGTTGAAAAAGGAAATATCCTCAGATAAAATCTGGAAAGAAGCTTTCTGAGAAACTGCTGTGTCATGTGTGATTTCCACTCACAGAGTTACATCTGTATTTCGTGGATCTCTTTGCTAGCCTTATTTCTGTGGAATCTGAGAACAGATATTTCGGATCCCTTTGAAGAGTATAGGGCCAAAAGAAATATACTCTGATAACAAAGAGAAAGAAGCTTTCTTAGAAACATCTTTGTGTTCTGTGAAATCATCTCACAGAGTTACAGCTTTCCCCTCAAGAAGCCTTTCGCAAAGACAGTGCTTGTGGAATTGGCAAAGTGATATTTGGAAGCATCAAAAGAGCTACGGTGGAAAAGGAAATATCCTCAGATGAAATCTGGAAAGAAGCTTTCTGAGAAACTTCGCTATGATGTGTGACTTCCACTCACAGTGTTACATCTGTATTTCGTGGATCTCTTTGCTAGCCTTATTTCTGTGCAATCTGAGAACAGATATTTCGGATCCCTTTGAAGGCTATAGAGAAAAGGAAATATCCTCTGATAACAAAGAGAAAGAAGCTTTCTGAGAAACTTCTTTGTGTTCTGTGAAATCATCTCACAGAGTTACAACTTTCTCCTCAAGAAGCCTTCCGATCAGACAGTTCCTGTGGAATTGGCAAAGTGATATTTGGAAGCCCTTAGAGGGCTATGGTGAAAAACGAAATATCCTCAGATGAAATCTAGAAAGAAGGTTTCTGAGAAACTGCTCTGTGATGTGTGACTTCCACTCAGAGAGTTACCTCTGTATTTCGTGGATCTCTTTGCTGGCCTTATTTCTGTGGAATCTGAGAACAGATATTTTGGATCCCTTTGACGACTATAGGGCCAAAGGAAATATCCTCCGATAACAATGAGAAAGAAGCTTTCTGAGAAACTTCTTTGTGTTCTCTGAAATTATCTCACAGAGTTACAGCTTTCCCCTCAAGAAGCCTTTCGCTAAGACAGTTCTTGTGGAATTGGCAAAGTGATATTTGGAAGCCCATAGAGGGCTATGTTGAAAAAGGAAATATCCTCAGATGAAATCTGGAAAGAAGCTTTCTGAGAAAATGCTCTGTGATGTGTGATTTTCACTCACAGAGTTACATCTGTATTTCGTGGATCTCTTTGCTAGCCTTATTTCTGTGGAATCTGAGAATAGATATTTACGATCCCTTTGAAGACTATAGGGCCAAAGGAAATATCCTCCGATAACAAAGAGAAAGAAGCTTTCTGAGAAACTTCTTTGTGTTCTGTGAAATCATCTCACAGAGTTACAGCTTTCCCCTCAAGAAGCCTTTCGCTAAGAGAGTTCTTGTGGAATTGGCAAAGTGATATTTGGAAGCCCATATAGGGGTATGGTGAAAAAGAAATATCCTGAGATGAAATCTGGAAAGAATCTTTCTGAGAAACTGCTTAGTGTTCCGTCAATTCATCTCACAGAGTTACATCTATATTTCGTGGATCTCTTTGCTAGCCTTATTTCTGTGGAATCTGAGAACTGATATTTCGGATCCCTTTGAAGAGTATAGGGCCAAAGGAAATATCCTCCGATAACAAAGAGAAAGAAGCTTTCTGAGAAACTTCTTTGTGTTATGTGAAATCATCTCACAGACTTACAGCTTTCCCCTCAAGAAGCCTTTCGCTAAGACAGTTCTTGTGGAATTTGCAAACTGATATTTGGAAGCCCATAGAGGAGTGTGGTGTAAAAAGAAATATCCTCAGATGAAATCTGGAAAGATGCTTTCTGAGAAACTGCTCTGTGATGTGTGACTTCCACTCACAGATTTATATCTTTATTTCTTGGATCTCTTTGCTAAACTTATTTCTGTGGAATCTGAGAACAGATGTTTCGGATCCCTTTGAAGACTATAGGGCCAAAGGAAATATCCACCAATAACAAAGAGAAAGAAGCTTTCTGAGAAACTTCTTTGTGTTCTGTGAAATCATCTCACAGAGTTACAGCTTTCCCCTCAAGACGCCTTCCGCTCAGACAGTTCTTGTGGAATTGGCAAAGTGATATTTGGAAGCCAATAGAGGGCTATGGTGAAAAAGGAATTATCCTCAGAGGAAATCTGGAAAGAAGCTTTCTGAAAAATTGCTTAGTGTTCTGTTAATTCATCTGACAGAGTTACCTCTGTATTTCGTGGATCTCTTTGCTAGCCTTATTTCTGTGGATTCTGAGAACAGATATTTCGGATCCCTTTGAAGACTATAGGGCCAAAGGAAATATCATCCGATAACAAACAGAAAGAAGCTTGCTGAGAAACTTCTTTGTGTTCTGTGAAATCATCTCACAGAGTTACAGCTTTCCCCTGAAGAAGCCTTTCGCTAAAACAGTTCTTGTGGAATTGGCAAACTGATATTTGGAAGCCCATAGAGGGCTATGGTGAAAAAGGAAATATCCTCAGATAAAATCTGGAAAGAAGCTTTCTGAGAAACTGCTCTGTGATGTGTGACTTCCACTCACAGAGTTACATCTGCATTTCGTGGATCTCTTTGCCAGCCTTATTTCTGTGGAATCTGAGGACAGATATTACGGATCCCTTTGAAGACTATAGAGCCAAAGGAAATATCCTCCGATAACAAAGAGAAAGAAGCTTTCTTAGAAACTTCTTTGTGTTCTGTGAAATCATCTCACAGAGTTACAGCTTTCCCCTCAAGAAGCCGTTTGCTAAGACAGTTCTTGTAGAATTGGCAAAGTGATATTTGGAAGCCCTTAGAGGGCTACGTTGAAAAAGGAAATATCCTCAGATGAAATTTGGAAAGAAGCTTTCTGAGAAACTGCTCTGTGATGTGTGACTTCCACTCACAGATTTACATCTGTATTTCGTGGATCTCTTTGCTAGCCTTATTTCTGTGGAATCTGAGAACAGATATTTCGGATCCCATTGAAGACTATAGGGCCAAAGGCAATACCTGAGATAACAAAGAGAAAGAAGCTTTCTGAGAAACTTCTTTGTGTTCTCTGATATCATCTCACAGAGTTACACCTTTCCCCTCAAGAAGGCTTTTGCTAAGACAGTTCTTGTGGAATTGGCAAAGTGATATTTGGAAGCCCATAGAGGGCTATGGTGAAAAAGGAAATATCCTCAGATGAAATTCAGAAAGAAGCTTTCTGAGAAACTGCTCTGTGATGTGAGACTTCCACTCACAGAGTTACATCTGTATTTCGTGGATCTCTTTGCTAGCCTTATTTCTCTAAATCTGAGAACAGATATTTCGGATCGCTTTGAAGCCTATAGGGCCAAAGGAAATATCCTCTGATAACAAAGAGAAAGAAGCTTTCTGAGAAACTTCTTTGTGTTCTGTGAAATCATCTCACAGAGTTACAGCTTTCCCCTCAAGAAGCCTTTCGCTAAGACAGTTCTTGTGGAATTGGCAAAGTGATATTTGGAAGCCCGTTGAGGGTTACCGTGAAAAAGGAAACATCCTCAGATGAATTCTGGAAAGAAGTTTTCTGAGAAACTGCTTAGTGTTCTGTTAATTCATCTCACAGAGTGACATCTGCATTTCGTGGATCTCTTTGCTAGCGTTATTTCTGTGGAATCTGAGAACAGATATTTTGTATCCCTTTGAAGACTCTAGGGTCAAAGGAAATATCCTACGATAACAAAGAGAAAGAAGCTTTCTGAGAAAGAGCTCTGTCATGTGCGACATCCACTCACCGAGTTACATCTGTATTTCGTGGGTTTATTTGCTAGCCTTATTTCTGTGGAATCTGAGAACAGATATTTCGGATCCCTTTGAAGAGTATAGCGCCAAAAGAAATATCCTCCGATAACAAAGAGAAGGAAGCTTTCTTAGGAACTTCTTTGTGTTCTGTGAAATCATCTCACAGAGTTACAGCTTTCCCCACAAGAAGCCTTACGCTAAGACAGTTCTTGTGGAATTGGCAAAGTGATATTTGGAAGCCTATAGAGGGCTATGGTGTAAAAGGAAACATCCTCAGATGAAATCTGGAAAGAAGCTTTCTGAGAACCGGCTTAGTGTTCTCTTAATTCATCTCACAGAGTTACATCTGTATTTCGTGGATCTCTTTGCTAGCCTTATTTCTGTGGAATCGGAGAACAGATATTTCGGATCCCGTTGATGAGTATAGGGCCAAAGGAAATACCCTCCGATATCAAAGAGAAAGAAGCTTTCTGAGGAACTTCTTTGTGTTCTGTGAAATCATCAGAGAGTTACAGCTTTCTCCTCAAGAAGCCTTTCTCTCAGCCAGTTCTTTTGGAATTGGCAAAGTGATATTTGGAAGCCAATAGAGGGCTATGGTGAAAAAGGAAATATCCTCAGATGAAATCTGGAAAGAAGCTTTCTGAGAAACTGCTCTGTGATGTGTGACTTCCACTCACAGAGTTACATCTGTTTCTCATGATTCTCTTTGCTAGCCTTATTTCTGTGAAATCTGAGAACAGATATTTCGGATCCCTTTGAAGACCTAGGGCCAAAGGAAATATCCTGAGATAACAAAGAGAAAGAAGCTTTCTGAGAAACTGCTCTATGATGTGTGACTTCCACTCACAGAGTTACGTCTGTATTTCGTGGATCTCTTTGCTAGCCTTATTTTTGTAAATCTGAGAACAGATATTTCAGATCCCTTTGAAGACTATAGGGCCAAAGGAGATATCCTACGATAACAAAGAGAAAGAAGCTTTCTGAGAAACTTCTTTGTGTTCGGTGAAATCATCAAAGAGAGTTACATCTTTCCCCTCAAGAAGCCTTTCGCTAAGACAGTTCTTGTGGAATTGGCAAAGTGATATTTGGAAGCCCATAGAGGACTATGGTGAAAAAGGAAATATCCTCAGATGAAATCTGGAAAGAAGCTTTCTGAGAAATTGCTCTGTGATGTGTGACTTCCACTCACAGAGTTACATCTGTATTTCGTGATTCTCTTTGCTAGACTTATTTCTGTGGAATCTGAGAGCAGATATTTCGGATCCCTTTAAGGAATATAGGGCCAAAGGAAATATCCTGCGATAACAAAGAGAAAGAACCTTTCTGAGAAATTGCTCTGTGATGTGTGACTACCACTCACAGAGTTACATCTGTATTTCGTGGATCTCTTTGCTAGCCTTATTCCTGTGGAATCTGAGAACTGATATTTCGGATCCCTTTGAAGACTACAGGGCCAAAGGAAATATCCTCTGATAACAAAGAGAAAGAAGCTTTCTGAGAAACTTCTTTGTGTTCTGTGAAATCATCTCACAGAGTTACAGCTTTCCCCTCAAGTAGCCTTTCGCTAAGTCAGTTCTTGTGGAATTGGCAAAGTGATATTTGGAAGCCCATAGAGGGTTACGGTGAAAAAGGATATATCCTGAGATGAAATCTGGAAAGAATCTTTCTGAGAATCTGCTTAGTGTTCTGTTAATTCATCTCACAGAGTGACATCTGCATTTCGTGAATCTCTTTGCTAGCCTTATTTCTGTGGAATCTGAGAACAGATATTTCGGATCCCTTTGAAGACTATAGGGCCAAAGGAAATATCCTCTGATAACAAAGAGAAAGAAGCTTTCTGAGAAACTTCTTTGTGTTCTGTGAAATCATCTCACAGAGTTACAGCTTTCCCCTCCAGAAGCGTTTCGCTAAGTCAGTTCTTGTGGAATTGGCAAAGTGATATTTGGAAGCCCATAGTGGGGAACGGTGAAAAAGAAAATATCCGCAGAAGAAATCTGGAAAGAAGCTTTCTTAGAAACTGCTTAGTGTTCTGTTAATTCATCTCACAGAGTGACATCTGCATTTCGTGGATCTCTTTGCTAGCCTTATTTCTGTGGAATCTGAGAACTGATATTTCGGATCCCTTTGAAGACTATAGGGCCAAAGGAAATATCCTGCGATAACAAAGAGAATGAAGCTTTCTGAGAAACTGCTCTGTCATGTGCGACTTCCACTCACCGAGTTACATCTGTATTTCCTGGGTTTCTTTGCTAGCCTTATTTCTGTGAAATCTGAGAAGAGATATTTCGGATTCCTTTGAAGATTATAGGGCCAATCGAAATATCCTGCCAAAAAAAGAGAAAGAAGCTTTCTGAGAAACTTCATAGTGTTCTGTGAAATCATCTCACAGAGTTACAGCTTTCCCCTCAGGAAGCCTTTCGCTAAGACAGTTCTTGTGGAATTGGCAAAGTGATATTTGGAAGCCCATAGAGGACTATGGTGAAAAAGGAAATATCCTCAGATGAAATCTGGAAAGTAGTTTTCTGAGAAACTGCTCTGTGATGTGTGACTTCCACTCACAGAGTTACATCTGTATGTCGTGGATCTCTTTGCTAGCCTTATTTCTGTGGAATCGGAGAACAGATATTTCGGATCCCGTTGAAGACTATAGGGACAAAGGAAATATCCTCCGATATCAAAGAGAAAGCAGCTTTCTGAGGAACTTCTTTGTGTTCTGTGAAATCATAACACAGAGTTACAGCTTTCCCCTCAAGAAGACTTTCGCTAAGACAGTTCTTGTGGAATTGGCAAAGTGATATTTGGAAGACCATAGAGGGCTATGGTGAAAAAGAAAATATCCGCAGATGAAATCTGGAAAGCCGCTTTCTGAGAAACTGCTTAGTGTTCTGTAAATTCATCTCACAGAGTGACATCTGTATTTCGTGGATCTCTTTGCTGGCCTTATTTCTGTGGAATCTGAGAACAGATATTTCAGATCCCTTTGAAGACTATGGGGCCAAAGGAAATATCCTCCGATAACAAAGAGAAAGGAGCTTTCTGAGAAACTTCTTGGTGTTCTGTGAAATTATCTCACAGAATTACAGCTTTCCCCTCAAGAAGTCTATCGCTAAGACAGTTCTTATGGAATTGGCAAAGTGATATTTGGAAGCCCATAGTGGGCTATGATGCAAAAGAAAATATCCTCAGATGAAATCTGTAAAGAAGCTATCAGAGAAACTGCTCTGTGATGTGTGACTTTCCCTCAAAGAGTTCCATCAGTATTTCTTGGATCTCTTTGCTAGCCTCATTTCTGTGGAATCTGATAACAGATATTTCGGATCCCTTTGAAGACTATAGGGCCAAAGGAAATATCCTCCGATAACAAAGAGAAAGAAGATTTATGAGAAACTTCTTTGTGTTCTGTGAAATCATCTCACAGAGTTACAGCTTTCCCCACAAGAAGCCTTTCGCTAAGACAGTTCTTGTGGAATTGGCAAAGTGATATTTGGAAGCCTATAGAGGGCTATGGTGTAAAAGGAAATATCCTCAGATGAAATCTGGAAAGAAGCTTTCTGAGAAACTGCTTAGTGTTCTGTTAATTCATCTCACAGAGTTACATCTGTATTTCGTGGATCTCTTTCCTAATCATATTTCTGTGGAATCTGAGAACAGATATTTCGGATCCATTTGAAGAGAATAGGGCCAAAGGAAATATCCTCCGATAACAAAGAAAAAGAACCTTTCTGAGAAACTTCTTTGTGTTCTGTGAAATCATCTCACAGAGTTACAGCTTTCCCCTCAAGATGCCTTCCACTCAGACAGTTCTTGTGGAATTGGCATAGTGATATTTGGAAGCCCATAGAGGGCTATGGTGAAAAAGGAAATATCCTCAGATGAAATCTGGAAAGAAGCTCTGAGAAACTGCTCTGTGAAGTGTGACTTCCACTCACAGAGTTATATCTGTATTTCGTGGATCTCCTTCCTAGCCTTATTTCTGTGGAATCTGAGAACAGATAATTCGGATCCCTTTGAAGACTATAGGGCCAAAGGAAATATCCTCCGATAACATGGAAAAGAAGCTCTCTGAGAAACTTCTTTGTGTTCTGTGAAATCATCTCACAGAGTTACAGCTTTCCCCTCAAGAATCCTTTCGCTCAGACAGTTCTTCTGGAATTGGCAATGTGATATTTGGAAGGCCATAGAGGGCTTTGGTGAAAAAGGAAATATCCTCAGATGAAATCTGGAAAGAAGCTTTCTGAGAAATTGCTCTGTGATGTGTGACTTCCACTCACAGAGTGACATCTGTATTTCGTGGATCTCGTTGCTAACTTATTTCTGTGGAATCTGAGAACAGATATTTCGGATCCCTTTGAAGAATATAGGGCCAAAGGAAATATCCTCCGATAACAAAGAGAAAGAAGCTTTCTTAGAAACTTCTTTGTGTTCTGTTAAATCATCTCACAGAGTTACAGCTTTCCCCTCAAGATGCCTTCCGCTCAGACAGTTGTTGTGGAATTGGTAAAGTGATATTTGGAAGCCCTTAGTGGGCTATGGTGAAAAAGGAAATATCCTCAGATGAAATCTGGAAAGAAGTTTTCTGAGAAACTGCTCTGTGATGTGTGACTTCCACTCAGAGAGTTACATCTGTATTTCGTGGATCTCTTTGCTAGCCTTATTTCTGTGGAATCTGAGAACAGATATTTAGGATCCCTTTGAAGGCTTTAGGGCCAAAGGAAATATACTGCGATAACAAAGAGAAAGAAGCTTTCTGAGAAACTTCTTTTTGTTCTGCGAAAGCATCTCACAGAGTTATAGCTTTCCGCTAAAGAAGCCTTTCGCTCAGACAGTTCTTGTGGAATTGGCAAAGTGATATTTGGAAGCCCATAGACGGCTACGGTGAAAAAGAAAATATCCTCAGATGAAATCTGGAAAGAAGTTTTCTGAGAAACTGCTCTGTGAAGTGTGACTTCCTCTCACAGAGTTACATCTGTATTTCGCGGATCTCTTTGCCAGCCTTATTTCTGTGGAATCTGAGAACAGATATTTCGGATCCCTTTGAAGACTATAGGGCCAAAGGAAATATCCTCCGCTAACAAAGAGAAAGAAGCTTTCTGAGAAACTTCTTTGTGTTCTGTGAAATCATCTCACAGAGTTACAGCTTTCCCCTCAAGATGCCTTCCGCTCAGAAAGTTGTTGTGGAATTGGTAAAGTGACATTTGGAAGCCCTTAGAGGGCTATGGTGAAAAAGGAAATATCCTCAGATGAAATCTGGAAAGAAGTTTTCTGAGAAACTGCTATGTGATGTGTGACTTCCACTCACAGAGTTACATCTGTATTTCGTGGATCTCTTTGCTAGCCTTATTTCTGTGGAATCTGAGAACAGATATTTAGGATCCCTTTGAAGGCTATAGGGCCAAAGGAAATATACTGCGATAACAAAGAGAAAGAAGCTTTCTGAGAAACTACTTTGTGTTCTGCGAAAGCAAATCACAGAGTTACAGCATTCCCCCCAAGTAGCCTTTCTGTAAGACAGCTCTTGTGGAATTGGCCAAGTGATATTTGGAAGCCCATAGAGGGCTATGGTGAAAAAGGAAACATCCTCAGATGAAATCGGGAAAGAAGCTTTCTGAGAAACTGCTTAGTGTTCTGTTAACTCATCTCACAGAGTTACATCTGTATTTCGTGTATCTCTTTGCTAGCCGTATTTCTGTGGAATCTGAGAACAGATATTTCGCATCCCTTTGAAGACTATAGGGCCAAAGGTTATATCCTCTGATAACAAAGAGAAAGAAGCTTTCTGAGAAACTTCTTTGTGATCTGTGAAATCATCTCACAGAGTTACAGCTTTCTCCTCAAGATGCCTTCCGCTCAGACAGTTCTTGTGGAATTGGCAAAGTGATATTTGGAACCCCTAGAGAGCAATGGTGAAATAGGAAATATCCTCATATGAAATCTGGAAAGAAGCTTTCTGAGAACCTACTCTATGATGTGTGACTTCCACTGACAGAGTTACATCTGTATTTCGTGGATCTCTTTGCTAGCCTAACTTCTGTGGTATGTGAGAACAGATATTTCGGATCCCTTTGAAGATTATGGGGCCAATGGAAATATCCTCCGATAACAAACAGAAAGAAGCTCTCTGATTAACTTCTTTGTGTTCTGTGAAATCATCTCACAGAATTACAGCTTTCCCCTCAAGATGCCTTCCGCTCAGAGAGTTCTTGTAATTGGCAAAGTGATATTTGGAAGCCCGTAGAGGGCTATGGTGAAAAAGGAAATATCCTCAGATGAAATCTGGAAAGAAGCTCTGAGAAACTGCTCTGTGATGTGTGACTTCCACTCACAGAGTTATATCTGAATTTCCTAGATCTCCTTGATAGCCTTATTTCTGTGGAATCTGAGAATAGGTAATTCGGATCCCTTTGAAGACTATAGGGCCAAAGGAAATATGCTCCGATAACATGGAAAGAAGCTTTCTGAGAAACTTCTTTGTGTTCTGTGAAATCATCTCACAGAGTTACAGCTTTCCCCTCAAGAAGCCTTTCGCTAAGACAGTTCTTGTGGAATTGGCAAAGTGACATTTGGAATCCCATAGAGGGCTAGGGTGAAAAAGGAAATATCCTCCGATGAAATCTGGAAAGAAGCTTTCTGACAAACTGCTTAGTGTTCTGATAATTCATCTCACCGAGTTACATCTGTATTTCGTGGATCTCATTGCTAGCCTTATTTCTGTGGAATCTGAGAACAGATATTTCGGATCCCTTTGAAGACTATAGGGTCAAAGGAAGTATCCTCTGCTAACAAAGAGAAAGAAGCTTTCTGAGAAACTTCTTTGTGTTCTGTGAAATCATCTTACAGAGTTACAGCTTTCTCCTCAAGAAGCCTTTCGCTAAGACAGTTCTTGTGGAATTGATAAAGTGATATTTCGAAGCCCCTAGAGGGCTATGGTGAAAAAGAAAATATCCTCAGGTGAAATCTGGATAGAAGCTTTCTGAGAAACTGCTTAGTGTTCTCTTAATTCATCTCACAGAGTTACATCTGTATTTCGTGGATCTCTTTGCTAGCCTTATTTCTGTGGAATCTGAGAACAGATATTTCGGATCCCTTTGATGACTTTAGGGCCAAAGGAAATATCCTCCGATAACAAAGAGAAAGAAGCTTTCAGAGAAACTTCTTTGTGTTCTGTGAAATCATCTCACAGAGGTACAACTTTCTCCTGAAGAAGCCTTTCGCTCAGACAGTTCTTGTGGAAATGGCAAAGTGATATTTGGATGCCCGTAGAGTGCTATGGTGAAAAAGGAAATATCCTCTGATGAAATCCGGAAAGAAGCTTTCTGAGAAACTGCTTAGTGTTCTGTTAATTCATCACACAGAGTTACATCTGTATTTCGTGGATCTCTTTGCTAGCCTTATTTCTGTGGGATCTGAGAACAGATATTTCAGATCCCTTTGAAGACTACAGGGCCAAAGGAAATATCCTCAGATAACAAAGAGAAAGAAGCTTTCTGAGAAACTTCTTTGTGTTCTCTGAAATCATCTCACAGAGTTACAGCTTTCCCCTCAAGAAGCCTTTCATAAGACAGTTCTTGTGGAATTGGCAAAGTGATATTTGGAAGCCCATAGAGGGCTATGGTGAAAAAGGAAATATCCTCAGATGAAATCTGGAAAGAAGCTTTCTGAGAAACTGCTTAGTGTTCTGTTAATTCATCTCACAGAGTTACATCTGTATTTCGTTTATCTCTTTGCTAGCCTTATTTCTGTGGAATCTGAGAACAGATATTTCCGATCCCTTTGAAGACTACAGGGACAAAGGAAATCTTCCGATAACAAAGAGAAAGAAGCTTTCTGAGAAACTTCTTTGTGTTCTGTGAAATCATCTCACAGAGTTACAGCTTTCACCTCAAGAAGCCTTTCGCTAAGACAGTTCTTGTGGAATTGGCAAAGTGATATATGGAAGCCCATAGAGGGCTACGGTGTAAAAGGAAATATCCTCAGATGAAATCTGGAAAGAAGTTTTCTGAGAAACTGCTCTGTGATGTGTGACTTCCACTCACAGAGTTACATCTGTATTTCGTGGATCTCTTTGCTAGCCTTATTTCTGTGGAATCGGAGAACAGATATTTCGGATCCCTTTGAAGACCATAGGGCCAAAGGAAATATCCTCCGATAACAAAGGGAAAGAAGCTTTCTGAGAAACTTCTTTGTGTTCTGTGAAGTCATCTCACAGAGTTACAGCTTTCTCCTCAAGAAGCCTTTCGCTCAGACAGTTCTTGTGGAATTGGCTAAGTGATATTTGGAAGCCCATAGAGGGCTATGGTGGAAAAGGAAATATCCTCAGATGAAATCTGGAAAGAAGCTTTCTGAGAAACTGCTTAGTGTTCTGTTAATTCATCTCGAAGAGTTACATCTGAATTTCGTGGATCTCTTTGCTAGCCTTATTTCTGTGGAATCTGAGAACTGATATTTCGGATCCCTTTGAAGACTATAGGGCCAAAGGAAATATCCTCCGATAACAAAGAGAAAGAAGCTTTCTGAGAAACTTCTTTGTGTTCTGTGTAATCATCTCACAGAGTTACAGCTTTCCCCTCAAGAAGCCTTTCGCTCAGACAGTTCTTGTGGAATTGGCAAAGTGATATTTGGAAGCCCATAGAGGGCTATGGTGAAAAAGGAAATATCCTCTGATGAAATCTGGAAAGAAGCTTTCTGAGAAACTGCTTAGTGTTCTGCTAATTCATCTCACAGAGTTACATCTGTATTTAGTGGATCTCTTTGCTAGCCTTATTTCTGTGGAATCAGAGAACAGATATTTCGGATCCCTTTGAAGACTATAGGGCCAAAGGAAATATCCTCCGATAACAAAGAGAAAGAAGCTTTCTGAGAAACTTCTTTGTGTTCTGTGAAATCATCTCACAGAGTTACAGCTTTCCCCTCAAGAAGCCTTTCGCTAAGACAGTTCTTGTGGAATTGGCAAGGTGATATTTGGAAGCCCTTAGAGGGCTATGGTGAAAAAGGAAATATCCTTAGATGAAATCTGGAAAGAAGCTTTCTGAGAAACTACTTAGTGTTCTATTAATTCATCTCGCAGAGTTACATCTGTATTTCGTGGATCTCTTTGCTAGCCTTATTTCTGTAGAATCTGAGAACAGATATTTCGGATCCCTTTGAAGACTATGGGGCTAAAAGAAATATCCTCCGATAACAAAGAGAAAGAAGCTTTCTGAGAAACTTCTTTGTGATCTGTGAAATCATCTCACAGAGTTACAGCTTTCCCCTCAAGATGCCTTCCGCTCAGACAGTTCTTGTGGAATTGGCAAAGTGATATTTGGAACCCCTAGAGAGCAATGGTGAAATAGGAAATATCCTCATATGAAATCTGGAAAGAAGCTTTCTGAGAACCTACTCTACGATGTGTGACTTCCACTGACAGAGTTACATCTGTATTTCGTGGATCTCTTTGCTAGCCTAACTTCTGTGGTATGTGAGAACAGATATTTCGGATCCCTTTGAAGATTATGGGGCCAATGGAAATATCCTCCGATAACAAACAGAAAGAAGCTCTCTGATTAACTTCTTTGTGTTCTGTGAAATCATCTCACAGAATTACAGCTTTCCCCTCAAGATGCCTTCCGCTCAGAGAGTTCTTGTAATTGGCAAAGTGATATTTGGAAGCCCGTAGAGGGCTATGGTGAAAAAGGAAATATCCTCAGATGAAATCTGGAAAGAAGCTCTGAGAAACTGCTCTGTGATGTGTGACTTCCACTCACAGAGTTATATCTGAATTTCCTAGATCTCCTTGATAGCCTTATTTCTGTGGAATCTGAGAATAGGTAATTCGGATCCCTTTGAAGACTATAGGGCCAAAGGAAATATGCTCCGATAACATGGAAAGAAGCTTTCTGAGAAACTTCTTTGTGTTCTGTGAAATCATCTCACAGAGTTACAGCTTTCCCCTCAAGAAGCCTTTCGCTAAGACAGTTCTTGTGGAATTGGCAAAGTGACATTTGGAATCCCATAGAGGGCTAGGGTGAAAAAGGAAATATCCTCCGATGAAATCTGGAAAGAAGCTTTCTGACAAACTGCTTAGTGTTCTGATAATTCATCTCACCGAGTTACATCTGTATTTCGTGGATCTCATTGCTAGCCTTATTTCTGTGGAATCTGAGAACAGATGTTTCGGATCCCTTTGAAGACTATAGGGTCAAAGGAAGTATCCTCCGCTAACAAAGAGAAAGAAGCTTTCTGAGAAACTTCTTTGTGTTCTGTGAAATCATCTTACAGAGTTACAGCTTTCTCCTCAAGAAGCCTTTCGCTAAGACAGTTCTTGTGGAATTGATAAAGTGATATTTCGAAGCCCCTAGAGGGCTATGGTGAAAAAGAAAATATCCTCAGGTGAAATCTGGATAGAAGCTTTCTGAGAAACTGCTTAGTGTTCTCTTAATTCATCTCACAGAGTTACATCTGTATTTCGTGGATCTCTTTGCTAGCCTTATTTCTGTGGAATCTGAGAACAGATATTTCGGATCCCTTTGATGACTTTAGGGCCAAAGGAAATATCCTCCGATAACAAAGAGAAAGAAGCTTTCAGAGAAACTTCTTTGTGTTCTGTGAAATCATCTCACAGAGGTACAGCTTTCTCCTGAAGAAGCCTTTCGCTCAGACAGTTCTTGTGGAAATGGCAAAGTGATATTTGGATGCCCGTAGAGTGCTATGGTGAAAAAGGAAATATCCTCTGATGAAATCCGGAAAGAAGCTTTCTGAGAAACTGCTTAGTGTTCTGTTAATTCATCACACAGAGTTACATCTGTATTTCGTGGATCTCTTTGCTAGCCTTATTTCTGTGGGATCTGAGAACAGATATTTCAGATCCCTTTGAAGACTACAGGGCCAAAGGAAATATCCTCAGATAACAAAGAGAAAGAAGCTTTCTGAGAAACTTCTTTGTGTTCTCTGAAATCATCTCACAGAGTTACAGCTTTCCCCTCAAGAAGCCTTTCATAAGACAGTTCTTGTGGAATTGGCAAAGTGATATTTGGAAGCCCATAGAGGGCTATGGTGAAAAAGGAAATATCCTCAGATGAAATCTGGAAAGAAGCTTTCTGAGAAACTGCTTAGTGTTCTGTTAATTCATCTCACAGAGTTACATCTGTATTTCGTTTATCTCTTTGCTAGCCTTATTTCTGTGGAATCTGA
Organism: Macaca fascicularis; assembly: GCF_037993035.2. NCBI lineage: Eukaryota > Metazoa > Chordata > Mammalia > Primates > Cercopithecidae > Macaca > Macaca fascicularis. The sequence goes on from NC_088380.1 coordinate 54,995,565, forward strand.
GAACAGATATTTCCGATCCCTTTGAAGACTACAGGGACAAAGGAAATCTTCCGATAACAAAGAGAAAGAAGCTTTCTGAGAAACTTCTTTGTGTTCTGTGAAATCATCTCACAGAGTTACAGCTTTCACCTCAAGAAGCCTTTCGCTAAGACAGTTCTTGTGGAATTGGCAAAGTGATATATGGAAGCCCATAGAGGGCTACGGTGTAAAAGGAAATATCCTCAGATGAAATCTGGAAAGAAGTTTTCTGAGAAACTGCTCTGTGATGTGTGACTTCCACTCACAGAGTTACATCTGTATTTCGTGGATCTCTTTGCTAGCCTTATTTCTGTGGAATCGGAGAACAGATATTTCGGATCCCTTTGAAGACCATAGGGCCAAAGGAAATATCCTCCGATAACAAAGGGAAAGAAGCTTTCTGAGAAACTTCTTTGTGTTCTGTGAAGTCATCTCACAGAGTTACAGCTTTCTCCTCAAGAAGCCTTTCGCTCAGACAGTTCTTGTGGAATTGGCTAAGTGATATTTGGAAGCCCATAGAGGGCTATGGTGGAAAAGGAAATATCCTCAGATGAAATCTGGAAAGAAGCTTTCTGAGAAACTGCTTAGTGTTCTGTTAATTCATCTCGAAGAGTTACATCTGAATTTCGTGGATCTCTTTGCTAGCCTTATTTCTGTGGAATCTGAGAACTGATATTTCGGATCCCTTTGAAGACTATAGGGCCAAAGGAAATATCCTCCGATAACAAAGAGAAGGAAGCTTTCTGAGAAACTTCTTTGTGTTCTGTGAAATCATCTCACAGAGTTACAGCTTTCCCCTCAAGAAGCCGTTCGCTAAGCCTGTTCTTGTGGAATTTACAAAGTGATATTTGGATGCCCTTAGAGGGCTATTGTGAAAAAGAAAATATCCACAGAGAAAAACTGTAAAGAAGCCTTCTGAGAAACTGCTTTGAGATGTCTGACTGCCACTAACAGAGTTACTTCGGTATTTCGCGGATCTGTTTGCTAGCCTTATTTCTGGGGAATCTGAGAACTGATATTTCGGATCCCTTTGAAGACTGAGGGCCAAAGGAAATATCCTCCGATAACAAAGAGAAAGAAGCTTTCTGAGAAACTTCTTTGTGTTCTTTGAAATCATCTCAGAGAGTTACAGCTTTCCCTTCAAGAAGCCTTTCGCTAAGACAGTTCTTGTGGAATTGGCAAAGTGATATTTGGAAGCCCTTAGAGTTCTATGGTGAAAAAGGAAATATCCTCAGATGAAATCTGGAAAGAAGCTTTCTGAGAAACTGCTCAATGTTCCGTTAATTCATCTCACATATTTACAGCTTTCCCCTGAAGAAGTTGTTCGTAACCCTGTTCTTGTGGAATTTGCAAAGTGATATTTGGAAGCCCATAGAGGGCTGTGGTGTAAAAGAAAATATCCTCAGGGAAAAACTAGTGAAAAGTCTGTGAGAAACGGCTTTGTGATGTGTGACTTCCACTCACAGAGTTACATATGTGTTTCTTGGATGTGGTTGTTAGCGTTATTTCTGTGGAATCTGAGAACTGATATTTCGGATCCCTTTGAAGACTATAGGGCCAAAGGAAATATCCTCAGATAAAAAAGAGAAAGAAGCTTTCTGAGAAACTTCTTTGTGTTTTGTGAAATCATGTCACAGAATTACAGCTTTCTCCTCAAGAAGCCCTTCGCTTAGCTTGTTCTTGTGGAATTTGAAAGGTGATATTTCGATGCCCGTAGAGGGCTATGTTGAAAATGGAAATCTCCTCAGATGAAATCTGTAAAGAATCTTTCTGAGAAACTGCTTAGTGTTCTTTTAATTCGTCTCACAGAGGTACAGCTTTCCCCTCAATAGTCCGTTCGCTAAGACTGTTCTTGTGGAGTTTGCAAAGGGATATTTGGAAGCCCATGGAGGGCTATGGTGAAAAAGAAAATATCCTCAGAGAATAACAGGAAAGAAGCTTTCTGAGAATCTGCTCTGTGATGTGTGACTTCCACTCACAGAGTTACATGTGCATTTAGTGGGTCTGTTTGCTAGCCTATTTCTGTTTAATGTGAGAACTGATATTCCGGATCCCTTTGAAAGCTATAGGGCCAAGGGAACTATCCTCCGATAAAAAAGAGAAATAAGCTTTCTGAAAAACTTCTTTGTGCTCTGTGAAGTCAACTCACAGAGTTACAGCTTTCCCCTCAAGAAGCCGTTCGCGAAGCCTGTTCTTGAGGAATTTGCAAAGTGATATTTGGAAACCCTTAGAGGGCAATGGTGAAAAAGAAATTATCCTCAGAGAAAATCTGGAAGGATGCTTTTTGAGAATCTGCTCTGTGATGTGTGACTTCCACTCACAGAGTTACATGTGTATTTAGTGGGTCTGTTTGCTAGCCTATTTCTGTGGAATGTGAGAACTGATACCTCGGATCCCTTTGAAGACTACAGGGCCAAAGGAAATATCCTCCGATAACAAAGACAAAGAAGCTCTCTGAGAAATTTCTTTGTGTTCTGTGAAATCATCTCACAGAGTTACAGCTTTACCCTCAAGAAGCCTTTCGCTAAGGGTGTTCTTGTGGATTTTGCAAAGTGATATTTCGTTGCCCTTAGAGGGCTACGGTGAAAAAGAAATTATCCTCCGAGAAAAACTGGAAAGAAGCTTTCAGAGAAACTGCTTTGTCATGTGTGACTTCCACTCACAGAGTTACATCTGCATTTCGTGGATCTGTTTGCTAGCCTTATTTCTGTGGAATCTGAGAACTGATTTTTCGGATCCCTTTGAAGACTATAGGGCCAAAGGAAATATCCTCCGATAACAAAGAGGAAGAAGCTTTCTGAGGAACTTCTTTGCGTTCTGTGAAATCATCTCACAGAGTTACAGCTTTCCTCTCAAGAAGCCTTTAGCTAAGCCTGTTCTTGGGGAATTTGCAAAGTGATATTTCGATAACTCTAGAGGGCTACTTTGAAAAAGGGAATCTCCTCAGATGAAATCTGGAAAGAAGCTTTCTGAGAAACTGCTTAGTGTTCTGTTAATTCATCTCTCAGAGTTACAGCTTTCCTCTCAAAAAGCCGTTCGCTAAGCCTGTTCTTGTGGAATTTGCAAAGTGATATTTGGAAGCCCATAGAGGGCTATGGTGAAAAAGAAAATATCCTCAGAGAAAAACTGAAAAGAAGCTTTCTGAGAAACTGCTTTGTGATGTGTGACTAGCACTCAGACAGATACATCGGTATTTCGTGCGTCTGTTTGCTAGCCTTATTTCTGTGGAATCTGAGACCTGATATTTCGGGTCCCTTTGAAGACTATAGGGCTAAAGGAAATATCCTCCGATTACATATAGACAGAAGCTTTCTGAGAAACTTCTTTGTGTTCTGTGAAATCATCTCACAGATTTACAGCTTTCCCCTCAAGAAGCCTTGCGCCAATCCTGTTCTTGTGGAATTTGCAAAGTGATATTAACATGCCCATAGAGGAATGCGGTGAAAAAGGAAATATCCTCAGATGAAATCTGGAGAGAAGTTTTCTGCGAAACTGCTTAGTGTTCTGTTAATTCATCTCACAGAGTTTAACCTTTCCCCTCAAGAAGCCGTTCGTTAATCCTTTTCTTGTGGAATTTGCAAATTGATATTTGGAAGCCAATAGAGGCCTAGGGTGAAAAAGAAAATATCCTCAGAGAATAACTGGAAAGCAGCTTTCTCAGAATCTGCTTTGTGATGTGTGACTTCCACTCACAGAGTTACGTCTGTATTTCGTGGATCTGTTTGCTAGCCTTATTTCTGTGGAATCTGAGAACTGATATTTCGGATCCCTTTGAAGACTATAGGGCCAAAGGAAATATCCTCCGATTAAAAAGAGAAAGAATCTTTCTGAGAAACTTTTTTGTGTTCTGTGAAATCATCTCACAGAGTTACAGGTTTCCCCTCAAGAAGCCTTTCGCTAAGCCTGTTCTTGTGGAATTTGCAAAGTGATATTCCGATGGCCATAGAGGGCTACGGTGGAAAAGGAAATATCCTCAGATGGAATCTGGAAAGAAGCTTTCTGAGGACCTGCTTAGTGTTCTGTTCATTTATCTCACAGAGTTACATCTTTCCCCTCAAGAAACCTTTCGCTAAGCCTCTTCTGGTGTAATTTAAAAAGTGATATTTGGAAGCCCTTAGAGGTCTATGGTGAAAAAGAAAATATCCTCAGACAAAAACTGGAAAGAAGCTTTCTGAGAAACTGCGTAGGGTTCTGTTCATTCACCTCGCAGAGTTGAGCTTTCCCCTCAAGAAGCCGTTCGCTAAGCCTGTTATTGTGGAATTTCCAAAGTGATGTTTGGAATCCCATAGAGTGCTACGGTGAAAAAGAAACTATCCTCAGAGAATAACTGGAACGAAGATTTCTGAGAATCTGCTTTGTGATGTGTGACTTGCACTCCCAGAGTTACATCTGTATTTCGTGGATCTGTTTGTTAGCCTTATTTCTGTGGAATCTGAGAACTGATATTTAGGATACCTTTGAAGACTACAGGGCCAAAGGAAATATCCTCCGATTACAAAGAGAAAGAAGCTTTCTGAGAAACTTCTTCGTGTTCTGTGAAATCATCTCATAGAGTTACAGCTTTCCTCTCAAGAAGCCTTTCGCCAATCCTGTTCTTGTGGAATTTGCAAAGTTATATTTCGATGCCCATAGAGGGCTATGGTGAAAAAGGAAATAGGCTCAGATGAAATCTGGAAAGAAGCGTTCTGAGAAACTGTTTAGTGTTCTGTGAAATCATCTCACAGTGTTCCAGCTTTCCCCTCAAGAAGCCGTTCGCTAAGCCTGTTCTTGTGGAATTTGCAAAGTGATATTTGGAAGCCCATAGAGGGCTACGGTGAAAAAAAAAAATATCCTCAGAGAAAAACTGGAAGGAAGCTTTCTGAGAAACTGCTTTGTGATGTGTGACTTCCATGCACAGAGTTACATCTATGTTTCTTGTATCTGTTTGCTAGCCTTATTTCTGGGGAATCTGAGAACTGATATTTCGGATCCCTTTGAAGACTATAGGGCCAAAGGACTTATCCTCCGATAACAAAGAGAAAGAAGCTTTCTGAGAAACTTCTTTGTGTTCTGTGAAATCATCTCTCGGAGTTACAGCTTTCACCTCCAGAGGCGTTTTGCTAAGCCTGTTCTTGTGGAATTTGAAAGTGATATTTGGAAGCCCATAGAGGGCTATGGTGAAAAAGAAAATATCCTCTGAGAAAAACTAGAAAGAAACTTTCTGAGAATCTGCTTTGTCATGTGTGACTTCCACTCACAGAATTATATCTGCATTTCGTGGATCTGTTTGCTAGCCTTATTTCTGTGGAAACTGAGAAATGATATTTCAGATCCCTTTGCAGAATAGAGGGCCAAAGGTAATATCCTCCGATAACAAAGGGAAAGAAGCTTTGTCAGAAACTTCTTTGTGTTCTGTGAAATCATCTCACAGAGTTACAGCTTTCCCCTCAAAAAGAGTTTCGCTAAGCCTGTTCTTGTGGAATTTGCAAAGTGATATTTGGAAGCCCATTGAGGGCTACGGTGAAAAAGGAAATATCCTCAGATGAAATCTGGAAAGAAGCTTTCTGAGAAACTGCTTAGTGTTCTGTGAAATCATCTCACAGAGTTACAGCTTTCCCTTGAAGAAGCCGTTCGTTAAGCCTGTTCTTGTGGCATTTACAAAGTGATATTTGGAAGCTCATAGAGGGTTACGGTGAAAAGGAAAATATCCTCAGAGAAAAACTGGAAAGAAGCCTTCTGAGAAACTGCTTTGTCATGTGTGACTTCCACTCACAGAGTTACATCTGTATTTCCTGGATCTGTTTGCTAGCTTTATTTCTGTGGAATCTGAGAAGTGATATTTCGGGTCATTTTGAAGACTATAAGGCCAAAGGAAATATCCTCCGATAACAAAGAGAAAGAAGCTTTCTGAGAAACTTCTTTGTGTTCTGTGAAATCATCTCACAGAGTTACAGCTTTCCCCAAAAGAAGCCTTTTGCTAAGCCTGTTCTTTTGGAATTTGCAAAGTGATATTTGGATACCCATAGAGGGCTACGTTGAAAGAGGAAATATCCTCAGATGTAATATAGAAAGAAGCTTTCTGAGAAACTACTTAGTGTTCTGTTCATTCATCTCACAGAGTTAAAGCTTTCCCCTCAGAAAGCCGCTCGCTAAGCCTGTTCTTGTGGAATTTGCAAAGTGATATTTGGTAGCCCATAGAGGGCTATGGTGAAAAAGAAACTATCCTCAGTGAAAAACTGTAAAGTAGAGTTCTGAGAAACTGCTTTGTGATGTGTGGCTTCCACTCACAGAGTTACATCTGTATTTCGTGGATCTCTTTGCTAGCCTTATTTCTGTGGAATCTGAGAACTGATATTTCGAATCCCTTTGAAGACTACAGGGCCAAAGGAAATATCCTCCGATAACAAAGAGAAAGAAGCTTTCTGAGAAACTTCTTTGAGTTCTGTGAAATCATCCCCCAGAGTTACAGCTTTCCCCTCAAGAAGCCTTTCGCTAAGCCTGTTCTTGTGGAATTTCAAAGTGATATTTCGATGCCCTTAGAAGTCTACGGTGGAAAAGGAAATATCCTTAGATGAAATCTGGAAAGAAGCTTTCTGAGAAACTGCTTAGTGTTATGTTAATTCATCTCACAGAGTTACCGCTTACCTCTCAAGATGCCGTTCGCTAAGACTGTTCTTATGGAATTTGTAACGTAATATTTTGAAAAAGAAAATATCCTCAGAGAAAAACTGGAAAGAAGTTTTGTGAGAAACTGCTTTATGACGAGTGACTTCGACTCATACAGTTACACTTGTATTTCATGGATCGGTTTCCTTACCGTATTTCTGAGGAATCTAAGAACTGATATTTCTGATCCCTTTGAAGACTATAGGGCCAAAGGAAATAATCTCCGATAACAAAGAGAAGGAAGCATTCTCAGAAACATCTTTGTGTTCTCTGAAATCATCTCTCAGAGTTACAGCTTTCACCTCGACAGGCCTTTTGATAAGCCTGTTCTTGTGGATATTTATATGCCCATAGAGGGCTACGGTGAAAAACGAAATATCCTCAGATGAAATCTGGAAAAAAGCTTTCTGAGAAACTCCTTAGTGTTATGTGAAATCATCTCCCAGAGTTACAGATTTTCCCTCAAGAAGCTGTTCGCTAAGCCTGTTTTTGTGGAATTTGCAAAGTGATATTTAGAAGCTCATAGAGGGCTATGGTGAGAAAGAAAATATCCTCAGAGAAAAACTGGAAAGAAGCCTTCTGATAAACTGCTTTGTTGTGTGTGTCTTCCACGCACAGAGTTACACCTGTATTTCGTGGATCTGTTTGCTCGCCTTATTTCTGTGGAATCTGAGAACTGATATTTCGGATCCCTTTGAAGACTATAGGGCCAAAGGAAATATCCTCTGATAAAGAAGAGAAAGCTTTTGGAGAAACTTCTTTGTGTTCTGTGAAATCATCTCACAGAGTTACAGCTTTCCAATCAAGAAGCCTTTCGCTAAGCCTGTTCTTGTGGAATTTGCAAAGTGATATATCGATGCCCATAGAGGGCTACGGTAAAAAAGGAATTATCCTGAGATGAAATCTGGAAAGAAGCTTTCTGAGAAGCTGCTTAGTGTTCTGTGAAATCATCTCACAGAGGTGCAGCTTTCCCCTCAAGAAGCCGTTCGCTAAGCCTGTTTTTGTGGAATTTGCAAAGTGATATTTTGAAGCCCTTAGAGGGCTATGTTGAAAAAAAAAATATCCTCAGAGAAAAACTGGAAAGAAGGTTTCTGAGAAAATGCTTTGTGATTTGTGACTTTCAGTCACAGAGTTTCATCTGTGTTTCAGGAATCTGTTTGCTAGCATTATTTCTGTGAAATCTGAGAACTGATATTTTGGATCCCTTTGAAGACGATTGGTCAAAAGGAAATATCCTCCGATAACAAAGAGAAAGAAACTGTGTGAGAAACTGCTTTGTGTTCTATGAAATCATCTCACAGAGTTACAGCTTTCCCCTCAAGAAGCCTTTAGCTAAGCCTGTTCTTCTGGAATTTGCAAAGAGATATTTCGATGTCAATACAGGGCTACAGAGAAAAAGGAAATATCTTCAGATGAAATCTGAAAAGAAGCTTTCTGAGAAACTGCTTAGTGTTCTGTGAAATCATCTCACAGAGTTCCAGCTTTCCCCTCAAGAAGCCGTTCCCTAGCCTGTTCTTCTGGATTTTGGAAGGTGATATTTGGTAGCCCATAGAGTGCTATGGTGAAAAAGAAATTATCCTCAGAGAATAATTGGAAAGAAGATTTCTGAGAAACTGCTTTGTGATGTGTGACTTCCACTCACAGAGTTATATCTGTATTTAGTGGATATGTTTGCTAACCTTATTTCTATGGAATCTGAGAAGTGAAATTTGGGATCCCTTTGAAGACTACAGGGCCAAAGGAAATATCCTCCAATAACAAAGAGAAAGAAGCTCTCTGAGAAACTTCTTTGTGTTCTGTGAAATCATCTCACAGAGTTACAGTTTTCACCTCGACAGGCCTTTTGCTAAGACTGTACTTGTGGAAGTTGCAAAGTGATATTTGGAAGCCCATAGAGGGCTATGGTGAAAAGGGAAATATCCTCAGAGAATAACTGCAAAGAAGCTTTCTGAGATTCTGCTTTGTGATGTGTGACTTCCACTCACAGATTTACATCTGAATTTCCAATATCTGTTTGCTAGCCTTATTTCTGTGGAATCTGAGAACTGATATTTGGGAACCCTTTGAGGACTATAGGGCCAAAGGAAATATCCTCCAATAACCAAGAGAAAGAAGCTTTCTGACAAAAAGTTTAGTGTTCTGTTAATTCATCTCACAGAGTTACAGCTTTCCCCTATAGATGCCGTTCACTAAGCCTGTTCTTGTGGAATTTGCAAAGTGATATTTGGAAGCCCATAGAGGGCTATGGTGAAAATGAAAGTATCCCCAGAGAAAACTGGAAAGAAGCTTTCTGAGAAACTGCTTTTTGATGTGTGACATCCAAACTTGGAGTTGCATCTGTATTTCGTGGGTCTGTTTGCTAGCGTTATTTCCGTGGAATCTGACAGGTGATATTTCGGATCCCTTTGAAGACTATAGGGCCAAAGGAAATACCCTCCGATAAACAAGAGAAATAAGCTTTCTGAGAAACTTCTTTGTGTTCTGTGAAATCATCTCACAGAGTTACAACTTTCCCCTCAAGAAGCCTTTCGCTAAGCCTGTTCTTGTTGAAATTACAAAGTGATATTTTGATGCCCATAGAGGGCTACGGTGAAAAAGGAAATATCTTTAGATGAAATCTGGAAAGAAGGTTTCTGAGAAACTGCTTAGTGTTCTGTGAAATCATCTCACAGAGTTACAGCTTTCCCCTCAAGAAGCCTTTCCCTAAGACAGTTCTTGCAGAATTTGCAAAGTGATATTTGGAAGCCCTTAGAGGGCTATGGTGAAAAAGGAAATATACTCAGATGAAATCTGGAAAGAAGTTTTCTGAGAAACTGCTTAGTGTTCTGTTAATTCATCTCACAGAGTTACAGCTTTCCCCTCAAGAAGCCGCTCGCTAAGCCTGTTCTGGTGGAATTCGTAAAGTGATATTTGGAAGCCCGAAGAAGGCTATGGTGAAATAATAAATATCCTCAGAGAAAAACTGGAAAGAAGCTTTCAGCGAAACTGCTTTGTGATGTGTGACTTCCACTCACAGAGTTACATCTGTATTTCGGGGATCTCTTTGCTAGCCTTATATCTGTGGAATCTGAGAACAGATATTTCGGATCCCTTTGAAGACTATAGGGCCAAAGGAAATATCCTCCGATAACAAAGAGAAAGAAGCTTTCTGAGAAACTTCTTTGTGTTCTGTCAAATCATCTCACAGAGTTACAGCTTTCTCCTCAAGAAGCCTTTTGCTAAGACAGTTCTTGTGTAAGTTGCAAAGTGATATTTGGAAGCCCATAGTGGGCTATGGTGAGAAAGGAAATATCCTCAGATGAAATCTGGAAAGTAGCCATCTGAGAAACTGCTTAGTGTTCTGTTAATTCATCCCACAGGTTTACAGTTTCCCCTCAAGAAGCCGCTAGCTAAGCCTCTTCTTTTGTAATCCGCAAAGTGATATTTGAAAGCCCAAAGAGGGCTATGGTGAAAAAGAAAATATCCTCAGAGAAAAACTGGAAAGAAGTTTTCTGAGAAACTGCTTGGTGATGTGTGACTTCCACTCACAGAGTTACATCTGTATTTCGTGGATCTCTTTGCTAGCCTTATTTCTGTGGAATCTGAGAACAGATACTTCGGATCCCTTTGAAGACTATAGGGCAAAGGAAATATGCTCCGAAAACAAAGTGAAAGAAGCTTTCTTGGAAACTTCTTTGGGTTCTGTGAAATCATCTCACAGAGTTACAACTTTCCCCTCAAGAAGCCTTCCAATAAGACAGTTCTTGTGCGATTTGCAAAGTGATATTTGGAAGCCCATAGAAAGCCTCGGTGAAAGAGAAAATATCCTCAGAGAAAAACTGGAAAGAAGCTTTCTGAGAAACTGCTTTGTGATGTGCGACTTCCACTCACAGAGTTACATCTGTATTTCATGGATCTCTTGGTAGCCTTATTTCTGAGGAATCTGAGAACAGATATTTGGGATCCCTTTGAAGTCTATAGGGCCAAAGGAAATATTCTCCGATCACAAAGAGAAAGAAGCTTTCTGAGAAGTTTCTTTGTGTTCTGTGAAATCATCTCACAGAGTTACAGCTTTCCTCTCAAGAAGCCTTTCGCTAAGACAGTTCTTGTGGAATTTGCAAAGTGATAAATTGGAAGCCCATAGAGGTCTATGGAGAAAAAGGAAATATCCTCAGATGAAATCTGGAAAGAAGCCATCTGAGAAACTGCTTAGTGTTCTGTTAATTCATCTCACAGAGTTACAGCTTTCCCCTCAAGAAGCCGTCCTGTAAGCCTGTTCTTGTGGAATTCGTAAAGTGATATTTGGAAGCCCAAAGAGGGCTACGGTGAAAAAGAAAATATCCTCAGAGAAAAACTGGAAAGAAGCTTTCTGTGAAACTGCTTTGAGATGTGTGACTTCCACTCACAGAGTTACCTCTGTATTTCGTGGATTTTTTTGCTTGGGTTATTTCTGTGGAATCTGAGAACAGATATTTCGGATCCCTTTGAAGACTATAGGGGCCAAAGGAAATATCCTCCGGTAACAAAGAGAAAGACGCTTTCTGACAAACTTCTTTGTGTTCTGTGAAATCATCTCACCGAGTTACAGCTTTCCCCTCAAGAAGCCTTTCACTAAGACAGTTCTTGTGGAATTTGCAAAGTGATATTTGGAAGCCCGTAGAGGGCAATTGTGAAAAAGGAAATATCCTCAGATGAAATCTGGAAAGAAGCTTTTTGAGAAACTGCTTAGTGTTCTGTTAATTCATCCCACAGGTTTACACTTTCCCCTGAAGAAGCCGCTAGCTAAGCCTGTTCTTGTGTAATTCGCAAAGTGATATTTGGAAGCCCGTAGAGGGCTGTGGTGAAAAAGAAAATATCCTCAGAGAAAAACTGGAAAGAAGCTTTCTGAGAAACTGCTTTGTGAGGTCTGACTTCCACACACAGAATTACATCTGTATTTCGTGGATCTCTTTGCTAGGCTTATTTCTGGGGAATCTGAGAACAGATATTTCGCATCCCTTTGAAGACTATAGGGCATAGGAAATATCCTCCGAAAACAAAGAGAAAGAAGGTTTCTGAGAAACTTCTTTATGTTCTGTGAAATCATCTCACAGATTTACAGCTTTCCTCTCAAGAAGCCTTCCAATAAGACAGTTCTTGTAGGATTTGCATAGTGATATTTGGAAGCCCATTGAGGGCCATGGTGAAATAGAAAATATCCTCAGAGATAAACTGGAAAGAAGCTTTCTGAGAAGCTGCTTAATGTTCTGTTAATTCATCTCACAGAGTTACATCTGTATTTCGTGGATCTCTTTGCTAGCCTTATTTCTGTGGAATCTGAGAACAGATATTTCGGATCCCTTTGAAGATTATAGGGCCAAAGGAAATATCCTCGATAACAAAGAGAAAGAAGCTTTCTGAGAAACTTCTTTGTGTTCTGTGAAATCATTTCACAGAGATACAGCTTTCCCCTCAAGAAGCCTTCGCTAAGACAGTTTTTCTGGAATTTGCAAAGTGATATTTGGAAGCCCATAGAGGGCTATGGTGAAAAAGGAAATATCCTCAGATGAAATCTGGAAAGAAGCCTCCTGAGAAACTGCTTAGTGTTCTGTTAATTCATCACACAGAGTTACAGCATTCCACTCAAGAAGCCGCTCGCTATGGCTGTTCTTGTGGAATTCACAAAGTGATATTTGGAAGCCCGTAGAGGCCTATGGTGAAAAAGTAAATATCCTCAGAGAAAAACTGGAAAGAAGCTTTCTGAGAAACTGCTTTGTGATGTGTGACTTCCACTCACAGAGTTTCATCTGTATTTCGTGGATCTCTTTGCTACCCTTATTACTGTGGAATCTGAGAACAGATATTTCAGATCCCTTTGAAGACTATAGGGCAAAGGAAATATCCTCCGAAAACAAAGTGAAAGAAGCTTTCTGAGAAACTTCTTTGTGTTCTGTGAAATCATCTCATAGAGTTACAGTTTCCCCTCAGGAAGCCTTCCAATAAGACAGTTCTTGTGGGATTTGCAAAGTGATATTTGGAAGCCCATTGAAGGCTAAGGTGAAATAGAAAGTAGCCTCAGAGAAAAACTGGAAAGAAGCTTTCTGAGAAACTACTTTGATATGTTTGACTTCCACTCACAGAGTTACCTCTGTATTTCGTGGATCTCTTTGCTAGCCTTATTTCAGTGGAATCTGAGGACAGATATTTCGGATCCCTTTGAAGACTATAGGGCCAAAGGAAATATCCTCCGATAACAAAGAGAAATAAGGTTTCTGAGAAACTTCTTTGTGTTCTGTGAAATCATCTCACAGAGTTACAGCTTTCCCCTCAAGAAGCTTTTGCTAAGACAGTTCCTGTGTAATTTGCAAAGTGATATTTGGAAGCCCATAGAGGGCTATGGTGTGAAAGGAAATATCCTCAGATGAAATATGGAAAGAAGCCTTCTGAGAAACTGCTTAGTGTTCTGTTATTTCATCACACAGAGTTACAGCATTCCACTCAAGAATCCGCTCGCTAAGCCTGTTTTTGTGGAATTCACAAAGTGATATTTGGAAGCCCGTAGAGGCCTGTGGTGAAAAAGTAAATATCCTCAGAGAAAAACTGGAAAGAAGCTTTCTGAGAAACTGCTTTGTGATGTGTGACTTCCACTAGCAGAGTTTCATCTGTATTTCGTGGATCTCTTTGCTAGCTTTTTTTCTGTGTAATCTGAGAACAGATATTTCGGATCCCTTTGAAGACTATAGGGCCAAAGGAAATATCCTCCGATAAAAAAGAGAAAGAAGCTTTCTGAGAAACTTCTTTGTGTTCTTTGAAATCAACTCACAGAGTTACAGCTTTCCCCTCAAGAAGCCTTTCGCTAAGACAGTTCTTGTTGGATTTGCAAAGTGATATTTGGAAGTCCATAGAAGGCTATGGTGAAATAGAAAATTTCCTCAGAGAAAAATTGGAAAGAAGTTTTCTGAGAAACTGCTTTGTGATGTGTGACTTCCTCTCACAGAGTTACATCTGCATTCCGTGGATCTCTTTGCTAGCCTTATTTCTGTGGAATCTGACAACAGATATTTCGGTTCCCTTTTAAGAATATGGAGCAAAGGAAATATCCTCCGAAAACAAAGTGTAAGAAGCTTTCTGAGAAACTTCTTTGTGTTCTGTGAAATCATCTCATAGAGTTACAGTTTCCCCTCAAGAAGCCTTCCAATAAGACAGTTCTTCGGGGATTTCCAAAGTGATATTTGGAAGCCCATAGAAGGCTATGGTGAAATAGAAAGTATCCTCAGAGAAAAACTGGAAAGAAGCTTTCTGAGAAACTGGTTTGTGATGTTTGACTTCCACTCACAGAGTTACATGTGTATTTCGTGGATCTCTTTGCTAGCCTTATTTCTGTGGAATCTGAGGACAGATATTTCGGATCCCTTTGAAGACTATAGGGCCAAAGGTAATATCCTCCGATAACAAAGAGAAATAAGCTTTCTGAGAAACTTCTTTGTGTTCTGTGAAATCATCTCACAGAGTTACAGCTTTCCCCTCAAGAAGAATTTTGCTAAAACAGTTCTTATGTAATTTGCAAAATGATATTTGGAAGCCCATAGAGGGTTATGGTGAGAAAGGAAATGTCCTCAGATGAAATCTGGAAAGAAGCCATCTGAGAAACTGCTTAGTGTTCGGATAATTCATCTCACAGGTTTACAGCTTTCCGCTCAAGAAGCCCTCGCTAAGCCTCTTCTTGTGTAATTCGCAAAGTGATATTCGGAAGCCCTTATGGGGCTACGGTGAAAAAGGAAATATCCTCAGATGAAATCTGGAAAGAAGCTTTCTGAGAAACTGCTTAGTGTTCTGTTAACTCATCTCACAGAGTTACAGCTTTCCCCTCAAGAAGCCGCTCGCTAAGCCTGTTCTTGTGGAATTAGCGAAGTGATATTAGGATGCCCGTATAGGGCTATGTTGAAAAAGTAAATACCCTCAGAGAAAAACTGGAAAGAAGCTTTTTGAAAAACTGCTTTGTGATTTGTGACTTCCACTCACAGAGTTATATCAGTATTTCGTGGATCTCTTTGCTAGCCTTATTTCTGTGGAATCTGAGAACCGATATTTTGGGACCCTTTGAAGACTATAGGGCCAAAGGAAATATCCTCTGATAACAAAGAGAAGGAAGCCTTCTGAGAAACTGCTTTGTGATCTGTCTTTTCATCTCACATAGATACAGCTTTCCCCTCAAGAAGCCTATCGTTAAGACAGTTCTTGTGGAATTGGCAAAGTGATATTTGGAAGCCCATAGAGGGCTATGGTGAAAAAGGAAATATCCTCAGATGAAATCTGGAAAGAAGCGTTCTGAGAAACTGCTCTGTGATGTGTGACTTCCACTCACAGAGTTATATCTGTATTTCGTGGATCTCTTTGCTAGCCTTATTTCTGTGGAATCTGAGAACAGATATTTCGGATCCCTTTGAAGACTATAGGGCCAAAGGAAATATCCTCCGATAACTAAGAGAAAGAAGCTTTCTGAGAAACTTCTTTGTGTTCTGTGAAATCATCTCACAGAGTTACAGCTTTCCCCTCAAGAAGTCGCTCGCTAAGCCTGTTCTTGTGGAATTCGCAAAGTGATATTTGAAATCCCATAGAGGGTTATGGTGAAAAAGAAAATATCCTCAGAGAAAAACTAGAAAGACACTTTCTCACAAACTGCTTTGTGATGTGTGAGTTCCACTCACAGAGTTACATCTGTATTTCGTGGATCTATTTGCTAGCCTTATTTCTGTGGAATCTGAGAACAGATATTTCTGATGCCTTTGAAGACTAAAGGGCCAAAGGAAATATCCTCTGGTAACAAAGAGAAAGAAGCTTTCTGAGAAACTTCTTTGTGCTCTGTGAAATCATCTAACAGAGTTTCAGCTTTCCCCTCAAGAAGCCTTTCGCTAAGACAGTTCTTTTGGAATTTGCAAAGTGATATTTGGAAGCCCATAGAGGGCTATGGTGAAAAAAAAAATATCCTCAGAGAAAAACTGGAAAGAGGCTTTCTGAGAAACTGCTTTGTGATGTGTGACTTCCACTCACAGTGTTTCATCTGTATTTTGTGGATCTCTTTGCTAGCTTTATTTCTGTGGAATCTGACAACAGATATTTCGGATCCCTTGGAAGACTATAGGGCCAAAGGAAATATCCTCCGATAACAAAGAGAAAGAAAGTCTCTGAGAAACTTCTTTGTGTTCTCTGAAATCATCTGACAGAGTTACAGCTTTCCCCTCAAGAAGCCTTTCGCTAAGACAGTTCTTGTGGAATTGGCAAAGTCATATTTGGAAGCCCATAGAGGCTATGTTGAAAAAGGAAATATCCTCAGATGAAAACTGGAAAGAAGCTTTCTGAGAAACTGCTTAGTGTTCTGTTTATTCATCTCACAGAGTTACAGCTTTCCCCTTAAGAAGCCGCTCGCGGAGCCTGTTCTTGTGGAATTCGCAAAGTGATATTTGGAAGCCCACAGCGGGCAATCATGAAAAAGAAAATTTCCTCAGAGAAAAACTGGAAAGAAGCTTTCTGAGAAACTGCTTGTGACGTGTGACTTCCACTCACAGAGTTACATCTGTATTTCGTGGATCTCTTTGATAGCCTTATTTCTGTGGAATCTGAGAACAGATATTTCGGATCCCTTCGAAGACTATAGGGCCAAAGGTAATATCCTTCGATAACAAAGAGAAAGAAGCTTTCTGAGAAACGTCTTCGTGTTCTGTGAAATCATCTCACAGAGTTACAGCTTTTCCCTCAAGAAGCCTTTCGCTAAGACAGTTCTTGTGGAATTTGCAAAGTGATATTTGGAAGCCCATAGAGGGCTATGGTGAAAAGGGAAATATCCTCAGTTGAAATCTGGAAGGAAGCTTTCTGAGAAACTGCTTAGTGTTTTCATAATTCATCTCACAGAGTTACAGCTTTCCCCTCAAGAAGCCACTCGCTAAGCCCATTCTTGTGAAATTCGCAAAGTGATATTTGGAAGCCCATAGAGGGCTATGGTGAAAAAGAAAGTATCCTGAAAGAAAACCTGGACAAAGTGATATTTGGAAACCCTTAGAGGGCTATGTGGAAAAGAAAATATCCTCAGGGAGAATCTGGAAAGAAGCCTTCTGAAAAACTGCTTTGTGATGTGTGACTTCCACTCACAGAGTTATATATGTATTTCCTGTATCTCTTTGCTAGCCTTATTTCTGTGGAATATGAGAAAAGATATTTCCGATCCCTTTGAAGACTATAGGGCCAAAGGAAATATCCTCCGAAAAAAAAGAGAAAGAAGCTTTCTGAGAAACTGCTTAGTGCTCTGTTAATTCATCTCACAGAGTTACAGCTTTCCCCTCAAGAACCCGCTCACTAAGCCTTCTCTTGGAACTCGCAAAGTGATATTTGGAAGCCCATGGAGGGCTATGGTGAAAAAGAAAGTATCCTCAGAGAAAAACTGGACAGAAGCTTTCTGAGAAACTGCTTTGTGATGTGTGACTTCCACTCAAAGAGTTACATCTGCATTTCGTGGATCTCTTTAGTAGCCTTATTTCTGTGGAATCTTAGAACAGATATGTCGGATCCCTTTGAAGACTCTAGGGCCAAAGGAAATATCCTCCGATAACAAAGAGAAAGAAGCTTTCTGAGAAACGTCTTTGTGTTTTGTGAAATCATCTCACAGAGTTACAGCTTTCCCCTCAAGAAGCCTTTCGCTGAGACGGTTCTTGTGGAATTTGCAAAGTGATATTTGGAAGCCCATAGAGGGCTATGGTGAAAAAGAAAATATCCTCAGAGAAAAACTGGAAAGAAGCTTTCTGAGAAAATGCTTTGTGATGTGTGACTTCCACTGACAGAGTTACATCTGTATTTCGTGGATCTCTTTTCTAGCCTTATTTCTGTGGAATCTGAGAACAGATACTTCAGATCCCTTTGAAGACTATAGGGCCAAAGGAAATATCCTCTGATAACAAAGAGAAAGAAGCTTTCTGAGAAACTTCTTTGTGTTCCGTGAAATCATCTCACGGAGTTACAGCTTTCCCCTCAAGAAGCCTTTCGCTAAGACAGTTCTTGTGGAATTGGCAAAGTGACATTTGGAAGTCCATAGAGGGCTATGGTGAAAAAAAGAAATCCTCAGATGAAATCTTGAAAGAAGCTTTCTGAGAAACTGCTTAGTGGTCTGTTAATTCATCTCATAGACTTATAGCTGTATTTCGTGGAGCTGTTTTCTAGCCTTATTTCTGTGGAATCTGAGAACTGATATTTCGGATCCCTTGAAGACTATAGGGCCAAAGGTAATATCCTCCGATGAAAATGAGAAAGAATTTTTTTGAGAAACTTCTTTGTGTTCTGTGAATTCATCTTACAGAGGTACAGTTCTCCCCTCAAAAAGCTTTTCGCTAAGACTGTTCTTCTGGAATTTGCAAAGTGATATTTGGAAAGCCATGGAGGGCTTTGGTGAAAAGGGAAATATCCTAAGATAAAAATTGGAAAGAAGCTTTCTGAGAAACTGCTCTTTGTTCTGTGAATTTATCTAACAGAGTTACACATTAAGCTCCAGAAGCCATTCGCTAAGACTTTTCTTGTGGAATTTGCAAAGGTATATTTGAAAGCCCATGGAGGGCTATGGTGAAAATGGAAATTACCTCAGATAAAAACTGGAAACAAGTTTCAGAGGTACTGCTCTGTGTTCCGTGAATTCATCTCACAGAGTTACAGCTTTCCCCTCAAGAAGCCGTTCGCTAGACTGTTCTTGTGGAATTTGCAAAGGGACATTTGGTATCCCATAGAGGCCTAGGGTGAAAAAGAAAATATCCTTAGATGAAAAGTGGAAAGCAGCATTCTTAGTAATTGCTATGTGATGTGGAATTTCCACTAACTGAGTTACTGCTGTATTTCGTGGAGCTGTTTGCTAGCCTTATTTCTCTGGAAACTGAGAACTGATATTTCGATCCCTTTGAAGACTATAGGACCAAACGAAATATCCTCCGACCAAAATGAGAAAGAAGCTTTCTGAGAAACTTCTTTGTGTTCTGTGAACTCATCTCACAGAGTTACAGCTTTCCCCTCAAGAAGCCTTTCGCTAAGACAGTCTTGTGGGATTTGCAAAGTGATATTTGGAAGCCCATAGATGGCTATGTTGAAAAAGGAAATATCCTCAGATGAAATCTGGAAAAAAGCTTTCTGAGAAACTGCTTAGTGTTCTGTTAATGTATCTCACAGAGTTACAGCTTTCCCCTCAAGAAGCCGCTCGCTAAGCCTGTTCGTGTGGATATCGCAAAGTGATATTTGGAAGCCCATAGAGGGCTATGGTGAAAAAGAAAATATCCTCAGAGAAAAACTGGAAAGAAGCTTTCTGAGAAACTGCTTTGTGATGTGTGACTTCCACTCACAGAGTTATATATGTACTTCGTGGATCTCTTTGCTAGCCTTATTTCTGTGGAATATGAGAACAGATATTTCGGATCCCTTTGAAGACTATATGGCCAAAGGAAATATCCTCCGAAAAAAAAAGAGAAAGAAGCTTTCTGAGAACCTGCTTAGTGCTCTGTTAATTCATCTCAAAGAGTTACAGCTTTCTGTTCAAGAAGCCGCTCACTAAGCCTGCTCTTGGAACTCGCAAAGTGATATTTGGAAGCCCATAGAGGTCTATGGTGAAAAAGAAAGTATCCTCAGAGAAAACCTGGACAGAAGCTTTCAGAGAAACTGCTTTGTGATGTGTAACTTCCACTCACAGACTTACATCTGTATTTCGTGGATCTCTTTGGTAGCCTTATTTCTGTGGAATCTTAGAACAGATATGTCGGATCCCTTTGAAGACTCTAGGGCCAAAGGAAATATCGTCAGATAACAAAGAGAAAGAAGCTTTCTGAGAAACTTCTTTGTGTTCTGTGAAATCATCTCACAGAGTTACAGCCTTCCCCTCAAGAAGCCTTTCGCTAAGACAGTTCTTGTGGAATTTGCAAAGTGATATTTGTAAGCCCATAGAGGGCCTCGGTGAAAAAGGAAATATCCTCAGATGAAATATGGAAAGAAGCTTTCTGAGAAACTGCTTAGTGTTCTCTTAATTCATCTCACAGAGTTACAGCTTTCCCCTCAATAAGCCTCTCGCTAAGCCTGTTCTTGTGGAATTCGCAAAGTGATATTTGGAAGCCCATAGAGGGCTATGGTGAAAAAGAAAATATCCTCCCTGAAAAAATGGAAAGAAGCTTTATGAGAAACTGCTTTGTGATGTCTGACTTCCACTCACCGAGTTACATCTGTATTTCGTGGATCTCTTTTCTAGCCTTATTTCTGAGGAATCTGAGAACAGATACTTCGGATCCCTTTGAAGACTATAGGGCCAAAGGAAATATCCTCCGATAACAAAGAGAAAGAAGCTTTCTGAGAAACTTCTTTGTGTTCTGTGAAATCATCTGACAGAGTTACAGCTTTCCCCTCAAGAAGCCTTTCGATAAGACAGTTCTTGTCGAATTTGCATAATGATATTTGGAAGCCCATAGAGTGCTACGGTGAAAAAGGAAATATCCTCAGATGAAAACTCGAAAGAAGCTTTCTGAGAAACTGCTTAGTGTTCTGTTTATTCATCTCACAGAGTTACAGCTTTCTCCTCAAGAAGCCGCTCGCTAAGCCTGTTCTTGTGGAATTCACAAAATGATATTTGGAAGCCCATAGAGGGCTATGGTGAAAAAGAAAATATCCTCAGAGAAAAAATGGATAGAAGCTTTGAGAAACTGTTTGTGATGTGTGATTTCCACTCACAGAGTTACATCTGTATTTCGTGGATCTCTTTGCTAGCCCTATTTCTGTGGAATCTGAGAACAGATATTTCGGATGCCTTTGAAGACCATAGGGCCAAAGGAAATATCCTCTGAAAACAAAGAGAAGGAAGCTTTCTGAGAAACTTCTTTGTGTTCCGTGAAATCATCTCACAGAGTTACAGCTTTCCCCTCAAGAAGCCTTTCGCTAAGACAGTTCTTGTGGAATTTGCAAAGTGATATTTGGAAGTCCATAGAGGGCTATGGTGAAAAAAAGAAATCTTCAGATGAAATCTTGAAAGAAGCTTTCTGAGAAACTGCTTAGTGCTCTGTTATTTCATCTCATAGACTTACAGCTGTATTTCGTGGAGCTGTTTTCTAGCCTTATTTCTGTGGAATCTGAGAACTGATATTTCGGATCCCTTTGAAGACTATAGGGCCAAAGGAAATATCCTCCAATGAAAATGAGAAAGAAGCTTTTTGAGAAACTTCTTTGTGATCTGTGAATTCATCTTACAGAGGTACAGTTCTCCCCTCAAAAAGCCTTTCGCTAAGACTGTTCTTCTGGAATTTGCAAAGTGATATTTGGAAAGCCATGGAGGGCTATGGTGAAAAGGGAAATATCCTAAGATAAAAATTGGAAAGAAGCTTTCTGAGAAACTGCTCTGTGTTCTGTGAATTTATCTCACAGAGTTACAGATTTATGCTCCAGAAGCCATTCGCTATGACTGTTCTTGTGGAATTTGCAAAGGTATATTTGAAAGCCCATGGAGGGTTTTGGTGAAAAGGGAAATTACCTCAGATAAAAACTGGAAACAAGTTTCAGAGGTACTGCTCTGTGTTCTGTGAATTCATCTCTCAGAGTTACAGCTTTCCCCTCATGAAGCCGTTCGCTAGACTGTTCTTGTGGAATTTGCAAAGGGATATTTGGTATCCCATAGAGGCCTAGGGTGAAAAAGAAAATATCCTTAGATGAAAAGTGGAAAGCAGCATTCTGAGTAACTGCTATGTGATGTGGGACTTCCACTAACTGAGTTACTGCTGTATTTCGTGGAGCTGTTTGCTATCCTTATTTCTCTAGAAACTGAGAACTGATATTTCGGATCCCTTTGAAGACTATAGGGCCAAGGAAATATCCTCCGATCAAAATGAGAAAGAAGCTTTCTGAGAAACTTCTTTGTGATCTGTGAATTCAACTCACAGAGTTACAGCTTTCCCTAAAGAAGCCTTTCGTTAAGACTGTTCTTGCGGAATTTGCAAACTGATATTTGGAAACCAATGGAGGGCTATGGTGAAAAGGGAAATATCCTCAGATAAAAACTATAAAGAAGCTTTCTGAGAAACTCCTCTGTGTTCTATGAATTCATCTCACAGAGTTAGAGCTTTCCCCTCCAGAAGCCGTTCGCTAAGACTATTATTGTGGAAATGTAAAAGGATGTTTTTAAGCCCCTGGAGGCCTATGGTGAAAAAGAAAATATCCTCAGATGAATACTGGAAAGAAGCTTTCTGAGCAAATGCTCTGTGATGTGTGACTTCCACTCACTGCGTTACAGCTGTATTTCGTGGAGCTGTTTGCTAGCCTTATTTCTGTAGGATTTGAGAACAGATATTTCGGATCACTTTGAAGACTATAGGGCCAAAGCAAATATCCTCTGATCAAAATGAGAAAGAAGCCTTCTCAGAAACTTCTTTGTGATCTGTGAAGTAATCTAACAGAGTTACAGCTTTCCCCTCAAGAAGCCTTTCGTTAAGACTGTTCTTGTGGAATTGGCAAAGTGAAATTTGGAAGCCCATGGAGGGCTACAATTAAAAGGGAAATATCCTCAGATAAATACTGGAAAGAAGCTTTCTGAGAAACTGCTCTGTGTTCTGTGAATTCATCCCACAGAGTTACAGCTTTCCCCTCCAGGAGCCGTTCGCGAAGACTGTTCTTGTGGAATTTGCAAAGGGATATTTGGAAGCCCATAGAGGCCTATGGTAAAAAAGAAAATATCTTCAGATGAAAACTGGAAAGAAGCTTTCTGAGCAACTGCTTTGTGATGTGTGACTTCCACTCACTGAATTACAGCTGTATTTCGTGGAGCTGTTTTCTAGCCTTATTTCTGTGGAATCTGAGAACTGATATTTCGGATTCCTTTGAAGACTATAGGGCCAAAGGAAATATCTTTCGATGAAAATGAGAAAGAAAGTTTCTGAGAATGTTCTTTGAGAGCAGAGAATTCATCTCACAGAGTTACAACTTTCCCTTCAAGAAGCCTTTCGCTAAGACTGTTCTTTTGGAAGTGGCAAAGTGATATTTGGAAGCCCTTGGAGGGCTGTGGTGAAAAGGGAAATATCCTCAGATAAAAACTAGAAAGAAGCTTTCTGAGAAACTGCTCTGTGTTCTGTGAATTCATCTCACAGAGTTACAGCTTTCCCCTACAGAAGCCGTTCGCTAATACTGTTCTTGTGGAATTTGCAAAGGAATATTTGGAAGCCCATAGAGTCCTATGGTGAAAAAAAGAATATCCTCAGATGAAAACTAGAAAGAAGCTTTCTGAGCAACTGCTTTGTGATATGTGACTTCCAGTCACTGAGGCATAGCTGTATTTCGTGGAGCTGTTTGCTAGCCTTATTTCTGTCGAATCTGGAACTGATATTTCGGATCCCTTTGAAAACTATACGGCCAACAAAATATCCTCCGATCAAAATGATAAAGAAGCTTACTGAGAAAGTTCTTTGTGATCTGTGAATTCATCTCACAGAGTTACAGCGTTCCCTTCCAGAAGCCTTTCGTTAAGACTTTTCTTGTGGAAATTGCAAAGTGATATTTGGAAGCCCATGGAGGGCTATGATGAAAAGGGAAATATCCTCAGATTAAAATTGGAAAGAAGCTTTCTGAGAAACTGTTCTGTGATCTGTGAATTCATCTCAGAGTTTTACAGCTTTCCCCTCCAGTACCTGTTCGCTAAGACTGTTCTTGAGGAATTTGGAAAGGGATATTTGGAAGCCCAAAGTGGCCTATGGTGAAAAAGAAAATATCCTCAGATGAAAACTGGAAAGAAGATTTCTGAGCAACTGCTTTGAGATGTCTGACTTCCACTCACTGAGTTACAGCTGTATTTCATGGAGATGTTTGCTAGCCTTATTTCTGTGTAATCTGGGAACTGATATTTCGGACCCCTTTGAAGACTATAGGGTCAAAGGAAATATTCTCCGATCAGAATCAGAAAGAAGTTTTCTGAGAAACTGCTTTGTGACGTGTGAATTCATCTCACAGAGTTACAGCTTTACACTCCAGAAGCCGTTCGCTAAGACTATTCTTGTGGAAATGTCAAAGGGATATTTGGAAGCCCATAGAGGCCTATCGTGAAAACGAGAATATACTCAGATGGAAACTGGAAAGAAATCTTCTGAGCAGCTTCTTTGTGATGTGTGACTTCCACTCACTGAGTTACAGCCGTATATCGTGGATGTGTTTGCTAGCCTTATTTCTGTGGAATTTGAGAACCGATATTTCGGATCCCTTTGAAGACTATAGGGCCAAATGAAATATCCTCCAATAACAAAGAGAGAGAAGCTGTCTGAGAAACTTCTTTGTGTTCTGTGACATCATCTCACAAAGTTACAGCTTTCCCCTCAAGAAGCCTTTCGCTAAGACAGTTCTTGTGGAATTTGTAAAGTGATATTTGGAAGCCCATGGAGGGCTATAAAGAAAAGGGAAATATCCTCAGAGAAAAACTGGAAGGAAGCTTTCTGATAAACTGCTCTGTGTTCTGTGAATTCATCCCGCAGAGTTACAGCTTTCCCCTCCAGAAGCCGTTCGCTAAGACTGTTCTTGAGAATTTGGAAAGGGATATTTGGAAGACAAAAGAGGTATAAGGTGAAAAAGAAAATATCGTCAGATGAAAACTGGGAAGAAGCTTTCTGAGCAACTGCTTTGTGATGTGTGACTTCCACTCTCTGAATTACAGCTGTATTTCGTGCATCTGTTTGGTAGCCTTATTTCTGTGGAATCTGAGAACTGATATTTTGGATCTCTTTGAAGACTATAGGGCCAAAGGAAATATCCTCCGATCAAAATCAGAAAGAAACTTTCTGAGAAACTTCTTTGTGATCTGTGAAATCATCTCACAGAGTTACAGCTTTCCCCTCAAGAAGCCGTTCACTAACTGTTCTTGTGGAATTTGCAAAGTGATATTTGGAAGCCCATGATGGGCTATGGTTAAAAGGGAAATATAATCAGATAAAACTGGAAAGAAGCTTTCTGAGAAACTGGTCTGTATTCTGTGAATTCATCTCACAGAGTTACAGCTTTCCCCTCGAGAAGCCGTTCACTAACTGTTCTTGTGGAATTTGCAAAGGGATATTTGGAAGCCCATGGAGGGCTGTGGTGAAAAGGGAAATATCCTCAGATACAAATTGGAAAGAAGCTTTCTGAGAAACTGCTCTGTGATCTGTGAATTCATCTCAGAGTATTACAGCTTTCCCCTCCAGTAGCCGTTCGCTAAGACTGTTCTTGAGTAATTTGCAGTGGGATATTTGGAAGCCCAAAGAGGCCTATGGTGAAAAAGAAAATATCCTCAGATGAAAACTGGAAAGAAGCTTTCTGAGCAACTGCTTTGAGATGTGTGACTTCCAATAACTGAGTTACAGCTGTATTTCGTGGAGCTGTTTGCTAGCCTTATATCTGTGGAATCTGAGAACTGATATTTCGGATACCTTTCAAGATTACAGGGCCAAAGCAATTATCCTCCGATCAAAATGAGAAAGAAGCTTTCTGAGAAACTTGTTTGAGATCTGTGAATTCACCTCACAGAGTTACAGCTTTCTCTTCAAGAAGCCTTTCGCTAAGACTGTTCTTGTGGAATTTGCAAAGTGATATTTGGAAGCCCATGGAGGGCTATGGTGAAAAGGGAAGTATCCTCAGATAAAAACTGGAAAGAAGCTTTCTGAGAAACTGCTCTGTGTTCTGTGAATTCATCCCACAGAGTTACAGCTTTCCCCTCCAGAAGCCGTTCGCTAAGACTGTTCTTGTGGAATTTGGAAAGGGATATTTGGAAGTCCAAAGAGGCCCAAGGTGAAAAAGAAAATATCGTCAGATGAAAACTGGAAAGAAGCTTTCTGAGCAACTGCTTTGTGATGTGTGACTTCCACTCACTGAATTACAGCTGTATTTCGTGGAGCTGTTTTCTAGCCTTATTTCTGTGGAATCTGAGAACTGATATTTCGGATCCCTTTGAAGACTATTGGGCGAAAGGAAATATCCTCCGATAAAAATCAGAAAGAAGCTTTCTGAGAAACTTCTTTGTGATCTGTGAATTCATCTCACAGAGTTACAGCTTTCCCCTCAAGAAGCCTTTCGCTAAGACTGTTCTTCTGGAATTGGCAAAGTGATATTTGGAAGCCCATGGTGGGCTTCAGTGAAAAGAGAAATATCCTCAAATAAAACCTTTTTTTTTTAAATTTATTTATTATTATTATACTTTAAATTGTAGGGTACATGTGCATAACGTGCAGGTTTGTTACATATGTATACTTGTGCCATGTTGCTGTGCTGCACCCATCAACTCGTCATTTACATCAGGTATAACTCCCAATGCAATCCCTCCCACCTCCCCCCTCCCCATGATTGGCCCCGGTGTGTGATGTTCCCCTTCCTGAGTCCAAGTGATCTCATTGTTCAGTTCCCACCTATGAGTGAGAACATGCAGTGTTTGGTTTTCTGTTCTTGTGATAGGTTACTAAGAATGATGGATTCCAGCTGCTTCCAAGTCCCTACAAAAGACTCAAACTCATCCTTTTTTATGGCTGCATAGTATTCCATGGTGAGTATGTGCCACATTTTCTTAATCCAATCTGTCACTGATGGACATTTGGATTGATTCCAAGTCTTTGCTATTGTGAACAGTGCTGCAATAAACATACGTGTGCATGTGTCTTTATAGCAGCATGATTTATAATCCTTTGGGTATATACCCAGTAATGGGATGGCTGGGTCATATGGTACATCTAGTTCTAGATCCTTGAGGAATCGCCATACTGTTTTCCATAATGGTTGAACTAGTTTACAATCCCACCAACAGTGTAAAAGTGTTCCTATTTCTCCACATCCTCTCCAGCACCTGTTGTTTCCTGACTTTTTAATGATTGCCATTCTAACTGGTGTGAGATGGTATCTCATGGTGGTTTTGATTTGCATTTCTCTGATGGCCAGTGATGATGAGCATTTTTTCATGTGTCTGTTGGCTGTATGAATGTCTTCTTTTGAGAAATGTCTGTTCATATCCTTTGCCCACTTTTTGATGGGGTTGTTTGTTTTTTTCTTGTAAATTTGTTTGAGTTCTTTGTAGGTTCTGGATATTAGCCCTTTGTCAGATGAGTAGATTGCAAAAATTTTCTCCCATTATGTAGGTTGCTTGTTCACTCTGATGGTAGTTTCTTTTGCTGTGCAGAAGCTCTTTAGTTTAATTAGATCCCATTTGTCAATTTTGGCTTTTGCTGATGTTGCTTTTGGTGTTTTAGACATGAAGTCTTTGCCCATGCCTATGTCTTGAATGGTACTACCTAGGTTTTCCTCTAGGATTTTTATGGTATTAGGTCTAACATTTAAGTCTCTAATCCATCTTGAATTAATTTTCGTATAAGGAGTAAGGAAAGGATCCAGTTTCAGCTTTCTACTTATGGCTAGCCAGTTTTCCCAGCACCATTTATTAAATAGGGAATCCTTTCCCCATTTCTTGTTTCTCTCAGGTTTGTCAAAGATCAAATGGCTGTAGATGTGTGGTATTATTTCTGAGGACTCTGTTCTGTTCCATTGGTCTATATCTCTGTTTTGGTACCAGTACCATGCTGTTTTGGTTACTGTAGCCTTGTAGTATAGTTTGAAGTCAGGTAGCGTGATGTCTCCAGCTTTGTTCTTTTGACTTAGGATTGTCTTGGAGATGCGGACTCTTTTTTGGTTCCGTATGAACTTTAAAGCAGTTTTTTTCCAATTCTGTGAAGAAACTCATTGGTAGCTTGATGGGGATGGTATTGAATCTATAAATTACCTTGAGCAGTATGGCCATTTTCACGATATTGATTCTTCCTATCCATGAGCATGGTATGTTCTTCCATTTGTTTGTGTCCTCTTTTATTTCACTGAGCAGTGGTTTGTAGTTCTCCTTGAAGAGATCCTTTACATCCATTGTAAGTTGGATTCCTAGGTATTTTATTCTCTTTGAAGCAATTGTGAATGGAAGTTCATTCCTGATTTGGCTCTCTGTTTGTCTGTTACTGGTGTATAAGAATGCTTGTGATTTTTGCACATTAATGTTGTATCCTGAGACTTTGCTGAAGTTGCTTATCAGCTTAAGGAGATTTTGGGCTGAGACAATGGGGTTTTCTAAATATACAATCATGTCATCTGCAAACAGATACAGTTTGACTTCTTCTTTTCCTAACTGAATACCCTTGATTTCTTTCTCTTGCCTAATTGCCCTAGCCAGAACTTCCAACACTATGTTGAATAAGAATGGTGAGAGAGGGCATCCCTGTCTTGTGCCAGTTTTCAAAGGGAATTTTTCCAGTTTTTGCCCATTCAGTATGATATTGGCTGTGGGTTTGTCATAAATAGCTCTTATGATTTTTGAGATACGTTCCATCAATACCGAATTTACTGAGCGTTTTTAGCATGAAGGGCTGTTGAATTTTGTCAAAAGCCTTTTCTGCATCAATTGAGATAATCATGTGGTTCTTGTCTTTGGTTCTGTTTATATGCTGGATTATGTTTATTGATTTGCAAATGTTGAACCAGTCTTGCATCCCAGGGATGAAGCCCACTTGATCATGGTGGATAAGCTTTTTGATGTGTTGCTGAATCCAGTTTGCCAGTATTTTATTGAGGATTTTTGCATCGATGTTCATCAAGGATATTGGTCTAAAATTCTCTTTTTTTGTTGTGTCTCTGTCAGGCTTTGGTATCAGGATGATGTTGGCCTCATAAAATGAGTTAGGGAGGATTCCCTCTTTTTCTATTGATTGGAATAGTTTCAGAAGGAATGGTACCAACTCCTCCTTGTACCTCTGGTAGAATTCAGCTGTGAATCCATCTGGTCCTGGACTTTTTTTGGTTGGTAGGCTATTAACTGTTGCTTCAATTTCAGAGCCTGCTATTGGTCTATTCAGGGATTCAACTTCTTCATGGTTTAGTCTTGGAAGAGTGTAAGTGTCCAGGAAATTATCCATTTCTTCTAGATTTTCCAGTTTATTTGCATAGAGGTGTTTATAGTATTCTCTGATGGTAGTTTGTATTTCTGTGGGGTCGGTGGTGATATCCTCTTTATCATTTTTAATTGAGTCGATTTGATTCTTCTCTCTTTTCTTCTTTATTAGTCTGGCTAGTGGTTTGTCAATTTTGTTAATCTTTTCAAAAAACCAACTCCTGGATTCATTGATTTTTTGGAGGGTTTTTTGTGTCTCTATCTCCTTCAGTTCTGCTCTGATCTTAGTTATTTCTTGCCTTCTGCTAGCTTTCGAATGTGTTTGCTCTTGCTTCTCTAGTTCTTTTAATTGTGATGTTAGAGTGTCAATTTTAGATCTTTCCTGCTTTCTCTTGTGGGCATTTAGTGCTATCAATTTCCCTCTACACACTGCTTTAAATGTGTCCCAGAGATTCTGGTATGTTGTATCTTTGTTCTCATTGGTTTCAAAGAACATCTTTATTTCTGCCTTCATTTCGTTATGTACCCAGTAGTCATTCAGGAGCAGGTTGTTCAGTTTCCATGTAGTTGAGCGATTTTGATTGAGTTTCTTAGTCCTGAGTTCTAGTTTGATTGCACTGTGGTCTGAGAGACAGTTTGTTATAATTTCTGTTCTTGTACATTTGCTGAGGAGTGCTTTACTTCCAATTACGTGGTCGATTTTGGAGTAAGTATGATGTGGTGCTGAGAAGAATGTATATTCTGTTGATTTGGGGTGGAGAATTCTATAGATGTCTATTAGGTCTGCTTGCTGCAGAGCTGAGTTCAATTCCTGGATATCCTTGTTAACTTTCTGTCTCGTTGATCTGTCTAATGTTGACAGTGGAGTGTTGAAGTCTCCCATTATTATTGTATGGGAGTTTAAGTCTCTTTGTAAGTCTCTAAGGACTTGCTTGATGAATCTGGGTGCTCTTGTATTGGGTGCTTATATATTTAGGATAGTTAGCTCTTCCTGTTGAATTGATCCCTTTACCATTATGTAATGGCCTTCTTTGTCTCTTCTGGTCTTTGATGGTTTAAAGTCTGTTTTATCAGAGACTAGTATTGCAACCCCCGCTTTTTTTTGTTCTCCATTTGCTTGGTAAATCTTCCTCCATCCCTTTATTTTGAGCCTATGTATGTCTCTGCGTGTGAGATGGGTCTCCTGAATACAGCAGACTGATGGGTCTGGACTTTTTATCCAGTTTGCCAGTCTGTGTCTTTTAATTGTAGCATTTAGTCCATTTACATTTAAGGTTAATATTGTTATGTGTGAACTTGATCCTGCCATTATGATATTAACTGGTTATTTTGCTCGTTAGTTGATGCAGTTTCTTCCTAGCCTCGATGGTCTTTACATTTTGGCATGTTTTTGCAATGGCTGGTACCGGTTGTTCCTTTCCATGTTTAGTGCTTCCTTCAGGGTCTCTTGTAAGGCAGGCGTAGTGGTGACAAAATCTCTAAGCATTTGCTTATCTGTAAAGGATTTTATTTCTCCTTCACTTGTGAAACTTAGTTTGGCTGGATATGAAATTCTGGGTTGAAAATTCTTTTCTTTAAGAATGTTGAATGTTGGCCCCCACTCTCTTCTGGCTTGGAGAGTTTCTGCTGAGAGATCTGCTGTTAGTCTGATGGGCTTCCCTTTGTGGGTAACCCGACCTTTCTCTCTGGCTGCCCTTAAGATTTTTTCCTTCATTTCAACTTTGGTGAATCTGGCAATTATGTGTCTTGGAGTTGCTCTTCTCGAGGAGTATCTTTGTGGCGTTCTCTGTATTTCCTGGATTTGAATGTTGGCCTGCCCTACTAGGTTGGGGAAGTTCTCCTGGATGATATCCTGAAGAGTGTTTTCCATCTTGGTTCCATTTTCCCCCTCACTTTCAGGCACCCCAATCAGACGTAGATTTGGTCTTTTTACATAATCCCATACTTCTTGCAGGCTTTGTTCATTTCTTTTTCTTCTTTTTTCTTTTGGTTTCTCTTCTCGCTTCATTTCATTCATTTGATCCTCAATCGCAGATACTCTTTCTTCCAGTTGATCGAGTCGGTTACTGAAGCTTGTGCATTTGTCATGTATTTCTCGTGTCATGGTTTTCATCTCTTTCATTTCGTTTATGACCTTCTCTGCATTAATTACTCTAGCCATCAATTCTTCCACTTTTTTTTCAAGATTTTTAGTTTCTTTGTGCTGGGTACGTAATTCCTCCTTTAGCTCTGAGAAATTTGATGGACTGAAGCCTTCTTCTCTCATCTCGTCAAAGTCATTCTCCGTCCAGCTTTGATCTGTTGCTGGCGATGAGCTGCGCTCCTTTGCCTGGGGAGATGCGCTCTTATTTTTTGAATTTCCAGCTTTTCTGCCCTGCTTTTTCCCCATCTTTGTGGTTTTATCTGCCTCTGGTCTTTGATGATGGTGATGTACTGATGGGGTTTTGGTGTAGGTGTCCTTCCTGTTTGATAGTTTTCCTTCTAACAGTCAGGACCCTCAGCTGTAGGTCTGTTGGGGATTGCGTGAGGTGCACTCCAGACTCTGTTTGCCTGGGTATCAGCAGCAGAGGCTGCAGAGGATAGAATATTTCTGAACAGCGAGTATACCTGTCTGATTCTTGCTTTGGAAGCTTCCTCTCAGGGGTTTACTCCTCCCTGTGAGGTGTGGGGTGTCAGACTGCCCCTAGTGGGGGATGTCTGCCAGTTAGGCTACTCAGGGGTCAGGGACCCACTTGAGCAGGGAGACTGTCCCTTCTCAGATCTCAACCTCCGTGTTGGGAGATCCACTGCTGTCTTCAAAGCTGTCAGACAGAGTCGTTTGCGTCTGCAGAGGTGTCTGCTGCGTTTGGTTAGTTTACTGTGCCCTGTCCTCAGAGGTGGAGTCTACAGAGACAGGCAGGTTTCCTTGAGCTGCTGTGAGCTCCACCAAGTTCGAGCTTCCCAGCAGCTTTGTTTACCTACTTAAGCCTCAGCAATGGCGGCCGCCCCTCCCCCAGCCTCGCTGCTGCCTTGCCGGTAGATCACAGACTGCTGCGCTAGTAATGAGGGAGGCTCCGTGGGTGTGGGACCCTCCCGGCCAGGTGTGGGATATGATCTCCTGGTGTGCCTGTTTGCTTAAAGCGCAATATTGAGGTGGGAGTTACCCGATTTTCCAGGTTTTGTGTGTCTAAGATCCCCTGGCTAGGAAATGGGACTCCCTTCCCCCTTGCGCTTCCCAGGTGAGGCAATGCCTCGCCCTGCTTCAGCTCTCGCTGGTCGGGCTGCAGCAGCTGACCAGCACCGATCGTCCGGCACTCCCCAGTGAGATGAACCCAGTACCTCAGTTGAAAATGCAGAAATCACCGGTTTTCTGTGTCGCTCGCGATGGGAGTTGGAGACTGGAGCTGCTCCTATTCGGCCATATTGCTCCGCCCCCCAGATAAAAACTTTTAAGAAGCTTTCCGAGAAACTGCTCTGTGTTCTGTGAATGCATCTCAGAGAGATACAGATTTCCCCTCCAGAAGCCGTTCGCTAAGACTGTTCTTGTGGAAATTCGAAGAGATATTTTGAAGCCTATAGAGGGCTATGGTGAAAAAGAAATTTTCTTCAGATGGAAACTGGAAAGAATCTTTCTGAGCAACTGCTTTGTGATGTGTGACACCCAGTCACTGAGTTACAGTTGTATTTCGTGGAACTGTTTGCTAACCTTATTTCCATGGAATCTGAGAACTGATATTTCGGATCCCTTTGAAGACTATAGGGCCAAAGGAAATATCCTCCAATCAAAATGAGAAAGAAGCTTTCTGAGAAACTTCTTTGTGATCTGTGAATTCATCTCACAGAGTTACAGCTTTCCCCTCAAGAAGCCTTTTGCTAAAACTGTTCTTTTTGAATTGGCAAAGTGATATTAGGAAGCCCATGGAGGGCTATGATGAAAAGAGAAATATCCTCAGATAAAAACTGGAAAGAAGCTTTCTGAGAAACTGCTCTGTGTTCTGTGAATTCCTCTCACTGAAATACAGCTTTCCACTCAAGAAGCCGTTCGCTAAGTCTGTTCTTGTGGAATTTGCAAAGGGATGTTTGGAAGCCCCTAGAGGCCTATGGCGAAAAAGAAAATATCGTCAGATGAAAACTGGAAAGAAGTTTTCTGAGCAACAGCTTTGTGATGTGTGACGTCCACTCACTGAGTTACAGCTGTATTTCATAGAGCTGTTTGATAGCCTTATTTCTGACAAATCTAAAAACTGATATTTCGGATCCCTTTGAAGACTATAGGGCCGAAGGAAATATCCTCCAATCAAAATGAGAAAGAAGCTTTCTGAGAAACTTCTTTGTGATCTGTGAATTCATCTCACAGAGTTACAGCTTTCCCCTCAAGAAGCCTTTTGCTAAAACTGTTCTTTTTGAATTGGCAAAGTGATATTAGGAAGCCCATGGAGGGCTACGATGAAAAGGGAAATATCCTCAGATAAAAACTGGAAAGAAGCTTTCTGAGAAACTGCTCTGTGTTCTATGAATTCATCTCACAGAGTTACAGCTGTCCCTTCCAGAAGCCATTGCCTAAGACTGTTCCTGTGGAATTTACGAAGGCATATTTGGAAGCCCATAGAGGCTTATGGTAAACATGAAAATATCCTCAGATGAAAACTGGAAAGAAGCTATGTGTGCAACTGCTGTGTGATGTGTGACATCCATTCACTGAGTTACAGCTGTATTTCGTGGAGCTCTTTGCTAACCTTATTTCTGTGGAATCTGAGAACTGTTTTTTGTTCTGTGAATTCATCTCACAAAGTTACAGCGTTCCCCTCCATTAGCGCTTCGCTAAGACTGTTCTTGTGGAACATGCAAAGGGATATTTGGAAGCCCACAGAGGCCTACGGTGAAAACGAGAATATCCTCAGATGGAAGCTGGAAAGAAATTTTCTGAGCAACGGCTTTGTGATGTGTGACGTCCACTCACTGAGTTACAGCTGTATTTCGTGGAGCTGTTTTCTAGCCTTATTTCTGTGGAATCTGAGAACTGATATTTCGAATCCCTTTGAAGACTACAGGGCCAAAGGAAATATCCTCCGATCAAAATGAGTAAGAAGCTTTCTAAGAAACTTCCTTGTTATCTGTGAATTCATCTCACAGAGTTACAGCTTTCCCCTCAAGAAGCCTTTCGCTAAAACTGCTCTTGTGGAATTTGCAAAGTGATATTTGGAAGCCCATGAAGGGCTATTGTGAAAAGGTAAATATCGTCAGATGAAAACTGGAAAGAAGCTTTCTGAGAAACTGTTCTGTGTTCTGTGAATTCATCCCACAGAGTTACAGCGTTCCCCTCCAGAAGCCGTTCGCTAAGACTATTCTTGTGAAATTTGCAAAGAGATATTTGGAAGCCCACAGAGGCCTATGAAAAAAAGAAAATATCCTCAGATGAAAACTGGAAAGAAGTTTTCTGAGCAACTGCTTTGTGATGTGTGAGTTCCACTCACTGTGTTTCAGCTGTATTTCGTGGAGCTGTTTGCTTGCCTTATTTCTGTGGAATCTGAGAACTTATATTTCGGATGCCATTGAAGACTATAGGGCCAAAGGAAATATCCTCCGATCAAAATGAGAAAGAAGCTTTCTGAGAAACTGCTTTGTGATCTGTGAATTCATCTCACAGAGTTACAGCTTTCGCCTGAATAAGCCTTTTGCTAAGACTGTTCTTTTTGAATTGGCAAAGTGATATATTTGGAAGCCCATGGAGGGCTATGGTGAAAAGGTAAATATACTCAGATAAAAACTAGAAAGAAGCTTTCTGAGAAAGTGCTTTTAGTTCTGTGAATTCATCGCACATCCTTACAGCTTTCCCCTCAAGAAGCCTTTCGCTAAGACTGTTCTTGTGGAATTTGTAAAGTGATATTTGAAAGCCGATTGAGGGCTATGGTGAAAAGGGAAATATCCTCAGATAAAAACTGGATAGAAGCTTTCTGGAAAACTGCTCTGTGTTCTGTGAATTCATCTCAGAGTGTTACAGCTTTCCCTTCAAGAAGCCGTTCTCTAAGACTGTTCTTGTGGAATTTGCAAAGGGATATTTGGAAGCCCATAGAGACCTATGGTGAAAATGAGAATATACTGAGATGGAAACTGGAAAGAAATTTTCTGAGCAACTGCTATGTGATGTGTGACTTCCACTCACTGAGTTACAGCTGTATGTTGTGGATGTGTTTGCTAGCCTTATTTCTGTGGAATTTGAGAACAGATATTTCGGATCCCTTTGAAGACTATAGGGCCAAAGGAAATATCCTACGATCAAAATCAGAAAGAAGCATTATGAGAAATTTCTTTGTGATCTGTGAAGTCATCCCACCGAGTTACATCTTTCCCCTCAAGAAGCCTTTCGGTAAGACTGTTCTTGTGGAATTTGCAAAGTGATATTTGGAAGCACATGGAGGGCTATGGTGAAAAGGGAATATCCTCAGATAAACATTGGAAAGAAGCTCTCTGAGAAACTGCTTTGTGTTCTGTGAATTCGTCTCACAGAGTTACAGCTTTCCGCTCAAGAAGCCGTTCGCTAAGACTGTTCTTGTGGAATTTGCAAAGGGATATTTGGAAGCCCATACAGGCCTATGGTGAAAACGAGAATATCCTCAGATGGAAATTGGAAAGAAATTTTATGAGCAACTGCTTTGTGATATGTGACTTCTACTAACTGAGTTACAGCTGTATTTCGTGGAGCTGTTTTCTAGCCTTATTTCTGTGGAATCTGAGAACTGATATTTCCGATCCCTTTTAAAACTATATGGCCAATGGAAATATTCTCCAATCAAAATGAGAAAGAAGTTCTGTTAATTCATGTCACAGTGTTACATCTTTCCACTCAAGAAGCCTTTCGCTAAGACTGTTCTTGTGGAATTGGCAAAGTGATATTTGGAAGCCCATGAAGGGCTATGGTGAAAAGGGAAATATCCTCATATAAAATATGGAAAGAAGCTTTCAGAGAAACTGCTATGTGTTCTGTGAATTCATTCCACAGAATTACAGCTTTCCCCTACAGAAGCCGTTCGCTAAGACTGTTCTTGTCGAATTTGTAAAGAGATATTTAGAAGCCCACAGAGGCCTATGAAGAAAAATA
Source organism: Macaca fascicularis (assembly GCF_037993035.2). Classification (NCBI taxonomy): domain Eukaryota; kingdom Metazoa; phylum Chordata; class Mammalia; order Primates; family Cercopithecidae; genus Macaca; species Macaca fascicularis. The sequence goes on from NC_088380.1 coordinate 55,031,180, forward strand.
AAATATCCTCAGATGAAAACTGGAAAGAAGCTTTCTGAGCTACTGCTTTGTGATTTGTGACTTCCACTCACTGAGTTTCAGCTGTATTTCGTGGAGCTGTTTACTAGCCGTATTTCTCTGGAGTCTGAGAACTGATATTTCGGATCCCTTTGAAGACTATAGGGCCATAGGAAATATCCTATGAAAAAATGAGAAAGAATCTTTCTGAGAAACTTCTTTGTGATCTGTGAATTTATCTCACAAGATTACAGCTTTCCCTTCCAGAAGCCTTTCGCTAAGACTGTTCTTGTGTAATTGGTAAGGTGATATTTGGAAGCCCATGGAGGGCTATGGTGAAAAGGGAAATATCCTAAGATAAAAACTGGAAAGAAGCTTTCTGAGAAACTGCTCTATGATTTGTGAATTCATCTCACAGAGTTACAGCTTTCCCCTCCAGAAGCCGTTCACGAAGACTGTTCTTGTGGAATTTCCAAAGGTATATTTGGAATCCCCAGAGGCCTATGGTGAAAAAGAAATTATCCTCAGATAAAAACTGGAAACAAGCTTTCTGAGCAACTACTTTGTGATGTGTGACTTCCACTCACTGAGTTACAGCTGTATTGCGTGGAGCTGTTTGCTAGCCTTATTTCTGTGGAATCTGAGAACTGATATTTCGGATCCCTTTGAAGTCTATAGAGCCAAAGGAAATATCCTCCGTTGAAAATGAGAAAGAAGCTTTCTGAGAAACTTCTTTGTGATCTGTGAATTCATCTGACAGAGTTACAGCTTTCCGCTCAACACCCGTTCGTTAAGACTGTTCTTGTGGAATTTGCAAAGTGATACTTGGAAGCCCCTGGAGGGCTATGGTGAAAAGGGAAATATCCTCAGATCAAAACTGGAAAGAAGCTTTCGGAGAAACTGATCCCTTTGAAGTCTATAGGGCCAAAGGAAATATCCTCTGATCAAAATGAGAAAGAAGCTTTCTGAGAAACTTCTTTGTGATCTGTGAATTCACCTCAGAGGTTTACAACTTTCCCCTCGAAGCCTTTCCCTAAGACTGTTCTTGTGGAATTGGCAAAGTGATATTTGGAAGCCCATGGAGGGCTACGGTGAAAAGGGAAATATCCTCAGATAAAAACTGGAAAGAAGCTTTCTGAGAAACTGCTCGGTGTTCTGTGAATTCATCTCACAGATTTACAGCTTTCCCCTCCAGAAGTCGTTCGCTAAGACTGCTCTTGTGGAATTTGGAAGGGAATATTTGGAAGCCCATAGAGGCCTATGGTGAAAAAGAAAATATCCTCAGATGGAAACTGGAAAGAAGCTTTCTGAGCAACTGCTTTATGAGTGTGACTTCCACTCACTGAGTTACAGCTGTATTTCGTGAAGCTGTTTGGTAGAATTATTTCTGTGGAATCTGAGAACTGATATTTTGAATCCCTTTGAAGTCTATAGGGCCAAAGTAAATATCCTCTGATCAACATGAGAAAGAAGCTTTCTGAGAAACTTCTTTGTGATCTCTGAATTCACCTCACAGGGTTACAGCTTTCCCCTCAAGTAGCCTTTCGTTAAGACTGATCTTATGGAATATGCAAAGGGATATTTGGAAGCTCATGGAGGGCTATGGTGAAAAGGGAAATATCCTCAGATAAAAACTGGAAAGAAGCTTTCTGAGATACTGCTCTGTGATCTGTGAATTCATCTCACAGAGTTACAGCTTTCCCCTCCAGAAGCCATTCGCTAAGACTGTTCTTGTGGAATTTGCAAAGGGATATTTGGAATCCCATAGAGGCCTATGGTGAAAAGAGAATATTCTCAGAGGAAAACTGGAAAGTAGCTTTCTGAGCAACAGCTTTGTGATGTGTCACTTCCAGTCACTGAGGCATAGCTGTATTTCGTGGAGCGGTATGCTAGCCTTATTTCTGTGGAATCTGGAACTGATATTTCGGATCCCTTTGAAGACTATATTGCCAAAGGAAATATCCTCCGATTAAAATGAGAAAGAAGCTTTCTGAGAAAGTTCTTTGTGATCTGTGAATTCGTCTCACAGAGTTACAGCTTTCCCCTCAAGAAGAGTTTCGCTTAGACTGTTTTTGTGGAATATGCAAAGTGATATTTGGAAGCCCATGGAGGGCTATGGAGAAAAGGGAAATATCCTCAGATAAAAACTGGAAAGAAGCTTTCAGAGAAACTGCTCCGTGTTCTGTGAATTCATCTCACAGAAATACAGCTTTACTCTAAAGAAGCCGTTCGCTAAGACTGTTCTTGTGGAATTTGCAAAGGGATATTTGGAAGCCCATGGAGGGCTATGATGAAAAGGGAAATATCCTCAGATAAAACTGGAAAGAAGCTTTGTGAGAAACTGCTCTGTGTTCTGTGAATTCATCTCAGAGTATTACAGCTTTCCCCTCCAGAAGCCGTTCGCTAAGACTCTTCTTGAGGAATTTGCAAAGGCATATTTGGAAGCCCATAGAGGCCTAGGGTGAAAAAGAAAGCATCCTCAGATGAAAACTGGAAAGAAGCTTTCTGAGCAACTGCTTTGTGATGTGCGACTTCCACTCACTGAGTTTCAGCTGTATTTAGTGGAGCTGTTTGCTAGCCTTAATTCTGCAGAATCTGAGAACTGATATTTTGGATCCCTTTGAAGTCTATAGGGCCAACGGAAATATCCTCTGATCAAAATGAGAAAGAAGCTTTCTGAGCAACTTCTTTGTGATCTGTGAATTCACCTCACAGGTTTACAGCTTTCCCATCAAGAAGCCTTTCACTAAGACTGTTCTTCGGGAATTGGCAAAGTGATATTTGGAAGCCCATTGTGGGCTATGGTGAAAAGGGAAATATCCTCAGATAAAACTTTTAAGAAGCTTTCTGAGAAATTGCTCTGTGTTCTGTGAATTCATCTCACAGAGATACAGATTTCCCCTCCAGAAGCCGTCTGCTAAGACTGTTCTTGTGGAAATTCAAAGTGATATTTTGAAGCATATGGAGGGCTATGGTGAAAAAGAAATTTTCCTCAGATGGAAACTGGAAAGAATCTATCTGAGCAAATGCTTTGTGATGTGTGACGTCCTGTCACTGAGTTACAGTTGTATTTCGTGGAACTGTTTGTTAACCTTTTTTCTGTGGAATCTGAGAACTGATATTTCGGATCCCTTTGAAGACTATAGGGCCAAAGGAAATATCCTCCGATGAAAATGAGAAAGAAGCTTTCTGAGAAACTTCTTTGTGATCTGTGAATTCATCTGACAGAGTTACAGCTTTCCGCTCAACAAGCCGTTCGTTAAGACTGTTCTTGTGGAATTTGCAAAGTGATACTTGGAAGCCCCTGGAGGACTATGGTGAAAAGGGAAATATCCTCAGATCAAAACTGGAAAGAAGCTTTCAGAGAAACGGATCCCTTTGAAGTCTATAGGGCCAAAGGAAATATCCTCTGATCAAAATGAGAAGGAAGCTTTCTGAGAAACTACTTTGTGATCTATGAATGCACCTCACAGTTTTACAACTTTCCCCTCAAGGAGCCTTTCCCTAAGACTGTTCTTGTGGAATTGGCAAAGTGATATTTGGAAGCCCATAGAGGGCTATGGTGAAAAGGGAAATATCCTCAGATAAAAACTGGAAAGAAGCTTTCTGAGAAACTGCTCGGTGTTCTGTGAATTCATCTCACAGATTTACAGCTTTCCCCTCCAGAAGTCGTTCGCTAAGACTGCTCTTGTGGAATTTGGAAGGGAATATTTGGAAGCCCATAGAGGCCTATGGTGAAAAAGAAAATATCCTCAGATGAAAACTGGAAAGAAGCTTTCTGAGCAACTGCTTTATGAGTGTGACTTCCACTCACTGAGTTACAGCTGTATTTCGTGAAGCTGTTTGGTAGAATTATTTCTGTGGAATCTGAAAACTGATATTTTGTATCCCTTTGAAGTATATAGGGCCAAAGGAAATATCCTCTGATCAAAATGAGATAGAAGCATTCTGAGAAACTTCTTTGTGTTCTGTGAATTCATCTCACAGAGTTACAGCTTTCCCCTCCAGTAGCCTTTCGCTAAGACTGTTCTTGTGGAATTTGCAAAGGGATATTTGGAAGCCGATGGAGGGCTATGGTGAAAAGGGAAATATCCTCAGATAAAAACTGGAAAGAAACTTTCTGAGAAACTGCTCGGTGTTCTGTGAATTCATCTCACAGATTTACAGCTTTCCCCTCCAGAAGTCGTTCGCTAAGACTGCTCTTGTGGAATTTGGAAGGGAATATTTGGAAGCCCATAGAGGCCTATGGTGAAAAAGAAAATATCCTCAGATGAAAACTGGAAAGAAGCTTTCTGAGCAACTGCTTTATGAGTGAGACTTCCACTCACTGAGTTACAGCTGTATTTCGTGAAGCTGTTTGGTAGAATTATTTCTGTGGAATCTGAAAACTGATATTTTGTATCCCTTTGAAGTATATAGGGCCAAAGGAAATATCCTCTGATCAAAATGAGATAGAAGCATTCTGAGAAACTTCTTTGGTTCTGTGAATTCATCTCACAGAGTTTCAGCTTTCCCCTCCAGTAGCCTTTCGCTAAGACTGTTCTTGTGAAATTTGCAAAGGGATATTTGGAAGCCGATGGAGGGCTATGGTGAAAAGGGAAATATCCTCAGATAAAAACTGGAAAGAAGCTTTCTGAGAAACTGCTCTGTGTTCTGTGAATTCTTCTCACAGAGTTATAGCTTTCCGCTCAACAATCCTTTCACTAAGACTGTTATTGTTGAATTTGCAAAGTGATATTCGGAAGCCCATGGCGGGCTATGGTGAAAAGGGAAATATCCTCAGATAAAACCTGGAAGGAATCTTTCTGAGAAACTGCTCTTCGTTCTGTGAATTCATCTCACAGAGTTACAGCTTTCCCCTCCAGAAGCGGTACGCTTAGACTGTTCTTGTGGAATTTGCAAAGGGATATTTGGAAGCCCATAGAGGCCTACGGTGAAAACGAGAAAATCCTCAGATGGAAGCTGGAAAGAAATTTTCTGAACAACAGCTTTATGATGTGTGACGTCCACTCACTGAGTTACAGCTGTATTTTGTGGAGCTGTTTTCCAGCCCTATTTCTGTGGCATCTGAGAACTGATATTTCGGATCCCTTTGAAGACTATAGGGCCAAAGGAAAACTCCTCTGATCAAAATGAGAAAGAAGCTTTCTGAGAAACTTCCTTGTGATCTGTGAATTCATCTCACAGAGTTACAGCTTTCCCCTCAAGAAACCTTTCGCTAAGACTGTTCTTGTGGAATTTGCAAAGTGATATTTGGAAGCCCATGAAGGGCTATGGTGAAAAGGTAAATATCATCAGATAAAAACTGGAAAGAAGCTTTCTGAGAAACTGCTCAGTGTTCTGTGAATTCATCCCACAGAGTTACAGTGTTCCCCTACAGAAGCCGTTGGTTAAGACTGTTCTTGTGGAATTTGCAAAGAGATATTTGGAAGCCCACAGAGGCCTATGAAAAAAAGAAAATATCCTCAGATGAAAACTGGAAAGAAGTTTTCTGAGAAACTACTTTGTGATGTGTGACTTCCACTCACTGTGTTTCAGCTGTATTTCGTGGAGCTGTTTGCTAGCCTTATTTCTGTGGAATCTGAGAACTGATATTTTGGATCCCTTTGAAGACTATAGGGCCAAAGGAAATATCCTCCGATCAAAATGAGAAAGAAGCTTTCTGGGAAACTGCTTTGTGATCTGTGAATTCATCACACAGAGTTACAGCTTTCCTCTCAAAAAGCCTTTCGCTAAGACTGCTCTTGTGGAATTTGCAAAGTGATATTTGGAAGCCCATGGAGGGCTATGTTGAAAAGGAAAATATACTTAGATAAAAATTAGAAAGAAGCTTTCTGAGAAAGTGCTCTGTGTTTTGTGAATTCATCTCAGGGAGTTACAGCTTTCGCCTCCAGAAGCCGTTCGCTAAGACTGTTCTTGTGGAATGTGCAAAGGGATATTTGGAAGCCCATAGAGTCCTATGGTGAAAAAGAGAATATCCTCAGATGTAAACTGGATGGATTCTTTCTGAGAAACTGCTTTGTGTTCTGTGAATTCATCTCACAGCGTTACAGCTTTCCCCTCAAGAAGCCTTTCACTAAGACTGTTCTTGTGGAATTTGCAAAGTGATATTTGGAAGCCCAAAGAGGGCTAAGGTGAAAAAGAAAATATCCTGCGATAAAAACTGGAAAGAAGCTTTCTGAGAAACAGCTTTGTGATGTGCAAATTCCACTTACTGAGTTACACCTGTATTTCGTGGAGCTCTTTGCTAGCCTTATTTCTGTGGAATCTGGTAACTGCTATTTCAGATCCCTTTGAAGACTCTAGAGCCAAAGGAAATATCCTCCGAGAAAAATGAGAAGGAAGCTTTCTGAGAAACATCTTTGTGATCTGTGAATTCATCTCACAGAGTACACCTTTCCCCTCATAAGCCTTCGCTAAGACTGTTCTTTTCGAATTTGCAAAGTGATATTTGGAAGTCCATGGAGGGCTTTGCTGAAAAAGAAAATATCCTCAGATAAAAACTGGAAAGAAGCTTTCTGAGAAACTGCTCTGTGTTCTGTGAATTCATCTCACAGAGTCACAGCTTTCCCCTCCAGAAGCCGTTCGCTAAGACTGTTCTTGTGGAATTTGCAAAGAGATATTTGAAAGCCCATGAAGAGCTATGATGAAAAGGGAAATATCCTCAGATAAAACCAGGAAAGAAGCTTTCTGGTAATCTTCTCTGGGTTCTGTGAATTCATGTTAGAGTGTTACAGCTTTCCCCTCAAGAAGCCGTTCTCTAACACTGTTCTGGTGGAATTTGCAAAGGGATATTTGGAAGCCCATAGAGGCAAATGGTGAAAAAGAAAATATCCTCAGATGAAAACTGGAAAGAAGCTTTCTGAGCAACCGGTTTGTGATGTGTGACTTCCAGTCACTGAGGCACAGCTGTATTTGGTGCAGCTGTTTGCTAGCCTTATTTCTGTGGAATCTGACAACTGATATTTCGGATCCCTTTGAAAACTATAGGGCCGAAGGAGATATCCTCCGATCAAAATGAGAAAGAAGCTTTCTGAGAAACTTCTTTGTGATCTGTGAATTCATCTCACAGTGTTACAGCTTTCCCCTCAAGAAACCTTTCGCTAAGACTGTCCTTGTGGAATTGGCATAGTGATATTTGGAAGTCCATGGAGGGCTATAATGAAATGGAAATATCCTCAGATAAAAACTGGAAAGAAGCTTTCTGAGAAACTGCTCTGTGTTCTGTGAATTCATCTCACAGAGTTACACCTTTCCCCTCCAGAAGCCGTTCACTAAGACTGTTTTTGTGGAATTTGCAAAGGGATGTTTGGGAGCCCCTAGAGGCCTATGGTGAGAAAGAAATTATCGTCAGATGTAACTGGAAAAAAGCTTTCTGAGCAACTGCTTTGTGATGTGTGACTTCCACTCACTGAGTTACAGCTGTATTTCGTGGAGCTGTTTGCTAGCCTTATTTCTCTGGAATCTGAGAACTGACATTTTGGATCCCTTTGAAGACTATAGGGCCAAAGGAAACATCCTCCGATCAAAATGAAAAAGAAGCTTTCTGAGAAACTTCTTTGTGATCTGTGAATTCATCACACAGAGTTACAGCTTTCCCCTCAAGAAGCCTTTAGCTAAGACTGTTCTTTTGGAATTGGCAAAGTGAAATTAGGAAGCCCATGGAGGGCTATGGTGAAAAGGGAAATATCCTCAGAAAAAAAACAGGAAAGAACGTTTCTGAGAAACTGCTCTGTGTTCTGTGAATTCATCTCACAGAGTTACAGCTTTCCTCTCAAGGAGCCGTTCGCTAACACTGTTCTTGTGGAATTTAAAAAGTGATATTTGTAAGCCCATGGAAGGCTATGGTGTAAAAGAAAATATCCTCAGATAAAAATTGGAAAGAAGATTTCTCAGAAACTGCTTTGTGTTCTGTGAATTCTTCTCACCGAGTTAGAGCTCTATGTCGTGGAGCTCTTTGCTAGACTTATTTCTGTGGAATCTGAGAACTGATATTTCGAATCCCTTTGAAGACTACAGGGCCAAAGGAAATATCCTCCGAGAAAAAATGTGTAAGAAGCTTTCTGAGAAACCTCATTGTAATCTGTTAATTATTCTCAGAGAGTGCAGCTTTCCCCTCAAGAAGCCTTTCGCTAAGACTCTTCTTGTGGAGTTTGCAAAGCGATATTTGGAAGCCCATGGAGACCTGCGGTGAAAAAGGAAATATCCTCAGATAAAAAATGGAAAGAAGCTTTCTGAGAAACTGCATTGTGATCTGTGATTTCATCTCACAGTGTTACAGCTTTTCCTTCAAGAAGCCGTTCACTAAGACTGTTCTTGTGGAATTTGTAAAGTGATATTTGGAATCCCATAGAGGGCTATGGTGAAAAAGAAAATATCCTCGGATAAAAATTGGAAAGAAGTTTTCTGAGAAACTGCTTTGCGATGTTTGACTTCTATTCACTGAGTTACAGCTGTATTTCTTGCAGCTGTTTCCTAGCCTTATTTCTGTGGAATCTGAGAATTTATATTTCAGATCCCTTTGAAGACTATAGGGCCACAGGAAATATCCTCCGAGAAAAATGAGAAAGAAGCTTTCTGAGAAACTTATTTGTGATCTGGTAATTCATCTCATGGAGTTACAGCTTTCCCCTCAAGAAGCCTTTCGCTAAGACTGTTCTAGTAAAATTTGCAAATTGATATTTAGAAGACCATCTAGGGCTATTGTGAAAAACAAAATATCCTCAGATAAAAACTGGAAAGAAGCTTTCTGAAAAACTGCTTTGTGATGTACGACTTACACTCACTGAGTTATAGCTGTATTTCGTGGACCTGTTTGCTAGCCTTATTTCTGTGGAATCTAAGAACTGATATTTCGGATCCCTTTGAAGACTTTAGGGCCAAAGGAAATATCCTCTGAGAAAAATGAGAAAGAAGCTTTATGGGAAACTTCTTTGTATTCTGTGAAATCAGCTCACCGAGTTACAGCTCACCCCTCAAGGAGCCTTTCACTAAGACTGTTCTTGTGGAATTGGCAAAGTGATATTTGGAAGCCCATAGAGGTCTACGGTGAAAAAGAAATGAAAACTGGAAAGAAGCTTTCTGAGAAACTGCTTTGTGTTCTGTGAATTCATCTCACAGAGTTACAGCGTTCCCCTTAACAATCCGTTCGCTAAGACTGTTCTTGTGGAATTTACAAAGTGATATTTGGAAGCCCAAAGAGGGCTAAGGTGAAAAAGAAAATATCCTGCGATAAAAACTGGAAAGAAGCTTTCTGAGAAACTGCTTTGTGATGTGCAAATTCCACTTACTGAGTTACACCTGTATTTCGTGGAGCTCTTTGCTAGCCTTATTTCTGTGGAAACTGGGAACTGCTATTTCAGATCCCTTTGAAGACTCTAGAGCCAAAGGAAATATCCTCCGAGTAAAATGAGAAAGAAGCTTTCTGTGAAACATCTTTGTGATCTGTGAATTCATCTCACAGAGTACACCTTTCCCCTCATAAGCCTTCGCTAAGAGTGTTCTTTTGGAATTTGCAAAGTGATATTTGGAAGTCCATGGAGGGCTTTGCTGAAAAAGAAAATATCCTCAGATAAAAACTGGAAAGAAGCTTTCTGAGAAACTGCTTTGTGTTCTGTGAATTCATCTCACAATGTTACAGCTTTCCCCTCAGGAAGCCGTTCACTAAGACTGTTCTTGTGTAATTTGCAAAGTGATATTTGGAAGCCCAAAGAGGTCTAAGGTGAAAAAGAAAATATCCTGAGATAAAAACTGAAAAGAAGGTTTCTGAGAAACTGCTTTGCTATGTGTGACTTCCACGCACTGACTTACAGCTGTATTCCATGGAGCTGTTAGCTAGTCTTATTTCTGTAGAATCTGAGAACTGATATTTTGTATCCCTTTGGAGGCTACATTGCCAAAGGAAATATCTTGCGAGAAAAATGCGAAAGAAGCTTTCTTAGAAACATCTTTGTGATCTGTGAATTCATCTCACAGAGTTACAGCTTTCCCCTCAAGAAGCCGTTCGCTAAGCCTGTTCTTGTGGAATTTGCAAAGTGATATTTGGAAGCCCATAGAGGACTATGGTGTAAAAGAAAATATCCTCAGATAAAACCCAGAGAGAAGCTTTCTGAGAAACTGCTTTGTGATGTGTGAATTCCACTGACTGAGTTACAGCAATATTTCGTGGAGCTGTTTGCTAGCCTTATTTCTGTGGAATCTGAGAACTGATAGTTCGGATACCTTTCAAGACTTTAGGGCCAAAGGAAATATCCTCCGAGAAAAATGAGACAGAAGCGTTCTGAGAAACTTCTTTGTGATCTGTGAATTCATCTCACAGAGTTACAGCTTTCTCCTCAAGATGCCGTTCGCTAAGACTGTTCTTCTGGAATTTGCAAAGAGATATTTGGAAGCCCATACAGGGCTATGGTGTAAAACTAAATATCCTCTGAGAAAAATGAGAAAGAAACTTTCTGAGAAACTTCCTTGTTGTCCTGAATTCATCTCACACAGTTACAGCTTTCCCCTCAAGAAGCCGTTCGCTAAGACTGTTCTTGTGGAATTTGCAAATTGATATTTGGAAGCCCATGGAGGGCTATGGTGAAAAAGAAATTATCCTCAGATAAAATCTGGAAAGAAGCTTTCCGAGAAACTGCTTTGTGATGGGTGAATTCCACTCACTGACTTACAGCTGAATTACGTGGAACTGTTTGCTAGGCTTATTTCTGTGGAATCTGAGAACTGATATTTCGGATCCCTTTGAAGACTCTTGGTGCAAAGGAAATATCTTCCGAAAAATGAGAAAGAAGCTTTATGAGAAAGTGCTTTGTGATCTGTGAATTCATCTCACAGAGTTACAGATTTCCGCTCAAGAAACCTTTCGCTAAGACTGTTGTTGTGGATTATGCAAAGTGATATTTGGAAGCCCATGGAGGGCTGTGGTGAAAAAGAAAATATCCTCAGATAAAAACTGGAAAAAAGCTTTCTGAGAAACAGCTTTGTGTTCTGTGAATTCATCTTACAGAGTTACAGCTTTCCCTTCAAGAAGGCGTTCGCTAAGACTGTTCTTGTGGTATTTGAAAAGTGATATTTGGAAGCCCATAGAAGGCTATGGTGAAAAAAAAAAATCCTCCAATAAAAACTGGAAAGATTTCTGAGAAACTGCTTTGTGATGTGTGACTTCCACTCACTGTCTTATAGCACTATTTCGTGGAGCTGTTTGCTAGCCTTATTTCTGTGTAATCTGACAACTGATATTTCGGATCCCTTTGAAGACTATAGTGCCAAAGGAAATATCCAACGAGAAAAATGAGACAGAAGCTTTCTGAGAAACTTCTTTGTGATCTGTGATTTCATCTCACAGAGTTTCAGCTTTCCCCTCAAGATGCCTTTCGCTAAGAGTGTTCTTGTGGAATTTTCAAAGTGATATTTGGAAGCCCTTTGAGGGCTACCAAGAAATAGAATTATCCTCAGTTAAAAACTAGAAAGAAGCTTTCTGAGAAACTGCTTTGTGTTCTGAAAATTCATCTCACTGAGTTATAGCTTTCCTCTCAAGAAGCCATTCGCTAAGACTGTTCTTGTGGAATTTGCAAAGTGATATTTGGAATCCCTTGGAGGGCTATGGTGAAAAAGAAAATATCCTCAGATAAAAACTGGAAAGAAGCTTTCTGAGAAACTAGTTTGGGTTCTGTGAATTCATCTCACTGAGTTACAGCTTTCCTCTCAAGAAGCCGTTCACTAAGTCTGTTCCTGTGGAATTGGCAAAGTGATATTTGGAAGCCCATAGAGGGCTATGGTGAAAAAGAAAATATCCTCAGATAAAAACTGGAATGAAGTTTTCTGAGAAACTGCTTCATGATGTGTGACTTCCACTCACTGAGTTACAGCAGTATTTCATGGAGCTCTTTGCTAGCCTTATTTCTGTGGAATCTGAGAACTGATATTTCGGATCCCTTTGAAGAGTCTTGGTCCAAATGAAATATCCTCCAAGAAAAATGCGAAAGAAGCTTTCTGAGAATCTTCTTTGTGATCTGTGAATTCATCTCACAGAGTTACAGCTTTCCCGTCAAGATGCCATTTGCTAAGACTGTTCTTGTTGAATTTGCAAAGTGATTTTTGGAAGCCCATGGAGGGCTATGGTGAAAAAGAAAATATCCTCAGATAAAAACTGGAAAGAAGCTATCTGAGAAACTGCTTTGTGATGTGTGAGTTCCACTCACTGAGTTACGGCTCTATTTCGTGGAGCTGTTTGCTTGCCTTATTTCTGTGGAATCTGAGAACTAATATTTCGGATCCCTTTGAAGACTATAGAGCCAAAGGAAATATCCTCCGAGAAAAATGAGAAAGAAGCTTTCTGAGAAACTTCTTTGTGATCTGTGAATTCATCTCAAAGAGTTACAGCTTTCCCCTCAAGAAGCCGTTCATTAAGACTGTTCTTTTGGAATTTGCAAAGTGATATTTTTAAGCCCATAGAGGGCTATGATGAAAAAGAAAATATACTCAGATAAAAACTGGAAAGAAAGTTTCTGAGAAAATGCTTTGTGTTCTGTGCATTCATCTCAGAGAAGTACAGCTTTCCCTTCAAGAAGCCGTTCACTAAGACTGTTCTTGTGGAAATTGCAAAGTGATATTTGGAAGTCTATAGAGGGCTATGGTGAAAAAAATATATACTCCGATAAAAACTGGAAGGAAGCTTTCTGAGAAACTGCTTTGTGAAGTGTGACTTCCGCTCACTGAGTTGCAGCAGCATTTCTGGAGCCGTTTGCTAGCCTTATTCCTTTGGAATCTGAGAACTGATATTTCGGATCCCTTTGAAGACTATAGGGCCAAAGGAAATATCCTCCGAGAAAAATGAGACAGAAGCTTTCTGAGAAACTTCTTTGTGATCTGTAAATTTATCTCAGAGATTTACAGCTTTCCCCTCAAGAAGCCTTTCGCTAAGACTGTTCTTGTGGAATTTGCAAAGTGATATTTGGAAGTCCACGAACTGCTATGGTGTAAAAGAAAATATCCTCAGATAAAAACTGTAAAGACGCGTTCTGAAAAACTGCTTTGTCTTCTGTGAATTCTTCTCCCAGAGTTACAGCTTTCCCCTCTAGAGGCCGTTCACTAAGACTGTTCTTGTGGAATTTGCAAAGAGATATTTGGAAGCACACAGAGGTATATGGTGAAAAAGAAAATATCCTCACATAAATATTGGAAAAAAGATTTCGGAGAAACGGCTTTGTGTTCTGTGAATTCATCTCACAGAGTTACAGCTTTCCCATCAAGAAGCCGTTCACTAACACTGTTCTTGTGGAATTTGCAAAGTGATATTTGAATGCCAATGGAGGGCTATGGTGAAAAAGAAAATAACTTCATAGAAAAACTGGAAAGAAGCTTTCTGAGAAACTGCTTTGTGATGTGCGACTTCCACTCACTTATTTACAGCTGTATTTAGTGGAGCTCTTTTCTAACCTTATTTCTGTGTAATATGAGAACTGATATTTCGGATCCCTTTGAAGACTCTTGGACCAAACAAGATATCCTGTGAGAAAAATGCGAAAGAAGCTTTCTGAGAAACTTCTTTGTGATCTGTGAATTCATCTCACAGAGTTACAGCATTCCCCTCAAGAAGCCTTTCACTAATACTGTTCTTGTGGAATTTGCAAAGTGATATTTGGAAGCCCATGGAGGGCTATGGAGAAAAAGAAAATATCCTCAGATAAAAACTGGAAGGAAGCTATCTGGTAAACTGCTTTGTGATATGTGAGTTCCACTCACTGATTTACAGCTTTATTTCATGGAGCTGTTTGCTAGCCTTATTTCTGTGGAATCTGAGAACTAATATTTCGGATCCCTTTGTAGACTATAGGGCCAAAGGAAATATCCTCCAAGAAAAATGAGAAAGAATCTTTCTGAGAAACTTCTTTGTGATTTGTGAATTCATTTCACAGAGTTACAGCTTTCCTCTCAAGAAGCCTTTTGCTAAGACTGCTCTTGTGGAATTTGCAAAGTGATATTTGGAATTCTATGGAGGGCTATGGTGAAAAAGAAAATATCCTCCGATAAAAACTCGAAAGAAGCTTTCTGAGAAACTACTTTGTGTTCTGTGAATTCATCTCAAAGAGTTACAGCTTTGCCCTCAACAAGCCGTTCACTAAGACTGTTCTTGTGGAATTTGCAAAGTGATATTTGGAAGCCAATAGAGGGCAATGGTGAAAAAAAAAAAATAACCTCGCATATAAACTGGAAAGAAGCTTTCTGAGAAACTACTTTGTGATGTGCGACTTCATCTCCCAGAGTTCCACATTCTGTTCATGTAGCTGTTTGCTAACACTCTTCTCGTGGTATCTGCTAAGTGATATTTGGGAGCGCATTGTGGGCTACAGTGAAAAAGGAAATATCTTCAGATAAAAACTGAAAAGAAGCATTCTGAGAAACTGCATTGTGACGTGTGAATGCAACTTCCAGAGTTACACTTTTCTGTTCATTGATCAGTTTGCTTACACTGCTTTCTTGATATCGGCAGTGGGATACTTCTTTGCCCAATGAAGCTTTCGGTGACAAAGGAAATATCTTTAGATAAAAAGTAGAAAGAAGCTTTCTGAGAAACTGCTTTGTGATGTGTGAATTCAACTCACTGAGTTACAGCTGTTTTTCATTTAGCTGTTTGCTAGTCCACTGTTTGTTGAATCTGAGAACCGATATTTTGCATCACATGGAGAAGTATACAGCAAAAGTAAATATCCCCACATAAAAACGGGAAAGACGATTTCTGAGAAATGACTTTCTGATCTCTGAGTTCATCTCACAGAGATCAACCTTTCTGTTCATGTAGCTGTTTGCTAACAGTCTTCTCGTGAAATCTGCAAAGTGATATTTGGGAGCGCACTGAGGGTTTTAGTGAAATAGGAATTATCTTCAGATAAAAACTGAAAGGAAGCGTTCTGAGAAACTTCCATGTGACCAGTGCATTCATCTAACAGAGTTCCACCTTTCTGTTCAGGTAGCTGTTTGCTAACACTCTTCTTGTGGAATCTGCTATGTGATATTTGTGAGTACAATGAAGGTTGCAGTGATAAAGGAAGAATCTTCAGATAAAAACTGAAAGGAACCTTTCTGAGAAACTACTATGTGACCTGTGCATTCATCTCACAGAGTTCCACCTTTCTGTTCATGTAGCTGTTTGCTAACTCTTCTCGTGGTATCTGCTAAGTGATAATTGGGAGGGCGTTGACGGCTACAGTGAGAAAGGGAATATCTTCAGATAAAAACTCAAAAGAAGCATTCTGATAAACTGCATTGTGACGTGTGAATGCAACTCACAGAATTAAACTTTTCTGTTCATTGATCAGTTTGCTAACACAATTTTCTTGAAATCTGCAGTGGGATATTTCTTTGCCCAATGAAGCTTACGGTGACAAAGGAAATATCTTCAGATAAAAAGTACAAAGAATTTATCTGAGAAACTGCTTTGTAATGAGTGAATTCAACTCACTAAGTTACAGCTGTATTTCATGGAGCTCTTTGCTAGTCCAGTTTTTGTTGAATCTGAGAACCGATATTTCGAACTGCTTGGAAGAGTATAGAGCCAAAGGAAATATCCCCACATAAAATCAACAAATAAGATTTCTGAGAAATGACTTTCTGATATCTGATTTCGTCTCACAGAGTTCCACTTTTCTGTTCATGTAGGTGTTTGCTAACATTCTTCTCTTGGTATCTGCTAAGTGATATTTGGGAGCACATGGAGGGCTACATTGAAAAAGGAAATATCTTCAGATAAAAACTGAAAGGAAGCGTTCTGAGAAACCTCTATGTGACCAGTGCATTCATCTCCCAGAGTTCCACCATTCTGTTCATCTAGCTGTTTGCTAACAATCTTCTTGTGGAATCTGCTAAGTGATAATTGGGAGGACATTGACGACTACAGTGAAAAACGAAATATCTTCAGATAAAAACTCAAAAGAAGCATTCTGATAAACTGCATTGTGACGTGTGAATGCAACTCACAGAATTAAACTTTTCTGTTCATTGATCAGTTTGCTAACACAGTTTTCTTGAAATCTGAAGTGGGATATTTCTTTGCCCAATGAAGCTTACGGTGACAAAGGTAATATCTTCAGATAAAAAGTAGAAAGAAGCTTTCTGGGAAACTGCATTGTGATGTGTGAATTCAACTCACTGAGTTACAGCTGTATTTCATGGAGCTGTTTGCTAGTCCAGTTTTTGTTGAATCTGAGAACCGATATTTCAGATCAGTTGGAGGAGTATACAGCCAAAGGAAATATCCCCAGATAAAAATGAGAAAGAAGATTTCTGAGAAATGACTTTCTGATCTCTGAGTTCATCTCACAGAGTTCCACCTTTCTGTTCATGTAGCTATTTGCTAACAGTCTTCTCGTGGAATCTGCAAGGTGATATTTGGGAGCGCACTGAGGGTTACAGTGTAAAAGAAAATATTTTCAGATAAAAATTGAAAGGAAGCATTCTTAGAAACTTCTATGTGACCTGTGCATTCATCTCACAGAGTTCCACCTTTCTGTTCTTGTAGCTGTATCCTAACACTCTTCTCTTGGAATGTACAAAGTGATATTTCGGAGCACATTGAGAGCTACAGTGAAAAAGGAAATATCTTCAGATAAAAACTGAAAAGAAGCCTTCTGAGAAACTGCATTGTGACGTTTGAAATCACTCACAGATTTCCAGTTTTCTGTTCATTGTTCACTTTGCTAACACAGTTTTCTTCAAATCTGCAGTGAGATATTTCTTTGCCAATGAAGCTTATGGTGACAAGGGAAATATCTCCAGATAAAAAGTAGAAAGAAGCTGTCTGAGAAACCGCTTTAGGAAGTGTCAATTCAACTCACTGAGTTACAGCTGTATTTCATGGAGCTATTTGCTAGTCCATTTTTTGTTGAATCTGAGAACCGATATTTCGGATCGCTTGGAGGAATATACAGCCAAAGGAAATATCCCCATATAAAAACGAGGAAGAAGATTTCCGAGAAATGTCTTTTTGATCTCTGAGTTCACCTCACAGAATTCTACTTTTCTGTTCATGTAGCTATTTGCTAACACTCTTCTCGTGGAATCTGCAAAGTGATATTTGGGAGCGCGTTGAGGGCTACAGTGCAAAAGGAAATATCGACAAAAAAAAAACTGAAAGGAAGCGTTCTGAGAAATTTCTATGTGAGCTGTGCATTCCTCTCCCACAGTTCCACTTTTCTGTTCATGTAGCTGTTTGCTAACACTCTTCTTGTGGAATCTGCTAAGTGATATTTGGGAGCACGTGGACGGCTACAGTGAAAAAGGAAATATGTTCAGATAAAAACTGAAAAGAAGCGTTCTGATAAACTGCATTTAGACCTGTGAATGCAACTCACAGATTTACAGTTTCCGGTTAATCGATCAGTTTGCTAACACAGTTTTCTTCAAAACTGCAGTGGGATATTTCTTTGCCCAATGATGCTTATGGTGACAGAGGTAGTATCTTCAGATAAAAAGTAGAAAGAAGCATTCTGAGAAACTGCTTTGTGATAAGTGAGTTCAACTCACTGAGTTACAGTTGTATTTCATGGAGCTGTTTGCTAGTCCAGTTTTTGTTGAATCTGAGAACCGATATTTCGGATCACTTGGAGTAGTATACAGCCAAAGGAAATATCCGAAGTAAAAAATGAGAAAGAAGATTTCTGAGAAATGTCTTTCTGATCTCTGAGTTCATCTCACAGAGTTCTACCTTTGCTCATGTAGCTGTTTGCTAACACTCTTCGCGTGGAATCTGCAAAGTGATATTGGGAGCGCATTGAGGGCTACAGTGAAAACAGAAACATCTTTAGATAAAAACTGTAAGGAAGCGTTCTGAGAAACTTCTATGAGACCTGTGCATACATCTCACAGAGTTCCATCTTTCTGTTCCTATAGCTGTTTGCTAACACTCTTCTCGTGGAATCTGCTAAGTGATATTGGGGAGTGCATTGACGGCTACAGTGAAAAAGGAAATATCTTCAGATAAAATCTGAAAGGAAGCGTTCTGAGAAACTTCTTTCTGACCTGTGCATTCATCTCACAGAGTTCCAACTTTCTGTTCATGTAACTGTTCGCTAACACACTTCTCGTGGAATCTGCTAAGTGATATTTAGGACCCGATTGACGGCTACAGTGAAAAAGGAAATATATTCACATACAAACTGAAAAGAATCATTCTGAGAAACTGCACTGTGATGTGTGAATGCAACACACAAAGTTACACTTTTCTGTTCATTGATCAGTTGCTAACACAGTTTTATTCAAAACTGCCGTGGGATATTTCTTTGCATAATGAAGCTTATGGTGACAAAGGAAATATCTTCAGATAAAAAGTAGAAAGAAGCTTTCTGGAAACTGCTTTGTGATGTGTGATTTCAACTCACTGAGTTACAGCTGTATTTCATGCAGCTGTTTCCTAGTCCAGTTTTTGTTGATTCTGAGAACCGATATTTCGTATCGCTTGTAGGAGTATACAGCCAAAGGAAATATCCACAGATAAAAACGAGAAAGAAGAATTCTGAGAAATGTCTTTCTGTTCTCTGAGTTCATCTCACAGAGTTCCAACTTTCTGTTCATGTAGCGTTTGCTAACACTCTTCTTGTGGTATCTGCAAAGTGATATTTGGGAGCGCATTGAGAGTTACAGTGAAAAAGGAAATATCTTCAGATAAAAACTGAAAGGAACCGTTCTGGGAAACTTAAGTGACCTATGCATTCATCTCACCGAGTTCCCCCTTTCTGTTCTTGTAGCTGTTTCCTAAGCTCTTCTCGTGGAATCTGCTAAGTGACATTTGGGAGCGCATTGAGGACTACATTGAAAAAGGAAATATCTTCAGATAAGAACTGAAAGAAAGCGTTCAGAGAAATGGCATTGTGACGTGTGAATTCAACTCACAGAGTTACATATTTCAGTTCATTGATCAATTTGCTAACACAGTTTTCTTGAAGTCTGCAACGGGATACTTCTTAGCGCTATGCAGCTTCCAGTGACAAAGGACATATCCTCAGAGAAACACGTGAAAGAAGCTTTCTGAGAAATTGCTTTCTGATATGTGACTTCATCTCCCAGAGTTACACCACTATTTCGTGCAGCCGTTTGCTAGCCCTGTTTTTGTGGATTCTGAGAACTGGTATTTCGGATGGGTTTGAAGAGTAGAAGGACAAAGGAAATATCCTCCGAGAAAAACCGGAATGAAGCTTTCTGAGAAACCGCTTTGTGATATGTGAATTCATTTCACAGTGTTACAAAACTCTTTCATGGAGGAGTTTGCTAGCACTGATTTTGTGGAATCTCAGAAGTGATATCCTGGATATCGTTGAATCCCATGGTGAATAATGAAAGAACCTCAGACTAATCTGCAGAGAAGCCTTCTCAGAAACTTCTTTGGTGTGGGTGAATTCAGCTCACAGGTTTACATCATTGTTTTCATTGAGAAGCTTGCTAAGAGTGTTTTCGCAGAATCTGCCAGAAGGCACACGGTGGCGCTCCGAGACCACAAATAACCTCAGCTCCAAAAAGAAAGCCGCTTTCTGAGAAACTGCTTTGTGATGTGTGAATTCAACTCACTGAGTTACAGCAGTATGTCGTGGAGCCGTTGGTTAGCCCGGTTATTGTGGAATCTGAGAACTGATATTTCGGATCCCTTTGAGGACTATGGGGACAAAGGAAATATCCTCCAATAAAAATGAGAAAGAAGCTTTCTGAGAAACTTCTTTGTGATCTGTGAATTCATCTCACAGAGTTCCACCTCCCTCCTCATGAAACGGTTGGCTAAGACTGTTCTGGTGGAATTGGCAAAGGTATATTTGGGAGCCCATGGAGGGCTATGGTGAAAAAGGAAATGTCCTCAGATAAAAACTGGCAAGAAGCGTTCTGGGAAACTGCATTGTGACATGTGAATGCAACTCACAGAGATACACTTTCCTGTTCATTGATCCGTTTCCTAACCCTGTTTTCTTGAAATCTGCATTGGGTTATTTCTTAGCTCAATGAAGCTTACGGTGACAAAGCAAATATCCTCAAATAAAAACAAGAAAGTATATTTCTGAGAAACTTCCTTGTGATACATGAATTCATCTCACCGAGTTACAATTTGTCTTCATGAAGCAGTTGGCTAACACTGTGTTCCTGGAATCTGCAAAGTGATATTTAGGAACTCATTGAGGCCTATGGTGAAAGAGGAAATATCCTCAGATAATGACGAGAAAGAAGCTTTCCCAGGAATTGCTTTCTGATGAGTGAATTCATCTCACCGAGTTACAACTTTGTCTTCACGAAGCAGTTTGCTAACACTGTTTTCGTGGATTCTGCATAGTGATATTTGGAAGCTCATTGAGGGCTATGGTGAAAAAGGAAATATCCTCAGATAAAAACTGGAAAGAAGCGTTCTGGGAAACTGCATTGTGACATGTGAATGCAACTCACAGAGATACACTTTCCTTTTCATTGATCCGTTTGCTAACCCTATTTTCTTGAAATATGCATTGGGATATTTCTTAGCCCAATGAAGCTTCCGGTGACAAAGCAAATATCCGCAAGTAAAAACTAGAAAGTAGCTTTCTGAGAAACTTCTTTGTGATATGTGAATTCATCTCACCGAGTTACAACTTTGTCTTCACAAAGCAGTTGGCTAACACTGTGTTCCTGGATTCTGCAAAGTGATATTTGGGCGTTCATGGAGGGCTATGGTGAAAAAGGAAATATCCTCAGATTTAAACTGGAAAGAAGCATTCTGAGAAACTGCACTGCGATGTGTGAATGCAACTCACAGAGTTACACGTTTCTCCTCAGGCATCAGTTTGCTAACGCAGTTTTCTTGAAATCTGCAACGGGATACTTCTTAGCGCAA
The DNA here is from genome assembly GCF_037993035.2 of Macaca fascicularis. Lineage (NCBI taxonomy): Eukaryota > Metazoa > Chordata > Mammalia > Primates > Cercopithecidae > Macaca > Macaca fascicularis. The sequence goes on from NC_088380.1 coordinate 55,052,013, forward strand.
TGACGCTGACGGTGACAAAGGAGATATCCTCAGATAAAAATTAGATAGAAGCTTTCTTAGAAACTTTTTTTTGATGTGTGAATTCATCTCACAGAGGTATACTTACATTTGGTGGGGCAGTCGATTAACACTTTCTTTGAGGAACCTGAGAAAGGATAGTTTGGATCGCATTGATGCCTACACTGCTAATGGAAATATCCTCAGTTAAAAATGTGAAAAAAGCTTTGTTTGAAACTGCTTTGTGATATGTGAATTCATCTCACAGAGTTACAACTTAGTCTTCAGGAAGCAGTTTGCTAACACTGTTTTCGTGTAATCTGCAAAGTGATATTTGGGAGCTCAGGGAGGCCTATGGTGAAAAAGGAAATATCCTGAGATAATAACGAGAAAGAAACTTTCTCAGAAATTCCTCTCTGATGAATGAATTCATCTCACCGAGTCACAATTTTGTCATGATGAAGCAGTTTGCTAACACTGTTTTCGTGGATTCTGCATAGTGACATTTGGAAGCTCATTGAGGGCTATGGTGAAAAAGGAAATATCCTCAGATAAAAACTGGAAAGAAGCGTTCTGAGAAACTGCATTGCCATGTCTGAATGCAACTCTCAGAGTTACCCATTTCCCTTCTGGCATCAGTTTGCTAACACAGTTTTCTTGAAATCTGCAACGGGATACTTCTTAGCGCTATGCAGCTTCCAGTGACAAAGGACATATCCTCAGAGAAACACGTGAAAGAAGCTTTCTGAGAAATTGCTTTCTGATATGTGACTTCATCTCCCAGAGTTACACCACTATTTCGTGCAGCCGTTTGCTAGCCCTGTTTTTGTGGATTCTGAGAACTGGTATTTCGGATGGGTTTGAAGAGTAGAAGGACAAAGGAAATATCCTCCGAGAAAAACCGGAATGAAGCTTTCTGAGAAACCGCTTTGTGATATGTGAATTCATTTCACAGTGTTACAAAACTCTTTCATGGAGGAGTTTGCTAGCACTGATTTTGTGGAATCTCAGAAGTGATATCCTGGATATTGTTGAATCCCATGGTGAATAATGAAAGAACCTCAGACTAATCTGCAGAGAAGCCTTCTCAGAAACTTCTTTGGTGTGGGTGAATTCAGCTCACAGGTTTACATCATTGTTTTCATTGAGAAGATTGCTAAGAGTGTTTTCGCAGAATCTGCCAGAAGGCACACGGTGGCGCTCCGAGACCACAAATAACCTCAGCTCCAAAAAGAAAGCCGCTTTCTGAGAAACTGCTCTGTGATGTGTGAATTCAACTCACTGAGTTACAGCAGTATGTCGTGGAGCCATTGGCTAGCCCGGTTATTGTGGAATCTGAGAACTGATATTTCGGATCCCTTTGAGGACTATGGGGCCAAAGGAAATATCCTCCAATAAAAATCAGAAACAAGCTTTCTGAGAAACTTCTTTGTGATCTGTGAATTCATCTCACAGAGTTCCACCTCTCTCCTCATGAAGCGGTTGGCTAAGACTGTTCTGGTGGAATTGGCAAAGGGATATTTGGGAGCCCATGGAGGGCTATCGTGAAAAAGGAAATATCCTCAGTTAAAAACTGGCAAGAAGCGTTCTGGGAAACTGCATTGTGACATGTGAATGCAACTCACAGAGATACACTTTCCTTTTCATTGATCCCTTTGCTAACCCTGTTTTCTTGATATCTGCATTGGGTTATTTCTTAGCGCTATGAAGCTTACGGTGACAAAGCAAATATCCTCAAATAAAAACTAGAAAGTAGCTTTCTGAGAAACTTCTTTGTGATATGTGAATTCATCTCACCGAGTTACAATTCGCTCTTCACGAAGCAGTTGGCTAACACTGTGTTCCTGGATTCTCGAAAGTGATATTTAGGAGCTATTTGAAGTCTATGGTGAAAAAGGAAATATCTTCAGATAATGACGAGAAAGAGGCTTTCTCAGGAATTGCTTTCTGATATGTGACTTCATCACACAGAGTTTCACCTTTCTCTTCTTGTAGCAGTTTGCTAACACTGTTTCCGTGGATTCTGCATAGTGACATTTGGAAGCTCATTTAGGGCTATGGTGAAAAAGGAAATATCCTCAGATAAAAACTGGAAAGAAGCATTCTGAGAAACTGCATTGCCATGTGTGAATGCCACTCTCAGAGTTACACATTTCTCCTCAGGCATCAGTTTGCTAACCCTGTTTTCTTGAAATCTGCAAGGGGATACTTCTTAGCGCAATGAAGCTGACGGTGACAAAGAAGATATCCTCAGATAAAAACTAGAAAAGAGCTTTCTTAGAAACTTCTTTGTGTTATGTGAATTCATCTCACAGAGTTACACTTACATTTCGTGGGGCAGTCGATTAACACTGTCTTTGAGGAACCTGAGAAAGGCTATTTTGGACCGCATTGAGGCCTACGCAGCTAAAGGAAATATCCTCAATTGAAAACGTGAAAGAAGCTTTCTTTGAAACTGCTTTGTGATATGTGAATTCATCTCACAGAGTTACAACTTAGTCTTCAGGAAGCAGTTTGCTATCAGTGTTTTCGTGGAATCTGCAAAGTGATATTTGGGAGCTCAGGGAGGCCTATGGTGAAAAAGGAAATATCCTGAGATAATAACGAGAAAGAAACTTTCTCAGAAATTACTTTCTGATGAGGGACTTCATCACACAGAGTTTCACTTTTCCCTTCTTGTAGCAGTTTGCTAACAGTGTTTTCGTGGATTCTGCATAGTGACATTTGGAAGCTCATTGAGGGCTATGGTGAAAAAGGAAATATCCTCAGATAAAAACTGGAAAGAAGCGTTCTGAGAAACTACATTGCCATGTCTGAATGCAACTCTCAGAGTTACACATTTCTCTTCAGACATCAGTTTGCTAACACAGTTTTCTTGAAATCTGCAACGGGATACTTCTTAGCGCTATGCAGCTTCCAGTGACAAGGACATATCCTCAGAGAAACACGTGAAAGAAGCTTTCTGAGAAATTGCTTTCTGATATGTGACTTCATCTCCCAGAGTTACACCACTATTTCGTGCAGCCGTTTGCTAGCCCTATTTTTGTGGATTCTGAGAACTGGTATTTCGGATGGGTTTGAAGAGTAGAAGGACAAAGGAAATATCCTCCGAGAAAAACCGGAATGAAGCTTTCTGAGAAACCGCTTTTTGATGTGTGAATTCATTTCACAGTGTTACACCACTCTTTCGTGGAGGAGTTTGCTAGCACTGATTTTGTGGAATCTCAGAAGTGATATCCTGGATATCGTTGAAACCCATGGTGAATAATGAAAGAACCTCAGACTAATCTGCAGAGAAGCCTTCTCAGAAACTTCTTTGGTGTGGGTGAATTCAGCTCACAGGTTTACATCATTGTTTTCATTGAGAAGCTTGCTAAGAGTGTTTTCGCAGAATCTGCAAGAAGACACACGGTGGCGCTCCGAGACCACAAATAACCTCAGCTCCAAAAAGAAAGCCGCTTTCTGAGAAACTGCTCTATGATGTGTGAATTCAACTCACTGAGTTACAGCAGTATGTCGTGGAGCCGTTGGCTAGCCCGGTTATTGTGGAATCTGAGAACTGATAATTCGGATCCCTTTGAGGACTATAGGGCCAAAGGAAATATCCTCTGATAAAAATGAGAAAGAAGCTTTCTGAGAAACTTCTTTGTGATCTGTGAATTCATCTCACAGAGTTCCACCTCTCTCCTCATGAAGCAGTTGGCTAAGACTGTTCTGGTGGAATTGGCAAAGGTATATTTGGGAGCCCATGGAGGGCTATGGTGAAAAAGGAAATGTCCTCAGATAAAAACTGGCAAGAAGCGTTCTGGGAAACTGCATTGTGACATGTGAATGCAACTCACAGAGATACACTTTCCTTTTCATTGATCCGTTTGCTAACCCTGTTTTCTTGAAATCTGTATTGGAATATTTCTTAGCCCAATGAAGCTTACAGTGACAAAGCAAATATCCTCAAATAAAAACTAGAAAGTAGCTTTCTGAGAAACTTCTTTGTGATATGTGTATTCATCCCACCGAGTTACAATTAGTCTTCACGAAGCAGTTGTCTAACACTGTGTTCCAGGATTCTCCAAAGTGATATTTAGGAGTTCATTGAGGCCTATGGTGAAATAGGAAATATCCTCAGATAATGATGAGGAAGAAGCTTTCTCAGAAATTGCTTTCTGATGTGTGACTTCATCTCAGAGTTGCATCTTAGTCTTCATGAAGCAGTTTGCTAACACTGTTTTCTTGGAATCTGCAAAGTGATATTTGGGAGCTCATTGAGGCCTATGGTGAAAAAGAAAATATCCTCAGATAATAATGAGAAAGAAACTTTTGCAGAAATTGATTTCTGATGAGTGAATTCATCTCACCGACTTACTACTTTGTCTTGACGAAGCAATTTGCTAACACTCTTTGTGATCTGTGAATTCATCTTCAGATCAAAACTGAAAGGTAGCATTCTGAGAAACCTCTATGTGACCTGTGCATTCATCTCACAGAATTCCACCATTCTGTTCATGTAGCTGTTTGCTAACACTCTTCTCGTGCTATCTGCTAAGTGATATTTGGGAGCACAATGAGGGCTTCAGTGAAAAAGGAAATATGTTCAGATGAAAACCGAAAAGAAGCATTCTGAGAAACTGCATTGTGACGTGTGAATGCAACTTCCAGAGTTTACATTTCTGTTCATTGATCAGTATGCTAACACAGTTTTCTTGACATATGCAGTGTTATATTTCTTTGCCCAATGAAGGTTCCGGTGACAAATTAAATATCTTCAGATAAAAAGTAGAAAGAAGCTTTCTGAGAAATGGCTTTGCGATGTGTAAATTCAACCCACAGAGTTACAGCTGTATTTCACGGAGCTGTTTGCTAGAACAGTTTTTGTTGAATCTGAGAACCAATATCTCGCATCTTATGGAGGAGTATACAGCCAAAGATAATATCCCCAGATAAAAACGAGAAAGATGATTTCTGAGAAATGGCTTTTTGGTCTCAGAGTTCATCTCCCAGAGTTCCACCTTTCTGTTCATGTAGCTATTTGCTAACAGTCTTCTCCTGGAATCTGCAAAGCGATATTTGGAAACGCACTGAGGGTTACAGTGAAAAAGGAAATATCTTCAGATAAAAACTGAATGGAAGCGTTCTTGGAAACTTCTATGTGACCTGTGCATTCATCTCACAGAGTTCCACCTTTCTGTTCATGTAGCTGTTTGCTAAAACTCTTCTCGTGATATCTGCTCAGTTATATTTGGGTGTGCATTGAGGGCTACAGTGAAAAAAGGTATATCTTCAGATAAAAACTGAAAAGAAGCGTTCTGAGAAACTACATTGTGACGTGAGAATTCAACTCACAGAGTTGCACTTTTCTAGTCATTAATCAGTTTGCTAACACAGTTTTCTTGAAATCTGCAGTGGGATATTTCTTTGACCAATGAAGCTTACGGTGACAAAGGAAATATCTTCAGATAAAAAGTACAAAGAAGCTTTCTGAGAAACTGCTTTGTGATGCGTGAATGCAACTCAGGGAGTTACAGCTGTATTTAATGGAGCTGTTTACTAGTCCAGTTTTTGTTGAATCTGAGAACCAATATTTCGGATTGCTTGGAGGAGTATTCAGCCAAAGGAAATATCCCCAGATAAAAAAAGAAAGAAGATTCCTGAGAAATGACTTTCTGATCTCTGAGTTCATCTCACAGAGTTCCACCTTTCTGTTCATGTAGCTGTTTGCTAACACTCTTCTCGTGGAATCTCCTATGTGATATTTGGGAGCGCATTGCGTGTTATAGGGAAAAAGGAAGTATCTTCAGATAAAAACTGAAAAGAAGCGTTCTGAGAAACATCTATGTGACCTGTGCATTCATCTCACAGAGTTCCACCTTTCTGTTCATGTAGCTGTTTGCTAACACTCTTCTCGTGGTATCTGCTACGTGATATTTGGGAGAGCCTTGAGGGCTACAGTGAAAAAGGAAATATCATCAGATAAAAACTGAAAAGAAGCATTCTGGGAAACTGCATTGTGACGTGTGAGTGCAACTTCCAGGGCTACACTTTTCTGTTCATTGATCAGTTTGCTAACACAGTTTTCTTGAAATCGGCATTGGGATATTTCTTTGCGCAATGAAGCTTATGGAGACCAAAGAAATATCTTCAGATAAAAAGTAGAAAGAAGCTTTCTGAGAAACTGCTTTGTGATGTGTGAATTCAACTCACTGAATTACAGCTGTGTTCCATGGAGCTGGTTGCTAGTCCAGTTTTTGTAGAATCTGAGAACCAATATTTCGGATCACTTGGAGGAGTATACAACTAAAGGAAATATCCCCAGATAAAAACGAGAAAGAAGATTTCTGAGAAATGACTTTCTGATCTCCGATTTCATCTCAAAGAGTTCCACCTTTCTGTTCATGTAGCTGTTTTCTAACACTCTTTTCTTGGAATCTACATGTTGATATTTGGGAGCGCATTGACGGTTATGGGGAAAAAGGAAATATCTTCAGATAAAAACTGAAAGGAAGCGTTCTGTGAAACTTCTATGTGAGCAGTGCATTCATCTCACAGAGTTCCAACTTTCTGTTCATGTAGAACGCCAGTTGTATTTCCTTTTTCAATGTAGCCCAAAATGCGCTTCCAAATATCACTTAGCAGATTCCACGAGAAGAGTGTTAGCAAACAGCTACATGAACAGAAAGGTGGAAATTTCGTGGAGCTTTTTCCTAGTCCTGGTTTTGTGGAATCGAAGGCCTTATATTTTGGATCCCTTTGAATACTATACAGCCAAAGGAAATATCCTCAGATAAAAATGAGAAAGAAGTTTTCTGAGAAACTTCTTTGTGATCTGTGAAATCATCTCACAGAGTTCCACCTTTGTGTTCATGAAGTCGTTTGCTAACACTGTTCTGGTGGAAACTGCAATGGGATATTTGGGAGCGCATTAGGGCTATGGTGAAAAAGGAAATATCCACAGATAAAACCTGGAAAGAAGCGTTCTGAGAAACTGCATTGTGATGTGTGAATGCAACTCACAGAGTTACACTTTTCAGTTCATTGATCAGTTTGCTAACACAGTTTTCTTCAAATCTGCAATGGGATATTTCTCTGCCCAATGAAGGTTGAGGTGACAAAGGAAATATCTTCAGATAAAAAGTAGAAAGAAGCTTTCTGAGAAACTGCTTTGTGATGTGTCAATTCAACATACTGAGTTACAGCTCTATTTCCTGGAGCTGTTTGCTAGTTTTGTTTTTGTGGAATGTGAGAACTGATATTTCGGATCGCTTTGAAGGGTGTACAGCCAAAGGAAATATCCTCAGATAAAAATGAGAAAGAAGTTTTCTGAGAAACTTCTTTGTGATCTGTGAAATCATCTCACAGAGTTTCACCTTTGTGTTCATGAAGCCGTTTGGTAACACTGTTCTCGTGGAAAATGCAATGGGATATTTGGGAGCGCATTAGGGCTATGGTGAAAAGGGAAATATCCACAGATAAAACCTGGTTAGAAGCGTTTTGAGAAACTGCTTTGTGCTATTTCCTTTGACCATATAGTCTTCATAGCAAACCAAAATATTCCTTCCCAGACTCAACAAAAAGAGTGGTAACAGAATGCTCCATGAAAGGACAGTGTATCTCTGTGAGATGAATTCACCCATCAGATAGCAGTTTCTCAGAATTCTTCTTTCTAGTTTTCATCTGAGGATATTACCTTTTTCACCACATGCCTCAATGCGCTCCCAAATATCACTTTGCAGATTCCACGAAAACAGTGTTAGGAAACTGCTTCATGGAGAGGAACACGTAAATCTGTGAGATGAATTCACGCATCATAAAGCCGTTTCTCAGAAAGCTTCTTTCTCGTTTTAATCGGAGGCTATTTCCTGTGTCACGGTAAGCTTCATGGTGCTAAGAAATATCCCATTGCAGATTTCTAGAAAAGAGTGTTAGCAAACTGATCAATGAAAAGAACACCGTAACTCTGTGAGTTGCATTCACACATCACAATGCAGTTTCTCAGAACGCTTCATGAAAGTTTTCATCTGAATATATAACCTCTTTCATCATAGCCCTCAATGCGCTCTCAAATGTCACTTTCCAGATTCTACGAAAACAGTGTTAGTAAACTGCTTCATGAAGAGAAAGGTGTAACTCTGTGAGATGAAACCACATATCACAAAGAAGTTTCTCAGAAAACTTCTTTGTAGTTTTTATGTGAGGACATTTCCTTCGTCCGAGGAGTCTTCATAGCGATCAGAATTATCACTTCTCAGATGCCACAACAAGAGCGCTACGAAACGGCTCCACAAAATACATGTGTAACTCTGTGAGATGAATTCACACATCACAAAGCAGTTTCTCAGATCGCTGCTATCCAGTTTTCATGTGAGGATATTTCCTTTTTCACCACAGGCCTCAATGCGCTCACAACTATCACTTTGCAGATTGCAAGAAAGCTGCGTTAAGAAACTGCTTTATGGAGAGAAAGGGGTAACTCTGTGAGATGAACTCACTTATCACAAAGCAGTTTCTGAGAAAGCTTCTGTCTAATTCTTATCGGAGAACATTTCCTTTGTCACCGTAAGCTTCATGGCGCTAATTAATTTCCCATTGTAGATTTCAAGAAAACAGTTTTAGCAAACTGATCAATGAAAAAAACACTGCAACTGTGTGACTTACATTCACACATCACAATGTAGTTTCTCAGAACGCTTCTTTAAAGTTTTCATATGAGGATATATCCTTTTCCACCGTAGGCCTCAATGCGTTTCCAAATATCGCCTTTCAGAATCCATGAAAACAGTGTTACCAAACTGCTTCATGAAAAGAAAGGGGTAACTCTGTGAGATAAATTCACACATCACAAAGAAGTTTCTCAGAAAGCTTCTTTCCAGTTTTCATCTGAGGATATTTCCTTCATCCGAGGAACCTTCCTAGTGATTCAAAATATCACTTCTCAGATGCCACAAGAAGAGTGTTAACAAACAACTCCATGAAATACATGTGTAACTCTGTGAGATGAATTCACACATCACACAGCAGTTTCTCAGAAAGCTTCTTTCTCGTTTTTATCGGAGGAAATTTCCTTTGTCACCGTTAGCTTCATGGCGCTAAGAAATATCCCATTGCAGATTTCAAGAAAACCGTGTTGGCAAACTGATCAATGAAAAGAACAGTATAAGTCTGCGAGTTGCATTCACACATCACAATGCAGTTTCTCAGAACGCTTCTTTCCAGTTTTCATCTGAGGATATTTCCTTTCTCACCACAGGCCTCAAGGCGCTCCCAAATATCATGTTGCAGATTCCTCGACAACAGTGTTAGCAAACTGCTCCATGGAGACTAAGGTGTAACTCTCTGAGATGATTTAACACATCACAAAGAAATTTCTCAGAAAGCTTCTTTCACGTTTTTAATTGAAGATATTGCCTTTCTCAGTGTAGGCCTCCATGCGATCCAATATAGCCCTTCTCACATTCCCCAAAGACAGTGCTAATAGACTGCTCCATGAAGGGAAAGTATAACTCCCTCAAATGAACTCACACATCATAAAGCGGTTTCTCAGAAAACTTCTTTCTAGTCTTCATATAAGGATATTTCCTGTTTCACCGTAGGCCTCAATGTGCTCCCAAATATCACTTTGCAGATTCCACGAAAACACTGTTAGCAAACTGCTTCATGAAGAGAAAGGTGTAACTCTGTGAGATGAATTCACACATCACAAAGCAGTTTCTCAGAAAGCTTCTTTCTGGTTTTTATCTGAGGATGTTTCCTCTGCCTGAGGAGTCTTCAGAGCTATCCAAAAGATCACTTCTGAGATTCCACACAAGCAGGGCTAGCAAACGGCTCCACGAAATACATGTGTAACTCTGTGAGATGAGTTCACACATCACAAGGCAGTTTCTGAGAAACTGGTTCCTTCTGGTTTTTATCCGAGGATATTTCCTTTGGCCATATAGTCTTCAAAGCGATTCGAAATATCCATTCTCAGATTCCCCAAATCAGGGCTAGCAAATGGCTCCACGATATACAGGTGTAATTCGGTGAGTTGAATTCACACATCACAAACAGTTTCTCAGAAATATCCTTTCTTTTTTCAGCTGAGGCTATTCGTTATCTCCAAGCGCCCCCGTGTGTCTCATTGCACTTTCTGCCAAGACACTGTCAGCAAGCTTCTCACTGAAAACAAAGATGTCACTCTGTGAGCTGAATTCACCACAACAAAGCAGTTTCTGAGAAGGCCTCTCTCCAGTTTTTATCTGAGGATATTTCATTTTTCACCGTGGGATTCAACGATATTCAAGATACCACTTCTGAGATTCCACAAAAACGGCGCTAGCAAACTCCTCCATCAAAGAGTGGTTTAACTCTGTGAAATGAATTCACACATCACAGAGCAGTTTCACAGAAAGCTTCTTTCACGTTTTCAATTGAGGATATTTCCCTTGTCCGTATAGTCCTCATAGCGAACCGAAATATTCCTTCCCAGACTCAAGGAAAAGAGTGGTAAAAGAATGCTCCATGAAAGGACAGTGTATCTCTGTGAGATGAATTCACACATCAGATAGCAGTTTCTCAGAATACTTCTTTGTAGTTTTCATCTGAGGATATTGTCTTTTTTAACACACGCCTCAATGAGCTCCCAAATATCACTTTGCAGATTCCACAAAAACAGTGTTAGGAAACTGCTTCATGGAGAGGAACGTGTAAATCTGTGAAATGGATTCACACATCATAAAGCAGTTTCTCAGAAAGCTTCTTTCTCGTTTTAATCGGAGGCTATTTCCTGTCTCATGGTAAGCTTCATGGCGCTAAGAAATATCCCATTGCAGATTTCAAGAAAAGAGTGTCAGCAAACTGATCAATGAAAAGAACACCGTAACTCTGTGAGTTGCATTCACACATCACAATTCAGTGTCTCAGAATGCTTCTTTAAAGTTTTCATCTGAGGATATATCCTTTTTCACCATAGCCCTCAATGCGCTCCCAAATGTCACTTTTCAGATTCCACAAAAGTAGTGTTAGCAAACTGCTTCATGAAGAGAATGGTGTAATTCTGTGAGATGAAACCACACATCACAAAGAAGTTTCTCAGAAAGCTTCTTTCTAGTTTTTATATGAAGACATTTTCTTCATCCGAGGAGTCTTCATAGCGATCCAAATTATCAGTTCTCAGATGCCACAACAAGAGTGCTAGGAAACGGCTCCACGAAATACATGTGTAACTGTGTGAGATGAATTCACACATCACAAAGCAGTTTCTCAGATCGCTGCTATCCAGTTTTCATGTGAGGATATTTCCTTTTTCACCAGAGGTTTCAAGGCGCTCCCAAATGTCACGTTGCAGTTTCCACGTCAACAGTGTTAGCAAACTGCTCCATGAAGACTAAGGTGTAACTCTCTGAGATGAATTAACACATGACAAAGAAGTTTCTCAGAAAGCTTCTTTCACGTTTTTAATTGAAGATATTGCGTTTCTCAGCGTAGGCCTCCATGCGATCCAATATAGCCCTTCTCACATTCCCTAAAGACAGCGCTAATAGACTGCTCCATGATGGGGAAGTGTAATTCTCTCAAATGAACTCACACATCATAAAGCAGTCTCTCAGAAAGCTTCCTTGTAGTTTTCATCGAAGGATATTTCCTGTTTCACCGTAGGCCTCAATGCGCTAACAAACATCACTTTGTAGATTCCACAAAAACACTGTTAGCAATCTGCTTCATGAGGAGAAAGGTGTAACTCTGTGAGATGAATTTTCACATCACAAAGCAGTTTCTCAGAAAGCTTCTTTCTGGTTTTTATCTGAGGATTGTTCCTCTGCCTGAGGAATCTTCAGAGCTATCCAAAGATCACTTCTGAGATTCCACACAAACCGAGCTAGCAAACGGCTCCACGAAATACATGTGTAACTCTGTGAGATGAGTTCACACATCACAAGGCAGTTTCTGAGAAATTGGTTCCTTCTGGTTTTTATCCGAGGATATTTCCTTTGGCCATATAGTCTTCAAAGCGATTCGAAATATCCGTTCTCAGATTCCACAAAATCAGGGCCAGGAAACGTCTCCATGGAATACAGGTGTAATTCAGTGAGTTGGATTCACACATCACAAACAGTTTCTCAGAAAGCTTGTTTCTTTTTTCAGCTGAGGCTATTAGTGGTCTCCAAGAGCCCCCGTGTGTCTCATTGTACATTCTGCCAAAACACTGTTAGCAAGCTTCTCACTGAAAACAAAGATGTCACTCTGTGAACTGAATTCACCCACGACAAAGCAGTTTCTGAGAAGGCCTCTCTCCAGTTTTTATCTGAGGATATTTCATTTTTCACCGTGGGATTCAACGATATTCAAGATACCACTTCTGAGATTCCACAAAAACGGCGCTAGCAAACTCCTCCATCAAAGAGTGGTTTAACTCTGTGAAATGAATTCACACATCACAGAGCAGTTTCACAGAAAGCTTCTTTCACGTTTTCAATTGAGGATATTTCCTTTGTCCGTCTAGTCTTCATAGCGAACCGAAATATTACTTCCCAGACTCAAGAAAAAGAGTGGTAACAGAATGCTCCATGAAAGGACAGTGTATCTCTGTGAGATGAATTCACACATCTGATAGCAGTTTCTCAGAATCCTTCTTTCTAGTTTTCATCTGAGGATATTGCCTTTTTCAACACACGCCTCAATTCGTTCCCAAATATCACTTTGCAGATTCCACGAAAACAGTGTTAGCAAACTTCTTCATGGAGAGGAACGTGTAAATCTGTGAGATGGATTCATACATCATAAACTAGTTTCTCAGAAAGCTTCTTTCACGTTTTAATCGGAGGCCATTTCCTTTGTCATGGTAAGCTTTATGGCGCTAAGAAATATCCCGTTGCAGATTTCAAGAAAAGAGTGTCAGCAAACTGATCAATGAAAAGAACACCGTAACTCTGTGAGTTGCATTCACACATCACAATGCAGTGTCTCAGAATGCTTCTTGAAAGTTTTCATCTGAGGATATATCCCTTTTCACCATAGCCCTCAATGCGCTCCCAAATATCACTTTTCAGATTGCACAAAAACAGTGTTAGCAAACTGCTTTATGAAGAGAAAGGTGTAACTCTGTGAGATGAAAGCACACATCACAAAGAAGTTACTCAGAAAGCTTCTTTCTAGTTTTTATGTGAGGACATTTCCTTCATCCCAGGAGTCTTCATAGCGATCCGAATTATCACTTCTCAGATGCCACAACAAGAGCGCTACGAAACGGCTCCATGAAATACATGTGTAACTCTGTGAGATGAATTCACACATCACAAAGCAGTTTCTCAGATCGCTGCTATCCAGTTTTCATGTGAGGATATTTCCTTTTTCACCACAGGCCTCAATGCGCTCACAACTATCACTTTGCAGATTCCACAAAAACTGCGTTAGGAAACGGCTTTATGGAGAGAAAGGGGTAACTCTGTGAGATGAACTCTCTCATCACAAAGCAGTTTCTGAGAAAGCTTCTGTCTAGTTTTTATCGGAGGACATTTCCTTTGTCACTGTAAGCTTCATGGCGCTAAGAAATATCCCATTGTAGATTTCAAGAAAACAGTTTTAGCAAACTGATCAATGAAAAGAACACTGCAACTCTGTGAGTTGCATTCATACATACAATGCAGTTTCTCAGAACGCTTCTTTAAAGTTTTCATGTGAGGATATATCCTTTTCCACCATAGGCCTCAATCCGTTTCCAAATATCACTTTTCAGATTCCACGAAAACAGTGTTAGCAAACTGCTTCATGAAGAGAAAGGGGTAACTCTGCGAGATGAATTCACACATCACAGAGAAGTTTCTCAGAAAGCTTCTTTCCAGTTTTCATCTGAGGATATTTCCTTGGTCCGAGGAGCCTTCCTAGCGATTCAAAATATCACTTCTCAGATGCCACAAGAAGAGTGTTAGCAAACAGCTCCACGAAATACATGTGTAACTCTGTGAGATGAATTCACACATCACACAGCAGTTTCTCAGAAAGCTTCTTTCTCATTTTTATCGGAGGAAATTTCCTTTGTCACCGTCAGCTTCATGGCGCTAAGAAATATCCCATTGCAGATTTCAAGAAAACCGTGTTGGCAAACTGATCAATGAAAAGAACAGTGTAAGTCTGTGAGTTGCATTCACACATCACAATGCAGTTTCTCAGAACGCTTCTTTCCAGTTTTCATCTGAGGATATTTCCTTTGTCACCACAGGCCTCAAGGCGCTCCCAAATATCACTTTGCAGATTCCACGAAAACACTGTTAGCAAACCCCTTCATGAAAAGAAAGGTGTAACTCTGTGAGATGAATTCACACATCATAAAGCAGTTTCTCAGATAGCTTCTTTCTGGTTTTTATCTGAGGATGTTTCCTTTGTCTGAGGAGTCTTCAGAAGGATCCAAAATATCACTTCTGAGATTCCACACAAACAGGGCTAGTAAACGGCTCCATGAAATACAGGTTTAAGTCAGTGAGTTGAATTCACACATCACAAACAGTTTCTCAGAAAGCTTCTATCTTTTATCAGCTGAGGCTATTTGTGGTCTCCAAGCGCCCCCGTGTGTCTCATTGCACATTCTGCCAAAACACCATTAGCAAGCTTCTCACTGAAAACAAAGATGTCACTCTGTGAACTGAATTCACCCAAGACAAAGCAGTTTCCTAGAAGGCCTCTCTCCAGTTTTTATCTGAGGATATTTCATTTTTCACCGTGGGATTCAAAGATATTCAGGATACCACTTCTGAGATTTCACAAAAATGGCGCTAGCAAACTCCTCCATCAAAGAGTGGTTTAACTCTGTGAAATGAATTCACACATCACATAGCAGTTTCGCAGAAAGCTTCTTTCACGTTTTCAATTGAGGATATTTCCTTTGTCCGTCTAGTCTTCATAGCGAACCGAAATATTCCTTCCCAGACTCAAGAAAAAGAGTGGTAACAGAATGCTCCATGAAAGGACAGTGTACCTCTGTGAGATGAATTCACATATCAGATAGCTGTTTCTCAGAAACCTTTCTAGTTTTCATCTGAAGATATTGCCTTTTGCACCACACGCCTCAATGCGCTCCCAAATATCACTTTGCAGATTCCACGAAAACAGTGTTAAGAAACTGCTTCATGGAGAGGAACGCGTAAATCTGTGAGATGAATTCACACATCATAAAGCAGTTTCTCAGAAAGCTTCTTTCTCCTTTTAATAGGAGGATATTTCCTGTGTCACAGTAAGCTTCGTGGCGCTAAGAAATATCCCATTGCAGATTTCAAGAAAAGAGTGTTAGCAAACTGATCAATGAAAAGAACACCGTAACTCTGTGAGTTGCATTCACACATCACAATGCAGTTTCTCAGAACGCTTCTTTAAAGTTTTCACGTGAGGATATATCCTTTTTCACCATAGCCCTCAATGCACTCCCAAATATCCCTTTTCAGATTCTACGAAAACAGTGTTAGTAAACTGCTTCATGAACAGAAAGGTGTACTTCTGTGAGATGAAACCACACATCAGAAAGAAGTTTCTCAGAAAGCTTCTTTCTAGTTTTTATGTGAGGACACTTCCTTCTTCTGAAGAGTCTTCATAGCGATCAGAATTATCACTTCTCAGATGCCACAAAAAGAGTGCTAGGAAACGGCTCCACGAAATACATGTGTAACTCTGTGAGATGAATTCACACATCACAAAGCAGTTTCTCAAATCGCTGCTTTTCAGTTTTCATGTGAGGATATTTCCTTTTTCATCACAGGCCTCAATGCGCTCCCAAATAGCACTTTGCAGATTCCACAAAAACTGCGTTAGGAAACTGCTTTATGGAGAGAAAGGGGTAACTCTGTGAAATGAACTCACTCATCACAAAGCAATTTCTGAGAAAGCTTCTGTCTAGTTTTAATTGGAAGATATTTCTTGTGTCACGGTAATCTCCTTTGCGCTAAGAAATATCCCATTGCAGATTTCAAGAAAAGAGTGTTAGCAAACTGATCAATGAAAAGAGCACTGTAACTCTGTGAGTTGCATTCACACATTACAATGCAGTTTCTCAGAACGCTTCTTTAAAGTTTTCATCTGAGGATATATCCCTTTTCACTGTAGCCCTCAATGCGCTCCCAAATATCACTTTTCAGATTCCACGAAAACAGTGTTAGCAAACTGCTTCATGAAGAGAAAGGTGTAACTCTGTGAGATGAAAGCACACATAACAAAGAAGTTTCTCAGAAAGCTTCTTTCTAGTGTTTATGAGAGGACATTTCCTTCATCTGCAGAGTCTTCATAGCGATCCGAATTATCAGTTCTCAGATGCCACAACAAGAGTGCTAGGAAACGGCTCCATGAAATACATGTGTAACTCTGTGAGATGAATTCACACATCACAAAGCAGATCCTCAGATTGCTGCTTTCCAGTTTTCATCTGAGGATATTTTCTTTTTCACCACAGGTGAATGCATCTCATAGTGTAACACGACACTTTTCAGGGCTCATTTTGCCAGCACTCTTTTTGGGGAATAAAAGGGATATTTTGGATCGCCTTGAAGCCTATGGTGACAAGGAAATACCGTCTGATAACAACTGGAAAGAAGCCTTCTGAGAAACTGCTTTGTGATATGCCAATACATCTCACAGAGTTGCAATGTAATTTTCATTGAGCAGTCTGCTAACACTGTTCTCTTAGAATGTGTAAAGGGATATTTTGCAGCACATTGAAGTTTGTGGAGGCAAAGGAAATATCCTCAGAGAAAAATTAGAAAGAAGGTTTCTGAAAAACTGCTTTCTGATGTTAGAATGCATCTCACAGATTTACACTCTCCTTTCATTGAGCAGTCCCTTACCGCTGTCTTTGGGGAATCTGAGAAGGGATATTTTGGATCGCATTGAAGCTTATACTGACAAAAGAAATATCATCAAATAAAAACTAGGAAGAAGCTTTCTGAGAAACTTCCTTGTGATGTGTGAATTCATCTCACAGAGTTATACCTATCTCTTCATGAAACACTTTGCTAACACTGTTTTCGTGGAATCTGCAAAGAGATATTTGGCAGCGTTTTGGGACATATGGTGAAAAAGGAAATATTCTCAGATAAACACTAGGAAGAAGCCTTCTGAGAAAGTGCTTTCGGATGTGTGAATTCATCTCACAGAGTTACACTTTCGTTTCTTGCAGTAGTCATTACCACTGTGTTTGGGGAAGCTGAGAAGGGATATCTTGGATGGCATTGAAGCTTATGCTGACTAAGGAAATATCATCAAATAAAAACTACAAAGAAGTTTTCTGAGAAACTTCTTTCAGATGTGTAAATTCATTTCACAGAGTTACATCTTTCTATTCATGAAGCAGTTTCCTAACACTGTTTTCAGGTATCTGCAAAGAGATATTTCGGACTGTATTGAGATCTATTGTGAAAATGGAAATATTCTCAGATAAAAACGAGAAAGAAGCTTTCTGAGAAAGTGCATTGTGATGTGTGAATATATCTCACAGAGTTACACTTTTCTTTTCACTGGGCAGATTGCTAACACTGTATTCTTGGAATCTGCAATGGGATATTTCTTAGCGCAATGAAGGTTACGCTGAAAAAGGAAATATTCTCAGATAAAAATTTGAAAGAAGCATTCTGAGAAACTGCATTGTGATGTGTGAATTCATCACACAGCGTTACACTGTTCTTTTCATACAGCAGTTTGCTAGCTCTGTTTTCGTGGAACCTGAATTAGGATATATGGGAGAACACTGAAGTCTATGGGGACAAAGGAAATATCCTCAGATAAAAACCAAAAAAGAAGATTTCTGAGAGACTGCTTTGGATGTACGAATGCATCTCATAATGTTACACGACTCTTCATGGATCATTTTGCCAGCACTCTTTTTGGGGAATTTGCAAAGGGATATTTTGGATCGCATTGAAGCCTATGGTGACAAGGAAGTATCGTCAGAAAAAAACTGGAAGAAAGCCTCCTGAGAAACTGCTTTGTGATATGTGAATACATCTCACAGAGTTCCAATGTAATTTTCATTGAGCAGTCTGCTAACACTGTTCTCTTGGAATCTGCAAAGGGATATTTTGCAGCGCATTGAAGTTTGTGGAGACAAAGGAAATATCCCCAGAGAAAAATTTGAAAGAAGGTTTCCGAGAAACTGCTTTCTGATGTGAGAATTCATCTCACAGAGTTACACTTTCCTTTTGTGGAGCAGTCTCTTACCGCTATTTTGGGGGAATATGAGAAGGGATATTTTGGATCGCATTGAAGCTTATGCTGACAATGGAAATATCATCAAATAAAAACCAGAAAGAAGCTTTCTGAGAAACTTCCTTGTGAAGTGTGAATTCATCTCACAGAGTTATACCTGTCTCTTCATGAAGCACTTTGCTGACACCGTTTTTGTGGAATCTGCAAAGAGATATTTGGGAGCACATTGGGACATAGGGTAAAAAGGAAATATTCTCAGATAAACACTAGGAAGAAGCCTTCTGAGAAACTGCTTTCTTATGTGTGAATGCATCTCACAGAGTTACACTTTCTTTTCTTGGAATAGTCTGTTACCACTGTCTTTGGGGAATCTGAGAAGGGATATCTTGGACCGCATTGAAGCTTATGCTGACAAAGGAAATATCATCAAATGAAAACTACAAAGAAGTTTTCTGAGGAACTTCTTTCAGATGTGAGAATTCATTTCGCAGAGTTACATCTTTCTATTCATGAAGCAGTTTCCTAACATTGTTTTCATGGTATCGGCAAAGAGATATGTCGGACTGTATTGAGATCTATTCTGAAAAAGTAAATATCCTCAGATAAAAACTAGAAAGAAACTTTCTGAGAAACTGCCTTTTGATGTGTGAATGTGTCTTACAGAGTTACACTTTTCTTTTCATTGGGCAGATTGCTAACACTGTATTCTTGGAATCTGCAATGGGATATTTCTTAGGACAATTAAGTTTACAGTGACAAAGGAAATATCCTCAGATAAAAACAGGAAAGAAGCTTTCTGAGAAACTGCTTTGCGATGGGTTAATTCATCTCACAGAGTTACACCATTCTTTTCATTGAGCAGTCTGCTACCACTGATTTCCTTTAATCAGCTTCAGGATATTTGGGAGTGCATTGAAGCCTATGGTGACACGGAGATATCCTCAGATAAAAACTGGGAAGAAACTTTCTGAGAAACTACTTTTGGATGTGTGAATGTATCTCACAGAGTTACACGATTCTTTTCATGGGTCACCTTGTTAGCACTCTATTGGGGGAACCTGAGATGGGATATTTGGGATTGAATTGAAGCCTACGCTGACAAAGGCAATATTCTCAAATGAAAACTGCAAAGAAGTTTTCTGAGAAACTTCTTTCAGATGTGTGAATTCACCTCACAGAGTTACCCCTTTCAATTCATGAAACTGTTTGCTAACACCGTTTTTGTGGAATCTGCAAAGTGATATCTCGGAGGACATTGAAGCCTATGGCACAAAAGGAAATATCCTCAGATAAAAACTGGAAAGAAGCATTCTGAGAAACTGCATTGTGATGTGTGAATTCATCACACAGAGTTACACTGTTCTTTTCATACAGCAGTTTGCTAACTCTGTTTTCGTGGAAACTGAATTAGGATATTTGGGAGAACATTGAAGCCTATGGGGACAAAGGAAACATCCTCAGATAAAAACGAAAAAAGAAGATTTCTGAGAGACTGCTTTGGATGTGCGAATGCATCTCATAGTGTTACACGACTCTTTTCATGGATCATTTTGCCAGCACTCTTTTTGGGGAATTTGCAAAGGGATATTTTGGATCGCATTGAAGCCTATGGTGACAAGGAAATATCGTCAGATAAAAACTGGAAAGAAGCCTTCTGAGAAACTGCTTTGTGATATGCCAATACATCTCACAGAGTTCCAATGTAATTTTCATTGAGCAGTCTGCTAACACTGTTCTCTTGGAATCTGCAAAGGGATATTTTGCAGCATGTTGAAGTTTGTGGAGACAAAGAAAATATCCTCAGAGAGAAATTAGAAAGAAGGATTCAGAGAAACTGCTTTCTGATATGAGAATTCATCTCACAGAGTTACACTTTCCTTTTGTGGAGCAGTCTCTTACCGCTGTTTTTGGGGAAACGGAGAAGGAATATTTTGGATAGCATAGAAGCTTATGCTGACAAAGGAAATATTATCAAATAAAAACTAGAAAGAAGCTTTCTGAGAAACTTCCTTGTGATGTGTGAATTCATCTCACAGAATTATACCTATCTCTTCATGAAGCACTTTGCTAACACCGTTTTCATGGAATCTGCAAAGAGATATTTGGGAGCGCATTTGGACATACGGTGAAAAAGGAAGTATTCTCAGATAAACACTAGGAAGAAGCCTTCTGAAAAACTGCTTTCTGATGTGTGAATTCATCTCACAGAATTACACTTTCGTTTCTTGGAGTAATCTGTTACCACTGTGTTAGGGGAATATAAGAAGGGATATCTTGGATCGCATTGAAGCTTATGCTGACAAAGGAAATATCATCAAATAAAAACTAGAAAGAAGCTTTCTGAGAAACTTCCTTATGATGTGTGAATTCACGTCACAGATTTATACCTATGTCTTCATGAAGCACTTTGCTAACACTGAGTTCGTGGAATCTGCCAAGAGATATTTGGGAACCCTTTTGGACATACGGTGAGAAAGGAAAATATTCTCACCATACAGTGAGAAAGAAAATATTCTCACCATACGGTGAGAAAGGAAATATTCCCATCATACGGTGAGAAAGTTAAACACTAGGAAGAAGTCTTCTGAGAAACAGCTTTCTGATGTGTTAATTCATCTCACAGAGTTACACTTTCGTTTCTTGGAGTAATCTGTTACCACTGTGTTTGGGGAATCTGAGAAGGGATATTTTGGATCGCATTGAAGCCTACGCTGACAAAGGAATTATTATCAAATAAAAACTACAAAGAAGTTTTCTGAGAATCTTCTTTCAGATGTGTTAATTCATTTCACAGAGTTACATCTTTCTATTCATGAAGCAGTGCGCAAACACTGTTTTCTTCGTATCTGCAAAGAGATATTTCGGACTCTATTGAGATCTATTGTGAACAAGGAAATATCCTCAAATAAAAACTACAAAGAAGTTTTCTGAGAATCTTCTTTCAGATGTGTTAATTCATTTCACAGAGTTACATCTTTCTATTCATGAAGCAGTGCACAAACACTGTTTTCTTCGTATCTGCAAAGAGATATTTCGGACTCTATTGAGATCTATTGTGAACAAGGAAATATCCTCAGATAAAAACTAGAAAGAAGCTTTCTGAGAACTGCATTGTGATGTGTGAATGTATCTCACAGAGTTACACTTTTCTTTTCATTGGGCAGATTGCTAACACTGTATCCTTGGAATCTGCAATGGGATATTTCTTAGTGCAATGAAGCTTACAGTGACAAAGGAAATATCCTCAGATAAAAACTGGAAAGAAGCTTTACGTGAAACTGCATTGTGACGTGTGAATGCGTCTCACAGAATTACACTTTTCTTTTGACTGTGCCATTTGCTAACTCTGTTTTCTTGGAATCTGCAATGGGATATTCCTTAGCACAATGAAGCTTACGGTGATGAAGGAAATATCCTCAGATAAAAACTGGAAATAAGCTTTCTGAGAAACTGCTTTGTGATGGGTTAATTCATCTCACAGAGTTACAGCGTTCTTTTCATTGAGCAGTCTGCTAACGCTGTTTTCCTGGATTCAGCTTTAAGATATTTGGGTGCGCATCGAAGCCTATGGTGACACAGAGATATCCTCAGGTAAAAACTGGGAAGAAACTTTCTGAGAAACTGCTTTGGATGTATGAATTCATCTCACAGAGTTACACGATTCTTTTCATGGGTCACCTTGTTAGCACTCGATTTAGGGAAACTGAGATGGGATATTTGGAATCGAATTGAAGCCTACGCCGCCAACAAAGGTATTTTCCTCAAATAAAAACTGGAAAGAAGTATTCTGAGAAACTTCTTTCAGATGTGTGAATACAACTCACAGAGTTACACCTTTCAATTTATGAAGCCGTTTGTTAAAACTGTGATTGTGGAATCTGCAAAGTGACATCTCGGAGTGCATTGAGGACTATGATGAAAAAGGAAATATCCTGAAAGATAAACTTGAAAGAAGCATTCTGAGAAACTGCTTTGTGATGTGTAAGCTCATCACACAGAGTTACACTGTTCTTTTCATACAGCAGTTTGCCAATGCTGTTTTCGTGGAAACTGAATTAGGATATTTGGGAGAACATTGAAGCCTTTGAGGACAAAGGAAATATCCTCAGATAAAAACGAAAAAAGAAGATTTCTGAGAGATTGCTTTGGATGTGCGAATGTATCTCATAGTGTTACACGACTCTTTTCATGGATCATTTTGCTAGCACTCTTTTTGGGGAATTTGAAAAGGGATATTTTAATCGCATTGAAACCTATGGTGATAAGGAAATATCATCAGATAACAAATGGAAAGAAGTCTTCTGAGAAACTGCTTTGTGATATGCCAATACATCTCAGAGAGTTCCAATGTAATTTTCATTGAGCAGTCTGCTAACACTGTTCTCTTGGAATTTGTAAAGGGATATTTTGCAGGGCATTGAAGTTTGTGGAGACAAAGGAAATATCCTCAGAAAAAAATAGAAAGAAGGTTTCTGAGAAACTGCTTTCTGATGTGAGAATTCATCTCACAGAGCTTCACTTTCGTTTCATGGAGCAGTCTCTTACCGCTGTTCTTAGGGAATCTGAGAAGGGATATTTTGGATCGCATTGAAGCTTATGCTGACAAAGGAATTATCATCAAATAAAAACTAGAAAGAAACTTTCTGAGAAACTTCCTTGTGATGTGTGAATTCATCTCACAGATTTATACCTATGTCTTCATGAAGCACTTTGCTAACACTGTTTTCGTGGAATCTGCCAAGAGATATTTGGGAGCACATTTGGATATACGGTGAAAAAGGAAATATTCTCAGGTAATCACTTGGAAGAAGCCTTCTGAGAAACAGCTTTCTGTTGTGTGAATTCATCTCACAGAGTTACACTTTCGTTTCTTGCAGTAGTCATTACCACTGTGTTTGAGGAATCGGAGAAGGGATATCTTGGATGGCATTGAAGCCTACGCTGACAAAGGAACTATCATCAAATAAAAACTACAAAGAAGTTTACTGAGACACTTCTTTCAGATGTGTGAATTCATTTCACAGAGTTACATCTTTCTACTCACGAAGCAGTGTGCTAACACTGTTTCCTTCGTATCTGCAAAGAGATATTTCAGACTCTATTGAGATCTATTGTGAACAAGGAAATATCCTCAGATAAAAACTAGAAAGAAGTTTTCTGAGAAACTGCATTGTGAAGTGTGAATATATCTCACAGAGTTTCACTTTTCTTTTCATTGGGCAGATTGCTAACACTGTATTCTTGGAATCTGCAATGGGATATTTCTTAGGGCAATTAAGTTTACAGTGACAAAGGAAATATCCTTAGATAAAAACTGGAAAAAAACTTCCCGAGAAACTGCATTGTGACATATGAATGCATCTCACAGAGTTACACTTTTCTTTTGAGTGAGCAGTTTGCTAAGTCTATTTTCTTGGAATCTGCAATGCGATATTACTTAGCACAATGAAGCTTATGGTGACAAAGGAAATATCCTCAGATAAAAACTGGAAAGAAGCTTTCTGAGAAACTACTTTGCGATGTGTTAATTCATCTCACAGAGTTACAGCATTCTTTTCATTGAGCAGTCTGCTAATGCTGTTTTCCTGGAATCAGCTTTAGGATTTGGGAGTGCATTGAAGCCTTTGGTGACACGGAGATATCCTCAGATAAAAACTGGGAAGAAACTTTCTGAGAAACTGCTTTGGATGTGTGAATTCATCTCACAGAGTTACAAGATTCTTTTCATGGGTCACCTTGTTAGCACTCTATTTGGGGAACCTGAGATGGGATATTTGGGATCGAATTGAAGCCTACGCCGACAAAGGCATTATCCTCACATAAAAACTAGAAAGAAGTTTTCTGAGAAACTTCTTTCAGATGTGTGAGTTCACCTCACAGAATTACCCCTTTCAATTCATGAAGCAGTTTGCTAACTTCGTCTTTGTGGAATCTACAAAGTGACAACTCGGAGCACATTGAGGTCTAGGGTGAAAAGCGAAATATCCTCAGATAGAAACTTGAAAGAAGCATTCTGTGAAACTGCATTGTGATGTGTGAATTCATCACACAGAGTTACACTGTTCTTTTCATACAGTAGTTTGCTAATGCTGTTTTTGTGGAAACTGAATTAGGATATTTGGGAGAACATTGAAGCCTATGGGGACAAAGGAAATATCCTCAGATAAAAACCATAAAGGAAGATTTCTGAGAAATTGCCTTGGATGTGTGAATGCATCTCATAGTGTTACACGACTCTTTTCATGGATCTTTTTGCTGGCACTTTTTGGGGAATTTGCAAAGGGATATTTTGGATCGCATTGAAGCCTATGGTGACAAAGAAATATCATCAGATAACAACTGGAAAGAAGCCTTCTGAGAAACTGTTTTGTGATATGCCAATACATCTCACAGAGTTCCAATGCAATTTTCATTGAGCAGTCTGCTAACACTGTTTTCTTGGAATCCGTAATGGGATATTTTGCTGCACATTGAAGTTTGTGGAGACAAAGGAAATATCCTCAGAAAAAATTAGAAACAAGTTTTCTGAGAAACTGCTTTCTGGTGTGAGAATTTATCTCACAGAGTTACACTCTCCTTTCATGGAGCAGTCTCTTACCGCTGTTACTGGGGAATCTGAGAAGGGATATATTGGAACGCATTGATGCTTATGCTGACGAAGGAAATATCATCAAATAAAAACTACAAAGAAGTTTTCTGAGAAACTTCTTTCAGATGTGTGAATTCATTTCACAGAGTTAAACCTTCCTGTTCACGAGGCAGTTTCCTAACACTGATTTTGTGGTTTCTGCAAAGAGATATTTGGGACCGTATTGAGATCTATGGTGAAAAAGTAAATATCCTCAGATAAAAACTAGCAAGAAGCTTTCTGGGAAACTGCATTGTGATGTGTGAATATATCTCACAGAGTTACACTTTTCTATTCATTGGGCAGATTGCTAACACTGTATCCTTGGAATCTGCAATGGGATATTTCTTAGCACAGTGAAGCTTAGGCTGACAAAGGAAATATCATCAAATAAAAACTGCAAAGAAGTTTTCTGAGAAACTGCATTGTGACGTGTGAATTCATCTCACAAAGTTATATCTTTCTGTTCACGAAACAGTGAATAGAAAAATTAGTAAGAATGTTTCTGAGAAACTGCTTTCTGATGTGAGAATTCATCTCACAGAGTTACACTTTCCTTTCATGAAGCAGTGACTTACCGCTGTTTTTGGGGAATCTGAGAAGGGATATTTTGGATCGCGTTGAAGCTTATGCTGACAAAGGAAATATCATCAAATAAAAACTAGAAAGAAGCTTTCTGAGAAACTTCCTTGTGATGTGTGAATTCATCTCACAGAATTATACCTATCTCTTCATGAAGCACTTTGCTAACACCGTTTTCATGGAATCTGCAAAGAGATATTTGGGAGCGCATTGGGACATACGGTGAAAAAGGAAATATTCTCAGATAAACATTGGAAGAAGCCTTCTGAGAAACTGCTTTCGGATGTGTGAATTCATCTCACAGAGTTACACTTTCATTTCTTGGAGTAGTCTGTTACCAGTGTGTTTGAGGAATCTGAGAAGGGATATAAAAACCAGAAGGAAGCTTTCTGAGAAACTGCTTTGGGATGTTTGATTTCATCTCACAGTGGTACACAACTCTTTCATGGAGCAGTTTGTGAGCACTGTTTTTATGGAACATGAGAAGGGATATCTTTGGTCACTTTGAAGCATTTGGTGACAAAGGAAATATCCTCAGACAAAAAGCAGAAAGAAGGTTTCTGAGACACTGCTTTGTCATTTGTGAATTCGTCTCACAGTGTTACACAACTCTTTCCTGGAGCCATTTGCTAGCACTTTTTTTATGGAATCTGAGAAGGGATAATTTGGATATCTTTGAATCTTATGGTGACAGAGTAAACATCCTTAGACAAAAATCAGGAAGCAGCTTGCTGAGAAACTGCTTTGTGATGTGTGAATTCATCTCACAATGTTACACAACTGTTTAATGGGGCAGTTTGCTAGCACTGTTTTTATGGAATCTGAGAAGGGATATTTTCAATTGCTATGAAGCCTGTGGTGACAAAGGAAATATCCTCAGATAAAAACTAGAAAGAACCTTTCTGAGAAACTACTTTATGATGTGTGAATTAATCTCACAGTGTTACACAACTCTTTCATGGAGGAGTTTGTTGGCACTGTTTTTGTGGAATCACAAAAGTGATATTTTGGATAGCTTAGAATCCTATGGTGAGAAATGAAACATTCTCAGATGAAAATTGTACAGAAGCCTTCTCAGAAACTGCTTTGTGGTGTGTGAATTCATTGTACAGAGTTACACCATTGCTTTCCTTGTGAGGTTTGCTAACACTGTTGTTGTAGAATCTGCAATGAGATATAAGGGAGTGCCTTGAGACCTGTGTTTAACAAGGAAATATCTTCTGATAAAAAGAATAAAGAAGCTTTCTGAGAAATTGTTTTGTGATGTGAGAATTCAACACAGAGTTACAATACTCTTTCAAGGCGCCATTTACTTGCACTGATTTTATGGAATCTGAGAAGTGATACTTTGGATCACTTTGAAGTCTATGTTGACAAAGGAAATGTCCTCAGGTTAAAACTAGAAAGAAGCTTTCTGAGAAACTGCTTTCTGATGTGTGAATTCATCTCACAGAGTTACACTAGTCTTTCACTGAGCTGTTTGCTGGCACTGTTTTTGTGGATCTGAGAATGGATATTTGGGATCGCTTTGAAGCCTATGGTGACAAAGGAAATATCCTCAGATAAAAACCAGAAAGAAGCTTTCTGAGAAACTGCTTTGTGATTTGTGCATTTATCTCACAGAGTTACATCGCTCTTTTGTGGAACCATTGGCTAGCACTGTTTAGTGGAATCGGAGAACTGATATTTTAAATCACTTTGAAACCTATGTTGACGAAGAAAATATCCTCAGACAAAAACCAGAAAGAAGCTTTCTGAGAAACTGCTTTGTGATGTGTGAATTCATCTCACAATGTTTTACAACTCTTTCATGGAGCAGTTTGTTAGCACTGTTTTTATGGAATCTGAGAAGGGATATTTTTTTGTTGCTTTGAAGCCTATGGTGACAAAGGGAATATCCTCAGATAAAATCTAGAAAATAGCTTTCTGAGAAACTGCATTGTGATGTGTGAATTCACCTCATAGAGTTACAGCACTCTTTCATGGAGTAGTTTGCTAGCACTATTTTTGTGGAATCTACAAAGGGATATTCGGGAGCACATTGAGGCCTATGGTGAAAAAGGTAATATCGTCAGATGAAAAAGATAAAGAAACATTCTGAGAAATTGCTTTATGATGTGTAAATTCCACTGTTTTTGTGGATCTGAGAATGGATATTTGGGATCGCTTTGAAGCCTATGGTGACAAAGGAAATATCCTCAGATAAAAACCAGAAAGAAGCTTTCTGAGAAACTGCTTTGTGATTTGTGAATTCATCTCACAGAGTTACTTGATCCTTTTCATGGAGCAGTTTGGTACCACTGTTTTTGGGAAATCTGAGAAAGAATATTTGGGATCACATTGAAGCTTATGGTGACAAAGGAAATATCCTCAGATGAAAACTGGAAAAAAGTTTTCTGAGAAACCACTTTGTGATGTGTGAATTCATCTCACAGATTTACACCTTTCTTTTTGTGGAGCAGTTTGCTAACACTATTTTCGTGGAATCTGCAAAGGGATATTCACGAGCGCTATGAGGCCTGTGGTGAAAAAGGTAATATCCTCAGACAAAAACTAGAAAGAAGCTTTCTATGAAAATGCTTTCTGATCAGTGAATTCATCTCACAGATTTACACAATTCTTTCATGGAGTATTTTGTTAGCACTGTTTTTGGAGAATCTGAGAAGGGCTATTTTGGGTTGCATTGAAGCCTATGGTGAGAAAGGGAATATTGTCGGATAAAAACTAGACAGAAACTTTCTGAGAAACTGCTTTGTCATGTGTGTATTCATCTCCCAGAGTAGCATGATTCTTTTATTGGAGCAGGTTGCTAAAACTGTTTTTGTGGAATGTGCAAACAGATATTTGCTAGTGCATTGGGAAATATAGTGAAAAAGGAAATATTCTCAGATAAAAACTAGAAAGAAACTTTCTGAGAAACAGTTTTGTGATGTGAGAATTCCTCTCATAGAGTTATACCACACTTTTCATGAAGCAGTTTGGTAGCACTCTTTTTGGGGAATTTGAGAAGGGGTATTTTGAATTACATTGAAGCCTATGGTGTGAAAGGAAATATCCTCAGATTAAAACCAGAAAGAAGTTTTCTGAGAAACTACTTTGTGATGTGTGAACTCATCTCAGAGAGTTACACCATTCTTTTCATAGAGTAGTTTTATAATACTATATTCATGGAATCTGCTCTAGGATGTTTGGGAGCACATTGAAGCCCATGGTGACAAATTAAATACCCTCAGATTAAAACCGAAAATAAATTTTCTGTGAAACCACTGTGTAATGTGTCAATTTATCTCACAGAGTTACACTGTTCTTTTCATTGAGAAATTTGCTAACACTGTATTTGGAATCTGTAATGGATAATTCAGAGCACATTGAAGTTTATGGTGACAATGGAAATATTCTCAGACAAAAACTAGAGAGAAGCATTGTGAGAAACTGCTTTGTGATGTGTTATTTCTGCTCACAGAGTTACACGGTGCTTTTCATGCATCAGTTTGCTAGCACTTGTTTTTGGGGAATCTGAGAAGGGATATTTTGGATCGCATTGAAGCCAATGCTGAGAAAGGAAATATCCTCAGACAAAACCGAAGAAGAAGCTTTCTGAGAAATGTCTTGGTGATGTGTGAATTTATCTCATAGAATTACACCCCTCTTTTCACGGAGCAGTTTGCTAACACTATTTTCATGGAATCTGCAATAGGATAGTCTGGAGTGCAATGAGGACTATAGTGAAAAAGGAAATATCCTCATGTTAAAATTCAAAAGAAACTTTCTGGGAAACTCCTTTGTGATGAGCTATTTCATCTCACAGAGGTACACAAACATTTTCATATATCAGATTGCAGCAGTGTTTTTGGAGTATCTGAGAAGGGATATTTTGGATCTCATTGAAGCCTATGGTGACAAAGGAAATAACTTCAGATAAAAAATATAAAGAATCATTGTAAGAATGTTCTTTGTGATGTGTGAATTCATCTCACAGACTTAAACCTTTCTTCTCATGGACCAGTTTGATAACACTGTTTTCATGGAATCTGCAGTAGGATATTTGGGAGTGCATTGAATCTGATGGAGACAAAGGAACTATCCTCAGATAAAAACTAAAAAGAAGGTTTCTGTGAAACAGTTTGTGATGTGTGAATTCACCTCACAGTGTTACAACGTTCTTTTCATTGAGAAGTTTGCTAAAACTTTTTTCATTTATTCTGCAATAGGATATTCGAGAGTGCATTGAGAAATAGGGTGAAAAAGTAAATATCCTCAGATAAAAACTAGAAAGAAGTTTTCTAAGAAACTGCGTTGTGATTTGTGAATTCATTGCACAGAGTTAAACCATTCTTTTCATGGAACAGTTTGGTAGTACTGTTTTTGGGCAATCTGAGAGGGGATATATTGGATAGCATTGAAGCCTGTGGTGACAAAGGAACTATCCTCAGATAAAATCTAGAAAGAAACTTTCTGAGAAACTTGTTTGTGATATGTGAATTCATCTTACAGAGTTTCAGCACTCTTTTCATTGAGCAGTTTGATAACACTGTTTTCGTGAAATCTCAATAGGATATTTCGGTGTGCATTGAAGCATATGATGACAAAGGAAATACCCTCAGACAAAAACCAAAAAGAAGCTTTCTGAGATACTACTTTGTGATGTGTGCATTCCTCTCACAAAGACACACCTCTGTCTTCATGGAGCAGTTTGGTAGCACTGTTTTTGGGGAATCTGAGAAGGAATATTTTCAATTGCATTGAAGCCTATGGTGACAAAGGAAATATCCTGAGACCAAAACTAGAACGAAGTTTTGTGAGAAACTTCTCTGTGATGTGTGAATTCATCTGACAGAGCTACACCTTTCATTTCATGGAGCAGTTTTCTAACTGTTTTTGTGGAATCTGTAAAGAGATATTTGTGAGTGCATTGAGGCCTATAGTGAAATAGGAAATATCCTCAGATGAAAAAGATAAAGAAACATTCTGAGAAATTGCTTTATGATGTGTTAATTCCTCTCACAGGCTTACACGAGTCTTTTCATGGATCATTTGGTAGCACTGCTGTTGGGGAATCTGAGAAGGCATATTTTGGAATGCATTGAAGCGAGTGTTGACAAAGGAAATATCCTCAGAAAAAAAATGGAAAGAAACATTCTGAGAAAGTCTTTTGTGATGTGTGAATTCATCTCACAGAGTTACACCATTCTTTTCATAGATCAGTTTGATCACACTGTTCCTTTAAAATCAGCAACAGGATATTTGGGAGTGTATTGAAGCCAAAGTTGACAAAGGAAATATCCTCAGATAAACACTAGAAAGAAGCTCTCTGAGAAACTGCTTTGTGATGTGTGAATTCATCTCACAGAGTTACATCTCTCTTTTCATGGGGCAGTTTGCTAACACAGTTTTCTTGGGGTTTGCAATGGGATATTTCAGAGGACATTGAAGATTATGATGACAAAGGAAATATCCTCAGACAAAAACTAGAAAAAAAAACTTACTGAGAAACTTCTTTGTGATTTGTGATTTCATCTCACAGAGTCACATGATATTTTTCAAGGAGCAATTTGGTAGCACTGTTTTTGGGGAATCTGAGAAGCGATATTTTGGATTGCTTTGAAGCTTTTGGTGACAAAGAAAATACCCTCAGATAAAAACTAGAAAGAAGCCTTCTGAGGAAGTTCTTTGTGATATGTGGATTCCTCTCACAGAGGATCACCTTTGTTTTCATGGAGTAGTTTCCTAACATTATTTTCATGGAATCTGCAAAGGGATATTTGGGAGCTCATTGAGGCCTATGGTTAAAAAGGAAATATCCTCAGATAGAATCTAGGAAAAGGCTTTCTGAGAAACGGCTTTGTGATGTGGATATTTTATTTTATTTTATTTTTCATTCTGAAAAGCAGTACTTTATTTCATGTGCAAATAAGAAATGATTTTCCCAGTGCTCTTTTAATTAATCTGGAGAAATACAAAATAAAATGTAATTAATGATTTACATGGAGAAAGATTCATCCTAGAGGGTTCAGGTAGGTTGTCCATTTCGAATAAAGATATGTGAATTGGACTCAAATAACCTGTTCCATCAGGCTTTAATGCCTGCCATTAGCCCAGAACTGGGCTGGGAATGCTTCGGCCTCCACAAAATAAGTAACATGAATATAGAATATCCATACTCAGGGAGCTTCCAGACCAATTAAGGAGGTAAGAGATTTTCATAGAATAATTACTAAGCTATAAACTTTGACTTTGTGTGTCAAAGAACTTTCTTTAAGAAGAATTCACTTTGTCTAATACTGTGGAGCAGATCTTCACAGAGGATGGAATATGAGAGTCCAGGAAATGAATAAGAAATGTTTAGGGGCAGAGCAGGATGGACGAATGGGAACAGCTCCAGTCTCCAACTCCCAGCGTGAGCGACACAGAAGACCGGTGATTTCTGCATTTTCAACTGAGGTACTGGGTTCATCTCACTGGGGAGTGCTGGACAATCAGTGCTGGTCAGCTGCTGCAGCCCAACCAGCAAGAGCTGAAGCAGGGCGAGGCATTGCCTCACCTGGGAAGTGCAAGGGGGAAGGGAATCCCTTTTCCTAGCCAGGGGAACTGAGACACACAACACCTGGAAAATCGGGTAACTCCCACCCAATACTGCGCTTTAAGCAAACAGGCACACCAGGAGATCATATCCCACACCTGGCCGGGAGGGTCCCACACCCACGGAGCCTCCCTCATTGCTA
The DNA here is from genome assembly GCF_037993035.2 of Macaca fascicularis. Lineage (NCBI taxonomy): Eukaryota > Metazoa > Chordata > Mammalia > Primates > Cercopithecidae > Macaca > Macaca fascicularis. The sequence continues at coordinate 55,084,092 of NC_088380.1, forward strand.
GCACAGCAGTCTGTGATCTACCGGCAAGGCAGCAGCGAGGCTGGGGGAGGGGTGCCCGCCATTGCTGAGGCTTAAGTAGGTAAACAAAGCTGCTGGGAAGCTCGAACTGGGTGGAGCTCACAGCAGCTCAAGGAAACCTGCCTGTCTCTGTAGACTCCACCTCTCGGGACAGGGCACAGTAAACTATAACAAACGCAGCAGAAAACTCTGCAGATGCAAACGACTCTGTCTGACAGCTTTGAAGAGAGCAGTGGATCTCCCAACACGGAGGCTGAGAACTGAGAAGGGACAGACTCCCTGCTCAAGTGGCTCCCTGACCCCTGAGCAGCCTAACTGGGAGACATCCCCCACTAGGGGCAGTCTGACACCCCACACCTCACAGGGTGGAGTACACCCCTGAGAGGAAGCTTCCAAAGCAAGAATCAGACAGGTACACTTGCTGTTCAGAAATATTCTATCTTCTGCAGCCTCTGCTGCTGACACCCAGGCAAACAGAGTCTGGAGTGGACCTCAAGCAATCTCCAACAGACCTACAGCTGAGGGTCCTGACTGTTAGAAGGAAAACTATCAAACAGGAAGGACACCTACACCAAAACCCCATCAGTACATCACCATCATCAAAGACCAGAGGCAGATAAAACCACAAAGATGGGGAAAAAGCAGGGCAGAAAAGCTGGAAATTCAAAAAATAAGAGTGCATCTCCCCCGGCAAAGGAGCGCAGCTCATCGCCAGCAACGGATCAAAGCTGGACAGAGAATGACTTTGACGAGATGAGAGAAAAAGGCTTCAGTCCATAAAATTTCTCAGAGCTAAAGGAGGAATTACGTACCCAGCGCAAAGAAACTAAAAATCTTGAAAAAAAAGTGGAAGAATTGATGGCTAGAGTAATTAATGCAGAGAAGGTCATAAACGAAAGGAAAGAGATGAAAACCATGACACGAGAAATACGTGACAAATGCACAAGCTTCAGTAACCGACTCGATCAACTGGAAGAAAGAGTATCTGCGATTGAGGATCAAATGAATGAAATGAAGCAAGAAGAGAAACCAAAAGAAAAAAGAAGAAAAAGAAATGAACAAAGCCTGCAAGAAGTGTGGGATTATGTAAAAAGACCAAATCTATGTCTGATTGGGGTGCCTGAAAGTGAGGGGGAAAATGGAACCAAGTTGGAAAACACTCTTCAGGATATCATCCAGGAGAACTTCCCCAACCTAGTAGGGCACGCCAACATTCAAATCCAGGAAATACAGAGAATGCCACAAAGATACTCCTCGAGAAGAGCAACTCCAAGACACATAATTGCCAGATTCACCAAAGTTGAAATGAAGGAAAAAATCTTAAGGGCAGCCAGAGAGAAAGGTCGGGTTACCCACAAAGGGAAGCCCATCAGACTAACAGCAGATCTCTCGGCAGAAACTCTACAAGCCAGAAGAGAGTGGGGGCCAATATTCAACATTCTTAAAGAAAAGAATTTTCAACCCAGAATTTCATATCCAGCCAAACTAAGTTTCATAAGTGAAGAAGAAATAAAATCCTTTACAGATAAGCAAATGCTTAGAGATTTTGTCACCACTAGCCTTACAAGAGATCCTGAAGGAAGCACTAAACATGGAAAGGAACAACCGGTACCAGCCATTGCAAAAACATGCCAAAATGTAAAGACCATCGAGGCTAGGAAGAAACTGCATCAACTAAAGAGCAAAATAACCAGTTAATATCATAATGGCAGGATCAAGTTCACACATAACAATATTAACCTTAAATGTAAATGGACTAAATGCTCCAATTAAAAGACACAGACTGGCAAACTGGATAAAGAGTCAAGACCCATCAGTCTGCTGTATTCAGGAGACCCATCTCACACGCAGAGACATACATAGGCTCAAAATAAAGGGATGGAGGAAGATTTACCAAGCAAATGGAGAACAAAAAAAGGCGGGGGTTGCAATACTAGTCTCTGATAAAACAGACTTTAAACCAGCAAAGATCAAAAGAGACAAAGAAGGCCATTACATAATGGTAAAGGGATCAATTCAACAGGAAGAGCTAACTATCCTAAATATATATGCACCCAATACAGGAGCACCCAGATTCATCAAGCAAGTCCTTAGAGACTTACAAAGAGACTTAGACTCCCATACAATAATAATGGGAGACTTCAACACTCCACTGTCAACATTAGACAGATCAACGAGACAGAAAGTTAACAAGGATATCCAGGAATTGAACTCATCTCTGCAGCAAGCAGACCTAATAGACATCTATAGAACTCTCCACCCCAAATCAACAGAATATACATTCTTCTCAGCACCACATCGTACTTACTCCAAAATTGACCATGTAATTGGAAGTAAAGCACTCCTCAGCAAATATACAAGAACAGAAATTATAACAAACTGTCTCTCAGACCACAGTGCAATCAAACTAGAACTCAGGACTAAGAAACTCAATCAAAACCGCTCAACTACATGGAAACTGAACAACCTGTTCCTAAATGACTACTGGGTACATAACGAAATGAAGGCAGAAATAAAGATGTTCTTTGAAACCAATGAGAACAAAGATACAACATACCAGAATCTCTGGGACACATTTAAAGCAGTGTGTAGAGGGAAATTTATAGCACTAAATGCCCACAAGAGAAAGCAGGAAAGATCTAAAATTGACACTCTAACATCGCAATTAAAAGAACTAGAGAAGCAAGAGCAAACACATTCGAAAGCTAGCAGAAGGCAAGAAATAACTAAGATCAGAGCAGAACTGAAGGAGATAGAAACACAAAAAACCGTCCAAAAAATCAAAGAATCCAGGAGTTGGTTTTTTGAAAAGATCAACAAAATTGACAGACCACTAGCAAGACTAATAAAGAATAAAAGAGAGAAGAATCAAATCGACGCAATTAAAAATGATAAAGGGGATATCACCACCGACCCCACAGAAATACAAACTACCATCAGAGAATACTATAAACACCTCTATGCAAATAAACTGGAAAATCTAGAAGAAATGGAAAATTTCCTGGACACTTACACTCTTCCAAGACTAAACCAGGAAGAAGTTGAATCCCTGAATAGACCAATAGCAGGCTCTGAAATTGAGGCAATAATTAATAGCCTGCCAACCAAAAAAAGTCCAGGACCAGATGGATTCACAGCTGAATTCTACCAGAGGTACAAGGAGGAGTTGGTACCATTCCTTCTGAAACTATTCCAATCAATAGAGAAAGAGGGAATCCTCCCTAACTCATTTTATGAGGCCAACATCATCCTGATACCAAAGCCTGGCAGAGACACAACAAAAAAGAGAATTTTAGACCAATATCCCTGATGAACATCGATGCAAAAATCCTCAATAAAGTATTGGCAAACCGGATTCAGCAACACATCAAAAAGCTTATCCACCATGATCAAGTGGGCTTCATCCCTGGGATGCAAGGCTGGTTCAACATTCGCAAATCAATAAACATAATCCAGCATATAAACAGAACCAAAGACAAGAACCACATGATTATCTCAATAGATGCAGAAAAGGCTTTTGACAAAATTCAACAGCCCTTCATGCTAAAAACGCTCAATAAAGTCGGTATTGATGGAACGTACCTCAAAATCATAAGAGCTATTTATGACAAACCCACAGCCAATATCATACTGAATGGGCAAAAACTGGAAACATTCCCTTTGAAAACAGGCACAAGACCGGGATGCCCTCTCTCACCACTCCTACTCAACATAGTGTTGGAAGTTCTGGCTAGGGCAATGAGGCAAGAGAAAGAAATCAAGGGTATTCAGTTAGGAAAAGAAGAAGTCAAACTGTCCCTGTTTGCAGATGACATGATTGTATATTTAGAAAACTCCATTGTCTCAGCCCAAAATCTCCTTAAGCTGATAAGCAACTTCAGCAAAGTCTCAGGATACAAAATTAATGTGCAAAAATCACAAGCATTCTTATACACCAGTAACAGACAAACAGAGAGCCAAATCAGGAATGAACTTCCATTCACAATTGCTTCAAAGAGAATCAAATACCTAGGAATCCAACTTACAAGGGATGTAAAGGACCTCTTCAAGGAGAACTACAAACCACTGCTCAGTGAAATAAAAGAGGACACAAACAAATGGAAGAACATACCATGCTCATGGATAGGAAGAATCAATATCGTGAAAATGGCCATACTGCCCAAGGTTATTTATAGATTCAATGCCATCCCCATCAAGCTACCAATGAGTTTCTTCACAGAATTGGGAAAAACTGCTTTAAAGTTCATATGGAACCAAAAAAGAGCCCGCATCTCCAAGACAATCCTAAGTCAAAAGAACAAAGCTGGAGGCATCACGCTACCTGACTTCAAACTATACTACAAGGCTACAGGACCAAAACAGCATGGTACTGGTACCAAAACAGAGATATAGACCAATGGAACAGAACAGAGTCCTCAGAAATAATACCACACATCTACAGCCATCTGATCTTTGACAAACCTGAGAGAAACAAGAAATGGGGAAAGGATTCCCTATTTAATAAATGGTGCTGGGAAAATTGGCTAGCCATAAGTAGAAAGCTGAAACTGGATCCTTTCCTTACTCCTTATAGGAAAATTAATTCAAGATGGATTAGAGACTTAAATGTTAGACCTAATACCATAAAAATCCTAGAGGAAAACCTAGGTAGTACCATTCAGGACATAGGCATGGGCAAAGACTTCATGTCTAAAATACCAAAAGCAACATCAGCAAAAGCCAAAATTGACAAATGGGATCTCATTAAACTAAAGAGCTTCTGCACAGCAAAAGAAACTACCATCAGAGTGAACAGGCAACCTACAGAATGGGAGAAAATTTTTGCAATCTACTCATCTGACAAAGGGCTAATATCCAGAACCTACAAAGAACTCAACCAAATTTACAAGAAAAAAACAAACAACCCCATCAAAAATTGGGCAAAGGATATGAACAGACATTTCTCAAAAGAAGACATTCATACAGCCAACAGACACATGAAAAAATGCTCATCATCACTGGCCATCAGAGAAATGCAAATCAAAACCACAATGAGATACCATCTCACACCAGTTAGAATGGCGATCATTAAAAAGTCAGGAAACAACAGGTGCTGGAGAGGATGTGGAGAAATAGGAACACTTTTACACTGTTGGTGGGATTGTAAACTAGTTCAACCATTATGGAAAACAGTATGGCGATTCCTCAAGGATCTAGAACTGGATGTACCATATGACCCAGCCATCCCATTAGTGGGTATATACCCAAAGGATTATAAATTATGCTGCTATAAAGACACATGCACACGTATGTTTATTGCAGCACTATTCACAATAGCAAAGACTTGGAATCAACCCAAATGTCCATCAGTGACAGATTGGATGAAGAAAATGTGGCACATATACACCATAGAATACTATGCAGCCATCAAAAAGGATGAGTTTGTGTCCTTTGTAGGGACATGGATGGAGTTGGAAACCATCATTCTTAGCAAACTATCACAAGAGCAGAAAACCAAACACCGCATGTTCTCACTTATAGGTGGGAACTGAACAATGAGATCATTTGACTCAGGAAGGGGAACATCACACACACCGGGGCCTATCATGGGGAGGGGGGATGGGGAGGGGGAGGGATTGCATTGGGAGTTATACCTGATGTAAATGACGAGTTGATGGGTGCAGCACACCAACAAGGCACGAGTATACAACTTAAAGTATAATAATAATAAATAAATTTAAAAAAATGTTTAGGGTTAGAAGATGGGAAACAGGAAAGCAAAACTTGGGAACACAGCTATGGTTACAGAGTGAATGAGATATCCATTTTAAAAGTTTTTGTCTATAAACTGACTTCTACTAGAAGCTCTTTTGATTTAAAAATATCGAACAGAATGTTTAAAGTTAACTAAGGAAAATTAATAGGGCAATACCAGGGTAGCCTTGTTTTACCCATTTCATTTATGTTCCCACTTGGGCTGCTGAAAAGGAAATTGGTACTGGGATGGGTGATGAACCTCTACAGTTCATCTGCTTCTGACTGATTTCCAAAATCAAGCACGATTTTTAAAAACTACCCTCTTGCTTTGGATTCATTCACTCTTTTCCCTTCCATTCATCTTGAAAATTAAGAGTTGAGTATTGACCTGTAATGTGTGCTGACCCCTTTCCAGAATAAAGATGAGATCTACTTCTTTTGTTTTATATTTACTTTAAACTTTTCTTTCTAATTCAATGAAACCATTAGAAAGCAGTGCACCTGAACCGTAGTATTTTAATCATTCATGGAACGGTTTCCTTTTTTTTTTTGAGGATTATTTATTTATTTATTTATTTATTTTATTATACTTTAACTTCTAGGGTACATGTGCACAATGTGCAGGTTTGTTACATATGTATAATTGTGCCATGTTGGTGTGCTGCACCCATCAACTAGTCAGCATGCTTCAACTCATCATTTACATCAAGTATAACTCCCAATGCCATCCCTCCCCACTTCATCCTCCCCATAATAGGCCCAAGTGTGTGATGTTCCCCTTCCAGAGTCCCAGTGATCTCATAGTTCAATTCCCACCTATGAATGAGAACATACGGTGTTTGGTTTTCTGTTCTTGCGATAGCTTACTGAGAAAGTTCTTTGTAAAGTGTGAATTCATCACACAGTTATACCTTTCTTTCCATGGAGCGGTTTGCTAACATTGTTTTTGTGTAATCTGCAAAGGGACATATGGGAGCACATTGAGGCCCATAGTGAAAAAGGAAATATCCTCAGATAAAAACTAGAGAGAAGCTTTTGGTGAAACTCCTTTGTGATGTGTGAATTCATCTCACTGTGTTACACTGTTCTTTTCATTGAGCAGTTTGCTAACACTGCTTTCATGGAATCTGCAAAGGGATATTTGGGAGCACATTGAGGTCTATAGTTAAAAAGGAAATGTCCTCAGTTAAAAACTAGAAACTTTCTGAGAAATTGCATTGTGATGTGTGAATTCACTGAACACAGTTGCACTGTTCTTTTCATTGAGCAGTTTGCTAACAGTTTTCGTGGAATCTGCAAAGGGATATATGGGAGAGCATTGACGCCTATGATGAAAAAGGAAATATCCTCAAATAATAAGTAGAAATAAGCTTCCTGAGAAGCTTCTATGTGATGTGTGAATTCATCTCATGAGTTACACTGTTCTTTTCATTAGGCAGTTTGCTAACTCTGTTTTCGTGGAATCTGCAAAGGAACATTTTGGAGTGCATTGAAAATTTAGGTAATAAAGGAAATATCCTCATATTAGAACTAGAAAGACTCTTTCTAAGAAACTGCTTTGTGATGTGTTAATTCATCTCACAGAGTTAAATGATTCTTTTTATTTAGCAGTTAGATAGCACTGTTTTTGGGGAATCTGAGAAGGGATATTTCGGATTGCATTGAAGCCTATCTTGACAAAGGAAATAAAATCAGATAAAAACTACAAAGAAGCATTCTGAGAAAGTTCTTTGTGATGGTGGAATTCCTCTCAAATACTTAAATCTTTCTTTTCATGGAGCCATTTTCTAACACTGTTTTCGTGGAAACAGCAAAGGGATATTGAGGAGCTCATTGAGGCCGATTTTGAAAAACTAAATATCCTCAAATAAAAACTGGAAAGAAAATTTCTGAGAAACTGCTTTGTGATGTGTTAATTCACCTCACCGTGTTACACTGTTCTTTTCACTGAGTAGTTTGCTAACACTGTTTTCATGGAATATGCAAAGGGATATCTGGGAGCACACCGAGACATATAGTAAAAAAGGGAATATCCTCACATAAAAACTAGAAAGAAGCTTTCTGAGGAACTGCTTTGTGATGTGTGAATTCAACTCACCGCATTAAAGAGTTCTTTTCTTTGAGCAGTTTGCTAACACAGTTTTCATGGAATCTGCAATGTTATATTTCAGCGTGCATTGAAGCTTAAGGTGACAAAGGAAGTACACTCATATAAAAACTAGAAAGACACTTTCTGAGGAAATGCTTTCTGATGTGCAAATTCTTGTCACAGGGTTACTGGATTCTTTTCATGGAGCAGTTTGGTTTGGTAACACTGTTTTTGTCAATCTGAGAAGGGATATTTTGGATCGCTTTGAAGCCTACAGTGACAAAGGAAATATCCTCAAATAAAAACTAGAAAGAAGCTTTCTGAGAAAGTTCTTTCTGATGTGTGAATTCATTTCACAGAGTTACACCTTTTTTTTCATGGAGCAGTTGTCCAACACTGTTTTCCTGGAATCTGCAAAGGAATATTTGTGAGCACATTGAGGCCTATAGTGAAAAAGGGCATATCCTCAGATAAAAACTAGAATGAAGCTTTCTGAAAAACTGCTTTGTGATGTGTGAATTCATTTCACCAAGTTACACTGTTCTTTTCATTGAACAGTTTGCTAACGTTGTTTTCTTGGAATCTCTAATGGGATATTCTGGAGTGCATTGAATCTTGTGGTGACAAAGGAAATATCCTCAGACAAAAACTAGAAAGAAGCTTTCTGAGAAACTGCTTTCTGATTTGTGAATTCATCTCACAGAGTTACATGATTCTTTTAATATATCAGTTTTTCAGAACAGTTTTTGGGCAAATCTGCGAAGGGATATTTGGGATAGCATAGCACACTGAAGCCTATGGTGGAAAAGTAATTATCCACATGTAAAAACTAGAAAGAAGCCTTCTGAGAAACCACTTTGTGATGTGTTAACTCATCTCACAGAGTTACACAATTCTTTTCTTAGAGCAGTTTGGTAGCACTGTTTTTGGGGAATCTGAGAAGGGATATTTTGGATCACATTGAAGCCTATGGTGACAAAGCTAATATCCTCAGATAAAACCTAAAAAGAAGCTTTCTGAGAAACTGCTTTGTGATGTGTGAATTCATCTCACAGAGTTACACTGTTCTTTTCATTAAGCCATTTGCTAACAATGTTTTCTTGGAATCTGCAATAGGATATTTGGGAGCACATTGAAGCCTATGGTGAAAATGGAAATATCCTTAGATAAAAACCAAAAAGATGCTTTCTGAGAAATTGCTTTGTGATGGCTGAATTCATGTCACAGAGTTACACTGTTCTTTTCATTGATCAGTTTGCTATCACTGTTATCTTGGAATTGGCAATGGGATATTTTGAGCACATTGAAGCTTAGGGTGACAAAGGAAATATCCTCTGACAAAAATTAAAGAGAAGCTTTCTTAGAAACTGCTTTGTGGCTTTTTAGTTCCTCTCACAGAGTTACATGATTCTTTTCATGGAGCACTTTGATATCACTTTTTTTTTTTTTTTTTTTGAGGTGGAGTCTTGTTTTGTCACCCAGGCTGGAGTGCAGTGGCCTGATCTCAGCTCACTTCAAGCTCCGCCTCCTGGGTTCACGCCATTCTCCTGCCTCAGCCTCCTGAGTAGCTGGACATACAGGCACCCACCACCTCGCCTGGCTAGTTTTTTGTATTTCTTAGAGATGGGGTTTCACCAGGTTAGTCAGTATGGTCTCGATCTCCTGACCTCATGATCTGCCCATCTCCGCCTCCCAAAGTGCTGGGATTACAGGCTTGAGTCACCACGCCTGGCCTGATCTCACTGCTTTTATGGAATCTTCAATATTAAAAAAAGAAATATCTTCAGATTTAAACTAGAAAGAAGTGGATGGTGGAAAAGGAAATATCCTCAGATAAAAACTAGAAAGAAGCTTTCCAAGAAATTTGTGATGGGTGAATTAATCACACAGTGTTACACCTTTGTATTCTTTGAGCAGTTTGGTAGCACTGTTTTTATGGAATCTACAAGGGGATATTTAGGAGCTCCTAGAGGCCTATGATGAAAAATGAAATAACTTCAGATAAAAACTGGAGAGAAGTTTTGCAAGAAACATTTTTTGATATGTCCATTCATCTTATGAAGTTTAACCTTTTTGTTGATTGAGCAGTTTGACATTTTGTGGAATCTGCAAAGGGATATTCAGGTGCGCATTGAGTCCAATGGCAAAAAAGGAAATATCTTCAGGTAAAAGCTGCAGAGAAGCTTTCTGAAAAACTCCTTTGTGATATGTGCATTCATCTCATAGAGCTAAATGTTTCTGTTGAGGGAGCACTTTTGTGTGTTTCTTTTTGTGGTGTCTTAGGACGGATATTTGGGAGCGCATTGAAAAATATGGTGGAATAGGAAATATCCTCAGAAAAACATTAGAAACTAATTTTTTTCCTGAGAAACTACTTTTTGATGGGTGAATTCATCTCACAGAGTTAAACCATTCTTTTCATTGTGCAGGGTGATAGCACTGTTTTTGTGGAATCTGCAGTGGAGTATTTGGGAGCACATAGAGGACTAAGGTGAAAAAAGAAAATTCTTCAGGTAAAAACTGGAGAGAACCTTTTGGAGAAACTCCTCTGTGAGGTGTGCATTTGTCTCATAGAACTAAACGTTTCTGTTGAGATAGCACTTGGGCATCACTGTTTTTGTGATGTGAGAGACAGGAAATTTTGGAGCACATTGAAGCCTATGGTGGAAAAGGAAATATCCTCAGATAAAAATGACACAGAAGCTTTCTGAGAAACTGTTTTGTGATGGGCCAATTTATCTCACAGAGTTACATCATTCCTTTCATGGAGCTGTTTGTTAGCACTGTTTTTGTGGAATCTGCAGAAGGATATTTTGGAGCTCATAGGAGTCTGAGGTGAAGAAATAAAATCTTCAGGTAACAACTGGAAAGAAGCTTTCAGAGAAACTTCTTTGTGATGTGTGCATTTGTCTCATAGAGCTCTACGTTTCTGTTGAGGGAGCAGTTTGGCATCACTGTTTTTGTGGTGTATGAGAAGGAATATTTAGAGCGCATTGAGGCCTATGGTGAAAAAGGAAATATCCTCAGACAAAAACTAGAAAGAAGCTTTCTGACAAACTGGTTTGTGGTGTGCTAATTCATCTCACAGAACTGCATGATCTTTTTCTAGGAATAGTTTGGTAGCCCTGTGTTGGGGGCATCTGAGAAGAGGTATTTTTGATCACATTGAAGCCTACGGTGACAAAGGAAATATCCTCAGACAAAAAAAAAAAAAGAAATTTTCAGAGAAACGGCTTTGTAATGTGTGAATTCATCTCAAAGAGTTACACCATACTTTTCATTGAAACGTCTGCTAACACTTTTTTCGTGTAATCTCCAATGGGATATTCTGTAGTGCATTGAGGAATGTGGTGAAAAAGATAATATCTTCAGATAAAAACCAGAAAGAAGCTTTCAGAGAAACAGCTTTGTGAGGACTGAATTCATCCCACAGAGGTACACCATTCTTTACATGGAGAACTTTGGTAGCACTGTTTATGGGGAATCTGAGAAGGGATACTTTGGATTCCATTGAAGCCTATGGTGACAAAGAAAATATTCTTACATAAAAACTAGAAAGAAGCTTTCTGAGAAACTGCCTTGTGATGTGTGTATTCATCTCACAGAGTTACTGAGTTACTGGATTCTTTTCTTGGAGGAGTTTGCTAACTGTTTTCGTGGAATCTGCAATAGGATATTTGGGAGCGCTTTGAAACCTATGGTGACAAAGGAAATATTCACAGGCAAAAACCAATAAGAAGCTTTCTGAGAAACTGCTTGTGATGTGTGAATTCATCTCACAGATTTACACTTTTCTTTTCAGGGAGCAGTTTGCTAACACTACTTTCGTGTAATCTGCAAAGGGATATTTGCGAGCGCACTGAGGCCTACACTGAAAAAGGAAATATCCTCATACAAAAACTAGAAAGAAGCTTTCTGAGAAACTGCTTTGTGATTTGTGAATTCATCCCACAGAGTTATATGATTCTTTCATGGAGTAGTTTGGTAGCACTGGTTTTGGGGAATCAGAGAAGGGATATTTTAGATTGCATTGAAGCCTTTAGTTACACAGGAAATATCCTCAGATAAAAACTATAAAGAAGCTTTCTGAGAAATTTATGTGTGATGTCTGTATTCACCTCACAGAGTTACACCAATCTTTTCATTGAGAAATTTGCTAACACTTTTCTCGTGGAATCTGCAATGGGATATTCAGGAGTGCAAGGAGGTTTATGGTGAAAAAGCAAATATCCTGAGATAAAAACTAGAAAGAAGTTTTCTGAGATACCACTTTGGGATGTGTTAATTCATCTAACAGAGTAACAAGATACTTTTCATACATCATTTTGGTAACACACATTTTGGATCGCATTGAAGCCTATGGGGACAAAGAAAATATCCTCAGACAAAAACCAAAAAACAGCTTTCTGAGAAACTGCTTTGTGATGTGTGAATTCATCTCACAGGGTAACACCTTTCTTTTCATGGTGCAGTTTGTTAACTCTATTTTCATGGAATCTACAATGTTAAATTTGTGAGCTAGTTGAGACCTATGGTGAAAAAGGAAATATCCTCAGATAAAAACTACAAAGAAACTTTCTGTGAAACTGTGTTCAGGAGCGCTTTGAGGAATATGGTGAAAAAGGAAATATCCTCAGATAAAAACTAGAAAGAGTTTTTCTGTGAAACATCTGTGTGATATGTGAACTCATCTCACAGAGTTACACCATTCTTTTCAAGGAAAGTTTGTTAGCACTGTTTCTGGGGAATCTGAGAAGTGATATTTTGGGGTACATTGAAGCCTTTGCTGAAGTATCCTCAAATAAAAACTCGAAGTAAGCTTTCTGAGAAACTAAGATGCGAGAATTCATCTCACAGAGTTACATTGTTGTTTTCATTGAGCAGTTTGATAACACTGTTTTTGTGGAATCTGCTATGAGATATTTCAGAGTGCATTGAAGCTTATGGTGACAAAGGAAATATTTTCTGACAAAAAACAAAAAGAACCTATCTCAAAAACTGTTTTATGATGTGTGAATTCATCTCACCAATTTATACCTTTCTTTTCATGGAGCAGTTTGCTAACACTAAATTCGTGGTATCTGCAAAGGGATATTCACAAGGACCTTCTGGCTAATGGTGAGAAAAGAAACATTCTACAACAAAAACGAGAAAGAAGCTTTCTGAAAAACTGTTTTGTGATTTGTGAGTTCATCTCAGAGAGTTACATGATTCTTTGCATGGAGCGGTTTGGTGATACTGTTTTTGGGGAATCTGGGAAGCAATATATTGGATAGCATTGATGTCTATGGTGACAAAGGACATATCCTTAGTTGAAATCTAGAAAGAAACTTTCTGAGAAAGTTCTTTGTGATGTGTGAATTTGTACCACATAGTTACAGCTTTCTTTTCATGGAGCAGCTTGCTAACACAGTTTTCATGGAATCTGAAATGGGATATTCCAGAGCGCTTTAATGTCTATCCTCAGATAAAATCTAGAAAGAAGCTTTCTGAGAAAGTTTTTTGTGATGTGTGAATTCACCTCACAGAGTTACACTGTTCTTTGCATTGAGCAGTTTGTTTACACTTTTTCTTGGAATCTGCAATCTGATATTTCGGAGCACATTGAAGCTTATGGTGACAACGGAAATATTCTCAGATAAAAACTAGAAAGAAGCTTTCTGACAAATTGCTTTGTGATGTTTTAATTCATCTCACACAGTTACATGATTCTTTTCATGGAACAGTTTGGTAGCACTGTTTTTGGTGAATCTGAGAAGGGATATTTTGGATGGCATTTAAACCTATGGTGACAAAGGAAATATTCTCAGATAAAAACTAGAAAGAAATATTCTCAGATAAAAACTTGAGAAAGTTCTTTGTGATGTGTGAATTCATCTCACAGAGTTACACCTTTCTTTGCAAGGAGCAGTTTACTAAGACTGTTTTCATGGAATCTGCCAAGGACATTTGGGAGGGCATTGAGGTCTATGGTGACAAAAGAAATATCCTCAGATTAAATCTAGAAAGAAGCTTTCTGAGAAACTGCTTTGTGATAGGTGAATTCATGTCACAGAACTACACCATTCTTTTTTTGAGCCGTTTGATTATACTGTTTTCATGGATTCTGTAAAGTATATTTCTGAGTACATTGAAGCCTATGGTGACAAAGGAAATATCTCCATTGAAATAACAAAAACAAGCTTTCTGAGAAACTGCTTTCTGATGTGTGCATTCAAATCACTGAGTTACCTGCTTTTTTCATTGAAATGTTTGCTCACACTGTTTTCTTGGAATCTATGATTGGATATTTAGGAGTGCTTTGAAGCTTATTGTGAAAAAGTAAATATCCTCAGATAAAAACTAGAAAGAAACATTCTGAGAAACTGTTTTGTGATTTGTGAATTCATCACACAGAGTTACACGATTCTTTTCATGGATCAGTTTGACAGCTCTGTTTTTGGGGATCCAAAAAACAGATCCAAACATATCTGAGATGGGATATTTTGGATTGCATTGAAGCCTATGGTGAGAAAGGAAATATCCTCAGATAAAAGCTAGAAAGAAGCTTTCTGAGAACGTTCTTTGTGATGTGTGAATTCATCTCACAGAATTACACCTCTCTTTTCATGGAGCAGTTTGCCAACACGGCTTTGCTGTAATCTGCAAAGGGATATTTGGGAGCGCCTTGAGGCCTATGGTGAAAAAGGAAATATCCTCAGGTAAAAAATGTAAAGAAGCTGTCCGAGAAATTGCTTTGTGATGGGTGAATTAATCTCACAGAGTTACACCTTTATTTTCATGGAGAAGTTTGGTAGCACTACTTTTGGGGAATCTACAAAGGGATATTCAGGAGCTCATAGAAGTCTTTGGTGAAAAAGGAAATATCTGCAGATAAAAACTAGACAGAAGGATTTTGAGAAACTGTTTTGTGATGTGTGTATTCACCTCACAGAGATAAATCATGTTGTTGATTGATCATTTTGGCATCACTGTTTTTGTGTTGTCTCAAGGAATATTTGGGAGTGCATTGGCATTGATGGTGGAAAAGTAAATATGCACAGATCAAAACTAGAAAGAAGCTTTCAGAGAGACTATTTTGTGGTGGGTGTATTCATCTCACAGTGTTATATCTTTCTTTTCATTGAATAGTTTGTTAACACTGTTTACTAGAAAATGCAAAGGGATATTCGGGAGCGGGTAGAGGCCAATGTTGAAAAAGGAAATATCTTCAGGTAAAAACTGGAGAGAAAGTCTTTGATAACTCCTTCGTGATGTGTGCATTCATCTTATGTTGGTAAAGCTTTCTGTTGAGAAAGTAGTTTGGCATCACTGTTTCTGTGATGTCTGTGAAGGGATATTTGGGAGCACATGGAAGCCGGTGGTGGAAAAGGAAATATCCTGACATAAAAACTAGAAAGAAGCTGTCTGAGAAATTTCTTTGTGATGGCTGAATTCATCATACGGAGTTACACCTTGGTTTTCTTTGAGCAGCTTGGTAGCACTGTTTTTTATGGAATCTGCAAAGGGATATTCAGAAGCTCCTAGAGTCCTACAGTTGAAAAGGAAATAGCTTCAGATAAAAACTAGAAAGAAGCTTTTCAAGAAACAGTTTTGTGATGTGTGTATTCACTTCATAGAGTTTAACCTTTCTGTTGATTAAGCAGTTTGGCATCACTGTTTTTGTGGTGTCTGAGAGGAGTTTTTTGGCAGCACATTGAAGCCTATGGTGAAAAAGAAAATATCCTCAGATAAAAACTAGAAATATGCTTTGTGAGAAACTGCTTTGTGATGGGTGAATTCATCTCACAGAATTACACTTTTCTTTTCAAGGAGCAGTTTGCTAACACTATTTTTCTATAATCTGCAAAGGGATATTCACCAGTGCCTTCAGGTAAATGGTGAAAAGGGAACTATTCTCAGAAACAAAGTAGAAAGAAGCTTTCTGAGAAACGGCTTTTTGATTTGTAAATTTATCTCACAGAGTTATACGATTCTTTTCATGGAACAGTTTGATAGCACTCTTTTTGGGGAATCTAAGAAGGGATATTTTGGATCATATGGAAGCTTATGGTGACAACGAAAATATCCTCAGATAAAATCTAGAAAGAAACTTTCTGAGAAAGTTCTTTTTTTTTTTTTTGGTATCTGCAATGGGATATTCTGGAGCACATTGAGGAATAAGGTGAGGAATAAGGTGAAAAAGGAAATATCCTAGATAAAAACTGGAAAGAAGCTTTCTGAGACACAGTTTTGTGATGTGTGAATTCATCTCACAGAGTTACACCATTCTGTTCATGGAGCAGTTTGGTAACTCTGTTTTTGGTGAATCTGAAAAGGGATATTTTGGATCGCATTGAAGCCTATGGTGACAAAGGAAATATCCCTAGATAAAACCAGAAAAAAAAAACTTTTTGTAAAAGCTCTTTGTGATGTGTGAATGCATCTCACAGAGTTAAACATTTCTTTCCCTGGAGCAGTTTGCTAACACTGCCTTCATGGAATCTGCAATGAGATATTCCGGAGCCCATTGATGCCTACAGTGAAAAATGAATTATCCTCAGATAAAAACTAGAACGAATCCTTCTGAGAAACAGTTTTGTGATGTGTGAATTCATCTTACAGAGATTAACCATTCTTTTCACTGAGCAGTTTGATAACTCTGTTTTCTTGGAATCTACAAAGGGATATTTGTGAGCGCTTTGAGGTCTATGGTGAAAAAGGAAATATCCTCAGATAAAAACTAGATAAAAGTTTTTTGAGAAACTGTTTGTGATGGGTGAATTCATCTCACAGAGTTACACTTTTCTTTTCAAGGAGCAGTTTGCTAGCAATATTGTAGAATCTGCAAAGGGATATTCATAAGCACCTTCAGGCAAATGCAGAAAAAGCAATTATCCTCAAACGGAAACTGGAAAGAAGTTTTCTGAGAAAATACTTTGTGATTTGTGAATTCATCTCACAAAATTACACCATTATTTTCATTGAGAAGTTTGCTAACACTTTTTTTGGAAGCCACGATTAGATATTCAGGAGCACAATGAGGAATATGGTGTCAAAGTAAGTATCCTCAGATAAAAACTAGAAAAAGCTTTCTGAGAAAGTTCCTTATGATGAGTTAATTCATCTCATAAAGTTACACCTTCCTTTTCACTGAGCAGTTTGATAACACTGTTTTCATGGAATCTGCAATAGGATATTTGGGGGCGCTTTGAAGCCTATGTTGACAAAGGAAATATTCTCAGATAAAAACCAAAAAGAAGCTTTCTGTGAAACTTCTTTGTGATGTGTGAATTCATCACACAGAATTACACTGTTCTTTTCATTGAGCAGTTTGCTAACACTGTTTTCTTGGAATCTGCAATGTAGTGTTTCAGAGCGCATTGAAGTTTATGGTGACAAATGAAATATCCTCAGACAAGAACTAGAAAGAAGCTTTTTGAGAAACTGCTTTGTGATGTGTGAATTCATCTCACTGAGTTGCACTGTTCCTTTCATACAGCAGTTTGCTAATACTGTTTTCATGGAATCTGCAAAGGGATATTTGGGACCACATTGAGGCCAATGGTGAAAAAGGAAATATCCTCACATCAAATCTAGAAAGAAGTTTTCCGAGAAACTGCTTTGTGATGGGTGAATTCATTCCACAGTGCTATACTGTTCTTTTCTTTGAGCCATTTGACAACACTGCTTTAGTGGAGTCTGCAAAAGGATATTTCTGAGTCCATTGAAGCCTATGGTGACAAAGGAGCTATCCCCATTGAGAAATCAAAAGAAGCTTTCTGAGAAACTGCTTTGTGATGTGTGAATTCAACTCACAGAGTTACCCCTTTCTTTTCATTGAGCCGTTTGCTAGCACTGTTTTATTGGAATCTACAATGGGATATTTCAGAGTGCATTGCAGCTTATTGTGAAAAAGTCAATACCCTTAAACAAAAAGTAGAAAGAAACATTCTGAGAAATTGTTTTGTGGTTTGTGAATTCATCACACAGAGTTAAACTATTCTTTTCATGGATCAGTTTGACAGCTCTGTTTTTGGGGAGTCTGAGAAAGGATATTTTGGATTGCAATGAAGCCTATGATGACAAAGGAAATATCCTCAGATAAAAATTATAAAGAAGGGTTCTGAGAAACTGCTTTGTGATGTGTGAATTCATCTCATGGAGTTACACCTTTCTTTTCATAGAGGAGTTTCCAAACACTGTTATTTTCGTGGAGACTGCAAAGGGATACTTGGGAGCGCATTGAAGCCTATGGTGAAAAAGGAAATATCCTCAGATAAAAACTAGAAGAAAGCTTTCTGAGAAACTGTTTGTGATGGGTGAATTCAACCCACAGAGATATACTATTCTTTTCATTGAGTATTCTGCTTACACTGTTTTCTTGGAATCTACAATGGCATATTTCAGAGTGCATTGAAGCGTATTGTGAAAAGTTAAATATCCTCAGATGAAAACTAGAAAGAAACTTTCTGAGGAACTTCTTTGTAATTTGTGAATTCATCTCACAGAGTAATCTGATGCTTTCAATGGATCAGTTTGATAGCACTGTTTTTGGGGAATCTTAGAAGGGATATTTTTTCATGGAATCTGCAATAGGATATTTGGGAGCACATTGAAACCTACGGTGACAAAGGAAATATCTTCACATAAAATCCGAAAAGGTTCCTGAGAACCTGCTTTTTGCTGTGTATTTCATTTCACAGAGTTACATTGTTCTTTTCATTGAGCAGTTTGCTAACACTGTTTTCTTTTAATCTGCAATGGGAAATGTCATAGCACATTGAAGCTTATGGTGACAAAGGAAATATCCACAGAGAAAAACTAGAAAGAAGCTTTCTGAGAAACTGCTTTGTGATTTGTGAATTCATCTCACAGAGTTACATGATTGTTTTCATGGAGTAGTTTGGTAGCACTGTTTTTGGGGAATCTGAGAAGGGATAATTTGGATCGCTTTGAAGCCTATGGTAACTAAGGAAATGTCCTGAGATAAAAAGTAGAAAAAAAGCTTTCTGAGACAGTTCCTTGTGCTGTGTGAATTCATCTCACAGAGAAACACCTTTCTTTTCATGGACAAGATTGCTAACACAGTTTTTGTGGAAACTGCCAAGGGTATTTGCGAGTGCATTGAGGCCTATACTGAAAAAGGAAATATCCTCCTAGAAAAAGGAGAAAGAAGATTTCTGAGAAACTGCTTAGTGATGTGTGAATTCAATTCAAAGAATTACACTTTTCTTTTCATTGAGCAGTTTGCTAAAACTGTTTTCCTGGAATCTATGATGGGATATTTCAGAGGGCATTGAAGCTTATTGTGAAAAAGTAAATATTCTCAGACAAAAACTAGAAAGAAACATTCTGAGAAACTGCTTTGTGATTTGTGAATTCATTGCACAGAGTTACACGATTCTTTTCATGGATGAGTTTGTTAGCTCTGTTTTTGGGGAATTGAAGAAGGGATATTTAGGATCGAATTGAGCCTATGGTGACAAAGGAAATATCCGCAGATAAAAACTAGAAAGAAGATTTCTGAGAAAGTTCTTTGTGATGTGTGAATTCCTCTCACCAAGTTACACCATTCTTATCATGGAGCTGTTTGCTAAACCTGTTTTTGTGGAATCTGCAAAGGGATATTTGGGAGCGCATAGAGGCCTGTGGAGCAAAGGAAATATCCTCATATAAAAACTAGAAAGAAGCTTTCTGAGAAACTGTTTTGCAATGTGTGAAATCATCTCACAGAGTTACACTGTTCTTTTCATTGAGGGGTTTGCTAACACTGTTTTCTTGTAATCTGCAATGTGATATTTCAGAGCACATTGAAGATTATGGTGAAAAAGGAAATATCCTCAGACAAAAAAAGAAACTTTCTGAGAAACTGCTTTGGGATTTATGAATTCATCTCAAAGCATTACACTATTATTTTCATGGCTCAGTTTTATATCTTTGTTTCTGTGGAAACTGAGAAGGGATATTTTGGATCACATTGAAGCCTATGATGACAAAGGAAATATCCTCATATAAAAACAAGAAAGAAGCTCTCTGAGAAAGATCTTTGTGATGTGTGAATTCATCTCAGAGAGTTACACCTTTCTTTCCATGGAGCAGTTTGCTAATGCTGTTTTCGTGTAATGTGCAAAGGTATATTTGGGAGTGCATTGAGGCTTATGGTGAAAAAGGAAATATCCTCAGATAATAACTAGCAGGAAACATTCTGAGAAACTACTTTGTGATGTGTGAATTCATCTCACAGAGTTACACTGTTCTTTTCATTTAGCAGCCTGCTAACACTGTTTTCTTGGAATCTGCAATGGGATATTTAAGAGTGCATTGAAACTTATGGTGACAAAGGAAATATCTTCGTATAAAACTAGTAAGAAGCTTTCTGAGAAACTGCTTTGACATGTACTAATTCATATCACTGAATTACACGATTCTTTTCATGGAACAGTTTTGTAGCACTGTTTTTGGGTAAAGTGAGAAGGAATATTTTGGATCCCAAGAAGAATATCGTGACTAAGGAAATATCCTCAGATAAAAACTAGAAAGAAGCTTTCTGAGAGAGTTCTTCATGATATGTGAATTCATCTCATAGAGTTACACCTTTCTTTTCATGGAGCAGTTTGCTAACACTGTTTTCGTGGAATCTCCAAAGACATATTTTGGAGTGCATTGAGACCTATAGTGAAAAAGGAAATATCCTCAGATAAAAACTGGAAAGAAACTTTCTGAGAAACTGCTTGGTGATGTGTGAATTCATCACACAGAGTTACACCGTTCTTTTCATTAAGCAGTTTTCTAACACTGTTCTCTTGGAATCTGCAATGGGATATTTTGGAGTGCTTTGGAGCTAATGGTGACAAAAGAAATATCCTGAGACAAAAACTAGAAAGAAGCTTTTGGAGAAACTGCTTTGTGGTGTGTGAATTCATGTCACAGAGTTACACGATCCTTTTCATGCAGCAGTTTGTTAACACATTTTTGGGGGAATCTGAGAAGGGATATTTTGGATCGCATTTTGGCATTTGGTGACAAAGAAAATATCCTCAAGTGAAAACTAGAAAGAAGTTTTCTGAGAAAAACTTTGAGATGTGTTAATTTATCTGATAGCATTGTACGATTCTTTTCATGAGGCAGTTCTGTATCACTGTTTTTGGGGAATCTGAGAAGGGACATTTTGGGCCACATTGAAGATTATGGTGACAAAGGAAATATCTACATATAAAAACTTGCAAGAAGCTGTCTGAGAAACTGCTTTGTGATGTGTGAATTCATCTCTCAGAGTTACACTTTTCTTTTCTTGGAGCAGTTTGCTAAAACTCTTTTTGTGGAATCTGCAATGGGATATTACGGAGTGCCTTGAAACTTATGGTGACAAAGTAAATATCCTCATGAAAAAACTAGAAGGAAACTTTCTGAGAGACCACTTTGTGATGCATTAGTTCAGCTCACAGAGTTACAGGATACTTTTCATGGATCAGTTTGATAGCCCTGTTTTTGGAGAATCTGAGAAGGGATATTTTTGATCTCCTTGAAGCCTGTGGTGACAAAGGAAATATCCTGAAATAATAACCACAAAGAAGCTTTCTGAGAAACTTCCTTGTGATGTTGGAATTAATCTCACAGTGTTACACGTTTCTTTTCATACAACTGTTTGCTAACACTGCTTTTGTTGTTCCTGCAACGGATATTTGGGAGCGAATTGAGGACTATGTTGATAAAGGAAATATACTCAGATAAAAACTAGAAAGAAGCTTTCTGAGAAACTGCTTTGTGACATGTGAATTCCTCTCACAGAGATACACTATTCTTTTCATTTAGCAGTCTTCTAACACTGTTTTCTTGGAATCTGCCATGGGATATTTCAGAGCGCATTGAAGCTTACGGTGACAAAGGAAATATCTTCATATAAAAACTAGAAAGAAGCTTTCTGAGAAACCACTTTATGATGTGTCAATTCATCTCACAGAGTTACACAATTGTTTTCATGTATCAGTTTGGTAGCACTGTTTTTGAGGAAACTAAGAAGGAATACTTTAAATCACATTCAAGCCTTTGGTGACTAAGCAAAAACACTCAGGTGAAAACTAGAACAAACGTTTCTGAAAAAGTTCTTTTTGATGTGTGAATTCATCTCATAGTGTTACACCTTTCTTTTCAGGAATCTGTTTGCTAACACTCTTTTCGTGGAACCAGTAAAGGAATATTTGGGAGTACATTGTGGCCGAAAGTGAAAAAGGCAATATCCTCAGATAAAAATTAGAAAGAAGCTTTCTGAGAAACTGCTTTGTGATGTGTGAATTCATCTCACTGTGTTACATGTATCTTTTCATGGATCAGTCTGTTAACACTGTTTTTGTGGAATCTGAGAAAGGATATTTTGGATCACATTGAAGCCTACATTGACAATGGAAATATCCTCAGATAAAAACTAGAAAGAAGCTTTCTGAGAAAGTTCTCCATGGTGTGGGAGTTCATTTCACAGAGTTGCACCTTTCCTTTCATGGAGCAATGTGCTAACACAGTTTTTGTGGAATCGGCAGAGGGATATTTGGGAGCGCATTGAGGCCTGTAGTGAAAATTGAAATATCCTCATACAAAAACTAGAAAGAAGCTTTCTGAGAAACTGCTGTGTGATACGTGAATTCAACGCCCAGAGTTACACTGTTCTTTTCATTCAGCAGTGTGCTAACACTGCTTACTTGGAATCTACAATGGCATATTTCACAGCATATTGAGCTTTTTGTGAAAAATTAAATATTCTCAGACAAAAACTAGAGAGAAGTTTCTGAGAAATTGCTTTGTGTGGTGTTAATTCATCTCACAGGGTTACACAATTCTTTTCATGGACCAGTTTGGTAGCACTGTTTTGGGGGAATCTGAGAAGGGATATTTTGGATTGCATTGAAGCCTATGGTGACAAAGGAAATACCCTCAGATAAAAAGCAGAAATCAGCCTTCTGAGAAGCTTCCTTGTGATGTGTGTATTCATCTCACAGTGTAACACTTTTATTCATGGAGCAGATTGCTAACACTGTTTTCGTGGAAGCTACAAAAGGATATTTGTGAGCACTTTGAGGCCTATAGTGAAAAAGGAAATATCCTCAGATAAAAATGAGAAAGAAGATTTCTGAGAAACTGCTTTGTAATGTGTGAATTCATCTTACAGAATTACACTGTTATTTTCTTTGAGCAGTTTGATAACACCATTTTCTTGGAATCTGCAATAGAATATTTGGAAGCACATTGATGGCTAATGTGTTTAAGGAAATATCCTCAGATAAAAACCAAAAAACATCTTTCTGTGAAACTGCTTTGTGATGTGTCAGTTAATCTCACAGAGTTACACCGTTGCTTTCATTGAGAAGTTTGCTAACATATTTTCCCTGGAATCTGCAATGGGATATTCCAGAACACATGGAGGAATATGGTGAAATAGGAAATATCCTCAGATAAAAAATAGCAAGTAGCTTACTGAGAAACAGGTTTGTGATGTGTGAATTCATTTCACAGTGTTACACCATTCCCTTCATGGAGCAGTATGGTAGCACTGTTTTTGAGGAATCTGCAAATGGATATTTGGGAGTGCATTGAAGCCTATGGTGACAAAGGAAATATCCTCAGATAAAAACCAAAAAGAAGGTCTCTGAGAAACTGCTTTGTGATGTGTGAATTCACCTGACAAATTTACACCTTTCTGTTCATGGAGCAGTTTGCTAACACTATTTTCATGGAATATGTAAAGAGATATTTGTGAGCGCATTGAGGCTTATGAGGAAAAAGGAAATATCCTCTGACAAAAACTAGAAAGAAGCTGTCTGAGAAACTGCTTTGTGATTTTTGAATTTGTCTCACAGAGTTACATGATTCTTTTCATGGAGCAGTTTGGTAGCACTGTTTTTAGGGAATTTGAGAAGGGATATTTTGGATCACATTGATGCCTATGTTAACAAAGGAAATGTAATCAGGTAAAAACTAGAAAGAAGATTTCTGAGAAACTTATTTGTGATGTGTGTATTCATCTCACAGAGGAACAACTTTCTTTTCATGTAGCAGTTTGTTAACTGTGTTTTCATGGAATCTACAAAGTGATATTTAGGAGCAAGTTGAGAACTATGGTTAAAAAGGAAATATCCTCAGATAAAAACCAGAAAGAATGTTTCTGAGAAACTTCTTTTTAATGTGTGTATTCATCTCACAGAGTAACATCTTTCTTTTCATGGAACAGTTTGCTAACACTGTTTTCGTGGAATCTGCAACAGGATATTTTGCAGGGTATTGAAGTGTATGGTAACAAAAGGAACATCCTCAGATAAAAACAAAAAAGAAGTTTTCTGAGAAACTGCATTCTGATTGGTGAATTCATCTCACAGAGTAACAGTGTTCTTTTCAGTGATCAGTTGCTTACACTGTTTTCTTGGAATCTGCATAGGATATTTCAGAAGGCATTGAAGTTTACGGTGATAATGGAAATGTCCTCAGATAAAAAATACACAGAAGCTTTCTGAGAAAGTTCCTTGTAATTTGTGAATTCATCTTAAGGAGTTACACCTTTCCTTTCATGGAGCATTTTGCTAACACTGTTTTCATGGAATCTGTGAAGGGATATTTGGGAGTGCATCGAGGCCTATGGTGAAAAAGGAACTATCCTCAGATAAAAACCAGAAAGAAGTTTTCTGAGAAACAGCTTTGTGATGTATGAATTTATCTCACATAGTTACACCATTCTTTTCACAGAGTAGTTTGGTAACACTGTTTTTGGGGAATCTGAGAAGGGATATTTGGATGGCATTAAAGAGTATGGTGACAAGGGAAATATCCTCTGATAAAAATTAGAAATAAGCTTTCTGAGGAACTTCTTTTTGATGTGTGTATTCATCTCACACAGCAACAACTTTCTTTTCATGGAACAGTTTGCCAACACTGTTTTCATGGAATCTACAAAGGGATATTTGGGAGCAAGTTCTGCCAATGGTGAAAAAGTAAATATCCTCAGATAAAAACCAGAAGGAAGCTTTCAGAGAAACTGCTTTGTGATGTGTTAATTCATCTCACTGAGTTACACAACTCTTTTCATGGAGAGTTTGGTATCACTGTTTTTGGGGAATCTGAGAATGGATATTTTGAATTGCATTGAAGTCTATGGTTACAAAGGAAATACCCTCAGCTAGAAACTAGAAAGAAGTTTTCTGAGAAATTTCTTTGTGATATGTGAATTCACCTCACAGAATTACATGATTCTTTTCTTTCAGAAGTGTGCTAATGCTGTTTTCATGGAATCTGCAATAGGATATTTGGGAACGCATTGAAGCCTATGTTGACAAAGGAAATATCCTCAAAGATAAACTGAAAATGGCCTTTCTGAGAAACGGCTTTGTGATGTATGAATTCATCTCACAGATTTACAACTTTGTTTTCATGGAGCGGCTTGCTAACACTATTTTCATGAAATCTGCAAAGGAATATTCATGAGCACGTTGAGGCCTATGGTGAACAAGAAAATATGCTCAGAAAAATATTAGAAAGAAGCTTTCTGAGAAATTTCCATGTGATGTGTGAATTCATCCCACAGAGTTTTACCTTTCTTTTCATGGAGCAGTGTGCTAACACTGTTTTCGTGGAATCTGCAAAGGGATATTTGGGAGTGAATATAGACCTCTAGTGAGAAAGATAATATCCTCAAATCAAAACTAGAAAGAAGCTTTCTGAGAAACTGCTTTGTGATGTGTGAATTCATCTCACAGAATTACACTGTACTTTTCATTAAGCAGTTTGATAACACTGTTTTTGTGGAATATGCAATAGGATATTTGGGAGCATATTGAAGCCTATGGTGACAAAGGAAATATCCTCAGATAAAAGCCAAAAGGAAGCGTTCTGAGAAAGCTCTTTGTGATGTGTGAATTCATCTCACTGCGTTAAACCATTCTATTCATTGAGAGATTTGCTAACACTTTACTTGTGGAATCTGCAATGGGATATTCTGGAGCACATTGAGGAATGTGGTGAAAAAGAAATACCCTTAGATAAAAACTAAAAATAATCTTTCTGAGAAACAGCTTTGTGATGTGTGAATTCATCTCACAGAGTTACACCACTCTTTTCATGCAGCATGCTGGTAACACTGTTTTTAGATAATCTGATAAGGGATATTTTGGATTGCATTGAAGCGTATGGTGAAAAAGGAAATAACTTCACATAAAAAGTGGAAAGAAGCTTTCTGAGAAACTGCTTTGTGATGTGTGAATTCATCTCAAAGAGTTACATGATTCCTTTCTTGGAGCAGATTCCTAACATTGTTTTCATGGAATCTGCCTTAGGATATTTGGGAGTGGTTTGAACATATGGTGACAAACGAAATATCCTCAGACAAAAAGCAAAAAGAAGCTTTCTGATAAACTGCTTTGTGATGTGTGAATTCATCTCACAGAGTTACACGATTCTTTTCATGGATCAGTTTGGGGTCACTGTTTTTGGGGAATCTGAGAAGGGATACTTCAGTTTGTATTGAAGTGTATGGTGACAAATGAAATATCCTCATATAAAAACTAGAAAGAAGTTTTCTGAGAAAGTTTTTTGTGATATGTGAATTCACCTCACAGAGTTACACCTTTGTTTTCATGGAGCAGTTTGCTAACACTGTTTTCGTGGAATCTGCAAATAGATATTTGAGAGTGAATTGAGGCCTGTGGTGAAAAAGGAAATATCCTCAGATAAAAACTAGAAAGAATATTTCTGAGAAACTGCTTCATGGTGTGTGAATTTCTCTTAGCGAGTTACACTTTTCTTTTTATTGAGAAGTTTGCTAACAGTGTTTTATTGGAATCTGCAGTGGGATGTTTTGGAGTACATTGAAACTTACGGTGACAAATTAATTATCCTCATATAAAAACTAGAAGGAAGCTTTCTGGGAAACTGCGTTGTGATGAGTTAATTCAATTCACAGAGTTACACGATTCTTTTCATAGTTCAGTTTGGTAGCACTGATTTTGGGGAATCTGAGAAGGGATATTTTGGATCGCATTGAAGTCTATGGTGTCAAAGGAAATAACCTCAGATAAAACATGGAATAATTTTTCTGAGAAAGTTCTTTGAGATGTTTGAATTCATCTCAGAAATTTAGACCTTTCTTTTCGTGGAGCAATTTGCTAACACCATTTTCTTGGAATCTGCAAAGGGATATTTGGGAGGGCATTGAGGCCTATAGTAAACAAGGAAATATCCTCAGATTAAAACTAGAAAGAAGCTTTCTGAGAAACTGGCTTGTGGTGTGTGAATTTATCTTACAGAGTCATGCCATTCTTTTCATTTAGCAGCTTGATAGCACTGTTTTCGTGGAATCTGCAATAGGATATTTGGGAGTACATTGAAGCCTATAGTGACAAAGGAATTATCCTCAGATGAAAAAGAAAGGTTTCTGTGAAACTGCTTTGGGATGTGTGAATTCACCTCACAGAGTTACACCTTTCTTTTCTTTGAGAAGTTTGCTAACACTTTTTCCATGGAAACTGCATTGGGGTATTCCATAGCTCATTGAGGATTATGGTGATAAGGGATATAAACTCTGCAAAAAACTAGAAAAAAGCTATCTGAGAAATAGGTTTGATTTGTGTGAATTCATCTCTCAGAGTTACACCACAGTTTTTATGGAATTATTTGGTAGCACTGTTTTTGGGGGTGTGAGAAGGCATATTTTGAATTGCATTGAAATTTATGGTGAAAAGGATATATCCTCAGATTAAAATTAGAAAGAAGCCTTCTGTGAAACTCCTTCTGTGAAAGAACAGTTTAACTCCAGTTAACAGAGTTAAACTGTTCTTTTCATTGAGCAGTTTGCTAATACTGTTTTCTTGCAATCTGCTATGCGATATTTCGGACTTCATTGAAGTCTACAGTGACATTGGAAATATCGTCCTATAAAAACTAGAAAGAGGCTTTCTTATATAGTGCTTTGTGAAGTGTTAATTCGTCTAACAGCATAACATGATGCTTTCCATGGATCTGTTTGTTAGCACTGTTTTTGTGGAATCCGAGAGAGGATATTTTGGATCACTTTGAAGCCAATGGTGACAAAGAAAATATCCTCAGATAAACACTAGAAAGAAGCTTTCTGTGAAAGTGCTTTGTTACATGTTAATTCATCTCACAGAGTTCCACGATTCTTTTCATGGATTAGTTTGGTATCAGTGTCTTTGTGGTGTCCGAGAAGGGGTATTTGGGAGTGCATGGACACCGTTGGTGGAAAAATAAATATCCTGAGAAAAAAACTAGAGAGAAGACTTCTGAGAAATTTATTTGTGATGAGTGAATTCTTCACACCAAGGTACACCTTTGTTTTCTTTGAGCAGTTTAGTAGCACTGTATTTGTGGAATATGAAAAGAGATATTCTGGAGCTTCTAGAGGCCTAAAGATAAAAAGGAGACAACTTCAGATAAAACTGGAGAGATGCTTTTTGTGAAACGGTTTTGTGATCTGTGTATTCATCTCATAGAGTTTGAAATTTATGTTGATTGAGAAGTTTGGCATTACCATTTTTGTGGAATCTGAGAGGAGATATTTGGGAGCACATTGAAGACTATGGTGAAAAAGGAAATATCCCCAGATTTAAACTAGAAAGAAGCTTTCTGAGAAACTGCTTTGTGATGGGTGAATTCATCTCACAGAGTTACACCTTTCTTCTCATTGAGCATTTTGGTATAACTGTATTTCTGGAATCTGTAAAGGGCTATTCAGGAGCCCATAGAGTCCAATGGAAAATGAGGAAATATCTTCAGGTGAAAACTGGAGAGAAGCTTTCTGAGTAATTCCTTTGTGATGTGTGCATTCATCCAATAGAGATAAACGTTTATCATTAGGGAGCACTTTGGCATCACTATTTTTGTGTTGTCTTAGAAGGGATATTTGGGAGCACATTGAAGCCTACGGTGGAAAAGGAAATATCCTCAGAAAAAAACTAGAAAGAAGCTTCCTGAGAAACTGTTTTGTGATGTGTGAATTTATCTCACCGAATTAAACCTTTCTATTCATTGCACAGTGTAGTAGCAATGTCTTTGTGGAATCTGCAGAGGGATTTTTGGGAGTGCATAGAGGCATAAGGTGAAAAAAAGAAAATTATTCAGGTAACAACTGGAGATAAGCTTTCTGAGAAACTCCTTTGTGATGTGTGCATTCATCTCATAGACCTAAACATTTCTGTTCAAGGAGTATTTTGACATCACTGTTTTTGTTGTGTCTGAGAAGGAATATTTGGGAGCACATTGAAGCCTATGGTGGAAAAGGAATTACTTCTCTCTGGTTTCTATAGAAACCAGAGAGAAACAATCTGAGAAAATGCTGTGATATGCTAATTCATCTCACAGCATTACACGATTCTTTTCATGGAGCAGTTTGGTAGCACAGTTTATGGTGAATCTGAGAAGGAATATGTTGGATCACCTTGAAGCCTGTGATGACAAAGGAAATATACTAAGATAAAAACTAGAAAGAACCTTTCTAAGAAATTTCTTTTTCATGTGTGAATTCGTCTGACAGAGTTACACCTTTCTTTTCATGGAGCAGCTTGCTGACTCTGTTTTCTTGGAATCTGC
Source organism: Macaca fascicularis (assembly GCF_037993035.2). NCBI lineage: Eukaryota > Metazoa > Chordata > Mammalia > Primates > Cercopithecidae > Macaca > Macaca fascicularis. The sequence goes on from NC_088380.1 coordinate 55,113,496, forward strand.
AATGGGATACTACAGAGCACATCGAAGCTTATGGTGACAAAGGAAATATCCTCAAAAAAAAATTGCGAGAAGCATTCTGAAAAACTCCTTTGTGATTTGTGAATTCCTCTCACAGAGTTGCACCACTCTTTTCATGGATCAATTTGGTAGCAGTGTTTTTGGGGAATCTGAGAAGGGATATTTTGGATCGCATTGAAACCTATGGTGAAAAAGGAAATATTCTCAGATGAAAACTAGAAAGAAGCATTCTGACAAACTACTTTGTGATGTGTGAATTCAACTTACAGAGTTAAACTGTTCTTTTCATGGAGCAGTTTGCCAACACTGTTGTCTTGGAATCTGCAATGGGTTATTTCAGAGTAGTTTGAAGCATAGGGTGACAAAGGAAATGAAATATCCTCATATAAGAAGTAGACAGAAGCTTTCTAAGAAACTGCTTTGTGATATGTGAATTCATCTCACAGAGTTACACGATCTTTTTCATGGATCAGTTTGGTAGCAGTGCTTTTGGGGATTCTGAGAAGGGATATTTTGTGTCGCATTGAAGCCTATGGTGAGAAAGGAAATATCCATAGATAAAAACTAGACAGAAGCTTTCTAAGAAAGTCCCTTGTGATGAGTGAATTCGTCTCACAGAGTTACACCTTTCTTTTCATGGAGCAGTTTGCTAACACTGTTTTCCTGTAATCTGTAATGGCATATTCTGGAGTGCATTGAGGCCTAGAGTGAAAAAGGAAATATCCTCCAATAAAAACTAGAAACAAGATTTCTGAGAAACTGCCTTGTGATGTGTGAATTCATCTCACAGAGTTACATTGTTCTTTTCATTGACCAGTTTGCTTACACTGTTTTCTTGGAATCTACAATGGGATATTTTGAAGCGCATTGAAGCTTAGAGTGACAAAGGAATTATCCTCAGACAAAAACTAGAAGGAAGCTTTCTGAGAAACTACTTTGTGATGTGTGAATTCATCTCACAGAATTACACCTTTCTTTTCATAGAGCAGTTTGGTAGCACTGTTTTTGGGGTATCTGAGAAGCGACATTTTGCATCGGTTTGAAGCCTATGGTGATGAAGGAAATATCCTGAGATAAAATCTATAAAGAAGCTTTCTGAGGAACTTCTTTGTGATGTGTGAATTCATCTTACAGTGTTACACCTTCCTTTTCATGGAGAAGTTTCGTCGCACTGTTTTTGGGGGATCTGAGAATGGATATATTTTATCGCATTGAAGCCTATAGTGACAGAGAAAATATCTGCAGATAAAAACTCGAAAGAAGCTCTCGAGAAACTTCTTTGTGATGCGTGAATTTACTTCACAGGATTACACGATTTTTTTCATGATGGAGTTTGCTAACACCGTTTTTATAGAATTTGCAAATGGATATTTGGGAGTGCATTGAGGCCTATGGGGAAAAAGGAAATATCCTCAGATAAAAAATAGAAAGAAATTTTCTGAGAAACATCTTTGTGATATGTAAATTCATCTCACAAAGTCACACCATTCTTTTCATGGAAAAGTTTGGTAGCACTGTTTTTGGGGAGTCTGAGAAGGGATATTTTGGGTTGCATTGAAGCCTATGGCGATAAAGGAAATATCCTCAGATAAAAACTAGAAAGAAGCTTTCAGAGAAACGTCTTGGTGATGCGTGAATTCATCTCACAGAGTTACATGATTCTGTTCTTGGAGCACTTTGCTAACACCATTTTTGTGGAATCTGCAATAGGATATTTGGGAGTGCATTGAAGCCTATGTTGACAAAAGAAATATCCTCAGACAAAAACCAAAAAGAAGCTTTCTGAGAAACTGCTTTGTGATGTGTTAATTCATCTCACAGATTTCCACCATTGAATTTATGGAGCAATTTGCTAACATTGTTTTCAGGGAATCTGTAAATGAATATTCATGAGCTCATTGAGGCCTCTGGTGATAAAGGAAAAATCCTCAGAGAAATATGGGAAAGAAACTTTCTGAGAAACTGCTTTGTGATTTGTGTATTCATCTCATATAGTTATACAATTGTTTTCATGGAGCAGTTTGGTATCATTGTTTTTGGGGAATTTGATTAGGGATATTTTGGATCGCATTGAAGCCTATTGTGACAAAGGAAATATCTTCAGATAAAAACTATAAAGAAGATTTCTGAGAAACTCCTTTGTGATTTGTGAATTGATGTAACAGAGTTACACCTCTCTTTCCGTGGAACAGTTTGGTAGAACTGTTTGGGGGGTATCTGAGAGTGATATTTTGGATAGCAATGAAGCCTCTGGTGAAATGTCCTCAGTTAAAAACTAGAAAGAAGCTTTCTGAGAATCTTCTTCATGTTGTGTGAATTCATCTCACAGAATTACACCTTTCTTTTCATGGAGAAGTTTTCTAACAATGTTTTCCTGGAATCTGCAAGGGATATTTGGAGCACCTTGAGGCCTAAAGAAAAAAAGGAAATATCCTCAGATAAAAACCAGAAAGAAGCTTTCTGACAAACTGCTTTGTGATGGGTGAATTCATCTCACAGAGTTACACTGTTCTTTGCATTGAGCTGTTTGCTTACACTGTTTTCTTGGAATCTGCAATCTGATATTTCAGAGTGCCCTGAAGTCTATGGTGACAAAGGAAATATCCTCAGATAATAACTAGAAAGAAGATTTCTGAGAAACTTCTTCATGGTGAGTGAATTCATCTCACCGAGTTACCCCTTTCTTTTCATGGAGTAGTTTGGTAACATTGTTTTTGTGGAATCTGCAAAGGGATATTTGGGAGTGCATAGAGTCCAATGGCGATAAAGGAAATATCTTAAGGTAAAAACTGGAGAGAAGCTTTCTGAGAATCTCCTTTGTGATGTGTGCATTCATCTCATAGAGTTAAACGTTTCTGTTGAGGGAGCACTTTGGCCTCACTGTTTTCATCATTGAAGACTTCATCATTGAAGTCTACGTTGACAAAGGAAATATCCTCAAGTAAAAAGCAAAAAGAAGCTTACTGTGAAACTGCTTTGTGATGTGTGAATTCACCTCACAGAGTTACAAAGCTCTTTTCATTGAGAAATTTGTTGACACTTTTTTCGTTTAATGTACAATTGGATATTCAGTAGTGCATTGTGGAATATGGTGAAAATGGAGATATTCTCAGATGAAAACTAGAAAGAAGCTTTCTGAGAAACAGCTTTGGGGTGTGTTAATTCATCTCACAGTGTTACACCATTCTTTTCATGGAGCAGGTTGGTAACACTGTTTTTGTGGTATCTGAGAATGGATATTTTGGATCACATTGAATCCTAGCTTCACAAAGCAAATATACTCAGATTAAAACTAGAATGAAACTTTCTAAGAAACTTCTTTGTGATGTGTGAATTCATCTCACAGAGTTACACAATTCCTTTCTGGGAGCAGGTTGCTAACACTGTTGTCGTTGTTGTGGAATCTGCAATAGGATATTTGGGATCACATTGAAGCCTATGGTGTCAAAGGAAATATCCTCAGACAAAAAAAAAAAAAAAGAAGCTTTCTGAGAAACGGTATTGTGATGTGCTAATTCATCTCACAGATTTACAGCGTTGTTATCATGGAGCAGTTTGGTGACACTGTTTTCGTGGAGTCTGCAAAGGAATATTCGCGAGCTCATTGAGGCCTATGGTGAAAGAGGAAAACTGCTTTGTGATTTGTGAATTCATCTCACAGAGCTACACGATTCTTTTCATGAAGCAGTTTGGTAGCACTGCTTTTGGGGATTCTGAGAAGGGATATTTTCAATCGCATTGAGGCCTATGGTGACAAAGGAAAAATCTTCAGATAAAAACTAGAAAGAAGTTTTCTGAGAAATTTCTTTGTGATGTGTGAATTCTTCTCACAGAGTTACACTTTTCTTTTCATGGAGCAGTTTGCTAACACTGTTTTCTTGGAATATGCAAAGGGATATTTGGGAGTGCCTTGAGGCCAATTTTAAAAAAGGGAGTATCCTCAGATAAAAACTTGAAAGTAGTGTTCTGAGAAACTTCTTTGTGATGCGTGAATTCATCTCACAGGGTTACACTGTTCTTTGCATTGAGTAACCTGCTTACTCTGCTTTTTTGGAATCTGCAATCTAATATTGCGGAGCACATTGAAGCTTATGGTGACAAAGGAAATATCCTCATAGAAAGACCAAAAAGAAACTTTCAGAGAAACTGCTTTGTGATGTGTGAATTCATCTCACAGAATTACACTGTTCTTTTCATTGAGCAGTTTGCTAACATTGTTTTCTTGGAATCTGCAATGGGATTTTTCAGAGAACATTGAACCTTAGGGTGACAAAGGAAATATCCTCAGACAAAAACTAGAAAGAAGCTTTCTGAGAAACTGCTTTGTGATTTGTGAATTCATCTCATAGAGTTACACGATGCTTTTCATGGAACAGTTTGGTTGCACAATTTTTGGGGAATCTGAGAAGGGATTTTTTTGGGATTGCATTGACAAATATGGTGAAAAAGGAAATATCCTCAGATAAAAACTAGAAAGAAGCTTTCTGAGAAAGTTCTTTGAGATGTGTGAATTCAACTCACAGAGTTACACCTTTCTTTTCAGGGAGCAGTTTGCTAAAACTGCTTTCTTAGAATTTGCAAAGGGATATTTGGGAGTGCCTTGAGGCCTTGAGAAGCTTTCTGAGAAACTCTTGTGTGATGTGTGTATTCATTTCATAGAGGTAAACGTTTCTGTTGAGGGAGGACTTTGGCATCACTATTTCTGTGGTGTCTCAGAAGGGATATTTGGGAGCACGTTGAAGCCTATGGTTTAAAAGGAAATATCCGCATATAAAAACTAGAAAGAAGCTTTTTGAGAAACTGCCATGTGATGGGTGAATTCATCTCACAGAGTTACACCTTTCTTTTCATTGAGCAGTTTGGTAACACCGTTTTTCTGGAATCTGCAAAGGGATATTCAGGAGCACACAGTCCAATGGCAAAAAAGGAAACGTCTTCAGGTAAAAACTGGAGGGAAGCTTTCTGAGAAACTCCTTTGTGATGTGTGTATTCATCTCATTGAGCTAAACGTTTCTGTTGAGGGAGCACTTTGGCATCATTGCTCTTGTGGTGTCTGAGAAGGGTTATTTGGGAGCATATTGAAGCCTGTGGTTTAATGGAAATTATCAGCATACAAAAACTACAAAGAAGCTTTCTGAGAAAGTTTTGTGATGTGTAAATACATCTCACAGTTACACCATTCTTTTCATGGTGCAGTTTGGTAACACTGTTTTTGGGAAATCTGAGAAGGGATATTTGGATCACATTGAAGCCTATGGTGACAAAGGGAATATCCTCAGAAAAAAACTAGAAAGAAGCGTTCTGTAAAACAGCCTTGTGATGTCTGAATTCATCTTACAGAGTTTCATCATTCTTTTCATTGAGCAGTTTGATAACACTGTTTTCAGGTAATCTGCAAAAGGATATTTCAGAGTGCATTGAAGCCTATGGTTACAAAGGAAATATCCACAAAGTCCAAAAAGAAGCTTTCCATGAAACTGCTTTGTGATGTGTGAATTCATCTCACAGAGTTACACCATTGTTTTCATTGAAAAGTTTGCTAACACTGTTTTATTGAAATCTGCAATGGGATATTTAGGAGTGCATTGAAGCTTACGGTGATAAAGGAAATATCCTCCTATAAAAACTAGAAAGAACCTCTCTGAGAAACCACTTTTGATGTGCTAATTCATCTCACAGAGTTACACGATCCGTTTCATGGACCAGTTTGGTAGCACTGTTTTTGGAGAATCTGAGAAGGGATATTTTGGATCGCATTGAAGCCCTTTGTCACTAAGGAAATATACTTGGATAAAAACTAGAGAGACGCTTTCTGAGAAAGTTCTTTGTGATGTGTGAGTCCATCACACTGAGTTACATCTTTCTTTTCATGGAGTAGTTCTCTAAAACTGCTTTCCTGGAATTTGAAAAGGGATATTTGGGAGCACCTTGAAGCCTATGGTGAAAAAAGAAACATCCTCAGATAAAAACTAGTAAGAAGCTTTATGAGAAATTGCTTTGTGATGTGTGAATTCATCTCACAGAGTTACACCTTTCTTTTCATTGAGCTAATTGGTAGCACTGTTTTGGGGGAATCTGCAAATGGATATTCGGGAGCTCATAGAGGCTGATGTTGAAAAAGGAAATATCTTCAGATAAAAACTGGCGAGAAGGTTTATGAGAAACTGTTTTGTGATGTGTGTATTCATCTCAGAGAGAAAAACCATTTTGTTGATTGAGAAGTTTGGCATCACTGGTTTTGTGGTGTCTGAGAAGGGATATTTGGGAACGCATTGAGGCTGATGGTGGAAAAGTAAGTATGTTGCACAGATGAAAGCTAGAAAGGAGCTTTCTGAGAAATTTCTTTGTAATGGGTGAATTCTTCTCCCAGAAGTAAACCATTCTTTTCATTGAGCTGTTTGTTAACACTGATTTTGTGGAATCTACAAAGGGATATTCGAAGCACAGAGAGGCCTACGGTGAAAAAGGAAATATACTAAGATAAAAACTAGAAGGAAGCTTTCTGGCAGACTGTTTTGAATTGGGTGCATTCATCTCACAGAGTTAAATCTTCTCATTGAACAATTTGGTAACACGGTTTTTGAGGAATCTGTAATGGCATATTTGGGAGCACATAGAGGCTTAAGGTGAAAAATGAAAATTCTCCAGGCAAAAACTGGAGAGAAGCTTTCAGAGAAAATCCCTTGTGATTTGTGCATACATCTCATAGAGCTAAACATTTCTGTTCAGGGAGCACTTTGGCATCACTGTTTTGTGGTGTCTGAGAAGGGATATTTTGGAGCACATTGAAATCTATGGTTAAAAGGAAATATCCACATACAAAAACTAGTAGGAAGCTTTCTAAGAAACTACTTTGTGATGTGTGAGTTCATCTCACAGAGTTACACTGCCATTTTCATTGAGCAGTTTACCAACACTGTTTTCTGGGAATCTGCAATGGGATATTTCAGGACACATTGAAGCTTATAGTGACAAAGGAAATATCCTCAGACAAAAACAAGAAAGAAGCATTCTGAGAAACTACTTTGTGATTTTTGAATTCATCTCACAGAGTTACATGATTCTTTCATGGAGCAGTTTGGTAGCACTGTTTTTGGGGACTCTGAGAAGGGATATTTTGGATCACAATGATGTCTATGGTGACAAAAGAAATAATCTCAGATAAAAACTAGAAAGAAGTTTTCTGAGAAAGTTCCTTGTGATGTGTGAATTAATAGAGGTTTATCTTTCTGTTCATGGAGAATTTGCATACAGTTTTTATGGAATCTCCAAAGGGAAATTTGGGAGTGCTATAAGGACTAAGGAGACACAGGAATTATCCTCATATAAAAACTACAAAGAAGATTTCTGAGATACTGATTTGTGATGTGTTAATTCATCTCACAGAGTTACAGCTTTGTTTTCATGGAGCAGTTTGCTAACAGTTTTTGCAGAATCTGCACAGGGATATTTGGAAGCACATTGAGGCCTACAGTGAAAAGGAGAATATCCTCACATAAAAACTAGACAGAAGGTTTCTGAGAAAGTTCTTTGTAATTTGTGAATTCATCTCACAGAGGTACAAATTTTCTTTCATGGAGCAGTGTGTTAACAGTGTTTTTGTGGAATCTGCAAAGGGACATTTGGGAGCGTAATGAGGCCTATAGTGAAAAAGGAAACATCCTCAGATAAAAACTAGAAAGAAGCTTTCTGAGAAATAGCTTTGTGTTGTGTGAATTCATCCCACAGAGTTACACCATTCTTTTCATTGAGAAGTGTGATAACACTGTTTTTGGGGAATCTGTAGTAGGATATTTCAGAGCACATTGAAGCCTATGGTGACAAAGAAAATATCCTCATAGAAAAACTAGAAAGAAGCTTTCTGAGACACCACTTTGTTATGTGTTAATTCATCTAACAGACTTACACGACTGTTTTCATGGATCAGTTGGGTAGCATTGTTTTTGGGGAATCTAAGAAGGGATATTTTGGATTGCATTGAAGCCTATGGTGACAAAGGAGATATCCTCAGTTAAAATCTAGAGGGAAGCTGTCTGAGAAAGTTATTTGTGATCTGTGAATTCTTACCACAGAGTTACATCTTTCTTTTCATGGAGTAGTTTGCAAACACTCTTTTCGTGGAACCTGCAAAGGGATATTTGGGGGTGCTTTGAGGACTATGGTGATAAAGGCAATATCCTCAGATAAAATTGAGAAAGAAGTTTCCTGAGTAACAGGTTTATGATGTGTTAATTCATCTCACAGAGTTACAGGATTCCTTTCACTGATCAGTTTAGTAGCATGAATTTTCAGGGATCTGAGAAGGAATATTTTTGATCGCATTGAAGCCTATGGCTACAAAGGAAATATCCTCAGATAAAAATTAGAAGGAGGCTTTCTGAGGAAGTTCTTTGTGATGTGTGAAACCATGTCGCGGAGTTACACCTTTCTTTTATGGAGCATCTTGATGACATTGTTTTCATGGAATCTGCAAAGGAATATTTGGGATTGTATTGAGACATATAGTGAAAAGGGAAATATCCTCAGATAAAAACAGAAAGAAGCTTTCTGAGAAACTGTTTTTGATGTGTGAATTCATCTAACAGAGTTACACTGATCTTTTCATTGAGAAGTTTGCTAACACTGTTTTCTTGGAATCTGCAATGGGATATTTCGGAGCACATTGTAGCTTAAGTTGACAAAGGAAATATCCTCATAAAAAATAGAAAGAAGCATTCACAGAAACAGCTTTGTGATGTGCTAATTTATCTCACAGAGTTCACGATTCATTTCATGGAGAAGTTTGGTAGCACTGTTTTTGGGGAATCTGAGAAGCAATATTTTGGATCACGTTGATGTCTATGGTGACTAAGGATATATCCTCAGATAAAAACTAACAAGAAGCTTTTTGAGAAACTTGTTTCTGATGTGTGAATTCACCTCACAGAAATATAACTTTCTTTTTATGGAGCAGTTTTCCAGCACTGTTTTTGGGGAATCTGAGAAGCAATATTTTGAATTGCATTGAAGCGTATGGTGACAAAGGAAACATCCTCGGATAATAACTGAGAGAAGCTTTCTGAGAAACTGCTTTGTGATGTTTGAATTCATCTCACAGAGTTACACTGTTGGTAACATTGGTTTCGTGGAATCTGCAAAGGGATATTTGGGAGTGCATTGAAGACTATGGTGAAGAAAGAATTATCCTCCAATAAAAACTTGAAAGAAGTTTTCTGAGAAACTGCCTTCTGATATGTGAATTTATCTCACAGAGTTACACTGTTCTGTTCACTGAGCAGTCTGATAACACTGGTTTCGTGGAATCTGTAATAGGATACTTGGGAGTGCATTGAAGCCTATGGTGACAATGGAAATATCCTCAGATAAAAACCAAAAAAGGAAGCTTTCTGAGAAACTGTTTTGTGATGTGTGAATTCATGTCACAGATGTAGACCGTTCATTTCATTGAGAAATGTGCTAACACTTTTTTCGTTTAATCTGCAATGGGACATTCGGGAACGCATTGAGGATTATGGTGAAAAAGAAAACATCCTCACATAAAAACTAGAAAGAAGGTCTCCCAGAAACACCTTTTAATATGTGTATTCATCTCACAGAATTACACCACTGTTTTCATGGAGCAGTTTGGCAGCATTGTTTTTAGGGAATCTGAAAAGGGATATTTTGAATTGCATTGAAGCCTCTGGCGACAAAGGAAATATCCTCAGGTGAAAACTAGAAAGAAGCTTTCTGAAAAAGTTCTTTTGATATATGAATTCATCTCATACAGTTACACCTTCCTTTTCATGGAGCAGTTTGCTAAAACTCTATTCGTGGAATCTGCAAATGGATATTAGGGAACGCATTGAGGCCTCTAGTGAAAAAGAAAATATCCTCAGATTAAAACAAGAAAGAAATTTTGTGAGAAATCACTTTTGGATGCATTAATTCATCTCACAGAGTTACACGATTCTTTTCATGGATCTGTTTTGCAGCACTGTTTTTGGGGAATCTGAGTTGGGATATTTTGGATTCAATTGAAGCCTATAGTGAAAAAGGAAATATCCATAGATAAAAACTTGAAAGAAGCTTTCTGAGGAAGTTCTTTGTGATGTGTGAATTCATCTCACAGAGTGACACCTTTCTTTTCATGGAGCATCTTGCTAGCACTCTTTTCATAAAATCTACAAAGGGATATTTGGGACCCCATTGAGGCATATAGTGAAAAGTCAAATATCCTCAGATAAATACCAGAAAGAAGCTTTCTAAGAAACTGCTTTGCAATGTGTGAATTCATCTCAAAGATTTACACCTTTCTTTTCATGGAGCAGTTTGCTAACACTGCTTTCATGGAATCTGTAAAGGGATATTTGGGAGTGCATTGAAGCCTGTGGTGAAAAAGAAAATATCCTCAGATAAAAGTTAGAAAGAATCTTTCCAAGAAACTGTTTCATGATGTGTGAATTCATCTCACTAAGTTACACTGTTCTTTTCATTGAGCAGTTTGCTAACACTGTTTTCTTGGAATATGCAATGGGATATTTCAGAGTGCATTGAAGCTTATGGTGACAAAGTATATATCCTCATATAAACACTAGAAATAAGCTTTCTGAGAAATGCTTTCTGATATGCTAATTCATCTCACATAGCTGCATGATCCTTTTCTAGGATCAGTTTGGTAGCACTGTTTTTGGGGAATCTGAGAAGGGATATTTTGAATCACCTTGAAGCCTTCGTTCACAACGGAAATATCATCAGATAAAATCTAGAAGAAAATTTTCTGAGAAAGTTCTTTGTGATGTGAGAATTCATCTCACAGAGATACACCATTCTCTTCATTTAGATGTTTGCTAACACTTTTCTCATGGTATGTGTGATGGGATATTCCAGATCACATTAAGGAATATGGTGGAAAAGAAAATATCCCCATATAAAAACAAGAAAGAATCTTTCTGAGAAACAGCTTTGTGATGTGTGAATTCATGTCACAGAGTTCCACCATTCTTTTCATGGATCAGTTTGGTAGTACTTTTTTTGGGCAATCTGAGAAGGGATATTTTGGATTGCATTGAAGCCTAGGGTGACAAAGGAAATATGCCCAGAAAAATAGTGGAAAGAAGATTTATGTGAAACTTATTTGTGATGTGTGAATTCATCTCACAGAGTAACACGATTCTTTTCTTGAAGCTGTTTTGTAACATTGTTTTTGTGGAATCTGTTCTTTTCATTAGGCTGTTTGATCATACTCTTTTTGTGAAATCTACAAAGAGATATTTGGGAGACATTGAGGCCTATGGTGACAAAGGAAATACCCTCAGACTAAAACTAGAAAGAAGCTTTCCAAGAAACAGCTTTCTGATGTGTAAATTTACCTCCCAGATTTACAACTTTCATGGAGCACTTTGCTAACACTCTTTTCGTGGAATCTTCAAATGGATATTCAGGAGCGCATTGAGGCCTATGGTGTGAAAGGAAATATCCTCAGATAAGAACCAGAGAGAAGCTTTCTGAGAAACTGCTTTGTGATTTATGAATTCATCTCACAGAGTTACACTTTCTTTTCATTTAGCAGTTTGTTAACACTGTTTTTAGGGAAACTGGAAAGGGATATTTGCAAGCGCCTTCACTCCTATAGTGAAAAAGGAAATATCATCAGATAAAAACTAGAAGGAAGCTTTCTGAGAAAGTTCTTTGTGTTTTTTGAATTCACCTCCCAGACCTACTCCTTTCTTTCAAGGAGCAGTTTGCTAACACTGTTTTCATGGATTCTGCAAAGGGATATTTGGAAGCACATTGAGACCTATAGTGAAAAAGGAAATATCCCCAGATAAAAACTAGAGAGAAGCTTTCTGAGAAACTGCTATGTGATGTGTAAATTTATCTCACAGAGTTACACCATTCCTTTCTTTGAGTAGTTTGCTAACACTGTTTTCTTGGAAACCACAATGGGATATTTTGGAGCACATTAAAGCTTATATTGACAAAGGAAATATCCTCAGGTAAAAACTAGAAAGAGCCGGGCGCGGTGGCTCACACCTGTAATCCCAGCACTTTGGGAGGCCAAGGAGGGTGGAGCACTAGGTCAGGAGATTGAGACCATCCTGCTAACACGGTGAAACCCTGTCTCTACTAAAAATACAAAAAAATTAGCCAGACGTGGTGGCGGGCACCTGTAGTCCCAGCTACCCGGGAGGCTGAGGCAGTAGAATGGTGGGAACCTAGGGGGCGGATCTTGCAGTGAGTGGATATCATGCCATTGCGCTCCAGCCTGGGCAAGACTCTGTCTCAAAAAAAAAAAAAAAAAAAAAAAAAAACTAGAAAGCCGGTTTCTGAGAAACTGCTTTCTGATGTGTGAATTCATCTCACAGAGTTGCAACTATCTTTTCATGGAACAGTTCGGTAACACTGTTTTTGGGGAATCTGAGAAGGGATATTTTCGATCTCATTGAAGCCTATGGTGACAAAGGAAATATCCTCGGTATAACTGAAAATAACTTTCTGAGAAACTACTTTCTGATGTGTGAACTCATCTCACAAAGATATAGTGTCCTTTTCATTGAGCAGTTTGCTAACACTGTTTTTGTGGAATCTGCAATATAATATTTTGGATTGCATTGAAGCTTATGGTGACAAAGGAAATATCCACAGATAAAAACCAAAAAGAAGCCTTCTGTGAAACTGCTTTGAGATGCGTGATTTCATCTCACATAGTTACACCTTTGTTTTCATTGAGAAGTTTGTTAACACTTTTTTTGGTGGAATCTGCAATTTTGATAATCAGGAACTCAGTGAGAAATATGGTGAAAAAGGAAATATCCTCAGATAAAAACTAGATAGAAGATTTCTGAGAAACAGCTTTGTGATATCTGAGTTCATCTCACAGAGTTATGCCATTCTTTTCATGGAGCAGTTTGCTAACAGTGTTTTCGTGTAATCTACAAAGGGATATTTGAGAGTACATTGAGGCCTATAGTAATAAAGGAAATATCCTCTGATAAAAACTAGAAAGAAGCTTTCTGAGAAAGTTCTTTGTGATGTGTGAAGTCATCTCACTGATGGACAGCTTTCTTAACAGGGAGCAGTTCGCTAACACTGTTATTGTGAAATCTGGAATGGGATATTTCAGAGCACGTTGAAGCTTATGGTGAAGAAGGAAATATCCTCAGATAAAAACTAGAAAGAATCTTTCTGAGAAACTGCTTTGTGATGCTGAGTTCATCTCACAGAGTTACACCATTATTTTCATGGAACAGTTTGGTAGCACTCTTTTTGGGGAATCCGAGAAGGGATACTTTGGATCCCAATGAAGCCTAAGGTGACAAAGGATGTATCATCAGATAAAAATTAGAAAGAAGCTTTCTGAAACCCTTCTATGTGATGTGTGAATTTACCTCACAGAGTTACACCTCTCTTTTCATGGAGCAGTTTGCTAACACAGTTTTTGTGGAATCAGAAAAGGGATATTTGGTAGCACATTGATGCCTATGGTGAAAAAGGAAATAACCTCATATAAAAACTAGAAATAAGTTTTCTGAGAAAGTGCCTTGTGATGTGTGAATTCATCTCAGAGATTTACACTGTTCTTTTCATTCAGCAGTTTGCTAACACTGTTTTCTTGGAGTCTGCAATGGGATTTTTCGGAACACATTGAAGCGTATGGTGAGAAAGGAAATAGCCTCATAAAGAAAACTTGAAACAAACTTTCTGAGAAACCATTTGTGATGGGTTAATTCATCTCTCAGAGCTACATGATTCTTTTCATGGAGCAGTGTGGTAGCACTGTTTTTGGAGAAACTGAGAAGATATATTTTGGATCACATTGAAACCTATGTTGACTAAGGAAATATACTCAGATAAAAACTAAAGAAGCGTTCTGAGAAACTTCTTTGTGGTGTGTGAATTCATTTCACAAATTTACACCTTTCTTTTTTTTATTATACTTTAAATTCTAGGGTACATGTGCATAACGTGCAGGTTTGTTACATATGTATACTTGTGCCATGTTGGTGTGCTGTACCCATCAACTAGTCAGCACCCATCTACTCATCATTTACATCAGGTATAACTCCCAATGAAATCCCTCCCACCTCCCCACTCCCCGTGATAGGCACCGGTGTGTGATGTTCCTCTTCCAGAGTCCAAGTGATCTCATTGTTCAGTTCCCACCTATGAGTGAGAACATGCGGTGTTTGGTTTTCTGTTCTTGTGATAGTTTGCTGAGAATGATGGTTTCCAGCTGCATCCATGTCCCTACAAAGGACACAAACTCATCCTTTTTTATGGCTGCATAGTATTCCATGGTGTATATGTGCCACATTTTCTGTATATGTGCACATTTGGAATCAACCCAAATGTCCATCAGTGACAGACTGGATAACACCTTTCTTTTCATGGAGCAGTTTCCTAACACTCTTTTTGTGGAATCTGCAAAGATTTATTTGGGAATGCATTGAGGTCTATGGTGAATAAGGATATATCCTCAGATTAAAACCAAAAATATACTGTCTGGGAAATTGCTTTGTGATATGTGAATTCATCTCACAGAGTTACACTCGTCTCCTCATTGAGCAGTTTGCTAACACTGTTTTCTTGGAATCTGCAATATGATATTTCAGAAGGCATGGAAGCTTATGTTGACAAAGGAAATATCCTCAGACAAAAACCAGAAAGATGATTTCCAAGAAACTGCTTTGTGATTTGTGAATTCATCTCACAGAGTTACACGATTCTTTTCATGGAGAAGTTTGGAAGCATTGTTTTTGGGTAATCTGAGAAGGGATATTTTGGATTGAATGGAAACCTATGGTGACAAAGGAAATATCCTCAGACAAAAACTAGAAGAAGCTTTCTGAGAAACTTCTTTGTGATGTGTGAATTCACATCACAGGGTTACACCATTGTTTTCATTGAGCCGTTTGATAACACTGTTTTCGTGGAATACACGAAGGGATATTTGGGAGCGCATGGAGGCCTACAGTGAAAAAGGATATATCCTCAGATAAAAACTAGAAATAAGCTTTCTGAGAAACTGCTTTGTGACGTGTGAATTCATCTCACAGAGTTACACTGTTCTTCTCATTGAGCAGTTTGCTAACACTGTTTTGTTGGAATCTGTGTTGGGATATTTTGGAGTCCATTGAAGCTTATGATGGCAAAGGAAATATACACAGAGAAAAACTAGAAGGATCCTTTCTGAGAAACTTCTTTGTGATTAGTGAATACTTTTCATGGAAAAGTTGTGTAGCACTGTTTTTGGGCAATCTGAGAAGGGATATATTGGATCACATTGAAGTCTATCGTGACAAAGGAAATATCCTCAGATAAAAATTAGAAAGAAGGTTTCCGAGAAACTCCTTTGTGATGAGTGAATTCATCTCACAGAGTTACACTATTCTTTTCAATGAGCAGTTTACTAACACTGTTTTCATGGAATCTGCGAAAGGATATTTGAGAGCACAATTAGGCCCATAGTGAAAAAGGAAATATCCTCAGATACAAACTGGAAAGAAGTTTTCTGAGAAACCGCTTTGTAATGTGTGAATTGAGCTCAGAGTCACACTGTTTTATTTCACCAGCAGTTGGCTAATACAATTTTCTTTAAATCTTCAATGGGATATTTTGGAGTGCATGGAAGCTTATTGTGAAAAAGGAAATATCCTCAGACAAAAGCTAGAAAGAAACTTTTGGAGAAAGTGCTTTTGAACTGGTGACAAAGGATATATCCTCATATAAAAACTAGAAAGAAGGTTTCTGAGAACCCGCTTTGAGATGAGTTAATTCATCTCATAGAGTTCCACGATACTTTTCATTTATCACTTTAGTAGCACTGTTTTTGGGCAATCTGAGAAGAGATATTTTGGTTTGCTTTGAAGCCTATGGTGACAAAGAAAATACACTCAGATAAAAACTAGAAAGAAGGTTCCTGAGAAACTGTTTTGTGATGTGTGAATTCATCTCACAGAGTTAGACCTTTTTTTTCATGGTGAATTCAATCTCACAGAGTTACATGATACATTTCATGGAGCAGTTTGGTAGGACTGTTTTTGGGGAATCTGAGAAGCGGTGTTTTGGATCAAATTGAAGCCTACGTTGACAAAGGAAATCTTCTCCTGTAAAAACTAGAAAGAAGCTTTCTCAGAAACTGCTTTGAGATGTGTTAATTTATCTCAGAGAGTGACACGATTCTTTTCATGGATCAGTCTATTAGCACTGTCTTTGGGGAATCTAAGAAAGGATATTTTGGATGCATTGAAACCTGTGGTGACAAAAGAAATATCCTCTGATAAAATCTAGAAAGAAGGTTTCTGAGAAAGTTATTTGAGATGTGTGAATTCATCCATCAGAGTTGCAAGTTTCTTTTCATGGAGAAGTTTGCTAACACTGTTTTCATGGAATCTGCAGAGGGATATTTGGGAGCACATTGAGGCCTATAGTGAAAAAAGAAATGTACTCTGATAAAAACTACAAAGAGGATACTGCTTTGAGATGTGTGAATTCGTCTCACAGAGTTACATTGTTCTTTTCATTGAGCAGCCTGCTAACACTGTTTTCTTGGAATCTGCAAAATGATATTTTGGAGTGCATTGAAGCTTATGGTAAAAAAAAGAAATGTCCTCAGATAAAAACTAGAAAGAAGCTTTCTGGAAACTGTTTTGCAATGGGTGAATGCATCTCACAGAGTTACCCCGTTCTTTTCATTGAGCTGCTTGATAACACAGTTTTCATGGAATCTGCCATAGAATATTTGGGAGTGCATTGAAGCAGATGATTAAAAATGACACATCCTGAGATAAAAAACCAAAAACAAGCTTTCTGAGAAAGTGGTTTTTGATTTCTGAATTCATCTCACAGAGCTACATGATTCTTTCCACAGAACAGTTTGGTAGCACTGATTTTGGGGTAACTGACAAGGTATAAATTTGATTGCATTGAATCCTATTGCGACAAAGGAAATATCCTCAGATAAAATCAAGAAAGAAGGTATCTGAGAAACCGCTGAGTGATTTGTTAATTCATCTCACAGAGTAGCACCTTTCTTTTCATGGACCAGTTTACAAACACTGTTTTCGTGGAATTTGCGAAGGGATACTATGAGCATATTGAGGTCTATGGTGAAAATGGAAATATTCACAGATAAAAACTAGAAAGAAGCATTATGAGAAACTGATTTGTGATGTGTTAATTCATCTCACAGCGTTACACTGTTCTTTTAATTGAACAGTTTGGTAACACGGTTTTCTTGGAATCTCTAATGGGATATTTTGGAGCCCTTTGAAGCTTAAGATGACAAAGGAAATATGCTCATATAAAAACTAGGAAGAAGCTTTCTGAGAAACTGCTTTGTGAGGTGCTAATTCATCTCACAGAGTTACTTGATTTTTTTCATGGATCAGTTTGGTAGCACTGTTTTTGGGGAATATGAGAAGGAATATTTGGATCACATTGAAGCCTAAGGTGAAAAGGAAATATGGTCAGATAAAAACTAGAAGGAAGCTTCTGAATAAGTTCTTTGTGATGTGTGAACTCATCTCACATAGTTACACCATTCTTTAAATTGAGCAGTGATAATACTGTTTTTGTGGGATATGCAATAGGATATTTAGAAGCTCTTTGAAGCCTGAGGTGACAAAGGAAAAATCCTCAGATAAAAACCAAAAAGCAGCTTTCTGAGAAACTGCTTTGTGATGTGTGAATTCATCTCACAGAGATGCACCATCCTTTTCACCAAGCAGTTTGCTAGCACTGTTTTTGTGGAATATCCAAAGGGATATTTCAAGGTGCATTGAAGCTTAAGGTGACTAAAATAAAAACTAGAAAGAAGCTTTCTGAGGAAACACTTTCAGTGTTTTAATTCATATCACAGGGATACAAGATTCTTCTCATGGAGCAGTGTGTTAGTGCAGTTTTCGGGGAAACTGAGTAGGGACATTCTAGATCACATTGAAGCCTACAGTGACAAAGTATATATCCTCAGTAAAAAACTAGAAAGAAGTTTTCTAAGAAAGTTCTTTGTGATGTGTGAATTCACCTAACAGAGTTACACCTTTCTTTTCATGATGCAATTTACCAAAACCGTTTTCGTGGAATCTGCAAAGGAATACTTGGGAGCACATTGAGGCCTATAGTGAGAAAGGGAATATACTCAGACAAAAACTGGAAAGAAGCTTTCTGAGAAACTGCATTTTGATGTGTCAATTCATCTCACAGAGTTACACCGTTCTTTTCATTGAGAAGTTTGTTAACACTGTTTTTGTGGAATCTGTAATAGGATATTTGGGAGCACATTGAAGCCTATGGTGACAAAGGAAATATGCAGAGATATAAACTAGAAAGAATCTTTCTGAGAAATTTCTTTGTGATTTGTGAATTCATCTCACAGAGTTACATGATTGTTTAAATGGATCAGTTTGGCAACACTGCTTTTGGGGAATCTGAGAAGGGATATTTCGGATCGCATTGAAGCCTATGGTGACAAAGGAAATATACTCAGATAAAAACAAGAAAGAAACTTTCCAAGAAACTGCTTTTAGATATGGGAATTTGTCTCAGAGTTACACCATTATTTTCATTGAGCTGTTTTATAACACTATTTTCATGGAATCTGCATTAGGATATTTGGGAGCGCATTGAAGCCTATTGTCACAAAGGACATATCCACGGATAAAAATCAAAAACAAGCATTCCAAGAAATTGCTTTTTGATTTGTGTATTCATCTCAAAGAGTTACATGATTCTTTTCATGGAGCAGTTTTGTAGCACTGTTTTGGGGTATCTGAGAAGGTATAAATTGGATGGAATTGAAACCTATAGTGAGAGGGGAAATATCCTCAGATAAAAACTAGAAGGAAGCTTTTGAGAAAGTTCCTTGTGATATGTGAATTCACCTAGCAGAGTTATAAACTTTGTTTTCATGGAGCAAATTACTAATACTGTTTTCTTGGAATCTTAAATGGGATATTTGGGAGTGCATTGATGGCTATGGTGTAAAAGGATATATCCTCAGATACAAACTAGAAAGAAACTTTCTGAGAAACTGCTTTCTGATGTGTGAACAGCTCACACAGTTACATGATTCTTTTCATGGATCAGTTTGGTAGCAATGTTTTGGGGAATCTGAGAAGGGATATTTCGGATCACATTCAAGCCTACTGTGTCAAAAGAAATGTCCTCAGATTAATAACAGAGAGAAGCTTTCTGAGAAACTGCTTTGTGATGTGTGAATTCATCTCACAGAGTTACACTGTTTATTTCATTGAGAAGTTTGATAACACCATTTCCTTGGAATCTGCAATGCTATGTTTCAGAGTGCATTGAAGCTTATGGTGACTAAGGAAATATCCTCAGACAAAATTAGAAAGAAGATTTCTGAGAAACTGCTTTGTGATTTGGGAATTCACTTCACTGAGTTACACGATGCTTTTCATAGAGCAGTTTGGTAACACCGTTTTTGGGGAATCTGAGAAGTGATTTTTTGGATCGCATTGAAGCCTATGGTGACAAAGGAAATATCCTCAGATAAAAAACTAGAATGAAGTTTTCTGAGAAAGTTCTTTGTGATGTGTGAATTCAACTCACAGAGTTACACAGTACTTTTCATTGAGGAGTTTGGTAACAATGTTTTCATGGAATCTGCAATAGGATATTTTGGAGCGTATTAAAGGCTCTGGTGACAAAGGAAATATCCTCAGATAAAAACTGGAAATAATCTTTCTGAGAAACTGCTTTTTGGTGTGTGAATCATCTCACAGAGTTACGTGATTTTTTTCATGGATCAGTTTGGTAGCACTGCTTTTGGGGAATCTGAGAAGGATATTTGGGATTGCATGGAAGCCTACAGTGACAAAGGAAATATTCTCAGATAAAAACTAGAATGAAGCTTTCTGAGAAACTTCTTTGTGTTCTGTGAATTCATCTCTCAGAGTTGCACCGTTCTTTTCATTGAGCAGTTTGATAACACTGTGTTCATGGAATCTGCAACAGGATATTTGGGAGCGCTTTGAAGCCTATGGTGACAAAGGAAATATCCTCAGATGAAAACCAAAAAGCAGTTTCTGGGAAACTGCTTTGTGATGTGTAAATTCATCTCACAAAGTTACACTGTTCTATTCATTGAGCTGTTTCCTATCACTGTTTTCCTTAATTCTGTAATGGTATATTTTTGAGTGCATTGACGCTTACAGTGACAAAGGAAATATCCTCAGACAAAAACTAGATCTAAGCTTTCTGAGAAACTGCTTTGTGATTTTTGAATTAATCTCAAAGAATTGCACCTCATTTTCATGGCACAGTTTGATAGCACTCTTTTGGGGGGATCTGAGAAGTGATATATTGGATTGCATTGAAACCTATGTAGACCAAAAAACTATCCTCAGTAAAATCCAGATAGAAACTTTTTGAGAAACTTCTTTGAGATGTGTGAATTCATCTCACAGAATTTTGCCATTCTTTTCATTGACTAGTTTGCTAACACTTTTTTTGTGGAATCTGCAATGGGATAGTCTGGAACACACAGAGGAATATGATGAAAAAGGAAATATCTTCAGATAATAACCAGAAAGGAGATTTCTGAGAAACATCTTTGGGATGTTCAAATTCACCTTACAGAGATACACCATTCTTGTCATGCAGCAGTTTGGTATCTCTCTTTTTGGGGAATCTGAGAAGGGATATTTTGGATTGCATTGAAGCCTATTTTGACAAAGGAAATATTCTCAGATAAAAACTAGAAAGAAGCCTTCTGAGAAACTTCTTTGTGATGAGTGAAATCATTGCACAGTGTTACATGATTCATTTCTTGGAGCAGTTTGCTAACACTATTTTCGTTGAATCTGCAATAGGATATTTTGGAGCGCATTGAAGCCTTTGGTGACAAAGGAAATATACTGAGACAGAAACCAAAAAGAAGCTTTCTGAGAAACTGCTTTCTGATGTGTGACTTCATCTCACAGATTTACACCATTGTTTTAATCTGGCAGTTTGCTAACACTGTTTTCGTGGAAACTGCAAAGGAATATTCATGAGTGCATTGAGACCTATGGTGAAAAAGGAAATATCCTCAGACAAAAACTAGAAAGTAGATTTCTGAGAAACTGCTTTGTGATTTGTGAATTCATCCCACAGTTATACAATTCTTTTCATGGAGCAGCTTGGTAGCACTGCTTTTGGGGAATCTGAGAAGGGATATTTTTGATCACAATGAAGCCTAGTGTGACAAAGGAAATATCCTCAAATAAAAACCAGAAAAAAGCTTTCTGAGAAGCTTCTTTGTGATGTGTGAATTCATTTCACAGAGATACACAATTCTTTTCATGGAGCAGTTTGGTAAGATTGTTTTCCTCGAATCTGCAAAGGGATATTTGGGAGCACATTGAGGTCTAGGGTGAAAAAGGAAATATCTTCACATAAAAACTAGAAAGGTGTCTTTTGAGAAACTGTATGTGTTGTATGAATTCATCTCACAGAGTTACACTGTTCTTTGCATTGAACAGTTTGGTTACTCTGCTTTCTTGGAATCTGCAATCTGATATTTCAGAGCCCATTGAAGCTTATGGTTACAAAGGAAATATCCTTGGATAAAAACCACAAAAAAGCTTACTGAGAAATAACTTTGTTATGTTTTAATTCATCTAACTCAGTTACACGATTCTTTACACGGAGCAGTTTACTAGCACTGTTTTTGGTGAATCTGAGAAGGGATATTTTGAATGGCATTTGAACCTATGGTGACAAAGTAAATACAATCAGATATAAACTAGAAAGAAACTTCCTGAGAAAATGCTTTGTGATGTGTGAATTCAACTCACACAGTTACACTGTTCTTTTCATTCAGCAGTTTACCAGCCCTGTTTTCTTGGAATCTACAATGGGATATTTTGGAGCACTTTGAAGATTATTGTAACAAAAGAAATATCCTCGAAAATAACTAGAAAAAAGCTTTCTGAGAATACGCTTTATAATCGGAGAATTCATCTCTCAGGGTTACATGACAGTTTTCATGGAGCAGTTTGGTAGCACTGCTTTTGGGAAATCTGAAAAGGGATATTTTGTATCGCATTGAAGTCCATGATGACAAAGGAAATATCCTCCAAAAAAAAGTAGGAAGAACCTTTCTGAGAAAGTTCTTTGTGATGTGAAAATTCATCACACAGAGTTACAACTGTCGTTTCATGGAGCAGTTTGCTAACACTGTTTTTATAGAATCTGCAAAGGGATATTTGGGTGTGCATTGAGGCCTATGGTAAAAAGGGAAATATCCTCAGATAAAAACTAGAAAGAAACTTTCTGAGAAACTGCTTCATGATGCGTGAATTCATCTCACATAGTTACACTGTTCTTTGCATTCAACAGTTTGTCTAAACTGTTTTCTTGGAATCTGGAAAGGAATATTTGGGAGCACCTTGAGGCCTATGCTGAAAAAGGAAATATCCTCAGACAAAAAGTAGAAAGAAACTTTCTGAGAAACTGCTTTGTGATTTTTGAATTAATCTCATAGAATTACACCATTCTTTTTATTATGCAGATTGCTAACACTCCTTTCTTGGAATCAGCAAAGGAATATTTCAGAGTGCATAGAAGCTTATGGTGACAAAGGAAATATCCTCAGATGAAAAATAGAAAGAAGCTTTCTGAGAAAGAGGTTTGTGATTTGTGAATTCATCGATTTGTGAATTTATCTCACAGAGTTACATGATTCCTGTCATGGAGCAGTTTGGTAGCACTGTTTGTTGGGAATCCGAGAAGGGATATTTTGGATTGCATTGAATGCCAAGGTGACAAAGGAAATATCCACATTTAAAAACTAAAAAGAAGCTTTCTGAGAAACTGTTTTGAGATGTGTTAGTTCATCTCACACCATTACACGATTCTTTTCATAGAGCAGTTTGGTTGCACTGTGTTTGGGGAATCTGAAAAGTGATAATTTGGATCACATTGAAGCCTGTGGTGACAAAGGAAATATCCTCAGATAAAAACTATAAAGAAACTTTCTGAGAAATTTCCTTGTGATGTGGGAATTCATCTCACAGAGTTACACCTTTGCTTTCATGGAGCAGTTTGCTAACAAAGTTTTCATGGAATCTGCAAAGGGATATTTGGGAGAACATTGAAGCCTATGGTGAAAAATGAAATTTCCTCAGATGAAAATTAGAAAGAAGCTTTCTGACAAACTGCTTTGTGATGTGTGAATTCAACTCATAGATTTACACTGTTCTCTTCATTGAGCAGTCTGCAAAAACTGTTTTCTTGGAATCTGCAGTGGCATATTTCAGAGCACATTGAAGCATATAGTGAAAACGGAAATATCCTGAGACAAAAACTAGAAAGAAGCTTTCTGAGGAATTACTTTGTGATATGTAAATTCATGTAAGAGAGTTACACTGTTCTTTTCATTGAGCAGTTTGCTACCACTGTTTTCTTGGAATCTGCAATGGGATACTTCAGAGTGCATTGAAGCTTATTGTGAAAAAGGACATATACTCAGACAAAAACTAGAAAGAAACTTTCTGAGAAACTGCTTTGTGATTTGTGAATTCATCTCATAGAGTTACAAAATTGAGGCCTAAGTTGAAAAAGAAAATACCCTCAGATAATAACTAGAAAGAAGCTTTCTGAGAAACTGCTTTGTGATTTGTTAATTCATCTGACAGAGTTACACGATTCCTTTCATGGATCAGTTTTTGGGGAATGTAAGAAGGGATGTTTTGGATGGCATTGAAGGCTACGGTGACTAAGGAAATATCCCCAGATAAAAACTAGAAATAAGCTTTCTGAGAAAGTTCTTTGTGATGTGTGAATTCATCTCACAGATTTACAGCTCCTCAGATAAAAACTAGAAAGAAGGTTTCCGAGAAACTGTTTTGTGATATATGAATTCATGTCACAGAGTTACACCATTTTTTTCATGGTATAGTTTGATAACACTGTTTTGGTGGAGTCTCCAATAGGATATTTGGAGTGACTTGATCCCCATGGTGACAAAGGAAATATCCTCATAGAAAACCCAGACAGATGCCTTCTGGGAAAATGCTTTGTGATGGGTGAATTCAACTCACAGAATTACACTTTTTTTTGATTGAGCAGAGCTAACACTGTTTTCTTGGAATCTGCAATGGGATATTTCGGAGTGCATTCCAGCTTATTGTCAAGAAGGAAATATCCTCAGACAAAAACTAGAAAGAAGCTTTCTGAGAAACCACTTTGTGATGTGTTATTACATCTCACAAAGTTACACGATTCTTTTCATAGATTAGTTTGATAGCACTGTATTTGGGGAAACTGAGAAGGGTTATTTTGGATCACATTGAAGCTTATGGTGTGAAAGGAAATATACACAGATCTTTTCATTGAGCAGTTTGCTAACACTGTTTTCTTGTAATCTGCAAAGTGATATTTAGGAGTGCCTAGAAGCCTATAGTGAAAAATGAAATAAACTGGTGGAAAACAGTTTATTGACGTGTGAATTCAACTCAAAGAATTACACTGTCCTTTTCATTGAGCAGTTTGCTAACACTGTTTTTTTGGAATCTTCCATGGGATATTTTGGAGAACATTGAAGCTTATTGTGAAAAAGGAAACATTCTCAGACAAAAACTAGAAAGAAACTTTCTGAAGGACTGCTCTGTGATTTGTGAATTCATCACACAGAGTTACAAAATTGTTTTCATAGGGCAGTTTGGTAGCACTGTTTTTGGGGAATCTGAGAAGTGATATTTTGGATCACATTGAAACCTATGGTGACAAAGGAAATATTCTCAGATAAAAACCAAAAAGAAGCTTTCTGAGATACTAAATGCTTTGTGAAGTCTGAATTCAACTAACAAAGGAAATATTCGCAGACAATAACTAGAAAGAAGCTTTCTGAGAAACTCCTTTGTGATTTGTGAATTCTTCTCAGAGTTGCATGATTCTTGTCATGGAGCAGTTTGGTAGCACTCTTTTTGGGGAATCTGAGAAGGATATTTTGAATCCCATTGAAGCCTATGGTGACAAAGGAAATATCCTCATATAAAAACTAGAAAGAAGATTTCCAAGAAACAACTATGAGATGTGTTAATTCATCTCACAGTGTAACACTATTCTTTTCATGGATCAATCTGTTAGCACTGTTTTTGGGGAATCTGAGAAAGGATTTTTTTTTTTTATGTCTTGAAGCCTATGGTGACAAAGGAAATATCCTCAGATAAAACCTAGAAAGAAGCTTTCTCTGAAAGTTCTTTGTGATGCGTGGATTCATCTCACAGAGTTACACCTTACATTTCATGGAGCAGTTTCCTATCACAGTTTTTGTGGAATCTGCAAAGGGATACTTGGGAGCGCTTTGAGGCCTATAGTGAAAAATGGAATATACTCATAAAAAAACCAGAAAGAAGTTTTCTGAGAAATTGCTTGGTGATGTGTGAATTCAGTGCAGAGAGTTACATGGTTCTTTTCATGGGAAAGTTTGCTAAAACTCTTTTCTTAGAATCTACAATGGCATATTTCAGAGTGCAATGAAGCATATTGTGAAAAAGGAAATATCCTCAGACAAAAACTAGAAAAAAAAACTCTTTCTGAGAAACGGCTTTGTGATGTGAGAATTCATGTCAGAGAGTTAAACTGTTCTATTCATTGAGCAGTTTGCTAACACTGTTTTCTTGGAATCTGCAATAGGATATTTCTGAGTGCATTGAAGCCTATGGTGACAAAGGACATATCCTCAGATAAAAACTAGAAAGAAGCAATCTGAGAAAGTTCTTTGAGATGTGTGAATTCATCTCACATAGTTACACGTTTCCTTTCATTGGGCAGTTTGCTAACAGAGTTTTTGTGGAATCTACAATGGGATATAAGGGAGCGCACTGACGCCTATATTGAAAAAGGAAATATCCTCATGGAAAAACCAAAAAGAAGCTTTCTGAGAAACTGTTTTGTGATGTGTGAACTCATCTCACAGAATTACACCATTGTCTTCATTGAGCAGATTGATAACCCTGTTTTCGTGGAAATTGCAATAGGATATTTGGGAGCGCATTGGAGCCTATGTTGACAAAGGAAATATCCTCATAGAAAACCCAAAAAGAAGCTTTCTGAGAAACTTCTTTTGATGTGTGAATTCAATTCACTGTTCTTTTCATTGAGCAGTTTGTTAACACTGTTTTCTTGGAATCTTCAATGGGATATTTAAGAGCCCATTGAAACTTACTGTGAAAAAAGAATAATCCTCAGACAAAATCTAGATAGACACTTTCTGAGAAACTGCTTTGTGATTTGTAAATTCATCTTACAGATTTACACGATTCTTTTCTTGGATCAGTTTGATTGCATTGTTTTTGGGGAATCTGAGAAGGGATGTTTTGGATTGCATTGAAGTCTATGGTGATAAAGGAAATATCCTCAGATAAAAACTAGAAAAAAGCTTTCTGAGAAGGTTCTTTGTGATGTGTGAATTCATATCACAGAGTTACACCTTTCTTTTCATTGAACAGTTTGCTAACAATGTTTTTGTGGAATCTGCAAAGCGATATTTTGGAGAGCATTGATACCTATGGTGAAAAATGAAATATTCTCAGTTAAAAACTGGAAAGAAGCTTTCTGAGAAACTTCTTTGTGATGTGTGAATGCATCTCATAGAGTTACATTGTTCTATTCATTGAGCAGTTTGGTAACACTGTATTCTTGGAACCTGCAATGGGATATTTCAGAGCTCATTGAAGCTTATGGTGACAAAGGAATTATCCTCATATAAAAACTAGAAAGAAGCTTTATGAGAAATGTCTTTATGATGTGTTAATTCATCTCACAGAGTTACACGATTATTTTCATGGATCATTTTGGTAGCACTGTTTTTGGGGAATCTGATAAGGGATATTTTGTATTACATTGAAGTCTATGGTGACTAAGGAAATAAAATCAGATAAAAACTAGAGAGAGTCTTTCTGAGAACGTTCTTTGTGATGTGTGAATTCATCTCACAGAGTTACACCTTTCTTTACGTGGAGCAGTTTGCTAGTAGTTTTCGTGGAATCTGCAAAGGGATATTTGTGAGCACATTGAGGACTATAATGAAAAAGTGAATATCCTCATAGTAAAAGGAGAAAGAACCTTTCTGAGAAACTATTTTGTGATGTGTGAATGCATCTCACAGAGTTACACCTTATTTTCATGGAGCAGTTTTTCTAACATTTGTTTCATTGAATCTGCAAAGGGATATTTGGGAATGCATAGAGGCCAATGTTGAAAAAATTATCCTCAGAAAAAACTAGAAAGAAGCCTTCTGAGAAAGTTCTTTGTATTGTGTGAATTCATCTCACAGAGTTACAACTTACTTTTCATGGAGGAGTTTGTTAAAACAGTTGCTGTGGAATCTGCAAAGGGATATTTGGGAGCACATTGGGGCCTACAGTGAAAAAGGAAATATCCTCATAGGAAAACCAAAAAGAAACTTTCTGAGTAACTGCTTTGTGATGTGTGAATTCATCACACAGAGTTACACCATACTTTTCATTGAGCAGTTTGATCACACTGTTTTTGAGGAATCTGCAATAGGATATTTGGGAGTGCATTGATGCCTATGATGACAAAGAAATATCCTCAGAGAAATATCAAAAAGAAGCTTTCTGAGAAACTGGTTTGTGATGTGTGAATTCAGTTCGCATAATTACACTGTTTTTTTCATTGAGCAGTTTGTTAACACTGTGTTCTCGGAATTTGTAATGAGATATTTTGGAGCGTATTGAAACTTATTGTGAAAAGGGAAATATCCTCAGACAAAAAGTAGAAAGATTCCTTCTGAGAAACTGCTTTGTTATTTGTGAATTCATCTCACAGAATTATATGATTATTTTCATGGAGCAGATTGGTAGCACTGTTTTTAGGGAATCTGAGAAAAGATATTTTGGATTACATTGAAGCTTTTGGTGAGAAAGTAAATATCCTCAGATAAAAACTGTAATGAAGCTTCCTGAGAAAGTTCTTTTTGATGTTTGAATTTATCTCACAGAGATACACCTTTCTTTTCATGGAGCAGTCTGGCAACACTGTTTTCATGAAAACTGCAAAGGGATATTTGGGAGCACATTGAGGCCTATACTGAAAAAAGAATTATCCTCAGATAATAACTAGAAAGAAGCTTTCTGAGAAATTGGTTTGTGATGTGTGAATTCATCTCAAAGAGTTACACCGTTCTTTTCATTGTGCAATTTGATGACCAGTTTTCATGGAATCTGCAATAGGATATTTGAGAGAGCATTGAAGCCTATGGTGACAAAGGAAATATACTGAGATAAAGACCAAAAAGAAACTTTCTGAGAAACTGTTTTGTGATGTCAGAATTCATCTCACAGGATTACACTGCTCTTTTCATTGAGCAGATTGCTAACACTGTTTTCTTGCAATCTGCAGTGGAATATTTTGGAGCATATTTAAGCTTTTGGTGACAAAGAAAATATCCTCATATAAAAACTAGAAATAATCTTTCTGAGAAACCGCTTTGTGATGTTTTAATTAATCTCACTGTGTTGCACGATACTTTTCATGGATCAGTTTGTTAGCACTGTTTTTGGGGAATCTAAGAAGGGATAATTTGGATCCCATTGAAGCCTATGGTGACTAAGGAACTCTCCTCAGAAAAAACTGGTAAGAATCATTGTGAGAAACTTCCTTATGATGTGTGATTGCATCTCACAGAACTACACATTCATTTTTATGGAGAAGTTTGCTAACACTCTTCATAAAATCAATAAAGGGATATTTTGGAGTACATTGAGGTCTATAGTGAAAAAGGAAATATCCTCAGACAAAAACGAGAAAGAGTTTTCTGAAAAACTGCTTCATGATGTGTGTATTCATCTAACAGAGGTGCACAGTTGTTTTCAATGAGCAGTTCTTTTCAATGAGCAGTTTGATAACACCTTTCTCATGGAATCTGCAATAGGATATTTGGGAACACAATGAAGCCTGTGGTGACAAAGGAACTATCCTCAGATAAAAACCAAAAGGAAGCTTCTTGAGAAACTGCGTTGTGTTGTGTCAATTCATCTCACAGAGATACACTTTTTTTTTTCATTGAGCAGTTTGCTAACACTGTTTTCTTGGAATCTGCAATGGGATATTTTGGACCGCATTAAAGCTTAAGGTGACAAGGAAAATATCCTCAGACAAAAACTAGAAAAAAGCTTTCTGAGAAACTGCTTTGTGATTTCTGAATTCATCTCACAGAGTTACACGTTTCCTTTCATGGAGCAGTTTGGTAGCACTTTTTTTTGTGGAATCTGAGAAGGGATATTTTAGATCACCTTGAAGCCTATGGTGACAATGGAAATATCCTCAGATGAAAATTATAAAGAACCTTTCTGAGAAACTTCTTCATGATGTGAGAATTCATCTCACAATGTTACCACTTTCCTTCATGGAGCAGTTTGCTGACACTGTTTTCGTGGAATCTGCCAAGATATTTTGGAGCCCATTCCCTATGGTGTAAAGGGAAATATCCTCAGAGGAAAACTAGAAAAAAGCTTTCTGAGAAACTGCTTTGTGATGTGTGAACTCATCTCACAGAGTCACACTGTTGTTTTCATTTAACAGTCTGCTTAAACTGTTTTCTTGGAATCTGCAATGGGATATTTCAGAGTGCATTGAAGCTTATGGTGGCAAACAAAATATCCTCAGATCAAAACTAGAAGGAAGCTTTCTGAGAAACTGCTTTGTGATTTCTGAATTCTTATCACAGAGTTACATGATTCCTTTCATGGAGCACTTTGGTAGCACTGTTTTTGGGGTATCTGCAATTGGATATTTTGGATCACATTGAAGCCTATGGTGACAAAGGAATTATCCTCATATAAAAAGTAGAAAGAAGGATTCTGACAAAACACTTTGAGATGTGTTAATTCAGCTCACAGCGTTGCATGATTCATTTCATGAATCAGTCTCTTAGCACTGTTTTGGGGGAATTTGAGAAAGGATTTTTTTATCTCTTTGAAGCATATGGTGACAAAGGAAATATCCTCAGATAAAAACGAGAAAGAAGATTTCTCAGAAAGTTCTTTGAGATGTGTGAATTCACCTCACAATGTTACACCTTTCTTTTCATGTAGCAGTTTGCTAGCACTGTTTTCATGGAATTGGCAAAGGGATATTTGGGAGTGCATTGATTCCTATAGTGAAAAAAGAATTATCCCCAGATAAAAATTAGAAATAAACTTTTTGAGAAACTTCTTTGTGATGTGGGAATTCATCTCACAGAGTTACACTGTTCTTTTCATTGAGCAGTTTGCTAATATTGTTTTCTTGGAATCTGCAATGGGATATTTTGGAGTGCATTGAAGCTTATGGTGACAAAGGAAATACCTCAGACAAAAACTGGAAAGAAGCTTTCTGAGAAACTGCTTTGTGACTTGGGAATTCATCTCACAGAGTTACATGATTCTTTTCAAAGAGCTGTTTGGTTGCACTGTTTTTGAGGAATGTGAGAAGGATTATTTGGATCTCATTGAAGACTGTGGTGACAATGGAAATATACTCTGATAAAAATAATAAAGATGTATTCTGACAAGCTACTTTGTGATGTCAGAATATACTCGCAGACTTGCACCTTTCTTTTCACTGAGCAGTTTGCTAACACTGTTGTTGTGGAATCTGCAAAGTTGTATTTGGGAGCACATTGAGGCCTATGGTGAATAAGAAAATATCCTTAGATAAATACTGGATAGAACCTTCCTGAGAAACTGCTTTGTAATATGTGAATTCATCTCACAAAGTTGCAATGTTCTTTTCATTTAGCAGTCTGCTAACACTGTTTTCTTGGAATCTGCAACGGAATATTTCACAGAGCTTTGAAGCTGACTCTGACAAACGAAATATCTTCATATAAAAACTAGAAAGAAGCTTTCTGAGAAACTGCTTTGTGATGGGTTAATTCATCTCCCAGAGTTACACCATGTATTTAATGGAATAGGTTGGTAGCACTGTTTTAGAGGAAACTGAGAAGGTATATTTTGGATCACATTGAAGCCGATGGTGACAAAGGAAATATACTCAGATAAAAACTAGAAAGAAGCTTTTGGAGAAAGTGTTTTGTGACATGTGATTTCATCTCACAGAGTTACACTTTCATTGAGCAGTTTGCTAACACTCTTTTCATGAAATCTGCAATAGGTTATTCGAGAGAACTTTGAATCCAATGGTGACAAAGAAAGTATAATCAGATAAAAACCAAAAAGAAGCTATCCAATAAACTGCTTTGTGACGTGTGAACTCAACTAAGACTTACACTGATCTTTTCATTGAGCAGTTTGCTCATACTGTTTTCTTGGAATCTGCAATGGGATGTTTTAGAGCACATTGAAGTTATGGTGACAGGGAAATATCCTCAGAAAGAAGCTAGAAAGAAGCTTTTTAAGAAACTGCTTTGTGATGTGTGACTCTATCTCACAGAGTTACACGATACTTAGCATGCAGCAGTTTTGTCACATTGTTTTTGGGGAATCTGAGAAGCTATATTTTGGATTGCCTTAAAGCCTATGGTGACA
Source organism: Macaca fascicularis (assembly GCF_037993035.2). NCBI lineage: Eukaryota > Metazoa > Chordata > Mammalia > Primates > Cercopithecidae > Macaca > Macaca fascicularis. The sequence continues at coordinate 55,144,998 of NC_088380.1, forward strand.
AAGGAAATAATCTCAGATAAAAACTAGAAAGAAGTTTTCTGAGAAACTTCGTGGTGATGTGTGAATTCAACTCACAGTGTTTCACCTTTCTTTTCATGGAGCAGTTTGATAACACTGTTTTCGTGGAATTTGCAAAGGGATATTTACGAGTGCATTGAGAACTATGGTGAAAAAGGAATTAGCCTCAGATAAAAACTAGAAAGAAGCTTTGTGAGAAACTACTTTGTGATGTGTGAATTCATCTCCCAGGGGTACACTGTCCTTTTCAGTGAGCAGTTTCCTAACCCTGTTTCCTTGGAATCTTCAATGGGATATTTCGGAGTGCATTGACACTTACAGTGACAAACGAAATATCATCATATAAAAACTAGAACTAAGCTTTCTGAGAAACTGCTTTGTGATGTGTTAATTCATCTGCCAGATTTACACGATTCTTTTCATTGATCAGTTTATTAGCACTGCTTCTGGGGAATCTTAGAAGGGATATTTTGGATCACATTGAAGCCTATGGTGACAAAGGAAATATCCTCAGATAAAAACTAGAAAGAAACTTCATGATAAAGTCCTTTGTGACGTGTGAATTCATCTCACAGAGTTACAACTTTCTTTTCATGGAGCAGTTTGCTATCACTGTTTTCATGGAATCTGCAAAGGGATATTTGGGAGTGCACTGAGGCCTAAGGTGAAAAAGGAAATATCCTCAGATTAAAGCTAGAAAGAATCTTTCTGAGAAACTTCTTTGTGATGTGTGTATTCTTCTCACAGAGTTACACTGTTGTTTTCATTGAGCAGTTTGTTAACACTGTTTTCTAGGAATCTGCAATAGGATATTTCAGAGTGCATTGAAGCTTACAGTGACAAAAGAAATACATTCATATAAAAACTAGGAAGAAGCTTTCTGAGAAACTGCTTTGTGATGTATTAATTCATCTCCCAGAGTTACACAATTCTTTTCATGGACATTTTTTCAGCAATGTTTTTGAGGATTCTGAGTAGGGATATTTTGGAAAGCATTGAAGCCTAGGGTGACAAGAAATTATCATGAGATGAAAACTAGAAGGAAGCTTTCTGAGAAAGCCTTTGGTGATGTCTGAATTCATCTCACAGAGTTACACCTTTGTTTTCATTGAGAAGTTGGCTAACACTGTTTTCGTGGAATCTGCAAAGGGATATTTGGGACCGCATTGAGGCCTGTCATGAAAAAAGAATTATTCTCAGATGAAAACTAGAAAAAACTTTGTGAGAAACTCCTTTGTGATGTATGAATTCATCTTACAGAGATACAGTTTTAATTTCATGGAGCAGTGTGGTAGCAGTGATTTTCGGGAATCTGAGAAAGGATATTTTGGATTGGATTGACGCATATGGTGACAAAAGAAATATCCTCTGATAAAAAAGTAGAAAGAAGCTTTCTGAGAAATTTCCTTGCACTGTGTGACATCATGTGACCGATATAACCCTTTCTTTTCACAGGACAGTTTGCTAAAACTCTTTTCCTGGAATCTGCAAAGGGATATTTGGGAATGCATAGAGGCATATGGTGAAGTATCTTCAGATAAAAAGGAGAAAGAACCTTTCTGGGAAAGAGCTTTGTGATGTGTAATTTCATTTCACAGAGTTACACCATTCTTTTTTTGAGCAGTTTGATAACACTGTTTTTGTGGAAACTGCAATAGGATATTTGGGAGTGTATTGAAGCCTATGGTGACAAAGGAAATATCCTCAGACATAAACCAAAAAGAAGCTTTCCAAGAAACTGCTTTGTGATGTTTGAATTCACCTCTCTAGGTTGCACTGTACTTTTCATTGAGCAGTTTGTTAACACTGTTTTCTTGGAATCTGCTATGGGATATTTCAGAGTGCATTAAAGCTTATGGTGAAAAAGGAAGTATCCTTGCACGAAAACTGGAAAGAAACTTTCTGAGAAACTGCTTTGTGATTTGTGAATTCATCTCACAGAGTTACATGATTCTTTTCATGGCACAGTTTGTTAGCACTGCTTTTGGTCAGTTTGCGAAGGTATATTTTGATCTCATTGAGGTCTATGGTGACAAAGAAAATCTCCTCAGATTATAAGTAAAAGGAAGCTTTCTGAGAAAGTCCTTTGTTATGTGTGAATTCACCTCACAGTGCTACAACTTTCTTTTCATGGAGCAGTTTGCTAACACCGTTTTCCTGGAATCTGAAAAGGGATATTTGGGTACACATTGATGCCTACAGTGAAGAAGGAAGTATCCTCAGACAAAAACTGTTTTCTTGGAATCTGCAATGGGATATTTCGGAGTGCATTGTAGCTTATGGTGACAAAGGAAATATCCTAATTAAAAAAACTAGAAAGAAGCATTCTGAGAAACTACTTTGTGATATGCTAATTCATCTCACAGAGTTCACAATTCTTTTCATAAAGCAGTTTGGTAGCACTGTTTTTGGGGAATCTGAGAAGGGATATTTTTGATCACATTCTAGTCAACGATGACTAAGGAAATACCCTAAGATAAAAACTGGAAAGAAGCTTTCTGGTAAACTTGTTTATGATATGTGAATTCTCCTCACGGAGATACAGCTTTCTTTTCATGGATCAGTTTTCCAGCACTGTTTTTGGGAAATTTGAGAAGGGATATTTTGAATTGCATTGATATGTATGATGACAAAGGAAATATCCTCAGATAATAACCAGAAAGAAGCTGTCTGAGAAATTTCTTTGTTATTTGTGAATTCATCTCACAGTTACACTTTTCTCTGGAACAGTTTCGTAACACTGTTTTCGTGAAATCTGCAAAGGCATATTTGGGACCACATTGAGGCATATAGTGAAAAGGGAAAAATGCTCATTTAAAAACGAGAAAGAATTTTTCTGGGAAACTGCCTTGTGATGTGTGAATTCATCTCACAGGTTACACTGTTGTTTTCATTGTGCAGTTTGATAACAGTTTTCATGGTATCTGCAACATTCTATTTTGGAACACATTGAAGCCTTTGGTGACAAAGGAAATATCATCAGATAATAACTAGAAAGAAGCTTTCTGAGAAACTGCTTTCTGATATGTGAATACATCTCACTCAGTTACACTGCTATTTTCATCAAGCAGTTTGCTAACAGTGTTTTCTTGGGATCTGCAATGGGATATTTCAGAGAGCCTTTAAGCTTATTGTGGCAAAGGAAAGTTCTCATGTAAAAACTAGAAAAAAGCATTCTGAGAAACGGCTTTGTGATGGGCTAATTCATCTCACAGGGTTACATGAATCTTTTCATGGAGCCGTTTGGTAGCACTGTTTTTGGCAAATCTGAGAAGGGATATTTTGGATTGCATAGAAGCCTATGGTTACTCAGGAAATATCCTCAGATAAAAGCAAGAAAGATGCTCTCTGAGAAAGTTCTTTGTGATATGTGATTTCATCTCACAAAGTTACAACTTTCTTTCCATGGTGCAGTTTGCTAATACTGTTTTTGTGAAATCTGCAAAGGTATATTTGAGAGCATTTGAGGCCTATGGTGAAAAAGGAAATATCCTCAGAAAAAAAAACTAGAAAGAAGGTTCCTGAGAAACTGCTTTGTGATGTGTGAATTCATCTTTCAAAGTTATACTGTTCTTTTCCTTGAGCAGTTTGCTACCACTGTGTTCTTGGAATCTGCATTGGGATATTTCAGAGCACATTGAAGCTTATTTTGAGAAAGGAAATATCCTCAGACAAAAAGTAGAAAGAAAGTTTCTGAGAAACATCTTTATGATGTATGAATTTATCTCACAGAGGTACACCACTGTTTTCATGGAGCGGTTTGGTAGCAGTGTTTTTGGGGAATCTGAGAAGGGATATTTTGAATCACCTTGAAGCCTGTGGTGACAAAGGAAGTACCTTCTGATAAAAAATAGAAAGAAGCTTTCTAAGAAACTTATTTGTGATATGTGAATTCATCTCACCGAGATACATCATTCTTTTCATGTAGCAGTTTGCTAACACTCTTTTCGTGGAATCTGCAAGGAGATATTTGGGACCGCCTTGAGGACTATAGCGAAAAAGGAAATATCCTCAGATGAAATTGTCTGAGAAACTGCTTTGTGATGTGTGAATTCAACTCGTAGAGTTACACCATACTTTTCATTGGGCAGTCTGATAACACTGGTTTCATGGAATCTGTAATAGGATACCTGGGAGTGCATTGAAGCCTATGGTGAAAAATGAAGTATCTTCAAATAATAACTATAAAATAGGTTTCTGAGAAACAGCTTAGTGATATTTGAATTCATCTCAAGGGATATACTGTTCTTTTCATTGAGCAGTTTGCTATCACTGTTTTCTTGGAATCTGCAATGGGATATTTCAGAGTACATTGAAGCTTATTTTGACAAAGGAAATATCCTGAGACAAAAACTAGAAAGAAGCTTTCTGAGAAATTGCTTGTGATTGATGATTTCATGTCACAGAGCTACACGATTCAATTCACGTAGCATTTTGGTAGCCCTGTTTTTGGGGAATCTGAGAAGGGATATTTTGAATCACCTTGAAGCCTATGGTGACAAAGGAAATATCTTCAGATAAAAACTAGAAAGAAGCTTTCTAAGAAACTTGTTTATGATGTGTGAATTCATCTCACAGAGGTACACGTTTCTTTTCATGTAGCAGTTTGCTAAAACTGTTTTCGTGGAATCTGCAAGGGGATATTTGGGAGCACATTGAAGACTATAGTGAAAAAAAGAAATATTCTCAGATAAAAACTAGAGAGAAATTCTCTGATAAAATGCTTTGTGATGTGTGAATTCATCTCACAGAGTTACACCGTACTTTTCTTTGGGCAGTCGGATAACACTGGTTTTGTGGGATCTGTAATAGGATACTTGGGATCACGTTGAAGCCTATGGTGAATAGGGAAATGTCCTCAAATAATAACTAGAACATATCTTTCTGAGAAACTGCTTAGTGATGTGTGAATTCATCCCACAGAGTTACACTGTTCTTTTCATTGAGCAGTAGGTTAACACTGTCAACTTGGAATCTGCAAAGGAATATTTTGGAGTACATTGAAGCTTATGGTGACATAGGATATATCCTCATATAATAACTACAAAAATGCTTTCTGAGAAGCTGCTTTGTGATGCGTTAATTCATCTAACAGAATTACATGATTCTTTTTATGGAGGAGTTTTGTAGCATTGTTCTTGGATAATCTGAAAAGGCATATCTTGGATCACTTTGAAGCCTATGGTGACGAAGGAAATACCTTCATGTAAAAACTATAAAGAAGACTTCTGAGGACCTTCTTTGTGATGTGTGAATTTGTCTCATGGAGTTAAAACTTTCTTTCCATGGAGCAGTCTGTTAACAACATTTTCATGATATCTGCCAAGGGATTTTTTGGAGTGCATTGATGCCTATGGTGATAAAGGAAATATCCTCAGATAAAAACTAGAAAGTAGCTTTCTGAGAAACTGTTCTGTGATGTGTGAATTCATCTCACAGAGATACATTTTTCTTTTCATTGAACAGTTTGCTAACACTGTTTCCTTAGAATATGCATCGGGATATTTCGGAGCACATTGAAGCTCATGGTGACAAAGAAAATATTCTTAGACAAAAACCATAAAGAAGATTTCAGAGAAACTGCTTTGTGATGTGTTGATTCAATCCACAGAGTTACATGATTCTTTTCACAGATCAGTTTGGTAGCTCTGTTTTTCGGGAATCTGAGAAGGGATATTTTGGATTGCATTGAAGTCTATGTTGAGAAAGGAAATTTTCTCAGATAAAAACTAGAAAGAAGCTTTCTGAGAAAGTTCCTTGTGATTTGTGAATTCACATCACAGAGATACACCTTTCTTTTCATGGAGCAGTATTGTAACATTGTTTTCATGGAATCTGCAAAGGCATATATCGGAACGCATTAAGGCATATAGTGAAAATGGAAAAATCCTCATTTAAAAACGAGAAAGAAGTTTTCTGGGAAACTGCTTTCTGATGTGTCAATTCAGCTCACAGAGTTACACTGTTCTTTTCATTGAGCAGTTTGATAACACTGTTTTCATGGAATCTGCCATATTATATTTGGGAACATATTGAAGCCTATGGTGACAAAGGAAATATCCTCCAATAAAAATCAAAAAGAAGCTTTCTGAGAAACTGCTTAGTGATGTATGAATTCATCTCACAGAGTTAAACTGTTCTTTCATTGAGCTGTTTGTGGAAATCACTCTCTTAGAATCTGCAATGGGATATTTTGGAGCACATTGAAGCTTATGGTGACAAAGGAAATATCCTCATACCAAAAACCAGAAAGAAGCTCTCTGAGAAGCCGCTTTGTGTTGGGTTAATTCATCTCACAGAGGTACATGATTCCTTCCATGGAGCAGTTTGGTAGCACTGCTTTTGGGGAATCTGAAAAGGGATATTGTGGATCTCATTGAAGCCTACGGTGACAAAGGACATATCCTCAGACAAAACTAAAAAGAAGCTTTATGAGAAACTGCTTCATGACTTGTGAATTCATCTCACAAAGTTACATTATACTTTTCATGGATCAGTTTGGTAACACTGTTTTTCTGGAATCTGAGAAGGGATATTTTGGATCGCATATAAGCCTATGGTGACAAAGGATATATAATCAGATAAAAACTAGAAAGAAGGTTTCTGAGAAACTTCTTTGTGATGTGTGAATTCACCTCACCAAGTTATAACTTTCTTTCCATGGAGGACTTTCCTGACACTCTTTCCATGTAATCTGCAACGGGATATTTGGGAGTGCAGTAAGGCCTATGGAGAAAAAGGAAATATCCTCAGATAAAAACTAGAAAGAAGCTTTCTGAGAAACTGCTTTGTGATGTGTGAATTCATTTCACAGAGTTACACTGTTATTTTCATTGAACAGTTTGATAACACTCTTTCTTAGAATCTGCAGTAGGATATTTGGGATCGCATTGAAGTCTATGGTGACAAAGGAATTATTCTCAGATAAAAACCAAAAAGATGCTTTCATTGTAACTGCCTTGTAATGTTTGAATTCATCTCACAGAGTTACACGTTTATTTTTATTAAGCAGTTTGCTAACCCTATTTTCTTGGAATCTCAACGTGATATTTCAGAGCGCATTGAAGGCTATGATGTAAAACGAAATATCCTCAGATTAAAACGAGAAAGAAGCTTTCTGAGAAACCACTTTATTATGTGTTAATTCATCTAACAGTGCTACACAAGTCTTTTCATGGATCAGTTTGGTAGCACTGTTTTTGGGGAATCTGAGAAAGGATATTTTGGATCGCTTTGAAGCCTACGGTGGCAAATGAAATATCCTCAAATAAAAACTAGGAAGAAGCTTTCTGAGAAAGTTCTTTGTGATGTGTGAATTCATCTCCCAGCGTTACACATTGTTTTTCATGAGTCACTTTCCTAACATTGTTTTCATGGAATCTGCAAAGGGATATTTGGGTATGCTTTGAGGCCTATAGTGAATTGGGTCGTATTTAAGTCTATGTTGAAAAGGAAATATCCTCAGATAAATCTAGAAATAAGCTTTTTGAGAAAGTTATTTGTGATATGTGAATTTATCTCACAGAGTTACAAGTTTCTTTACATGGAGCAGTTTGCTCATATTGTTTTTGTGTAGTCTTCAAGGAGATATTTGGGAGCACATTGAGGCCTATGGTGAAAAACTAAATATCCTGAGATAAAAACCAAAAAGAAGCGTTCTGAGAAATTGCTTTTTGAAATGTGAATTCATCTCACAGTGTTACACAGTTCTTTTCATTGAGAAGTTTGCTAACACTGTTTTCATGGAATCTGCAAAGGTATATTTGGGAACACATTGAGAAATATAGTGAAAAAAGAAATATCCTCATATAAAAACTAGAAAGAAGCTTTCTGAGAAACTGCTTTGTGATGTGTGAATTCATCTTACAAAGTTACACCATTCTTTTCATTGAGCAGTTTGATAACATAGCTCTCGTGGAATCTGGAATAGGTTATTTTGGAGTGCACTGAAGCCTCTGATGACAAAGGAAATATCATCAGACAAAAACCAAAAAGAATCTTTCTGTGAAACTGCTTTGTGTTGTGTGAATTCATCTCACAAGGTTACACCATTCTTTTCTTTGAGAAGTTTGCTAATACTTTTTTCGTGGAATTTGCAAAGGGATATTTGGAGTGCATAGAGGAACTTGGAGAAAAACGAAGTATCCTCAGATAAAAACTAGTAAGAAGCTTACTGAGAAACAGCTTTGTGATGTGTGAATTCATTTCAGAGTTACACAGTTTTTTTCATGGAGCAGTACAGTAGGACTCTTTTTGGGGAATATGCAATAGGATATTTGGGAGCAATTTGAAGCCTATGGTGACAAAGGAATTATCCTCAGACAAAAACCAAAAAGAAGCTTTCTGTGCAACTGCTTTGTGCTATGTGAATTCATCTCTCGAAGTTACACCTTTCTTTTCATTGAACAATTTACTAACACTATTTTCATGGAATATGAAGGGTGTATTTGTGAGTGCATTGAGGACTATGGGGAAAAATGAAGTATCCTCTGACAAAAACTATAAAGAAGCTTTCTGAGAAACTACTTTTTGATTTGTGAATTCATCTCACAAAGTTACACCATTCTTTCATAGAGCAGTTTGGTAGCACTGTTTTTTGGGGATCTGAGAAGGGATATTTTGGATCACATTGAAGCCAATGGTGAAAAAGGAAATATAATCAGATAAAAAGTAGAAAGATTCTTTCTGAGAAACTTATTCATGATGTGTGTATTCATCTCACAAAGTAACACCTTTCTTTTCATGTAGCAGTTCGTTAACTCTGTTTTTGTTTAATCTACAAAGTGATATTTGGGAGCAATTTGAGACCAATGGTTAAAAAGGAAATATCTTCAGGTAAAAAGCAGAGAGAATCTTTCTGAGAAACTTCTTTGTTATGTGTGTATTCATCTCACAGAGTAACACCTTTCTTTTCGTGGAGAAGTCTGCTAACATTGTTTTCATGGAATCTGCAACAGGATATTTGGTAGGGCATTGAAGCCTATGGTGACACAGGAAATATCCTCAGATAAAAACAAAAAGGAATCTTTCTGAGAAACTGCTTTGTGATTGATGAATTCATCTAATGGAGTAACAGTGTTCTTTTCATTGATCAGTATGCTTACACTGTTTTCTTGGAATATGCAATGGGATATTTCAGAGTGCATTGAAGCTTATTGTGACAAAGGAAATATACTCAGATAAAAGCTACAAAGAAGTTTTCTGAGAAAGTTCCATGTGATGTGTAAATTAATCTCAAAAAGTTATACCTTTTCTTTCATGGAGCAGTTTGATAACACTGTTTCCATGGAATCTGCAAAGGGATATTTGGGACAACATTGAAGCCTATAGTGAAAAAGGAAATATCCGCTGGCAAAAACTAGAAAGAAGCTTTCTGACAAATTTCTTTGTGATTTGTGCATTCATTTCACAGAGTTACATCATTATTTTCATGGAGCAGTTTGGTAGCACTGTTTTTGGAGATTGCTAGAAGGGTTATTTTGGAACGCATAGAAGCCTATCGTGACAAAGAAAATATCCTCAGATTAAAAACTAGAAAAAAGCTTTCTGAGAAACTGCTTTGTGATGTGTGAATTCTTCTCACAGAGCTACACCACTCTTTTATGGAGCTGTTTGCAAGCACTTCTTGTGCAATCTGAGAAGGTGTAATTCTTATCACTTTGAAACCTATGGTGAGAAAGAAAAATCTTCAAATAAATACTTGAAAGAAGCTTTCAGGGAAACTGACTTATGATGTGTGAATTCATCTCACAGAGTTACACCATTCTTCTCATTGAGCAGTTTGCTAACACTGTCTTCATAGAAACTGCAATGTGATATTCGGCAGTGCATTGAGGCCTGTGGTGAAAAAGGAAATATCCTCAGATAAAGCAAGCAAGAAGGATTCTGAGAAACTGCTTGTGATGTCTGAATTTATCTCACAGTGTTACACCTTTCTTTTCGTGGAGCAGCTTGCTAACCCTGTCTTCATGGATTTGGCAAAGTGATATTTGGGAGCGCAATGAGGTGTATAACAGAAAGGGAAACATCCTCAGATAAAAACTAGATGAAGGATATTCAGTTAGGAAAAGAAGATGTCAAATTGTCCCTGTTTGCAGATGACATGATTGTATATTTAGAAAACCCCATTGTCTCAGCCCAAAATCTCCTTAGGCTGATAAGAAACTTCAGCAAAGTCTCCAGATACAAAATCAATGTGCAAAAATTGCAAGCATTCTTATACACCAGTAACAGACAAACAGAGAGCCAAATCATGAATGAACTTCCATTCACAATTGCTTCAAGAGGACACAAACAAATGGAAGAACATACCACGCTCATGGGTAGGAAAAATCAATATCGTGAAAAAGGCCATACTGCCCAAGGCAATTTATAGATTCAATGCCATCCCCATCAAGCTACTAATGAGTTTCCTCACAGAATTGGAAAAAACTGCTTTAAAGTTCATATGGAACCAAAAAAGAGCCCGCATATCCAAGACAATCGTAAGTCAAAAGAACAAAGCTGGAGGCATCATGCTACCTGACTTCAAACTATACTACAAGGCTACAGTAACCAAAACAGCATGGTACTGGTACCAAAACAGAGATATAGACCAATGGGAGAGAATAGAGTCCTCAGAAATAATACCACACATCTACAGCCATCTGACCTTTGATAAACCTGAGAAAAACAAGAAATGGGGAAAGGATTTCCTATTTAATAAATGGTGCTGGGAAAATTGGCTAGCCATAAGTAGAAAGCTAAAACTGGATCCTTCCCTTACTCCTTATAAGAAAATTAATTCAAGATGGATTAGAGACTTAAATGTTAGACCTAATACCATAAAAACCCTAGAATAAATCCTAGGCAATACCATTCAAGACATAGGCATGGGCAAGAACTTCATGTCAAAAACACCAAAAGCAACGGCAACAAAAGCCAACATTGACAAATGGGATCTAATTAAACTAAAGAGCTGCTGCACAGCAAAAGAAACTACCATTAGAATGAACAGGCAACCTACAGAATGGGAGAAAATTTTTGCAATCTACTCATCTGACAAAGGGCTAATATCCAGAACCTACAAAAAACTCAAACAAATTTACAAGAAAAATCAAACACCCCCTTCAAAAAGTGGACAAAGGATATGAACAGACATTTCTCAAAAGAAGACATTTATACAGCCAACAGACACATGAAATAATGCTCATCATCACTAGCCATCAGAGAAATGCAAATCAAAACCACAATGAGATACCATCTCACACCAGTTAGAATGGTGATCATTAAAAAGTCAGGAAACAACAGGTGCTGGAGAAGATGTGGAGAAATGGGAACACTTTTACACTATTGATGGGATTGTAAACTACTTCAGCCATTGTGGAAGACAGTATGACGATTCCTCAAGGATCTAGAACTAGAAGTACCATATGATCCAGCCATCCCATTACTGGATATATACCCAAAGGATTGTAAATCATGCTGCTATAAAGACACATGCAAACGTATGTTTATTGTGGCACTATTCACAATAGCAAAGACTTGGAATCAACCCAAATGTCCATCAGTGACAGACTGGATTAAGAAAATGTAGTGGGTGGCGGAGCAAGATGGACGAATAGGAACAGCTCCAGTCTCCAACTCCCAGCACCAGTGACACAGAAGACCAGTGATTTCTGCATTATCAACTGAGGTACTGGGTTCATCTCACTGGGGAGTGCCGCACGATCAGTGCTGGTCAGCTGCTGCAGCCCGACCAGCGAGAGCTGAAGCAGGGTGAGGCATCGCCTCACCTGGGAAGCGCAAGGGGGAAGGGAATCCCTTTTCCTAGCCAGGGGAACTGAGACACACAACAACTGGAAAATTGGGGAACTCCCACCCCAATACTGCGCTTTAAGCAAACAGGCACACCAGGAGATCATATCCCACACCTGGCCGGGAGGGTCCCACGCCCACGGAGCCTCCCTCATTGCTAGCACAGCAGTCTGTGATCTACCGGCAAGGCAGCAGTGAGGCTGGGGGAGGGGCGCCCACCATTGCTGAGGCTTAAGTAGATAAACAAATCTGCTGGGAAGCTCGAACTGGGTGGAGCTCACAGCAGCTCAAGGAAACCTGCCTGTCTCTGTAGACTCCACATCTGGGGACAGGGCACAGATAAACAACAACAACAACAACAACAAAAAGCAGCAGAAACCTCTGCAGATGCAAACGACACTGTGTGACAGCTTTGAAGAGAGCAGTGGATCTCCCAACATGGAGGTTGAGATCTGAGAAGGGAAAGACTCCCTGCTCAAGTGGGTCCCTGACCCCTGAGTAGCCTAACTGGGAGACATCCCCCACTAGGGGCAGTCTGACACCCCACACCTCACAGGGTGGAGTAAACCCCTGAGAGGAAGCTTCCAAAGCAAGAATCAGACAGGTACACTTGCTGTTCAGAAATATTCTATCTTCAGCAGCCTCTGCTGCTGATACCCAGGCAAACAGGGTCTGGAGTGGACCTCAAGCAATCTCCAACAGACCTACAGCTGAGGGTCCTGACTGTTAGAAGGAAAACTATCAAACAGGAAGGACACCTACACCAAAACCCCGTCAGTACATCACCATCATCAAAGACCAGAGACAGATAAAACCACAAAGATGGGGAAAAAGCAGGGCAGAAAAGCTGGAAATTCAAAAAATAAGAGCGCATCACCCCCAGCAAAGGAGCGCAGCTCATCACCAGCAATGGATCAAAGCTGGACGGAGAATGACTTCAGAGAAGGCTTCAGTCCATCAAATTTCTCAGAGCTAAAGGAGGAATTACCTACCCAGCGCAAAGAACCTAAATATCTTGAAAAAAAGGTGGAAGAATTGATGGCTAGAGTAATTAATGCAGAGAAGGTCATAAACGAAATGAAAGAGATGAAAACCATGACACGAGAAATATGTGACAAATGCACAAGCTTCAGTAACCGACTCGATCAACTGGAAGAAAGAGTATCAGTGATTGAGGATCAAATGAATGAAATGAAGCGAGAAGAGAAACCATAAGAAAAAAGACGAAAAAGAAATGAACAAAGCCTGCAAGAAGTATGGGATTATGTAAAAAGACCAAATCTACATCTGATTGGGGTGCCTGAAAGTGAGGGGGAAAATGGAACCAAGTTGGAAAACACTCTTCAGGATATCATCCAGGAGAACTTCCCCAACCTAGTAGGGCAGGCCAACATTCAAATCCAGGAAATACAGAGAATGCCACAAAGATACTCCTCGAGAAGAGCAACTCCAAGACACATAACTGCCAGATTCACCAAAGTTGAAATGAAGGAAAAAATGTTAAGGGCAGCCAGAGAGAAAGGTCGGGTTACCCACAAAGGGAAGCCCATCAGACTCACAGCAGATTTCTCGGCAGAAACTCTCCAAGCCAGAAGAGAGTGGGGGCCAATATTCAACATTCTTTTTTTTTTTTTTTTTTGACACAGAGTCTCGCTCTGTCGCCCAGGCTGGAGTGCAGTGGCCGGATCTCAGCTCACTGCAAGCTCCGCCTCCCGGGTTCCCGCCATTCTCCTGCCTCAGCCTCCCGAGTAGCTGGGACCACAGGCACCGCCACCTCACCCGGCTAATTTTTTTGTGTTTTTAGTAGAGACGGGGTTTCGCCGTGTTAGCCAGGATGGTCTCAATCTCCTGACCTTGTGATCCGCCCGTCTCGGCCTCCCAAAGTGCTGGGATTACAGGCTTGAGCCACCGCGCCCGGCCTCAACATTCTTAAAGAAAAGAATTTTAAACCCAGAATTTCATATCCAGCCAAACGAAGTTTCATAAGAGAAGGAGAAATAAAATTCTTTACAGATAAGCAAATGCTTAGAGATTTTGTCACCACTAGGCCTGCCTTACAAGAGACCCTGAAGGAAGCACTAAACATGGAAAGGAACAACTGGTACCAGCCATTGCAAAAACATGCCAAAATGTAAAGACCATCGAGGCTAGGAAGAAACTGCATCAACTAAAGAGCAAAATAACCAGTAAATATCATAATGGCAGGATCAAGTTCACACATAACAATATTAACCTTAAATGTAAATGGACTAAATGCTCCAATTAAAAGACACAGACTGGCACACTGGATAAAGAGTCAAGATCTATCAGTCTGCTGTATTCAGGAGACCCATCTCACACGCAGAGACATACATAGGCTCAAAATAAAGGGATGGAGGACGATTTACAAAGAAAATGGAGAACAAAAAAAAGCAGGAGTTGCAATACTATTCTGATAAAACAGACTTTAAACCATCAAAGGTCAAAAGAGACAAAGAAGGCCGTTACATAATGGTAAAGGGATCAATTCAACAGGAAGAGCTAACTATCCTAAATATATATGCACCCAATACAGGAGCACCCAGATTCATAAAACAAGTCCTTAGAGACTTACAAAGAGACTTAGACTCCCATACAATAATAATGGGAGACTTCAACACTCCACTGTCAACATTAGACAGATCAACGAGACAGAAAGTTAACAAGGATATCCAGGAATTGAACGCAGCTCTGCAGCAAGCAGACCTAATAGACATCCATAGAACTCTCCACCCCAAATCAACAGAATATACATTCTTATCAGCATCTCATCACACTTATTACAAAATTGACCACATATTTGGAAGTAAAGCACTCCTAGCAAATGTACCAGAACAGAAATTATAACAAACTGTCTCTCAGACCACAGTGCAATCAAACTAGAACTCAGGACTAAGAAACTCAATCAAAACCGCTCAACTACATGGAAACTGAACAACCTGCTCCTGAATGACTACTGGGTACATAACGAAATGAAGGCAGAAATAAAGATGTTCTTTGAAACCAATGAGAACAAAGATACAACATACCAGAATCTCTGGGACACATTTAAAGCAGTGTGTAGAGGGAAATTGATAGCATTAAATGCCCACAAGAGAAAGCAGGAAAAATCTAAAATTGACACTCTAACATCGCAATTAAAAGAACTAGAGAAGCAAGAGCAAACACATTCGAAAGCTAGCAGAAGGCAAGAAATAACTAAGATCAGAGCAGAACTGAAGGAGATAGAGACACAAAAATCCCTCCAAAAAATCAATGAATCCAGGAGTTGGTTTTTGGAAAAGATCAACAAAATTGACAGACCACTAGCAAGACTAATAAAGAATAAAAGAGAGAAGAATCAAATCGACGCAATTAAAAATGATAAAGGGGATATCACCACCGACCCCACAGAAATACAAACTACCATCAGAGAATACTATAAACACCTCTACGCAAATAAACTGGAAAATCTAGAAGAAATGGATAATTTCCTGGACACTTACACTCTTCCAAGACTAAGCCAGGAAGAATTTGAATCCCTGAATAGACCAATAGCAGGCTCTGAAATTGAGGCAATAATTAATAGCCTACCAAACAAAAAGAGTCCAGGACCAGATGGATTCACAGCTGAATTCTACCAGAGGTACAAGGAGGAGTGGGTACCATTCCTTCTGAAACTATTCCAATCAATAGAGAAAGAGGGAATCCTCCCTAGCTCATTTTATGAGGCCAACATCATCCTGATACCAAAGCCTGGCAGAGATACAACAAAAAAAGAGAATTTTAGACCAATATCCCTGATGAACATCAATGCAAAAATCCTCAATAAAACACTGGCAAACAGGATTCAGCAACACATCAAAAAGCTTATCCACCATGAGCAAGTGGGCTTCATCCCTGGGATGCAAGGCTGTTTCAACATTCGCAAATCAATAAACATGATCCAGCATATAAACAGAACCAAAGGCAAGAACCACATGATTATCTCAATAGATGCAGAAAAGGCTTTTGACAAAATTCTATTTGTTTATTTATTTTTTTATTTTATTTTTTTGAGACAGAGTCTCGCTCTGTCACCCAGGCTGGAGTGTAGTGGCCGGATCTCAGCTCACTACAAGCTCTGCCTCCCAGGTTTACGCCATTCTCCTTCCTCAGCCTCCCAAAGAGCTGGGACTACAGGCGCCCGCCACCTCACCCGGCTACTTTTTTTTTTTTTGTATTTTTAGTAGAGACGGGGTTTCACCATGTTAGTCAGGCTGGTCTCGATCTCCTGACCTCGTGATCCACCCGTCTCGACCTCCCAAAGTGCTGGGATTACAGGCTTGAGCCACCATGCCCGGCCAGCTTTTGACAAAATTCAACAGCCCTTCATGCTAAAAAAGCTCAATAAATTCGGTATTGCTGGAACGTACCTCAAAATAATAAGAGCTATTTATGACAAACCCACGGCCAATATCATACTGAATGGGCAAAAACTGGAAAAATTCCCTTTGAAAACTGGCACAAGACAGGGATGCCCTCTCTCACCACTCCTATTCAAGATAGTGTTGGAAGTTCTGGCTAGGGCAATGAGGCAAGAGAAAGAAATCAAGGGTATTCAGTTAGGAAAAGAAGAAGTCAAATTGTCCCTGTTTGCAGATGACATTATTGTATATTTAGAAAACTCCATTGTCTCAGCCCAAAATCTCCTTAAGCTGATAAGCAACTTCAGCAAAGTCTCAGGATACAAAATTAATGTGCAAAAATCACAAGCATTCTTATACACCAGTAACAAAGAGAGAGCCACATCAGGAATGAACTTCCATTCACAATTGCTTCAAAGAGAATAAAATACCTAGGAATCCAACTGACAAGGGATGTAAAGGACCTCTTCAAGGAGAACTACAAACCACTGCTCAGTGAACTCAAAGAGGACACAAACAAATGGAAGAACATACCACGCTCATGGATAGGAAGAATCAATATCGTGAAAATGGCCATACTGCCCAAAGTAATTTATAGATTCAATGCCATCCCCATCAAGCTACTAATGAGTTTCCTCACAGAATTGGAAAAATCTGCTTTAAAGTTCATATGAAACCAAAAAAGAGCCCGCATCTCCAAGACAATCCTAAGTCAAAAGAACAAAGCTGGAGGCATCACGCTACCTGACTTCAAACTATACTACAAGGCTACAGTAACCAAAACAGCATGGTACTGGTACCAAAACAGAGAGATAGACCAATGGAACAGAACAGAGTCCTCAGAAATAATACCACACATCTACAGCCATCTGATCTTTGACAAACCTGAGAGAAACAACAAATGGGGAAAGGATTCCCTATTTAATAAATGGTGCTGGGAAAATTGGCTAGCCATAAGTAGAAAGCTGAAACTGGATCCTTTCCTTACTCCTTATACGAAAATTAATTCACGATGGATTAGAGACTTAAATGTTAGACCTAATACCATAAAAATCCTAGAGGAAAACCTAGGTAGTACCATTCAGGACATAGGCATGGGCAAAGACTTCATGTCTAAAACACCAAAAGCAACATCAGCAAAAGCCAAAATTGACAATTGGGATCTCATTAAACTAAAGAGCTTCTGCACAGCAAAAGAAACTACCATCAGATTGAACAGGCAACCTATATAATGGGAGAAAATTTTTGCAATCTACTCATCTGACAAAGGGCTAATATCCAGAACCTACAAAGAACTCAAACAAATTTACAAGAAAAAAACAAACAACCCCATCAAAAAGTGGGCACAGGATATGAACAGACATTTCTCAAAAGAAGACATTCATACAGCCAACAGACACATGAAAAAATGCTCATCATCACTGGCCATCAGAGAAATGCAAATCAAAACCACAATGAGATACCATCTCACACCAGTTAGAATGGCGATAATTAAAAAGTCAGGAAACAACAGGTGCTGGAGAGGATGTGGAGAAATAGGAACACTTTTACACTGTTGGTGGGATTGTAAACTAGTTCAACCATTATGGCAAACAGTATGGCGATTCCTCAAGGATCTAGAACTAGATGTACCATATGAGCCAGCCATCCCATTACTGGGTATATACCCAAAGGATTATAAATTATGCTGCTATAAAGACACATGCACACGTATGTTCATTGCGGCACTATTCACAATAGCAAAGACTTGGAATCAACCCAAATGTCCATCAGTGACAGATTTGATTAAGAAAATGTGGCACATATACAGCATGGAATACTATGCAGCCATAAAAAATGATGAGTTTATGTCCTTTGTAGGGACATGGATGCAGCTGGAAACCATCATTCTTAGCAAACTATCACAAGAACAGAAAACCAAACACCGCATGTTCTCACTCATAGGTGGGAACTGAACAATGAGATCACTTGGACTCAGGAAGGGGAACATCACGCACCGGGGCCTATCATGGGGAGGGGGGAGGGGGGAGGGATTGCGTTGAGAGTTATACCTAATGTAAATGACGAGTTGATGGGTGCAGCACACCAACAAGACACAAGTATACATATGTAACAAACCTGCACGTTATTCACATGTACCCTACAACTTAAATTATAATAATAATAAATAAATTAAAAAAAAAAAAACTAGAAAGAAGCATTCTGAGAAACCACTTTGTGATGTGTTAATTCATCTCACAGAGTTCACGATTCTTTTCATCAAGCAGTTTGGTGGCATTGTTTTGTGGGAATCATGAAGCGATATTTTGGATTTCATTGAAGTCTATGTTGACTAAGTAAATATCCTCAGATATTTCCTAGAAAGAAACTTTCTAAGAAACTTCTTTGTGATGTGTGAATTCATCTCACAGAGTTACACCATGCTTTTAACTGAAAAGTTTGCTAACACTTTTTTTTCGTTGAATGTGCGATGGGGTTTTCGGGAGTACATTGAGGCCTATGGTGAAAAAGGAAATATTATCAGATAAAAACTAGAAAGAAGCTTTCTGAGAAACTGCTTTCTGATGTGTGAACTCATCTCACAAAGTTATACCGTCTTTTCATTGAGCATTTTAATGACACTGTTTTCGTGAAATTTGCAATAGGATATTTTGGATTGCATTGAAGTCTATGGTAACATAGAAAATATCTTTTTGATGTGTGTTTTCATCTCACAGGGTTACACCATGTTTTTCAAGGAGCAGTTTGCTAACACTGTTTTCGTGGAATCTGCAAAGGGATATTTGGGAGCACATTGATTCATTTAGTGAAAAAGGAAATATCCTCAGATAGTAAGTAGAAAGCAGCTTTCTGAGAAACTGCTTTGTGATGTGTGAATTCATATCACAGAGTTATGCTGTTCTTTTTATTTATCAGGTTGCTAACACTCTTTTCTTGGATTCTGCAATCGGATACTTCCAAGCTTCTTGAAGCTTATGATGACAAAGGAAATATCATCATATAAAAATTAGAAAGAAGCATATTGAGAAACTGCTTTTTGATGTGTTAATTCGGCTCACAGTGTTACACCATTTCTTTCATGGGTCAGTTTGGTAGCACTGTTTTTGGGGAATCTGAGAAGTGATATTTTTGATCACATTGAAGCCTACGGTGACACAGGAAATATCCTCAGATGAAAACTAGAAGGAAGGTTTCTGAGAAAGTTTTTTTGTGATGTGTGAGTTCATCTCACAGAGTTACACCTTTCTTTTCATGGAGGAGTTTGCTAATACTGTTTTTGTGCAATCTACAAAGGGATATTGGGGAGCGCTTTGAGGCCTAGGAAATATTCTCAGATAAAAACTAGAAAGAAGCTCTCTGAGAGAGAAGGTTTCTGTAAATTCATCTTACATAGTTATGCTATTGTTTTCATTGAGCAATTTTATAACACTATTTGTATGGAATCTGCAGTAAGATACTTGGGAACAAATTGAAGCCTATGTTGACAAATTAAATGTCCTCAGAATAAAACCAAAAAGAAGTTTTCTGAGAAACCACTTTGTTATGTGAGAATTCATCTCACAGATTTACTCATTACTTTTCATGGAGCAGTTTGCTAACACTATTTTCATGGAATCTGCAAAGGGCTGTTCACGAGTGCATTGAGGCAAATGATGAAAAAGGAAATATCGTCAGAAAAAAAACGGAAAGAAGTTTTCTGAGAAACTGCTTTGTGATTTGTAAATTCATCTCACAGAGTTACATGATTTCTTTCATGGGACAGTTTGGTAGCACTGTTCTTGAGGAATCTGAGAAGGGATATTTGAGATCACATTGAAGCCTCTGATGACAAAGGAACTATCCTCAGATAAAATCTAGGAAGAAACTTTCTGAGAAATTTCTTTGTGATGTGTGAATTCATCTCACAGAGTTACATCATTCTTTTCATTGATAAGTCTGCTAACACTTTTGTCGTGTAATCTGCAATGGGATATTCTGGAACACATTCAGGAATATACTGAAAAAAGAAATATCCTCAGATAAAAATTAGAAAGGAGCTTTCTGAGAAACAAATTTTGGATATGTGAATTCCTCTCACAGCGTTCCACCACTTTTTCCATGGAGCAGTTTAGTAGCACTGTTTTTAGGTAATCTCAGAAATCTGCAATGAAATATTTGGGAGTGCATTGAGGAATATGGTGAAAAAGGAAATACCCTCAGATAAAAACGAGAAAGAAGCTTTCATAGAAACTCCTTTGTGCTGCCTGTCTTCATCTTGTAGAAGTAAATGTTTCTGTTGAGCGAGCACTTTGCAATCACTGCTTTTGTTGTGTCTGAGAAGGGATATCTGTGAGCGCATTGAAGCCTATGGTGGCAAAGGAAATATTCTCAGACAAAAACCAAAAAGAATCTTTCTGAGAAACTAATTTCTGATGTTTGAATTCATCTCACAGAAATACAACTTGCTTTTCATGGAACAGTTTACTAACACTATTTTCATGGAATCTGCAAAGGCATATACACAAGCTCATTGAGGCAAATGATGAAAAAGGAAATATCAATGTACAAAAACTAGAATGAAGCTTTATGACAAACTGCCTTGAGATTTGTGAACACATCTCACAGAGTTACATGATTCTGTTCATGAAGCAGTTTGGTAGCACTGTTTTGGGGGAATATGAGAAGGGATAATTTGGATCACATTGAAGCCTGTGGTGACAAACAAAATATCCTCAGATAAAATCTAGAAAGAATCTTTCTGAGAAGCTTCTATGTGATGTAGGATTTCATCTCACAGAGTTACACCATTCTTTTCATTGGGAAGATGGGTAAACCTTTTTTTGTGGAATCTGCAATGGGATATTCCAGAGTGTATTGAGGCCTATAGTGAAAAAAGAAATATCCTCAGATAAAAACTAGAAAGAAGATTTCTGAGAAAAAACTGTGTGATGTGTGAATTCATCTCACAGAGTTACATCATTCTTTTCATGGAGCAGTTTGCTGATATTGTTTTCCTGGACTCTTCAAAGGGATATTTGGGAGTGCTTTGAGGCCTATGGTGAAAAAGGAAATATCCTCAGATAAAAAATAGGAAGAAGTTTCATGAGAAACTGATTTCTGATGTGTGAATTCATCTCACAGAGTTACACCTTTCTATTCATTGAGCAGTTTGGTAGCACTCTTTTTGGGGAATCTGCAAAAGGATTTTCTGGAGCTCATAGAGGCCTATGGTGAAAAAGAAGATATCTACAGATAAAAACTGGAGAGAAGGTTTTTGAGAAACTGTTATGTGATATATGTATTCACCTCATACTCACCTCATAGAGATAAACAATTTTGTTGATTTCAGAGAAACTTCTTTGTGATGTGTGCATTCATCTCATAGAACTAAACATTATTGTTGAGGGAGAACTTTGGCATCACTGTTTTTGTGGTATCTGGGAATGGATATTTGGGAGCACATTGAATCCTAAGGTGGAAAAGGAAATGTCCTAATATGAAAAATAGAAGTTCTCTGAGAAACCACTTTGTGATGTGTTAATTCATCTCACAGAGTTACATGATTCTTTTTATGGATCAGTTTGGTAGCACTGTTTTTGGAAAATCTGACAAGGAATATTTTGAATCGCATTGAAGCCTCTGGTGATGAAGGAAATATCCTCAGATAAAAATTAGAAAGAAGCTTTCTGAGCAAGCTCTTTGTGATGTGTGAATTTATCTCAGAAAGTTACACCTTTCTTTTCATGGAGTAGTTTGCTAACACTGTTTTCATGGAATCTGCAATGGGATATTCTGGAGCGCATTGAGGCCTATAGTGAAAAAGCAAATATACGCATGTAAAAACCAGAAGGAAGCTTTCTGTGAAACAGCTTTGTGATGTGTGAATTCATCTTACAGAGTTACACCATTCTTTTCGTTGAGAAGTTTGATAACACTGTTTTCATGGAATCTGCAATAGGGTATTTAGGAACACATTGAAGCCTATAATGACAAAGGAAATGCTTCAGATAAAAACGAAAGAAGCTCTCAGTGAAACTGTTTTGTGATGTGTGAATTCATCTCACTGAGTAACACCGTTCTTTTCATTGAGAAGTTTGCTAACACTTTTTTCATTTAATCTGCAATGGGATATTCAGGAGGACATTGAGGAATATGGTGAAAAAGTAAATATCCTCAGATAAAAACTAGAAAGAATCTTTCTGAGAAACTGCTTTGTGATGTGTGAATTCTCCTCACAGAGTTACACTGTTCTGTGCATTGCACAGTTTGCTTACACCCTTTTCTAGGAATCTACAATCTGATATTTTTTAGTGACGTGAAGCTTATGGTGACAAAGTAAATACTCTCATATGAAAACTAGAAGGAAGTTTCTGAGAAGCCACTTTCTGTTCTGTTAATTCATCTCACAAATATACACAATTCTTTTCATGGAACAGTTTGGTAGCACTGTTTTTGGTGTATCTGAGAAGGGATATTTTGGATCACTTTGAAACCTATTGTGACAAAGGAAATATCTTCAGATAAAAAGTAGAAAGAATACTTCTGAGAAATTGCTTTGTGAAATGTGAATTTATCTCACAGACTTACACCATTTTTTTCATGCAGCAGTATGGTATCACTGTTGTTGGGGAATCTGCAATAGGATATTTGGAAACGCATTGAAGCTTATGGTGACAACAGAAATATCCTCAGACAAAAACCAAAAGGAAGTTTTCTGAGAAACTGCTTTGTGATGGGTCAATTCATCTCACACATTTACACCTTTTTTTTTTTTTTTTTAAATGGAGCAGTCTGCTAACACTGTTTTCGTGGAATCTGCAAAGGGATATTTGAGAGTGCATTGAGGCCTATGGTGAAAAAGGAAATATCCTCAGAAAAAAACTAGAAAGAAGATTTCCAGATATTGGCCGGGCGCGGTGGCTCAAGCCTGTAATCCCAGCACTTTGGGAGGCTGAGACGGGCGGATCACAAGGTCAGGAGATCGAGACCATCCTAGCTAACATGGTGAAACCCCGTCTCTACTAAAAATACAAAAATAAAACTAGCTGGGCGAGGTGGCGGGCGCCTGTAGTCCCAGCTACTCCGGAGGCTGAGGCAGGAGAATGGCTTGAACCTGGGAGGCGGAGCTTGCAGTGAGCTGAGACCCGGCCACTGCACTCCAGCCTGGGCGACAGAGCGAGACTCCGTCTCAAAAAAAAAAAAAAAAAAAAAGAAAGAAAGAAAGAAGATTTCCGAGAAACTGCTTTGTGATTTGTGAATTCAACTCACAGAGTTACATGATTCTTTTCTTGGAGCAGTTTTGTAGCCCTGTTTTGGAGAATCTGAGAAGGTATATTTTCGATCACATTGTAGCCAATTCTGACAAAGGAAATATCCTCAGATAAAAACTAGAATGATGCTTTCTGAGAAACTGCTTTATGATGCGTGAATGCATCTGACATAGTTACACCTTTCCTTTCATGGAACAGTTTGCTAAAACTGTTTTTGTGGAATCTACAAAGAGATATTTGGGAGCACTTTGAGACCTATGGTGGAAAAAGTAATATCCTCAAATAAAAACTAGAAAGAAGCTTTCTGAGAAACTGCTTTGTGGGATGTGCGTTCATCTCATAGAGATAAACGTTTCTGTTGGGGGAGCACTTTGGTAACACTGTTTTTGTGGTGTCTGAGAAGGGATATTTGAGAATGGATGGAAGCCTATGGTGGAAAAGGAAATATCCTCAGATAAAAACCAAAAAGAAGCTTTCTGAGAAACTGCCTTGGGATGTGTAAATTCATCTCACAGAATTGCACTGTTGTTTTCATTGATCAGTTTGCTACAACTGTTTTCTTGAAATCTAAAATGTGATATTTTGGAGTGCACTGAAGCTTAGGATGACAAAGGAAATATCCTCGTATAAAAACCAGAAATAAGCTTTCTGAGAAAGTGCTTTGTAATGGATGAATTCGTCTCAAAGAGTTACACCTTTCTTTTCATTGAGTCGTTTGGTGGCGCTGTTTTTGGGGAATCTGCAAAAGGATTTTTGGGAGCTCACAGAGGCCTATGGTGAAAAAGGAAATACCTGCAGATAAAAACAGAAGAGAAGATTTTAAAGAAAATGTTTTGTGATGTGTGTATTCATCTCATAGAGATAAACCATTTTGTTGATTGAGCAGTATGGCCTCACTGTTTTTGTGGTGTCTGAGAAGGGATATTTGGGAGTGCATTGAGGTTGATGGTGGAAAAGTAAATATGCACAGATAAACATTGGAAAGCAGCTTTCTGGGAAATTTCTTTGTGATGGTTGAATTCATCTGCCAGAGGTAAACCACTGTTTTCAGTGAGCTGTTTGATAACCCTGTTTTTGTGGAATCTACAAAGTGATATTCAGAGCACAGAGAAGCCTATGGTGAAAAAGGAAATACCCTAGGATAAAAACTCGAAAGAAGCTTTCTGATAGACTGTTTTGTAATGGGTGAATTCATCTCACAGGGTTACATCTTTCTTTTCATTAAGCAGTTTGGTAACACTTTTTTTGGAATATGGAAAGGAATATTCGAGAGTGGATAAAGGCCAATGTTGAAAAAGGAAATATCTTCTGGTTGAAAATGGAAAGAAAGTTTCTGATACCTTCTTTGTGATGCGTGTATTCATCTCATAGAGGTAAAGCTTTCTGTTGGGAGAGCAGTTTGCCATCACTGTTTCTGTGGTGTCTGAGAAGGAATATTTGGGAGCGCATGGAAGCCAATAGTGAAAAAGTAAATATCTTGAGATCAAAACTAGAAAGATGCTTTCTGAGAAATTTATTTGTGATGGGTGAATTCATCAAACAGAGTTCCACCTTTGTTTTATTTGAGCAGTTTGTCAGCACTGTTTTCATGGAATCTGCAAAGGGATATTCAGGAGCTCCTAGAGGCCTATGGTGAGAAACGAAATAATATCAGATAAAAACTGGAGAGAAGTTTTTGAGAAATTGTTTTGTGATGTGTGTATTCATTTCATAGAGTTAACATTTTGTTGATTGAACAGTTCGACATCACTGTTTTTGTGGTGTCTGAGAAGAGTTATTTGGGGGCACAATGAAGCCAAAGGTGAAAAAGGCAATATCTTCAGATTTAAACTAGAAAGAAGCTTTATGAGAAACTTCTTTGTGATGTGTGCATTCATCTCATAGGGCTAAACATTTCTGTTTAGGGAGCACTTTGGCATCAATGTTATTGTGGTGTCTGAGAAGGGATATTTGAGAGTGCATTGAAGCCTACGTTGGAAAAGGAAATATCCTCCGTTAAAAACTAGAAAGAAGTCTTCTGAGAAACTACTTTTGGGTGGATGAATTCATCTCACAGAGATACACAGGTGGTTTTCATTGAGCAGTTTGATAACACTGTTTTCGTGGAATCTGCAATCGGATATTTGGGAGCGGATTGAAGCCTATGGTGACAAAAATATCTCCTCAGACAAAAATCAAAAGGAAGTTTTCTTAGAAACTACTTTGTGATGTGTGAATTCATCTCACACATTTACACCTTTCTTTTCATGGAGCAGCCTGCTAACACTGTTTTCGTGGAATCTACAAAGGGATATTTGCGAGTGCATTAAGGCCTACGGTGAAAAAGGAAATATCCTCAGACAAAAACTAGAAAGAAGCTCTCTGAGAAAATTATTTGAGATGTTTGAATTCATCTCACTGATTTACACTTTTCTTTACATGGAGCGGTTTCCTAACACTATTTTCATGGAATCTACAAAAGGATATTCGTGAGCACATTGAGGTAAATGTTGAAAAAGAAAATATCCTAAGACAAAAACTAGAAAGATGCTTTCTGAGAAACTGCTTTATGATTTATGAATTCATCTCACAGAGTTACACCATTCTTCTCATGGAGCAGTTGAGTAGCACTGTTTTTGGGGAATCTGAGAAGGGATATTTTGGATCGCATTGAACCCTATGGTGACAAAAGAAATATCCTCAGATCAAAACTAGAAAGAAGCATTCTGAGAATATATCTCATGATTTGTGATTTCATCTCACAGAGTTACATGTTTCTTTTCATGGAGCAGTTTGATAACACTGCTTTCCTGGAATCTGTAAAGGGATATTTGGTAACACATTGAGTCCTAAGGTGAAAAAGCAAATATGCACACATAAAAGGTAGAAAGGATCTTTCTAAGAAACTGCTTTGTGATGTGTGAATTCATCTCAGAGACTTACAATGTTGTTTTCATTGAGCAGTTTGCGAACACCATTTTCTTCGAATCTGCAAATGGATATTTCGGAGCACATCAAAGCTCATGGTTACAAAGCAAATGTCCTCATATAAAAACTAGAAAGAAGCTTTGTGAGAAACCAGTTTGTTACTTGTGAATTCATCTCACAGAGTTTCACTGAACATTTCATTGAGCAGTTTGATAACACTGTTTTCTGGGAATCTACGGTGGGATATTTTGGAGTGCAGTGAAGCTTATGGTGACAAAGGAAATATCCTCAGACAAAAACTAGAGAGAATCTTTCTGAGAAACTGCTTTGTGATTTGTGAATTCATCTCAGAGTGTTAGACAATTCTTCTCTTGGATCATTTTGATAGCCCTTTTTTCGGGGAATCTGAGAAGGGATATTTGGGATCACATTGAAGCCTATGGTGAAAGGAAATATACTCAGATAAAAACTAGAGAAAACTTTCTGAGAAAATTCTTTGTGATGTGTGAACTCATCTCCCATACTAACACTGATCTTTTCATTGAACAGTCTGAAAACACTGTATTTATTGAACCTGCAGTAGGATATTTGGGAACACATTGAAGCCTATGGTGACAAAGGAAATATCCTCAGACAAAAACTAGAAAGAAGCTATATGAGCAACTGCTTTGTGATTTGTGAATTCATCTCACAGAATTACTTCTTTCCATTGAGCAGTTTGCTAACACTGTTGTCATTGAATCTGCAATGGGATATTTGGGAGAGTGTTGAGGCCTAGGGTGAAAAAGGAAATATCTTCAGATAAAAACTGAAAGGAAGCGTTCTGAGAAACTTCTATGAGACCTGTGCATTCGTCTCACAGAGTTCCACATTTCTGCTCAGATAAAAACTAGAAAGATGTTTTCTGAGAAACTGTTTTGTGATATGTAAATTCATCTCACAGAGTTACACTGTACGTTTCCTTGAGCAGTTTGATAACACTTTTTTCATGGAATCTGCAATAGGATATTTAGCAGCACATTGAAGCCCATGGTGACAAGGGAAATATCCTCAGATAAAACCTGGAAAGAATCTTCCTTAGAAACAGCTTTGTGATTTGTAATTTCATCTCATAGAGTTACATGATTTTTTTCATGGATCAGTTTGGTTGCCCTGGTTTTGGGGAATCTGAGAAGGGATAGTTTGGATTGCATTGAAGCCTATCGTGACAAAGGAAATATCCTCAGACAAAAACTACAAAGAAACTTTCTGAGAAAGTTCTTTGTGATTTTGAATTCATCTCACAGATGTAGACCATTTTCTTCATTTAGCAGTTTGATAGCACTGTCTTCCCGGAAACTGCAACAGGATATTTGGGAGGTCATTCAAGCCTATGATGACAAAGGAAATATCCTGAGACGAATCCAAAAAGAAACTTTCTGAGAGACTGCTTTGTGATGTGTGAATTGATTTCACAGAGTTACACTGTTCTTTTCATTGAGCAGTTTGCTTATACTGTTTTCATGGTATCTGCAATGGGATATTTTGAATCTCATTGAAGCCTATAGTGACAGAGGACATATCCTCAGATAAAAACTAGAAAGAAGCTTCCTGAGAATCTCTTATGTGATTTTTGAATCATCTCACAGAGTTACACCTTTCTTTTCATGGAGCAGTTTGGTAGCATTGTTTTGGGGGAAACTGAGAATGGATTTTTTTGATGATATTGAAGCCTATGGTGTGAAAGGAAATATCCTCATATAAGAACTAGAAAGAAGCTTTCTGAGAAACCGCTTTGTGATGTGTTAATTCATCTCACAGAGGTACACGATTCTATTCATGGATCAGTTTGGTAGTACTTTTTTGGGGGAATCTGAGAAGGGATTTTTAGGATTGTCTTGAAGCCAAAGTTGAAAAGGAAATATCCTCACATAAAAAGTAGAAAGAAGCTTTCTGAGAAAGTCCTTTATGATGTGTGAACTTATCTCACAGTGTTACACTGTTCTATTCATTGAGCGGTTTGATAACACTGTTTTCGAGGAATTTGCAACAGGATACTTGGGAGCGCATTGAAGCCTATGGTGACAAAGGAAAACTCGTCAGATAGAAACTAGAAAAGAACTTTCTGAGAAACTTCTTCATGACGTGTGAATTCATTAGAAGGAGTTACACCTTTCTTTTCATGGAGCAGTTTTCTAACACTGATTTCGTGGAATCTGCACATGAATATTTGTGCACACATTGAGGCCTATGGTTAAAAAGGAAATATCCTCAGATAAAAATTAGAAATACACTTTCTGAGAAAGCTCTGTGATGTGTGATTTCATCTCACAGAGATATACCATTCATTTCACTGAGCAGTTTGCTAACACTGTTTTCATGGAATGTGCAAAGGGATATTTTGGATACCCTCATACAAAAACTAGAAAGAGTCTTTCTGAGGAAATGCTTTCTGATATGTTAATTTATCTCACAGAGTTACAAGATGCTTTTCCCGGATCAGATTGGTAGCACTGTGTTCATGGAATCTGCAAACGGATATTTGGCAGCACATGGAGGTCTACAGAGAAAAAGGGAATATACTCAGATAAAAACAAGAAAGAAGCTTTCTGTGAAAGCTCTTTGTGATGTGTGAATTCATTGCACAGAGTTACAGCTTTCTTTTCATAGAATAGTTTGCTAACACTGTTTTCGTGGAATCTACAAAGAGATATTTGGGAGCACATTGAGGTCTATGGTGAAAAATGAAATATCGTCAGACAAAAACTAGTAAGAAGCTTTCTGAGAAACTGTTTTGTGATGTGTGAATTATTCTCACAGAGTAACACAGTTGTTTCCATTGAGCAGTTTGCTAACACTGTTTTCTTGAAATCTGCAAAGGGATATTTCAGAGTACAATGAAGTTTATGGTGACAAACATAATATCCTCATAGAAAAAGTAGAAAGAAGCTTTCTGGAAAACTGTTTTGTGATTTGTGAATTCTTCTTACGGAGCTACATGATTCTTTTCATGGATCAGTTTGGTAGCACTGTTTTTGTGGTGCCTGAGGAGGGATATTTTGGATTGCATTGAAGCCTATGGTGACAAGGAAAATATCCTCAGACGAAAACTAGAAAGAAGCTTTCTGAGAAAGTTCTTTGTGATGTGTGAATTCATCTCACTGAGGTACAGCATTCTTATCTTGGAGCAGTTCGCTAACACTGCTTTTGTGGAATCTACAAAGGGATATTTTGGAGCACATTGAGCCCTACAGTGAAAAAGGAAGTATTCTCAGATAAAAACTAGCAACAAGCTTTCTGAGAAGTGCTTTGAGATGCATGAATTCATCTCAGAGTGTTACATCATTCTCTTCATAGAGCAGTTTGCTAACACTGTTTTTGAAGATTCTGCAAAAGGATATATGGGAGCGCTCTGAGGCCTATGGTGAGAAATGAAATATCCTCAGATAAAAACTAGAAAGAAGCATTCCGAGAAACGGCCTTGTGATGTGTGAATTCGTCTCACAGACTTACACTGTTTTTTTCATTGAGCAGTTTGCTAACACTGTTTTCTTTGAATCTGCAATGCGATATTTCAGAGCACTTTGAAGCTTGTGGTGACAAGGAATATCCTCAGGCAAAAACTAGAGAGAAGCTCTCTGAGAAACTGCTTTGTGATTTGTGAATTCATCTCACAGAGTTACATGATTCTTTTCATGGAGCAGTTTGGTAGCAGTGTTTTTGGGGAATCTGAGAAGGGATATTTTGTATTGTGTTGAAGCCTATGGTGACAAAGGAAATATCATCAGATATAAACTAGAAAGAAGCTGTCTCAGAAACCGCTTTGTGATACGTTAGTTCATTTCACACAATTTTATGATTCTTTTCATGAATCAGTTTGGTAACACTGTTTTTTGGGAATCTGAAAGAATATTTTGGAT
Source organism: Macaca fascicularis (assembly GCF_037993035.2). Taxonomy (NCBI): domain Eukaryota; kingdom Metazoa; phylum Chordata; class Mammalia; order Primates; family Cercopithecidae; genus Macaca; species Macaca fascicularis. The sequence goes on from NC_088380.1 coordinate 55,175,271, forward strand.
CACATTGAAGCCTATGGTGACAAAGAAAGTATCCTCTGGTAAAAACTAGAAATAAACTTCCTAAGAAAGTTCTTTGTGATGTGTGAAATCATTTCACACAATTACACCTTTTTTCATGGAGCAGTTTGCTAATACTGTTTTCATGGAATCTGCAAAGGGATATTTGGGAGCGATATGAGGCCTACAGTGAAAATGAAAATATCCTCAGATAAAAACTGGAAAGAAGATTTCTGAGAAACCGCTTTGTAATTGGTGAATTTGATTCACAGAGTTGCACCATTTTTTTCATTGATCAGTTTGATAACATTGTTTTGGTGCAATATGCAAAAGGATATTTGGGAGTGCCTTGAAGCCAATGGTGACAAAGGAAATATCCTCAGATAAAAACTAGAAATAAGCTTTCTGCGAAAGTTCTTTGTGATGTGTGAATTCATCTCACAGTGTTACATCTTCTTTTCATGGAGCAGTTTGCTAACACTGTTTCCGTGGAGACTGCAAAGGGATATTTGGGAGTGCATTGAGGCCTATAGTGAAAAAGGAAATATACTCAGATAAAACAAGTAAGAAACTTTCTGAGAAACTCCTTTGTGATGTGTGAATTCTTCTGACAGAGGTACACTGTTCTTTTCATTTAGCAGTTTGCTAACACTGTTTTCCTTAAATCAGCATTGGAATACTTTGGAGCGCCTTGAGGTTTATTGTGACAAAGTAAATACCCTCAGACAAAAACTAGATTTGTTAATTCATCTCACAGAGATATACCATTCTTTTCATTTAGAAATTTCCTAACATTTTTTCTTTTAAAATGCAATGGGTTATTGAAGAGTGCATTGAGGAATATGGTGAAAAAGGAAATAACCTCAGATAAAAACTAGAAAGATCGTTTCTAAGACACAAATTTGTGATGTGTGAATTCAACTCACAGAGTTACACCACTGTTTCCAGGGAGTTGTTTGGTAGCACTGTTTATGAGGAATCAAAGAAGGAATAGTTTGAATTGCACTGAAACCTATGATGACAAAGGATATATCCTCAGATATAACCTAGAAAGAAGCTTTCTGAGAAACTTCTTTGCATTGTGTGAATTCATCTCATTCAGTTATACCTTTCTTTTAATGGAGCAGTTTTCTAGCAGTGTTTTCGTGGAAACTGCAAAGGGATATTTGTGAGTGCATTGGGGCCTACCGTGAAAATTGAAATATCCTCAGATAAAAACGAGAAAGAAGCATTCTGAGAAACTGTTTGGTTATGTGTTAATTCATCTCACAGAGTTGCACGATTCTTTTCATGGATCATTTGGTAACACTGTTTTTGTGGAACCTAAGAAAGGATACTTTGGGTTGCATTGAAACCTATGGTGAAAAGGAAATATCCTAAGATAAAAATTAGAAGGAAACTTTCTGAGAAATTTCTTTGTTATGTGTGACTTCATTTCACAGAGTTACACCTTTCTTTTCATGGAGCAGTTCTGTAGCACTGTTTTTGGGGAATATGGGAAAGGATATTTTGAATTGCATTGGAGCTTATGGTGACAAAGGAAATATCCTCAGGTAAAAACTAGAAAGAAGGTTTCTGAGAAACTGCTTTGTGATGTGTTAATTCATCACACAGAGTTACGCTATTCTTCTCTTGGAGCAGTTTCTGAACACTCTTTTCATGTAATTTGCAAAGGGATATATGGAGCACATTGAATCCTATGTTGACAAAGTAAATATCCTCAGGAAAAAACTGGAAAGAAACTTTTGGAGAAACTTCTTTGTGATTTGTGAATTCATCTCACAGAGTTACATGATTCTTTTCATGAAGCAGTTTGGTAGCTCTGTTTTTGGGAAATCTGAGAAGGGATATTTTGGATCACATAGAAGACTACAGTGACAAAGGAAATACCCTCAGATAAAAACTAGAAAGAAGCTTTCTCGGAAACTTCTTTGTGATGTGTGAATTCATCTCACAGAGTTACACCTTTCTTTTCATTGAACAGTTTTCTAGCACCATTTTCGTGGAATCTGCAAAGGGATATGTGGAAGCACATTGAGGCCTATGGTGTAAAAGGAAATATCCTCAGATAAAAGCTAGAAAGAAACTTTCTGAGAAACTGCTTTGTGATGTGTAATTTTTCATCTCACAGAGTTACACATTTCTTTTCATTGAGTAGTTTGCTAACTCTGTTTTCTTGGAGTCTGCAATGGGATGTTTCATAGCGCATTGAAGTTTTTGGTGCCAAGGAAATACCCTCAGATAAAAACTAGAAAGAAGCTTTCTGAGAGACTGTTTTGTGATGGGTGAATTCCTCTCACAGAGTTAAATATTTTTTTCATTGAGCAGTTTTGTAACACTGTTTTTGAGAAATATGCAAAGGGTTATTCTGGAGTGGATAGAAGTCATGGTTGTAAGAGAAAAAAATCTTCAGGCAAAAAGTGGAGTGAAAGTTTCTCCTAACTCCTTTGTGATATGTACATTCACTTCATAGAGGTAAAGCTTTCTGTTTAGAGAGCAGTTTGGCATCACTGTTTTTGTGGTGTCTGAGAAGGGCTCTTTTGGAGTGCATGGAAGACAATGGTGAAAAAGGAAATATCCAGATATAAAAACTAGAAGGAAGCTTTCTGAGAAACTTCTTTGTGATGGGTGAATTCATGACACAGAGTTACACGATTCTTTTCAAGGATCACTCTATTAGCACTCTTTTTGGGGAATCTGAGAAAGGATATTTTGGATCGCATTGAAGCCTATGGTGACATAGGAAATATCCTCAGATAAAAACTAGAAAGAAAGTTTCTGAGAAAGTTCTTTGTGATGTGCAAATTCATCACACAGAGTTACACATTTGTTTTCATGGAGCGGTTTGCTAAAACTTTTTTAATGGAATCTGCAAAGGCATATTTGGGAGCACATGGTGGTTCATAGTATAAGAAGAAATATCCTCAGATAAAAACTTGAATGAAGATTTCTGAGAAACTGCTTTGTGATTTGTGAATTCACCTCACAGAAGTACACGATACTTTTCATGAAGCAGTTTGGTAGCACTGTTTTTGGGGAATGTGAGAAACAATATTTTGGATCGCATTGAAGTCTACGGTGACAAAGGAAATATCCTCAGATAAAATCTAGGAAGAAACTTTCTAAGAAAGTTCTTTGTGATGTGTGAATTCACCTCACATAGTTATACCATTATTTTCATTGAGAAGTTTGCTAACACTTTTTTTTGGAAGCTGTGATGGGATATTCTGGAGCACATTGAGGCCTATGGTGAAAAAGGAAATATCCCCAGATAACAACTAGAAAGAAGTTTTCTGAGAAACTGCTTTGTGATGTGTGAATTCATCTCACAGAGTTACACTGTTCTTTTCATTTAGCAGCCTGCTAACACGCTATTTTCTTGGAATCTGCAATGGGATATTTCAGAGTGCATTGAAACTTACAGTGACAAAAGGAAACATCATCATATAAAAACTAGTAAGAAGCTTTCTGAGAAACCACTTTATGATGTGTTAATTCCTCTCACTGACTAACATGATTCCTTTCATTGACCTGTTTCATAGCAATGTTTTTGGGTAAACTTAGAAGTCATATTTTGGATCACTTTGAAGAATATGGAGCCTAAGGAAGTATCCTCAGATTAAAACTAGAAAGAATCTTTCTGAGAAAGTTCTTTGTGATGTGTGCATTCATCTCACAGAGTTACACCTTTCTTTTCATGGAGCAGTTTACTAACACTGTTTTTGTGGAATCTCCAAAGGGATATTTGGGAGTGCTATGAGGCCTACAGTGAAAAAGGAATTATCCTCAGATAAAAATTAGAAAGAAGCTTTCTGAGAAGCTGCTTTGTGAAGTGTGAATTCATCTCACAGAGTTACACTGTTCTTTTCATTGAAAAGTTTGCTAACACTGTTTTCTTGTAATCTGCAATGGGATGTTTCAGGGCACATTGAAGCTTATGGTGACAATAAAATATCCTCAGACAGAAAAAGAAAGAAACTTTCTGAGAAACTGCTTTGTGATTTGTGAATTCATCTCGCAGAGTTACATGATTCTTTTCATGGGTCAGTTTGATAGCTCTATTTCTGGGGAAACTAAGAAGGAATATTTTGGATAGCATTAAAAATGTGGTGACTAAGGAAATATCCTCAGATAAAAACTAGAAAGAAGCTTTCTGAGAAAATTCTTTGTGATGTATGAATTCATCTCACAGAGTTACACCTTTCTTTTGATGGAACAGTTTGCTAACACTGTTTTCATGGAATCTGCAAAGATATATTTGGGAGTGCTTTGAGGCCTATGATGAAAAAGGAAATATCCTCAAATAATAACTATAAAGAAGCTTTCAGAGAAAGTGCTTTGTGATGTGTGAATTCATGTCACAGAGTTACACTGTTACTCTCATTTAGTAGCCTGCTAACACTGTTTTCTTGGAATCTGCAATGTGATATTTCAGAACACCTTGAAACTTATGGTGGCAACGGAAATATCTTCATAAAAAAATTAGTAAGAAGCTTTCGGAGAAACCGTTTCATGATGTGTTAATTTATCTCACTGAGTTACACGACCTCTTTCATGAATCTGTTTGGTTGCACTGTTTTTGGGTAAACTGGGAAGGGATATTTTGTATCACATTGAATAATATAGTGACTAAGGAAATATGTTCAGATAAAAACTAGAAAGAAGCTTTCTGAGAAGGTTCTTCATGATGTGTGAATTCATCTCACAGAGTTACACCTTTCTTTCTTTTCATGGTGCAGCTTGCTAACACTCTTTTCGTGGAATCTGCAAAGGGATATTTTTGAGTGCATTGAGGCCTATAGTGAAAAAGAAAATATCCTCAGATAAAAGTTAGAAAGAAGCTTTCCGAGAAACTGCTTTGTGATGTGTGAATTCATCTCATGGAGCTACACCATTCTTTTCATTGAGCCGTTTGATATCACTGCTTTTGTGTAATCTGCAGTAGGATATGTGGGAGTGAATTGAAGCGTATGGTGACAAAGGAAATATCCTCATAGAAAAATCAAAAAGAATTTTCTGAGAAACTGATTTGTGATGTATGAATTCAACCCAAAGAGATGCACTGTTATTTTCACTGAGCAGTTTGCTAACACTGTTTTCTTGGAATCTACAATGGGATATTTCAGAGCACATTGAAGCCTACTGTGTAAAAGAAAATATCCTCACACACAAAGCAGAAAAATACTTTCTGTGAAACCGCTTTGTGATGTGAATTCATCTCACAGAGATACACGATTGTATTCATGGTTCAGTTTGACAGCGCTGCTTTTGTTTAATCTGACAAGGGATAATATGGATTGCCTTGAAGCCTACAGTGACAAAGGAAATATCCCCAGGTAAAAACTAGAAAAAAGCTTCCTGAGAAAGCTCTTTGTGATATGTTAATTCACATCACAGATTTACACCTTTCTTTTCATTGAGTAGTTTCCTAGCAGTGTTTTCATGGAATCTGCAAAGGGATATTTGGGAGCACACTGAGGCTTAAGGTGTAAAAGGAAATATCCTTAGATAAAAACTACAAATAAGCTTTCTGAGAAACTACTTTGTGATGTGTGAATTCATCACACAGGGTTACACTGTTCTTTTCATTGAGCAGTTTGCTAACACTGTTTTCTTGGAATCTGCAATGGGATATTTCAGAGTGCATTGAACCTTATGGTGACAGGAAAATATTCTCAGACAAAAACTAGAAAGAAGCTTTTGGAGAAACTACTTTGTGATTTTGTGAATTCATCTCACAGAGTTACATGATTCTTTTCATTCAGCAGTTCAGTAGCACTGTTTTGGGGGATTCTGAGAAGGGATACTTTGCATCGCATTGAAGTCTATGGTGACAAAGGAAATATCCTCAGATAAAAACTAGAAGAAAGCTTTCTGAGAAAGCTCTTTGTAATGTTTGAATTCATCTCACAGAGTTACACCTTTCTTTTCATGGAGAAGTTTGCTAACACTCTTTTCGTGGAATCTGTAAAGGGATATTTTTGAGCATATTGAAGCATATAGTGAAAAAGAAAATATCCTCAGATAAAACCTAGAAACTTCCTGAGAAAATGCTTTGTGATGTGTGAATTAATTTCACAGAGATACACGATTCTTTTCATTGAGCAATTTGAAAACGCTATTTTTGTGGAACCTGCAATAGGATATTTTGGAGCACATTGAAATCTGTGGTGACAAAGGAAATATATTCTGATAAAAACCAAAAAGAACGTTTCTGAGAAATTGCTTTGTGTTGTGCCAATTCATCCCATAGAGTTACACTGTTATTTTCATTGATCTGTTTGCAAACACTGTTTTCTTTTAATCTGCATTGGGACACTTCATACCGCCTTGAAGCTTATGGTAACAAAGGAAATATCCTCAGACAAAAACTAGAAATAAGCTTTCTGAAAAACTGCTTTGTGGTTTGTGAATTGGTCTCACAGAGTTACACTATTCTTTTCATGGGGTAGTTTGATAGCACTGTTTTTGGGTAACCTGAGAAGGGATATTTTTGATCGCATTGAAGCCTATGGTCACTAATGAAATATGCTCAGGTAAAAATCAGAAAGAAGCTTTCTGAAAAAGTTCTTTATTATGTGTGAATTCATCTCACAGAATTACACCTTTCTTTTTTGGAGCAGATTGAAAACACAGTTTTCATCGAGTCTACAGAGGGATATTTGCGAGCGCATTGAGGCACATATTGAAAAAGGAAATATTCTCATAGAAAATTGAGAAAGAAGCTTTCTGAGAAACTGCTTAGTGATGTGTGAATTCAACTCACATAGTTACACCGTTCTTTTCATTGATCAGTTTGCTGTCATTGTTTTCTTGGAATCTGCAATGGCATATTTCATACCACACTAAAGCATACTGTTTAAAAGAAAATATCCTCACACAAAAACTAGACAGAAACTTTCTGAGAAACTCCTTTGTGATTTGTGAATTGATGTCAAAAAGTTACAAGATGTTTTCAATGGATCAGTTTGATAGCACAGTTTTTGGGGAATCTGAGGAGGGATATTTTGGATTGCATTGAAGCTTATGGTGACAAAGGAAATATCCTCAGATAAAACATAGAAAGAAGCTTTCCATGAAAGTCTTTTGTGATGTGTGAATTCATCTCACCGAGTTATACCTTTATTTTCCTGGAACAATTTGCTAACACTGATTTTGTAGAATCTGCAAAGGGATATTTGGGAGCACATTGAGGCCTATGGTGAAAAAGGAAATATCCTCAGATAAAAACTAGAAAGAAGCTTTCTGCAAAACTTCTTTGTGATGGGTGAATTCAACTCACAGAGATACACTGATGTTTTCATCGAACAATTTCCTAACACTGTTTTCTTGGAATCTGTAATGGGATATTTGGGAGCACACACAAACTTTTTGTGAAAAAGGAAATATCCTCCGACAAAAACTAGAAAGATACTTTCTGAGAAATGGCTTTGTGATTTGTGAATTCATCATGAGAATTACATGATTCTTTTCATAGGTCAATTTGATAGCACTGTTTTTGGGGGAATCTGAGAGGGAAGATTTTGGATCACATTGAAGCCTATGGTGACAAAGGAGATATCCTCAGATAAAAACTAGAGAGAGGCTTTCTGAGAAACTGCTTAGTGATGGGTGAATTCAATTCACAGAATTACCCTGTTCTTTTCATTGAGCAGTTTGCTAACACTGTTTTCATGGAATCTATGATGGGATATTTTGGATCACATTGAAACATTGTGAAAAAGTAAAAATCCTCAGACAAACACTAAAAAGAAACATTCTCAGAAACTGTTTTGTGATTTGTGAATTCATCCCACAGAGTTACACAATTATTTTCATTGATCAGTTTGATTGCACTCTTTCTGGGGAAACTGAGAACTGATATTTTGGATCACATTGAAGCCTAAGCTGATAACAGAAATATCCTCAGATAAAAACTAGAAGAAGCTTTTGGAGAAAGTACTTTGTGATGTGTGAATTCATCTCAGAGAGTTACACCTTTCTTTTCATGGAGCAATTTTCTAACTGTTTTCGTGGAATCTGCCAATGGATATTTGGCAGCACTTTGAGGCCTATAGTGAAAAGGGAAATATCCTCATATAAAAACTAGAAAGAAACTTTCTGAGAAACCGCTTTGTGCTGTGCTAATTCACCTCACAGAGTTACTTGATACTTTTCATAGATCAGTTTGATAGCACTATTTTTGGGGTATCTGAGAAGGGATATTTTGGATCACATTGAACAATATGGGGACTAAGGAAATATTCTCAGATAAAAACTAGGAAGATGCTTTCTGAGAAACTTCTTTGTTACATGTGAATTCATCTCACAGATTTACACTTTTCTTTTCATGGAGGAATTTGCTAACACTGTTTTCGTGGAATCTGCAAAGGGATATTTTTTAGTGCATTGAGACCTGTAGTGAAAAGGAAAATATCCTCAGATAATAGAAAGAAGCTTTCTGAGAAACTGCTTAGTTATGTGTGCTTTTACCTCACAGAATTACATTATCCTCTTCATTGAGCAGTTTGCTAGCACTGTTTTCTGGAATCTGCAATGGCATATTTCAGAGTGCATTGAAGCCTACCATTAAAAATTAAATATCCTCAGACAACAATTGGAAAGAAACTTTCTGAGAAACTCCTTTGTGATTTGTAAATTCACATCACATAGTTGCATTATGATTTCAATGGATTACTTTGATAGCACTGTTTTTGGGGAATCTGAGAAGGGATATTTTGGATCACATTGAAGCCTAGGGTGACAAAGGAATATCATCATTTAATAACTAGAAAGAAGCTTTCTGAGAAACTGCATTGTGATGTGTGAATTCATCTCACGGAGTTACACTTTAGTCTTTTCATTGAGCTGTTTGATAACACTGTTTTGGTGGAATATGCAGTAGGATATTTGTTAATGCATTGAAGCCTATGGTGACAAAGGAAATATTCTCAGGTAAAAACTAGAAAGAAGCTTTCTGAGAGACTGATTTGTGATATGTAAATTCATCTCACAGAGTTACACTCTTCTTTTCATTGAGTAGTTTGCTAGCACTATTTTCTTGGAATCTGCAATTGGATAGCATTGAATGGGATCGCATTAAAGCTTATGGTGACAAACGAAATATCCTCAGATGTAAACTAGAAAGAATCTTTCTGAGAAACTACTTTGTGATGTGTGAATCCATGTCACAGTGTTGCAGCACTCTTTTCATGCAGCTGTTTGGAAGTACTGTTTTTTTGCTAATCTGAGAAGTGATATTTTGAATTGCATTGAAGCCTACAGTGACAAAGGAAATAGCCTCAGACCAAAACTAGAAAGAAGCTTTCTGAGAAACCACTTTTGGATGTATTAAATTTTCTCACAGAGTTACACGATTCTTTTCTTGGATCAGCTTGCCAGCACTGTTTTGGGGGAATCTGAGAAAGGATATTTTGGATTGCATTGAAGCCTATGATGACAAAGAAATTATCATCAGATAAAAATTATAAAGAAACTGTCCAAGAAACTTCTTTGTAATGTGGGAATTCAACTCATAGTGTTACTCCTTTCTTTCCATGGACCAGTATGCTAACTCTGTTTTCTTGGAATCTGCAATTTGATATTTTGGAGCACATTGAAGTTTATTGTGAGAAAGGAAATACTCTCAACAAAAACTAGAAAGAAACTTTCTGAGAGACTGCTCTGTGATTTGTGAATTCATTACACAGAGGTACATGATTCTTTTCATGGAGCAGTTTGGTAACCCTGTTTTTGGGGAATGTGAGAAGGGATATTTTGGATTCATATTACAGAGTTACAACTTTCTTTTCAATGAGCAGTTTGCTAAAACTGTTTTCTTGGAATCTGCAAAGGGATATTTGGGAGCACATTGAGACCCATGGTGAAAAATGAAATATTCTCAGATAAAACCTAGAAAGAAGCTTTCTGAGAAACTTCTTTGTGATGTGTGAATCCATCTTAGAGAGGTACACTGTTCTACTCAGTTAGCCGTTTGCTAACACTGTATTCTTGGAATCTGCAATGGGATATTTCAGAGTGCATTGAAACTTATGGTAACAAAAGAAATATCCTCATATAAAAACTAGAAAGAAGCTTTCTAAGAAACGGCTTTATGGTATGTGAATTCATCTCATAGAGTTACATGATTGTTTCCATGGGTCAGTTTGGTAGCACAGTTTTTGGGGATCTGAGAAGGGATAGTTTGGATCGCATTGAAGCCTATGGTGACTAGGGAAATATAATCAGATAAAAACTAGAAAGAGGCTTTCTGAGAACGTTTTTTGTGATGTGTGAATTCATCTCACAGAGTTACACCTCTCTTTTCATGGAGCAGTTTGCTAGCACAATTTTCATGGAGTCTTCAAAGGGATATTTGCTACTGCATTGAGGATTGTAGTGAAAGAGTAAATATGCTCATAGTAAAATGAGAAAGAAGCGTTTTGAGAAACTGCTTTGTGATTTGTGAATTCATCTCACAGAGTTACACCTGTCTTTTCATGGAGCAGATTGCTAACACTCTTTCCATTGAATCTGCAAAAGGATATTGGTAAAGCATTGAGGCCTAGAGTGAAAAAGGAATTATCCTCAGATAAAAACTGGAAAGAAGCTTTCAGAGAAAGTTCTTTGTATTGTGTGAATTAATCTCACAGAGTTACAATTTACTTTTCATGGAGCAGTTTGTTAACACTGTTTTCATGGAATCTGCAAAGGGATATTTGGGAGTGCATTGAGACCTGTAGTGAAAAAGGATATATCCTCGTAGGAAAACCAAAAAGAAGCTTTCTGAGAAACTGCTTTGTAATGTGTGAATTCATCTCACAGAGTTACACTATACATTTCATTGAGAAGTTTGATAACACTGTTTTTGTGGAATCTGCACTAGGGTGTTTGGGAGTGCTTTGAAGCCTATGATGACAAAGAAAATATCCTCAGAGAAATACCAAAAAGAAGCTTTCTGAGAAACTGCTGTGTGATGTGTGAATTCAATTCACATAGTTACACTGCTCTTTTCATTGAGCGTTTCATTAACACTGTTTTCTTGGAAATTATGGTGATATATTTTGGAGCACATTGAAACTTATTGTTTAAAGAGAAATATCCTCAGACAAAAACTAGAAAGATACTTTCTGAGAAACTGCTTTGTTATTTTTGAATTCAACTCACAGAGTTATACGATTGTTTTCATAGAGCAGATTGGTAGCACTGTTTTTAGGGAATCTGAGAATGGATATTTTGGATCGCATTGAAGCCTTTTGTGAGAAAGGAAATACCCTCAGATAAAAACTATAATGAAGCTTACTGAGAAAGTTCCTTTTGATGTTTCAATTAATCTCACAGAGTTACATCTTTCTTTACATGGAGCAGTCTGGTAACACTCTTTGTGTGGAATCTGCAAAGGGATATTTGGGATCACGTTGAGCCCTATAGTGAAAAAAGAAATATCCTCAGATAAAAACTAGAAAGAAGCTTTCTGAGAAACTGCTTTGTGATGTGTGAATTCATCTCAAAGAGTTACACCGTTATATTCATTGAGCAGTTTATAACCAATTTTCGTGGATTCTGCAATAGGATATTTGGGAGATCATTGAAGCCTATGGTGACATAGGAAATATACTCAGATAAAAACCAGACAGAATCTTTCTGAGAAACTGCTTTGTGATGTGTGAATTCATCTCACAGAATTACACTGCTCTTTTCATTGAGCAGTTTGCTAACACTGTTTTCTTGCAATCTGCAATGGGATATTCCAGAGTGCATTGAATCTTTGGTGACAAGGGAAATATCCTCATATAAAAGCTAGAAATAAACTTTCTGAGAAACCGCTTTGTGATGTGTTAATTCATCTCACAGTGTTACGTGATTCTTTTCATGGATCAGTTTGTTGACACTGTTTTTGGGGAATCTGAGAAGGGATGCTTTGGAGTGCATTGAGGCCTATAGTGAAAAGGGAAATGTCCTCAGCTAAAAACTAGAAAGAAGCTTTCAGAGAAACTGCTTGGTGATGTGTGAACTCATCTCACAGAGTTACACTGTTCTTTTCATTTAGCAGTCTGCTTACAGTGTTTTCTTGGAATCTGCCATGGGATATTTCGGAGTGCATTGAAGCTTATGGTGACAAAGAAAATATCCTCAGACAAAAACTAGAAGGAAGCTTTCTGAGAAACTGCTCTGTGATTTCTGAATTAATATCACAGAGTTACACAATTCCTTTCATGGAGCACTTTGGTACCACTGTTTTTGTGGAATCTGAGATTGGATATTTTGGATCGCTTTGAAGTCTATGGTGACAAAGTAATTATCCTCAAATAAAAATTGTAAAGAAGATTTCTGAGAAACTTCTTTGTGATGTGGGAATTCATCTCACAGTGTTACCCATTTCTTTTCATGGAGCAGTATGCTAACACTGTTTTCATGGAATTTGAAAAGGGATATTTGAGAGCATATTGAGGTTATGGTGAAAAGGAAATACCCTCGAATAAAAACTAGAAAGAAGCTCTCTGAGAAACAGCTTTGTGATGTGTGAATTCATCTCACAATGTTACACTGTTCTCTTCATTTAGCAGTCTTCTAACACTGTTGTCTTGAAATCTGCAATGGGATATTTCTGAGTGCATTGAAACCTACGGTGGCATAGGAAATATTATCATATAAAAACTAGAAATAAGTTTTTGGAGAATCTGCTTTCTGATGTTTGAATTCATGGCACAGAGTTACACTGTTGTTTTCATGGAGCAGTTTACTAACACAGTTTCCTTGGAATCTACAATGGCATATTTTAGAGCGTATTGACACTTATGGTGACCAAGGGACTATCCTCATATAAAAACTATAAAAACGCAATCTGAGAAACTGTTTTATGATGTGTTAATTCATGTCACAGATTTATACGATTCTTCTCATGGATCCGTTTGGTAGCCCTGTTTTTGGAGAATCTGAGAAGGGATATTTAGGATTGCCATGAGGCCTATGGTGACTAAGGGAATATCCTCAGATAAAAACTAAAAAGAAGCTCTCTGAGAGACTTCTTGGGGATGTGTGAATTCATCTCACAGAGATACACCTTTCTTTTCATGGTGCAGTTTGGTAGCCCTGTTTTTGGGGAATCTGCAAAGGGATATTTGGGAGCGCATTGAGGACTATGGTGAAAAAGAAAATATCCTCTGATAAAAACTAGAAAGAAGCTTTTTGTAAAACTGCATTGTGATGTGTGAATTCATCTCACTGAGTTAGACTGTTCCTCTCATTTAGCAGTTTGATAAGTCTGTTTTCGTGGATTCTGCAATATGATATTCAGGAACACTTTGAAGCCTGTTGTGAAAAAGAAAATATAATCAGATAATAATCAAAAAGAAGCTTTCTGAGAAAGCACTTTGTGATATTTTAATTCATATCACGGAGTTACATGATTATTTTCAAGGATCAGTTTGATAGCACTGTTTTTGGGAATATTTGAAGGGATATATTGGATTGCATTGAAGCGTATGGTGGCTAAGGAAATATCCTCAGATAAAAACTATAAAGAAACTTGCTGAGAGAGTTCTTTGTGATGTGTCAATTCATATAACAGAGATACACCTTTCTTTTTGTGGAGCAGTTTGGTAACATTTTATTCTTTGAAACCCCAAAGGGATAATTGGGACTGCATTGAGGACTGTAGTGAAAAAAGAAATATCCTCTGATAAAAACTAGAAAGAGGCATTCTGAGAAACTGCTTTGTGATGTGTGAATTCATCTCAAACAGTTACAACATTCTTTTCATTGAGCAGTTTGAGAAAACAGCTTTCATGGAATCTGCGATAGGATATTTGGGAGAGCATTAAGCCTATGGTGACAAAGGGAATACCCTCCGATAAAAACCAAGAAGAAGCTTTCTGAGAAACTGCTTTGTGATATGTGAAGTCACCTCACAGAGTTACACTGTTATTTTCATTAAGCAGTTTGGTAGCAATGTTTTCTTGGAATCTGCAATGGGATATTTTGGAGTGTGTTAAAGCTTACAGTGACAAATGAAATATTATCATATACAAACTAGAAAGAAGTTTTCTGAGAAACTGCTTTGTGATGTGTTAATTTATCTCACAGGGTTACACGATCTTTTTCATGGATCACTTTGGTAGCACTGTTTTTGGGGAATCTAAGAAGGTATGTTTTGGATCACATTGAAACCTTTGGTGACAAGGGAACCATCCTCAGATAATAACTAGAAAACAGCTTTCTGATAAAGTTCTTTGTGACGCGTGAATTCACCTCACAGAGTTACACTTTCCTTTCATGGAACAAATAGCTAACACTGTTTTCCTGGAGTCTGCAAAGGGATATTTGGGATGCAATGAGGCATATAGTGAATAAGGAAACATCCTAAGGTAAAAATAAGAAAGAAGCTTTCTGAGAAACTGCTTTTGATGTGTGAATTCATCTCACAGAATTACATGGTTCTATTCATTGAGCAGTTTGATAACACTGTTTTTGTGGAATTTGCAATAGGATATTTGGGAGCACTTTGAAGCCTATGGTGACAAAGGAAATATTCTCAGATAAAAACCAAAAAGAAGCTTTCTGAGAAACTGCTTTGTGATGTGGAAATTCATCACACAGAGTTACACCTTTCTTTTCTTTGATTAATTTGCTAACACTGTTTTCTTGGAATCTGCAATGGGATATTTTGGAGCGCAATGAAACTTATTGTTAATAAGAAAATATCCTCAGACAAAAATTAGAAAGATACTTTCTGAGAAACTGATTTATGATGTGTTAATTCATCTCACAGAGTTACACAATTCTTTTCATGGATCAGTTTGATAGTACTGTTTTTGGGGAATCTGAGAACAGTTGTTTTGGATTGCATTGAAGCCTATGGTGGAAAAGGAAATATCCTCAGACAAAAACTGTAAAGAAGCTTTCTGAGAAAGTTCTTAGAGATTTGTGAATTCATCTCATAGATTTACACCTTTATTTTCATGAAGCAGTGTGCTAACACTGTTTTTTTGGAATCTACATTGGGATACTTCGGAGTGCATTGCAGCTTACATTGACAAAGGAAATACATTAATATACAAACTAGAAAGAAGCTTTCTGAGAAACTGCTTTGTGATGTGTTAATTCATCTCACAGAATTACATGGTTATTTTCATTGATCAATTTTTTAGCATTGTTTTTTGGGTATGTGAGTAGGGATATTTTGGAAAGCATTGAAGCCTAGGGTGATAAAGAAATTATCCCCAGATAACAACTAGAAAGAAGCTTTCTGAGAAATGCTTTTGGAATGTGTGATTTCATCTCACAGAGTTACACCTTTGCTTTCATGGAGCACTATGTTTCCACTGTTTTCTTGGAATCTGCAAAGGGATATCTGGGAGCACATTGAAGCCTATGATTAAAAAGGAAATATCCTCAGATAAAAACCATAACGAAGATTTCTGAGAAACTGGTTTGTTATGGGTGAATTCTTCTCACAGAGTTACACCATTCCTTTCTTGGAGATGTATGATAACTCTGTTTTCCTGGAGTCTGCAATAGGATATTTGAGAGTGCATTGAAGCCTACGGTGACAAAGGAAATATCTCCATAGAAAAACCAAAAAGAAGCTTTCTGAGAAACTGCTCTGGGATGTGTGAATTCAACTCACAGAGTTACACTGTTCTATTCATTGAGCAATTTGCTAGCACTATTTTCTTGCAATCTACAATGGGATATTTCAGAGTGCATTGAAGTTTATTGTGAAAAAGTGAATGTCCTCAGACAAAAACTAGATAGAAGCATTCTGAGAAACCGTTTTGTGATTTCGGAATTCATCGCACAGTGTTACACGATTCTCCTCATGGATCAGTTTCATAGCACTGTTTTTTGGGAATCTGAGAAGGGATATTTTGGATTGCTTTGAAGTCTATGACGACAAAAGATATATCCTCAGATAAAAACTATAAAGAAGCTTTCTGAGAAAGTTCTTGGTGATGTGTGAATTCATCTCACAGATTTACACCTTTCTTTTTATAGAGAAGATTGCTAACACTGTTTTCATGGAATCTGCAAATGGATATTTGGGAGCACATTGTGGTCTATACTGAAAAAGGAAATATCCTCATAGAAAAACTAGAAAACTTTCTGAGGATCAGCTATGTGATGTTTGAATTCAACGCAGAGAGTTTCACTGTTGTTTTCATAGAGTAGTTAGCGAACACTGTTTTCTTGGAATCTACAATGGCATATTTCGGAGCACATTGAAGCTTAGTGTGGAAAAGGAAATATCCTCAGGCAAAAACTAGAAAGATACTTTCCGAGAAACTGCTTTGTGATGTGTGAATTCATGTCAGAGAAATACTGTTCTTTTCATTGAGCAGTTTGTTGCCACTGTTTTCTTGGAATCTGTAATGGGATATTTCAGAGCACGTTGAAGCTCATGGTGACCAAGGAAATATTCTCATATAAAAACCAGAAAGAAGTTTTCTGAGAAATCGCTTTGTGATGTGTTAATTCATCTGACAGAGCTACATGATTGTTTTCATGGATAAGTTTTGTAGCACTGTTATTGAGGAATCTAAGAAGGGATATTTTGGATTGCATTGAAGCCTATAGTGACTAAGGACATATCTTCAGATAAAAACTAGAAAGAGTCTATCCGAGAAAGTTCTTTGTGATGTGTGAATTCATCTCACAGTGTTACAGCTTTCTTATCATGGGGGAGTTTGCTAACACGGTTTTTGTGGAATCGGCAAAGGGATATTTGGAATGCATTAAGACCTATAGTGAAACAGGAAATATCCTCATAGGAAAACCAAAAGGAAGCTTTCTGAGAAACTGGTTTCTGGTGTATGAATTTGTCACACAGTGTTACACCGTTGTTTTCATTTAGCAGTTTGATAACACTGTTTTTGTGGAATCTGCAAGAGGATATTTGGAAGCACATTGAAGCCTAAGATGACCTAGGAAATATCCTCATAGAAAATCCAAAAAGAAGCTTTCTGAGAAAATGCTTTGTGATGCGTGAATTCAATTAACAGAGTTACAGTCTTCCTTTCATTGAGCAGTTTGTTAACACTGTTTTCTTGGAATCTGCAATGAGATATTTCAGAGCTCATTGAAACTTGTTATGAAAAAGGAAATATACTAGACAAAAACTAGAAATATATTTTCTGAGAAACTGCTTTGTGATTTGTGAATTCCTCTCACTTAATTACATGATTCTTTTCATGGATCAGTTTGATAGCACTTTTTTTGGGGAATCTGAGAAGGGATGTTTTGGATATCATTGAAGTCTATGGTGACCAGGGAAATATCCTCAGAAAAAAAATACAAAGGTGCTTTCTGAGTAAGTTATTTGTGATGTGTGAATTCATCTCACAGAGATACACCCTTATTTTCATGGAGGAGTTTGCTAGCATTGTTTTCGTGGAATCTGTAAAGGGATATTTGGGAGCACATTGAGGTCTATGGTGAAAAAGGAAATACACTCAGATAAAAATTAGAAAGAAGTTTTCTGAGAAACTGATTTGTGATGGGTGAATTAATCTCACAGACCTACACTGTGCTTTTCTTTGAGCTGTTTGATAAAACTGTTTTCGTGGAGACTGCAATAGAATATTTGGGAGTGCATTGAAACCTAAGGCGACAAAGGAAATATCCTCAGACAAAAACTCGAAAGAATCGTTCTGAGAAACTGCTTTGTGACATGTGAATTCATCTCACAGCGCTACCCTGTTCTTTTCATTGAGCAGTCTGCTGATGCTGCTTTATTGGAATCCGCAATGGGATATTTCAGAGTGCATAGAAGCTTATGGTTACAAAGGAAATATCCTCAGACAAAAACTAGAAAGAGGCTTTCTGAGGAACTGCTTTGTGATTTCTGAATTCATCTCACAGAGGTACAGCTTTCTTTTCATGGAGCAGTTTGGTAGTCCTGTTTTTGGGGCATCTGAGAAGGGCTGTTTTGGATCACAGTGAAGCCTATGGTGTCAAAGGAAATATCCTCAGATTAAAACTAGAAAAAAACATTCAGGGAGACTTATTTGTGATATGTGAATTCATCTCACAGAGTTAAAACTTTCTTTTCATGGACCAGTTTGCTAACACTGTTTTCTTGGAGTCTGCAAAAGGATATTTGGGAGCGCACTGAGGCCTACAGTGAAAAAGGAAATACATTCATATAAAAACTAGAAAGAAGCTTTCTGAGAAACTGTTTTGTGATGTCTTAATTCATCTCACAGTGTTACATGATTCTTTTCATGGATCAATTCTTAGCACTGTTTTTGGGGAATCTGAGTAGGGATATTTTGGATCGCATTGAAGCCTACGGTGACAAAGGAGCCATCCTCTGATAAAAAATTGAATGACGCTTTCTGAGAAAGAGCTTTGTGATGTTGAATTCACCTCACATAGTTACACCATTCTTTTCATGGACCAGTTTGGTAGCACTGCTTTTGGGGAATCTAAGAAAAGATATTTTTAATTGTATGACAAAGGAAATATTCTCAGACCAAAACCAAATAGAAGCTATCTGAGAAAGTGCTTTGTGATATGTGAATTCATCTCACAGACCTACACCTTTCTTTTCATGGAGCAGTATTATAACAGTATTGTTTGGAATCTGCAATGGGATATTTCTGAGTGAAGTTTATGGTGACAAAGCAATTATCCTCAGACAAAAACTAGAAAGATGCTTTCTGAAAAAGCTCCTTGTGATGTGTTAATCATCTCAGAGAATTACACCTTTCTTTTCATGGAGCAGTTTGCTAACACTGTTTTCGTGGAATCTGCAAAGGGATATTTGGGAGCACATTGAGGCCTATTGTGAAAAAGGGTATATGCTTAGATAAAAGCTAAAAAGAAGCTTTCTGAGAAATTGCTTTTTGATGTGTGAATTCATATCACAGAGTTACATTGTTCTTTTCATTGAGCAGTTTGCTAACACTCTTTTCTTGGAATCTTCAATGGCATATTTTGGATCACATTGAGGCCTATAGTGAAAAACTAAATATCCTCAGATAAAACTAGAATGAAGCTTTCTGAGAGACTGATTTGTAATGTGTGAATTCATCTTACAGAGTTACACTGTTCTTTTTATTGAACAGTTTGATAACACTGTTTTCCTGGAATCTGCAATAGGATATTTGGTAGCACACTGAAGCCAAAGGTGACTAAAGAAATATCCACAGAGAAAAACTAGAAAGAAGCTTTCTGAGAAACTGTTTTGTCATTTGAGAATTCATCTCACAGAGTTATGCAATTCTTTTCATGAAGAAGTTTGGTTGTACTCTTTTTAGGGAGTCTGAGAAGGGATATATTTGATCACATTGAAGCTTATGGTGACAAAGGAAATATCCTCAGACAAAAGGTAGAAAGAAGCTTTCTGAGAAAGGACTTTGTTTTGTGTGAATTCATCTCACAGAGTTACACCTCAGTTTTCTTGTAGCAGTTTGCTAACACTGTTCTAGTGGAATCTACAAAGGGATATTTGGGAGTGCATTGAGGCCTATGGTGAGAAAGGAAATATCCTCAGACAGAAAATTAATGGAAGCTTTCTGAGAAACTCCTTGGTGATGTGTTAATTTATCCCACAGAGTTACACTGTTCTTTTCATGGAGCAGTTTGCTAACACTGTTTTCTTGGAATTTGCAATGGGATACTTCTGAGCACATTGAAGCTTATCGTGATAAAGGAAATATTCCCAGACAAAAAAATATAAAGACGGTTTCCGAGAAACTGCTTTTTGATTTCTGAATTCATATCACAGACTTACACAATCCTTTTCATGGGGCAGTTTGATAGCATTGTTTTTGGGGAATCTGAGAAGGGATATTTTGGATGGCATTGAAGCCTATGGTGAAAAAGAAAATATCCTCAGGTAAAAACTAGAATGAAGCCTTCTGAGAAAGGACTTTGTGATATGTGAATTCATCTCAAATCGTTACATCTTTCTTTTCATGGAGCAGTTTGCATAAACTGTTTTCATGGAATCTGCCATGGGATATTTGGGAACGCATTGAGTCTGATGGTACGAAAGGAAATATCCTCAGATAAAAACTAGAAGGAAGCTTTATGAGAAACTGCTTTTTGATGTGTGAATTCAACTCTCAGAGTTTCACTAATCTTTGCATGGAGCAGTTTGCTTACAGTGTTTTTGAGGAATCTGCACTCTGATATGTCTTATCACATTGGAGCTTATGGTGACAAAGGAAATACCTTCGTAGATAAACCAAAGAGATGCTTTCTGAGAAACTGCTTTGTGATTTGTGAATTCATCTCACGTAATTACACCATTCTTTTCATTGAGTAGTTTTATAAAACTGTTTTCGTGGAATCTGTTGTCAGATATTTTGGAGTGCATTGAAGCCTATGGTGGCAAAGGAAATAATCTCATTGATAAAGCAAAAAGAAACTTTTCTTTGTGATGTGTGAATTCATCTCACAGTGTTACACTGTTCTTTTCATTGAACAGTTTGCTAACACAGTTTTATTGGAATCTTTAATGGAATATTTTGGATCTCATTGAAGCTTATAGTGACATAGAATGTATCCTCATCGAAAAAGTAGAAAGCTGCTTTCTGAGAAATTGATTTGTGATGTGTTAATTCATCTCACAGAGTTACAAGATTCTTTTCATGGATCAGTTTGGCATCACTGTTTTTGGGGAATCTGAGAGAGGATATTTTAGATTGCACTGAAGCCTATGGTGACAAAGGAAATATCCTCAGATGAAAACTATAAAGAACGTTTCTGAGAAAGTTCCCTGTGATGTCTGAATTCATCTTACAGAGTTACACTTTTCTTTTCTTGGAGCCATTTGTTAACACTGTTTTCGTGGACTCTGCAAATGGATATTTGGGAGGGCATTGAAGACTAATGTGACAAAGGAAATATCCTCACATAAAAACGTGAAAGAAGATTTCTGAGAAAATGCTTTGTGATGTGTGTATTCATCTCACAGAGTTACATGATTCTTTCCATGCATCAGTTTTTTAGCCATGTTTTTGAAGAATCTGAGAAGGGATACTTTGGATCACATTGAAGCCTATGGTGACAAGGAAATGCTCTCATGTAAGAACTAGAAAAAAGCTTTCTGAGAAACTGGTTTGTGGTGTGTGAATTCATCTCACAGAGTTACACTGTTCTTTGCATTGAGCAGTTTGCTAACACTGTTTTTATGGAATCAGCAATGGGATATATCGGAGCACATTGAAGCTTATGGTGACAAAGGAAATATCTTCAGACAAAAATTAGAAAGAATTTTTCGGAGAAACTGCTTTGTATTTTGTTAATTCATCTCACAGAGTTACATGATTCTTTTCATGGACCGGTTTGGTAGCACTGTTTTTGGTGAATCTGAGAATGCATATTTTGCATCACATTGAAGCCTATTTTGACAAAGGAAGTATCCTCAGAAAAACACTAGAAAGAAGCTTTATGATAAACTACTTTGTGATTTGTGAATTAACCACACAGGGTTCACTGTTCTTTTCATGGAGCAGTTTGCAAACAGTGTTTTTGTGCAATATGAAAAAGGATATTTGGGAGCACATTGAGGCCTATGGTAAAAAAGGAAATATCCTCAGATAAAAAGTAGAAAGAAGCTTTCTGAGAAACTGTCTTGTGATGTGTGAATTCATCTCACAGAGTTACACCATTCTTTTCATTGAGAAGTTTGCTAACAATGTAATTGTGGGATGTGCAAAGGCATACTTCGGAGGGCATTGAAACTTAAGATGACAAAGGAAATTCTCTCATATAAAGCCTCGAAAGAAGCTTTCTGAGAAACCACTTTATGATGTGTTAATTCATCTCACAGAGTTAAATGATTACTTTCATAGATCAGTTTTGTAGCTCTTTTTTGGGAATCTGGGAAGGGATATTTTGGATTGCTTTGAAACCTATGGTGACAAAGTAACTATCCTCAGATAAAAACTAGAAAGAATCTTTCTGAGAACTTCTTTGTGAGGTGTGAATTCATCTCACAGAGTTACACTTTTCTTTTCAAGGAACAGTTTCCTAACACTGTTTTCATGGAATTGGCAAAGGGATATTTGGGAGCACATTGAGGTCTACAGTGAAAAATTGAATATCCTCAGATAAAAACGAGAAAGAAGCTTTCTGAGAAACTACTTTGTGACGTGTTAATTCCTCTCACAGAGTTACATGATTCTTTTCATATAGGAGTTTTATAGCACTGTTTTTGGGCTATCTGAGAAGGGATATTTTGGATCGCATTAAAGCCTATGGTGACAAAGGAAATACTCCTAGATCAAAACTAGAAAGGAGCATTCTGAGAAATTTCTTTGTGAAGTGTGAATTCGTCTCACAGTCACACTTTTCTTTTCAAGTAAGAGTTTGCTAATACTGTTTTCATGGAATTTGCAAAGGGATATTTGTGAGTGCATTGAGGTCTAGGGTACAAAACTAAATACCCTCAGATAAAAACTAGAAAGAAGCTTTCTGAGAGACTGCTTTGTGATTGTGAATTCATCTCACTAAATTACATGACTCTTTTCATAGATCAGTTTGGTGCCTCTACTTTTGGAGATTCTGAAAAGGGATAATATAAATTGCATTGAAGAATATGTTGAAAAAGGAAATACCCTCAGAAAAAACTAGAAATAGATTTTCTGAGAAAGTTTTTTGTGATGTTCGAATTTATCTCACAGAGTTACACCTTTTTTTTTTTTCATGGAGTCATTTGCTAACATTATTTTCGTGGAATCTGCAAAGGGATATTTGGGAGCACTTTGAGGACTATATTAAAAATGGAAATATCCTCACATAAAAACTAGAATGAAGCTTTCTAAGAAACTGCTTGGTTATGTGTGAATTCATCTCACAGAGTTACACCATTCTTTTTATTAAGCAGTTTGATAACACTGTTTTCATGGAGTCTGCAATAGGCGATTTGGGAGAACATTGAAGCCTATGGTGACAAAGGATATATCCTCAGATAAAAAGAAAAAAGAAGCCTTCTAATAAACTGTTTCAGGATGTGTAAATTCATCGCACCAAGTTACACCGTTTTTTTCACTGAGCAGTTTGATAACACTGTTTTCATGGAGTCTGCAATAGGATATTCAGGAGTGCCTTGAGGACTACGGTGACAAAGGAAATATCCTCAGATAAAACCCAACAAGAAGCTTTCTGAGAAACTGCTTTCTGTTGTGTAAATTCATCTCACAGAGTTACACTGTTCTTTTCATTGAGCAGTTTGCTGACACTGTTTTCTTGGAATCTGTAATGGGATATTTCAGAGTGCATTGAAGCTTATGGTGACAAACAAAATATCCTTAGACAAAAAAATAGAAAGAAGCTCTCTGAGAAACTGATTTGTGATGTGTGAATTCATCTCACCGAGTTACAACTTTCTTTCCATGGAGCAGTTTATCAACACTGTTTACGTGGAATCTGCAAAGGGATATTTGGGAGCAACTCGAGGCCTGTGGTGAAATAGGAAATATCCTCAGATAATAACTAGAAAGAAGCTTTCTGAGAAACTGCTTTGTGATATGTGAATTCATGTCACAGAGTTACACTGTTCTTTTTTTTTGAGCAGTTTTCTAACAGTGTTTTCCTGATATCTGCTAGGGAATATATGGGAGCGCATTGAGATCTATGGTGATAAATTAAATATCCTCAGATAAAAATTAGAGAAAAGCTTTCTGAGAAACTGCTTTGTGTTGTGTTAATTCATCTGACAGAGTTATATGATTCCTTTCATGGAGCAGTTTGGTAGCACTGTTTTTGGGGAATCTGAGAAGGGATAGTTTGGATCGCTTTGAAGACTATGGTGACAACAAAATATCCTCAGAAAGAAAGTAGAAAGAAGCTTTCTGACAAAGGACACTGTGATGTGTGAATTCATCTCAGAGAATTACATGGTTCTTTTTACTGAGCAGTTTGATAACACTGTTTTCCTTTAACCTGCAATAGGATATTTGGGAGCACATTGAGGCCAGTGGTGAAAACGGAAATATGCTGAGTTAAATTCTTGAAACAATCTTTCTGAGTAATTACTTTTTGATGTGTGAATTCATCTCACAGTGTTACTCTGTTCTTTTCATTGAGCCGTTTGCTGACATTATTTTCTTGGAATCTGCAATTTGATATTTTGGAGTGCATTGAAGCTTATGGTGACAAAGGAATTATCCTCATATGAAAACTGGAAAGAAGCTTTCTGAGAAACTACTTTGTGCTGTGGTAATTCATCTTACTGAGTAACGTGATTCTTCTCATGGATCAGTTTGGTAGCACTGTTTTTAGGTAATCTGAGAAGGGATATTTTGGATCACAGTGAAGCCTATGGGGAAAAAGGGACTATCCTCAGATAAAAACTAGAAAGAAACTTTCTGAGAAAGACTTTTGTGATGTCTGAATTCATCTCACAGTTTCACACCTCTGTTTTCATGGGGCAGTTTGCTAATACTGTTTTTGTGGAATCTTCAACAGGATATTTGCTGCACATGGAAGCCTATGGTGACAAAGTAATTATCCTCAGACAAACACCAAAAAGAAGCAGTCTGAGAAACTACTTTGTTATGTGTGAATTCATCTCACAGAGTTACACCCCTATTTTCATGGAGCAGTTTGCTATCACTGTTTTTGTGGAATCTGCAAAGGGATATTTGGGAGTACATTCAGTCCTAAAGTGAGAAATGAAATATCCTCAGATAAAAACTAGAAGGAAACTTTCTGAGAAACTGCTTTGTGACGTGTGAATACAACTCAGGGAGTTACACTGTACTTTGCACTGAGCAGTTTGCTTACACCTATTTCTTGGAATCTGAACACTGATATTTCTTAGCACATTGAAGTTTATGGCGACAAAGGAAATATACTCACTGATAAACCAAAAAGAAGCTTTCTGAGAAACTGCTTTGTGAGGTGTGAATTCACCTCACAGAGTTACATGGTTCATTTCATTTAGCAGTTTGATAACACTGTTATCATGGAATCTGCTATAGGATATTTGGGAGTGCATTGAAGCCTATGGTGATAAAGCGTATATCCTCATAGATAAATGAGAAAGAAGCTTTCTGAGAAACTACTTTGTGTTATGTGAATTCCTCTCAGAGAGTTACACTATTGTTTTCATTGAGCAGTTTCCTAACACTGCTTTCTTGGAATCTTAAAAGGGATATTTCAGAACACAATGAAAATTATGGTGACATAGGAACCGTCCTCATAGAAAAAGTAGAAAGAAGCTTTCTGAGAAACTACTTTGTGATGTCTTAATTCATCTCACAGAGTTACACGGTTCTTTTCATGGATCGCTTTGGCAGCACTGTTTTTGGGGAATCTGAACAAAGGATAGTTTGGATCACATTGAAGCCTATGGTGAAAAAGGAAATATCATCAGATAAAAATTAGAAAGAAGCTTTATGAGAAACTGTTGTGTAATGTGTGAATTCATCTCATAGAGTTACACATTTCTTTCTTTGCATAGAGCCGTTGGTAACACTGTTTTAGTGGAATCTACAAAGGGATATCTGGGAATGCATTGAAGCCTATGGTGAAAAATTAAATATCCTCAGGTAAAAACGAGAAGGTAGATTTCTGAGAAACTACTTTGTAACGTGTGTATTCATTTCACAGAGATACAGAATTCTTTGCATGAATCATTATGATAGCACTGTTTTTGGGGAATCAGAGGAGGGATATCTTGGATCTCATTGAAGCCTATGCTGACAAAATAAACATTCTCAGGTAAAAACTAGAAAGAAGCTTTCTGAGAATCTGCTTTGTGATATGTGAATTCATTTCACAGAGTTACGCTGTTCTTTCCAGGGAGCAGTTTGCTAACACTGTTTTTGTGGAATCTGCAAAGGGACATTTGGGAGCACCTGGAGGCCTATGGTTAAAAAGAAAATATTCTCGGATAAAAATTAGAAAGAAACTTTCTGAGAAACTGCTTTGTGATGTGGGAATTCATCTCACCAAGTGACACTGTTCTTTTCATTGAGTAGTTTGCTAACATTGTTTTAATGGAATCTGCAAAGGTGTATTTCGGAGCACATTGAAGCTTAAGGTGACAAGGAAATATCCTCATATAAAAACTAAAATGAAGCTTTCTGAGAAATGGCTTTGAGATGTGTTAATTTTTCCCACTGATGTAAATGATTCTTTTCTGGAACAGTTTGGTAGCACTGTTTTGGGGAATCTGAGAAGGGATATTTTGGATCGCATTGAAGTCTATGGTGACAAAGGAAATATCCTCAGATAAAAAATATAAATAAGCTTTCTGAGAAAGTTCTTTGTAATGTGTGAATTCACCTCACAGAGTTACACCTTTCTTTTCATTGAGCAGTTTACTAACACTGTTTTCTTGGAATCTGCAAAGGGATCTTTGTGAGCTCATTGAAGATTATGGTGACAAAGGATATACACTCCTAGAAAAAATAGAAAGATTTCTGGGAAACAGCTTTGTGATGTGTGAATTCATCTTAAAGAGTTACACTGTACGTTGCATTGAGAAGCTCGCTAACGCTGTTTGCTTGGAATCTGCAATGGGATATTTCAAAGCACATTGAAGCTTAAGGTGACAGAAGGAATATCCTCTGGAAAAAACTAGAAAGAAGCCTTCTGAGAAACTGCTGTGTGATATATGAATTCACCTCACAGAGTTACACGATTCCTTTCATGGAGCAGTTTATTAGAACTGTGTTTGGGGAATTTGAGAAGGTATATTTTGGATCGCATTGTAGCCTATGGTGACTAAGGAAATATCATAAGATAAAAAATAGAAAGAAGCTTTATGAGAAACTGCTTTGTGATGAGTGAATTAATCTCACAGAGTACACCGTTCTTTTCATTCAGCAGTTTGCTAACACTGTTTTTGTACAATCTGGAAAGGGATTTTTGGGAGTGCATTGAGGCCTATGTTGAAAAAGAAAATATCCTCAGATAAAAACTGGAAAGAAGCTTTATGTGAAACTGCTTTGTGATGTGTGAATTCATATCAGAGAGTTGTACCGTCCTTTTCATCGAGCAGTTTGCTAAAACTGTTTTTGAGGATTCTGCGAAGGGATAATTTGGAGCCCATTGAAGTTTATGGTGACAAAAGAAATATCCTCAGAGAAAAACTAGAAAGAAGCTTTCTGGGAAACTGCTTGGTGATTTGTGAACTCATCTCAAAGAGTTACATGATTCTTTTCATTAAACAGTTTGGTAGCACTGTTTTTGGGGAATCTGAGAAGGGATATTTTGGATCGTATTGAAGCCTATGGTGACAAAGGAAATATCCTCAGTTAAAAACCAAAAAGCTTTCTGAGAAACTGCTTTGTGTTGTGTCAATTAATCTCACAGAGTTGCACCTTTCTTTCCATGGAGCAGTTTGCTAACATTGTTTTTGTGGAATCTGCAATAGGATATTTGGGTGTGCATCGAAGCCTATGGTGACTAAGGAAATATCTTCAGGAAAAAAAAACAAAGGAAACTTTCTGAAAAATTTCCTTGTGATGTGTGAATTCATCTCACAGTTTTACAGTTTTTCTTTCATGGAGCAGCTTGCTAATACTATTTTCATGGAATCTGAAAAAGGATATTCACCAGTGCATTGAGGAATATGTTGAAAAAGGAAATAAACTCATACAAGTACTAGAAGGAGCTTTCTGTGAAACTGCTTTGTGATGTGTCAATTCATCTCACAAATATGTGTCAATTCATCTCAATGGTCTTTTTATTGAGAAGTTTGCTAACACTTTCTTGGTGGAATATGCAATGGGATATTCTGGAGAGCACTGAGGAATATGGAGAAAAAGGAAATATCCTCAGATTAATACTAGAAAGAAGCTGTCTGAGAAACAGCTTTGTGATGTGTGAATTCATCTCACATAGTTACACCATTCTTTTCATGGAGCAGTTTGGTAGCATTGTTTTTGGGGAATCTGAGAAAGGGTATTTTGGATCTCATGGAAGCCTAGGGTGACAAAGGAAATATCTTCAGATAAAAACTAGAAAGAAGCTTCCTCAGAAACTTCTTTGTTATGTGTGTATTCACTTCACAGAGTATCACCTTTCTGTTCATGGAGCAGATTGCTGACACAGTTTTCGTGGAATCTGCAAAGGGATGTTTGGGAGTGCATTGAGGCCTATGGTGAAAAAGGAAATATCCTCAGAGAAAAAGTAGAAAAAGGCTTTCTCAGAAACTGCTTTGTGATGTGTGAATTCATCTTACAGATTTACATTGTTCGTTTCATTGAGTCATTTGCTAACACTGTTTTCCTGGAGTCTACAATGGGATATTTTGGAGCGCATTGAAGCTTATGGTGATGAAGGAAATATCCTCATATAAAAACTAGAAAGAAACTTTCTGAGAAACCACTTTGTGATGTGTTAATTCATCTCAAAGAGTCACACGTTTTTTTTCATAGATCAGGTTTTGGGGAATCTGAAAAGGGATATTTTGGATTACATTGAAGCCTTTGGTGACAAAGGAGATATCCTCAGATAAAAACTAGAAAGAATCTTTCTGAGAAAGTTATTTGAGATGCTTGAATTCATGTCACAGATTTACACCTTTCCATTCATGAAGCCATTTGCTAACACTGTTTTCATTGAATCTGTGAAGGGATATTTGGGAGTGCATTGAGGCCAATAGTGAAAAAGGAAATATGCTGACATAAAAACCAGAAAGAAGATTTCTGAGAAACTGCTTTGTGATGTGTGAATTCATCTTACAGAGATACACCATTCTTTTCATTGAGCAGATTGATAACACTGTTTTTGTGGAATATGCAATAGGATGTTTGAGAGTGCATTGAAACCTGTGGTGACAAAGGTAATATCCTCAGTTAAAAACCAAAAAGAAGCTTTCTAACAAACTGCTTTGTGTTTTGTTCAATTCATCTCATAGAGTTACACCATCCTTTTCATGGAGCAGTTTGTTAAGACTGTTCTCGTGGAATCTGCAGTAGGATATTTGGGAGCGCATTGAAGCCTATGGTGACTGAGGAAATATCCTCAGAGAAAAAACAAAAAGAATCTTTCTGAGAAACTGCTTTGTGATGTGTGAATTATTCTCACAGATTTACAGTTTTTCTTTCATGGAGCAGCTTGCTAATACTATTTTTGTGGAATCTGAAAAGGGATATTCGCTAATGCATTGAGGAATATGTTGAAAAAGGAAATATACTCATACAAAAACTAGAAGAAAGCTTTCTGTGAATCTGCTTTGTGATGTGTCAATTCATCTCACACAGTTACACCATTCTATTCATTGAGAAGTTTGCTCTCACTTTTTTCGTGGAATCTGCAATGGGATATTCTGGAGCACATTAAGGAATATGGAGAAAAAGGAAATAATCTCAGATAAATACTAGAAAGAAGCTGTCTAAGAAACAGCTTTGTGATGTATGAATTAATCTCAGATAATTACACCATTCTTTTCATGGAGCAGTTTGGCAGCACTGTTTTTGGGGAATCTGAGAAGGGATGCTTTGGATCTCATGGAAGCCTAAGGTGACAAAGGAAATATCCTCACATAAAAACTACAAAGAAGCTTTCTCAGAAACTTCTTTGTGATGTGTGTATTCACCTCACAGAGTATCACCTTTCTGTTCATGGAGCAGATTGCTAACACAGTTTTGTTGGAATCTGCAAAGGGATGTTTGGGATTGCATTTAGGCCTGTGGTGAAAAAGGAAATATCCTCAGAGAATAAGTAGAAAGAAGCTTTCTGAGAAACTGATTTTTGGTGTATGAATTCATCTTACAGGTTTACACTGTTCATTTCATTGAGCCATTTGCTTAGATTGTTTTCCTGGAGTCTACAATGGGATATTTTGGAGTGCATTGAAGCTTACATTGACAAAGGGAATATCCTCATATTAAAACTAGAAAAAAACTTTCTGAGAAACCGCTTTGTGATGTGTTAACACATCTCACAGAGTTACAGGATTCTTTTCTTGGATCAGTTTAGTAGCACTGTTTTGGGGGAATCTGAGAAGAGATATTTTGGATTGCATTGAAGCCTATGGTGGAAAAATGAGAAATCCTCAGATAAAAACTAGAAAGAGTCTTTCAGAGAAAGTTCTTTGTGATGTTTGAATTCATGTCACAGATTTACATCTTTCTATTCATGAAGCCCTTTATTAACACTGTTTTCTTTGAATCTGCAAAGGGATATTTGGGAGCTAATTGAGGCCTATAATGAAAAAGGAAATATCTTCAGATAAAAGCTAGAAGGGAGATTACTGAGAAACTGCTTTGTGATGTTGAATTCATCTTACAGAGTTACACCGTTGTTTTCATTGAGCAGTCTGATAACACTGTTTTTGTGGAATCTGCAATAGGATATTTGAGAATGCATTGAAGCCTATGGTGACAAAGGTAATATCCTCAGTTACAAACCAAAAAGAAGCTTTCTATGAAACTGCTTTGTGTTGTGTCAATTCATCTCACAGAGTTACACCTTTCTTTTCATGGAGCAGTTTGCTAAAACTGTTATCATGGAATCTGCAATGGGATTTTTTGTGAACGATTTGATGCCTTTGGTGAAAAAGCAAATATCCTCAGATAAAAACTAAACAGAAGCTTTCTGTAAACTGGTTTGTGATGTGTGAATTCATCTCACAGAGTTACACTGTTCATTTCATTGAACAGTTTGCTAATACTGTTTTCTTGGAATCTACAATAGGATATTTCAGAGCACATTTAAGTTTTTGGTGACAAAGGAAATACCCTCATATAAAAACTGGAAAGAAGCTTTCTGAGAAAGCACTTTGTGATGTGTTAATTCATGTCACAGAGTTACCCGATTATTTTCTTGGATCAATTTGGGAGCACTCTTTTTCTGGAATCTGAGAAGGAATATTTGGGATTGCATTGAAGCCTTTGGTGACAAAGGAAATATCCTCAGGTAAAAACTAGAAACGATCTTTCTGAGAAAGTACTTTGTGATGTGTGTATTCATCTCAAAGTGTTACACCTTTCTTTTTATGGAGTATTTTGCTAACACTGTTTTCGTGGAATCTGCAAAGCGATATTTGGGAGCACATGGAGGATTATGGTGATTAAAAAAAAGAAGATTTCTGTAAAACTCCTTTGTGATGTGTGAATTCATCTCACAGACTTACACCACTCTTTTCATTGAGAAGTTTGTTAACACTTTTTGCGTGGAATCTGCAATGGGATATTCATGAGTGCATTGAGGCCTATGGTGAAAAATAAAACATTCTCAGACAAAAAATAGAAAGAAGATTTCTGGCAACCTGCTTTGGGGTTTTTGAATTGATCTCATAGAATTACATGATTCTTTTCACGGAGCAGTTTGGTAGCAGTTTTTTGGGGGAATCTGAAGAGGAATATTTGGATAGTATTGAAGCCTATGGTGAAAACGAATTATCCTCATATAAAAACTAGAAAGAAGCTTTCTGAGAAACCACTTTGTGATGTCTGAATTCAACTCACAGAATTCATGAGTCTTTTCATGGATCAGTTTGGTAACACTGTCAGGGGAATATGAGAAGGGATATTTTGAATTGCACTGAAGCCTACGGTGACAAAGGAAATATTTTCAGATAAAAACTAGAAATAAGCTTTATGAGAAACTGCTTTGTGATGTTTGAATTCACCTCACAGACTTACATGATTCTTTTCTTGCAGCAGTTTGCTAACACTGTTTTCGAAGAATCTCTAATAGGATATTTGGGAGCACATTGAAGCCTATGGTGACAAAGGAAATATCCTCAGACAAAAAACAAAAAGTAGATTTCTGAGAAACTGCTTTGTGATGTGTGAATTCATCTCACAGAATTACACTGTTCTTTTCATTGAGCACTTTGCTAACACACTTTTCTTGAAATCTGCAATCTGATATTTTGGAGTGCAATGAAGCTTATTGTGATGAAGGAAATATAATCAGATAAAAACTGGAAAGAAGCTTTCTGAAAAACCACCTTGGGATGTGTTAATTCATCTCACAGAGTTACACAATCCTGTTCATGGGTCAGTTTGGTAGCACCGCTTTTGGGGAATCTGAGAAGGGATATTTTGGATCACATGGAAGACTATGTTGACAATGGAAATATCCTCAGATAATAACTACAAAGGATCTTTCTGAGAAAGTACTTTCTGATGTGTGAATTCATCTAACAGAGTTACATCTTTCTTTCCATGGAGCAGCTTGCTAACACTGTTTTTGTGGAACCTGCAAAGGGATATTTGGGAGCGCATTGAGGGCTACGGTGAAAAACTAAATATCCTCAGATAAAAAATAGAAAGAAGCTTTCTGAGAAACTGCATTGTAATGTGTGAATTCATCTCACACAGTTACACCATACTTTTCATTGATCTGTTTGTGAATGCTGTTTTCGTGCAATCTGCAAAGGGAGATGTGGGAGTGCATTAAGGCCTATAGTGAAAAAGGAAATATGCTCAGAGACAAACCAGAAGGAAGCTTTCTGAGAAACTGCCTTGTGATGTGAGAATGCATCTCACAGAGTTACATGATCCCTTTCTTTTAGCAGTTTGCTAACACTGTTTTAAAGAAATCTGCAATAATATACATGGGAGCAAATTGAGGCCTATGGTGAAAAATGAAATATCCTCAGGTAAAAACAAGAAAGAAGCTTCCTCAGAAAGCACTTTTTGATGTGTGAATTAATCTCACACAATTACACCTTTCTTTTGATGGAGCAGTTTGCTAACACTGTTTTCGTGGAATCTGCAAAGGGATATTGGGAAGCACATTGAGGCCTATTGTGAAAAACTAAATATCCTCCGATAAAATCTAGAAAGAAGCTCTCTGAGAAAATACTTTGTTATGTGTGAATTAATCTCACAGAGTTACACCGTTCTTTTCATTGTACTGTTTGCTAAAACTGTTTTTGAGGAATCTGCAATAGGATATTTGGGAGGGCATTGAATCCTATGGTAAAAAAGGAAACATCCTCAGATAAAAACCAAAAAGTAGCTTTCCATGAAACTTCTTTGTGATGTTTGAATTCATCTCACAGTGTTACACTGTTCTTTTCATTTAGCAGTTTGGTAACACTGTTTTCTTGGAATCTACAATGGGATATGTTGGAGTGCACAGAAGCTTATGGCGACAAAGGAAATATCCTCATCTAAAATGTAGAAAGAAGCTTTCTGAGAAAGCGCTTTGTGATGTGTTAATTTTTCTCAAAGAGTTACATGATTCTTTTCATTTAGCAGTTTGGTTGCAATGTTTTTGTAGAATCTGAGAGGGATATTTGGGATCACATTGAAGCCTATGGTTTCAAAGTTGTAACTCTGTGACATGAAAAAACACATCACAAAGAACTTCTCAGAAAGCTTCATTCTAGTTTTTATCTGAGTATATTTCCTTTGTCACCATATACTTTAATGTGATCCAAAACATCCCTTCTAAAACTCCCCAAAAACAGTGGTACCAAGCAGATCCATGAAAAGAATCATGTATCTCTGTGAGATTAATTTACAAATCACAGAGTTTCTCAAAATAATTCTGTCTAGTTTTCATATGAGGATATTTCCATTTTCACCATATGCTTCAACGTGCTCTGAAATATCCTAATGAAGATTCCAAAGAAAACCAGTGATAGCGAATTGATCAATGAAAAGAACAGTGTAATTCTGTGAGACGAATTCACACATCATAAAGCAGTTTGTTAGAAAACTTCTTTCTAGTTTTTATATGAGGATGTTTCCTTTTTTACCATAGGCCTCATTGCACTCCCAAATGTCCCTTTGCAGATTCCACAAAAACTGTGTTAGCAAACTGCTCCACGAAAAGAAAGGTGCAACTCTGTGAGATCATTCACACATCACAAAAAACTTTCTCAGAAAGTTTCTTTCTAATTTTTATCTAAGGATGTTTCCTTTGTCACCATTGGCTTCAATGCGATCCAAATATCCTTGCTCAGATTCACCAAAAACAGTGCTACCAAACTGATCCACAAAAGGAATCATGTAACTCTGTGAGATATATTGACAAAGCACAAAGCAGTTTCTCAGAAAGCTGCTCTCTAGTTTTTATATGAGGATATTTCATTTGTCTCCATAAGCTTCAATGCACTCTGAAATATCAGTTTGCAGATTCCAAGAAAACAGCGTAACAAAACTATTCAATGCCAAGAGCAGTGTAACTTTTTGAGATGAATTCACACATCACAAAGCAGTTTCTCAGAAAACTTCTTTCTAGTGTTTATCTGAGATTTTTTCCTTTTTCACCATAAGCTTCAGTGTGATGTAAAATATCCCCTCTCAGATTCCTCAAAAACAGTGATACCAAACTGCTCCATGAAAAGAATCGTGTAAATCTGTGGGATGAATAAACAAATCACAAAGCAGGTTCTCAGGAAGCTTCTCTCTAGCTTTTGTCTGAGGATATTTCCTTTTTCACCTTTTGCCTCAAAGTGCTCACGAACATCCCTTTGCAGCTCCTGGAAAATAGTGTTAGCAAACTGTTCCATGAAAAGAAAAGTGTAAATCTGTGAGATGAATTCACACATTGCAAAGCAGTTTCTCACAATGTTTCTTTTTGGTTTTTGTCTGAGGATGTTTCCTTTGTCACCATAGACTTCAATGCACTCCCAAATATCCTATTGTAGATTCCAGGAAAACAGTGTTATCAAACTGCTCAATGAAAGAAACAGTGTAATTCTGTAAGATTAATTCAAACATCACAGAACTGTTTCTCAGAAAGTTTCTTTCTAGTTTTTATCTGTGGATATTTAATTTTTCACTATAGGTTTCAATGTGCTCCGGAATATCCCATTGCAGATTGCTTGAAAGCAGTGTCTGGAAGCTGCTCCATGAAAAGAAAGGTGTAACTCTGTGACATGAACTCACACATCACAAAGAACTTTCTCAGAAAAATACTTTCTAATTTTTATCTGAGGATATTTTCTTTGTCACCCTAGGCTTCAATGTGATCCAAAACAACCCTTCTAAGATTACTCAAAAACACTGCTACCAAATTAAACCATGAAAAGGATTGTGTAACTCTGTGAGAGGAATTACAACATCACAAAGCAGTTTCTCAGAAATCTTCCTTCTGTTTTAATATGAGGATATTCCCTTTGTCACCATAAGCTCCAATGTTCTCTGAAATATCCCATTGTAGATTCCAAGAAAACAGTGGTAGAAAACTGCTCAATGAAAAGAACAGTGTAACTCTGTGAGATGAATTCACACATCACAAATCAATTTCTCAGAAAGTTTCTTTTTGGTTTTTTTCTCAGGATATTTCCTTTGTCACCATAGTCTTCAATTCAATCCCAAATATCCTATTGCAGATACCACGAAAACAGTGTTAGCAAACTGCTCCATGAAAACAGTAATGTATCTGTGTGAGATGAATTCACACATCACAAAGCAGTTTATCAGAAAGCTTCCTTCTAGTTTTTATCTGGCGATATTTTCCTTTTCACCATTGACTTTAAGGCAGTCCCAAATATTCCTTTGCAGATTCCATGAAGCAGTGTTAGTAAACTGCTCAATGAAAAGAACAATGTAACTCGGTGAGATGAATTCACACATCATAAAGAACATTCTCAGAAAGCTTTTTTCTAGTTTTTAACTGTGGATATTTCCTTTTTCACCATAGGCTTCAATTCTATCCAAAATATCCCTTCTCAGATTCCCCAAAAACGGTGCTACCAAACTGCTCCATGGAAAGAATTATGTAACTGTGTGAGATGAATTAGCACATCAGAAAGAGGTTCTCAGAAAGCTTCTTTATAGTTTTTATATGAGGATATATCCTTTCTCACTATAAGCTTCAATGCACTCCAAAATATCAGATTGCAGATTCCAAGACAACAGTGTAAGCAAACCACACAATGCAAAGATGAGTGTAATTCTGTGAGTTGAATTCACACATCACAAAGCAGTTTCTCTGAAATCTTCTTGTTAGTTTTTATCTGAGGATATTTCCTTTTTCACAATTGGCCTCAATGAACTCCCTTTACAAATTCCATGGAAACAGTGTTAACAAACTCCTCCATTTAAAGAATCGTGTAACCCTGTGAGATAAATTCCCGCATAATAAAGAAGTTTCTCAGAAAATTTCTTTCTGGTTTTTCTCTGAGGATATTTCCTTTGTTACCCTAGGCTTCAATACAAACCAAAATATGCCTTCACAGATTCCTCAAAAACAATGCTAACACACTGCTCCATGAATGGAATAGTGTAAATCAGTGAGATGAATTCACACATCACAAAGCTGTTTTTCAGACAGCTTCTTTCTAGTTTTTATCTGAGGATATTTCCTTTTTCATCATTTGCCTCAAGGCACTAGCAAAAATCCCATGGCAGATTCCACAAAGAAGTGCTAGCAAACTTCTCAATTAAAAGAATGGTGTCATTCTTTGAGATGAATTCACACATCACAAAGAGGTTTCTTTGAAACTTTCTTTCTAGATTTTATCTGAGGATATTTCCTTTGTTACCATAGGCTTCAATAAGATACAAAATATCCCTTCTCAGATTCCCTAAAAACAGTGCTACCAAAGTGCTCCATGAAAAGAAAGGTGTAACTCTGTGAAATGAACCCACAAATCACAAAGCAGATTCTCAGAAAGGTTCTTTCTAGCTTTTGTCTGAGGATATTTCCTTTTTCAGCATTTGCCTCAAGGCTCTAGTGAATATCCCTTTGCAGATTCCACGAAAACAGTATTAGCAAACGGCTCCATGAAAAAAAAGGTGTAAATCTGTGAGATTAATTCACAGATCACCAAGTGTTTTCTCAGAAACGTTATTCTTGGTTTATGTCTGAGGATATTTCTTTGTTACCATAAGCTTCAATGTGCTCTGAAATATCCTGTAATTGAGCAGTTTGCTCAGTCTGTATTTTGGAATCAGCAATGGGTTAATTCGGAGCACATTGAAGCTAATGGTGACAAAGGAAATATCCTCAGACAAAAACTAGAAAGAAGCTTTCTGAGAAACTGCTTTGTGATTTGTGAATTCATCTCACAGAGTTACACGATTCATTTCATGAAGTAGTTTTGTAGCACTGTTTTTGTGGAATCTGAGAGAGGATATTATGCATAGCCTTGATGCCTATGATGACAAAGGAAATATCCTCAGATAAAATATATAAAGAAGCTTTCTGAGGAATTCTTTGTGATGTGTGAAATCATTTCACAGTGTTACACCTTTCTTTTCATGAAGAAGTTTGGTTGAACTCTTTCTGGGGAGTCTGAGAAAGGATATTTTGAATTGCAGTCAAGCCTATGGTGACAAAGGAAATATCCTCAAATAAGTAATAGAAGGAAGCTTTCTGAGAAACTGCTTTGTGACGTGTGAATTCATCTTACAGAATTACACCATTATTTTCATTGAGCAGATTGATAACATTGTTTTTTTGGGATCTGCAAAGGGATATATGGGAGTGCATTGAAGCCTATGGTGACAAAGGAAATATCCTGAGATAAAAACCAAAAAGAAGCTTTCCGATAAGCTGCTTTGTGATGTGTGGATTCATATTACAGAGTTACACTGTTCTTTACATTGATCAGTTTTCTCACACTGTATTCTTGGAATCTACAGTGAGATATATCGGAGAACATTGAATCTTATGGTGACAAAGGAAATATCCTCAGACAAAAATTCTAAAGAAACTTTCTGAAAAACTGCTTTGTGATTTGTGACTTCATCGCACAGAGTTACACGATTCTTTTCAAAGAAAATATCCAAAGATAAAAACCAGAAAGAAGTTTTCTGTGAAACTCTTTTGTGACATGTGAATTCATCTCACTGAGCAACACTGTTTTTTTCATTGAGAAGTCTGGTAACACTTTTTTTGTTTAATCTACAATGGGATATTCTGGAGTGCATTGAGAAATACAGTGAAAAAGGGAATAACCTCAGATAAAAACGAGAAAGAAGCTTTTAGAGCAACTCCTTTGTGATGTGTGCATTCATCTCATAGAGCTAAACGTATCTTTTGAGGGAGCACTTTGGCATCACTGTTTTTGTGGTTTCTGAGAAGAGATATCTGAGAGTGCATTGAAGCCTAGGGTGGCAAAGGAAATATCCTCAAATAGAAACCAAAAAGAATCTTTCTGAGAAACTGCTTTCTGATATTTGAATTCATCGCACAGATTTACACCATGCTTTTCATGGAGCAGTTTACTAACACTATTTTCATGGACTCTTCAAATGGATATTCACAAGCACATTGAGGCAAATGGTGAAAAAGGAAATATCAACATTAAAAAACTAGAAAGAAGCTTTATGACAAACTGCTTTGTGAATTGTGAATACATCTCACAGAGTTACACGATTCTTTTCATGAAGCAGTTTGGTAGCACTGTTTTTGGGGAATCTGAGAAGGTATAATTTGGATCGCATTGAGCCTATGGTGACAAAGGAAATATCCTCAGATAAAATATAGAAAGAATCTTTCTGAGAAACTTCCTTGTGATATGAGAATTCATCTCACAGAGTTACACCATTCTTTTCATTGAGAAGAAGGGTAACACTTTTTTCATGGAATCTGCGATGGGATATTCTGGAGTGCATTGAGGCCTAAGGTGTAAAAGGAAATATCCTCAGATAAAAACTAGAAATAAGCTTTCTAAGAAACAGCTGTGTGATGTGTGATTTCTTCTCACAGAGTTACACAATTCTTTCCATTGAACAGTTTGGTAGCACTGTTTTTGGGGAATCTGAGAAGTGATATTTTGGATTGCATTGAAGACTATGGTGACAAAGTTAATATCATCTGATAAAAACAAGAAAGAAGCTTTCTGAGAAAGTTCTTCACGATGTGTGAATTCATCTCACAGAGTTACACCTTTCTTTTCATGCAGCAGTTTGCAAACACTGCTTTCGTATAATCTGCAAAGTGATATATGAGGGCGCATTGAGGCCTATCATGTAAAAGGAAATATACTCAGATAAAAACTGGAAAGAAGCTTTCTGAGAAACTACTTTGAGATAGGTGAATTCGTCTCTCAGTGATACGCTGATGTTTTCATTGAGCAGTTTGAAAACACTGTTTTCATGGAATCTGCAATAGGATATTTGGGAGCATATTAAAACCTATGGTGACATAGGAAATATCCTCAGACAAAAAACCAAAAAGAAGCTTTCTGAGAAATTGCTTTGTGATGTGTGAATTCACCTCACAAATTTACACTTTTCTTTTCTTGGAGCAGTTTGCTAGCACTGATTTTATGGAATCCACAAAGAGATATTCGAGAATGCATTGAGACCTATGGTGAAAAAGGAAATATCCTCAGACAAAAACTGGAAAGAAGATTTTTGAGAAACTGCTTTGTGATTTCTTAATTCATCTCACAGAATTACATGGTTCTTTTCATGGAATAGTTTGGTAGCACTGTTTTTGGTGAATGTTAGAAGGGATATTTAAGATCGCATTGAAGGCTATGGTGACAAAGGAAATATCCTCAGATAAAATCTAGAAAGAAGCTTTCTGAGAAAGTTCTTTGTGCTGTGTGAATTCATCTCACAGAGTTACACCTTTCTTTTCATGGAGCAGTTTTCTAACACTACCTTCTTGGAATCTGCAAAGGGATATTTGGAAGAACCTTGAGGCCTGTGCTGACAAAGGAAATATCCTCGGATAAAAACTAAAAAGAAGCTTTCTGAGAAACTGCTTTGTGATGTGTGAGTTCATCTCACAGAGTTACAACTTTCTTTTCATTGAACAGTTTAGTATCACTGTTTTTGGGGAATCTGCAAAGGGATTTTTGGGAGATCATAGAGGCCTATGGTGAAAAAAGAAATATCCTCAGATAAAAACTGGAGAGAGAGATTTGAGAAACTTTTTTGTGATGTGTGTATTCACCTCATGGAGTTAAACCATTTTGTTGATTGAGCAATATGGACTCACTCTTTTTGTGGTGTCTGAGAAGGGATATTTGGGAGAGCAATGAGGCTCATGGTGGAAAAATAAATATGCAAAGATAAAAACTAGAAAGAAACTTCCTGAGAAATTTATTTGTGATGGGCGATTTCATCTCTCAGAGGTAAATTTTTCTTTTCATTGAGCAGTTTGGTAAACCTGTTTTGTGGAAACTACAAAAGGGTATTCAGAGCACAGAGAAGCCTTTGCTGAAAAAGGAAATATCCTCAGATGAAAACTAGAAAGAAACTTTCTGAGAGACTGTTTTGTGATGGTTGAATTCATCTCACAGAGGTAAATCTTTCTTCTCATTGAGCAGTTTGGTAACACTGTTATTGTGGAATATGCAAAAGGATATTCAGGAGTGGATACAGGCCAAGTTTGAAACACATAATATTTCAGGTGAAAACTGGAGAGAAAGTTTCTGATAACTCCTTTGTGAACTGTGCGTTAATCTCATAGAGGTAAAGCTTTCTGTTGAGAGAGCAGTTTGGCATCACTGTTTTTGTGCTTTCTGAGAAGGGATATTTGGGAGCACATGGAACCCGATGGTGTAAAAGGAAATATCCTGAGATTAAAACTAGAAAGAAGCTTTCTGAGAACTTTCTTTTTGATGGGTGAATTCATCACAGAGATTAAACCTTTGTTTTCTTTGAGCACTTTGGTAGCACTGTTTTTATGGAATCTGCAAAGGGATATTTCGGAGCCCATAGAGGCCTAAGGTGAAAAAAGAAAATTATTCGGGGAAAAACTGGAGAGAAGCTTTCAGAGATACTCCTTTGTGATGTGTGCATTCATCTCAAAGAGCTAAACGTTTCTGTTGAGGTAGTACTTTGGCATCCCTGCTTTTGTGATGTCTGAGAAGGGATATTTTGAAGTGCATCGAAGCCTATAGTGGAAAAGGAAATATCCTCAAACAAAAACTAGAAAGAAGCTTTCTAGGAAACGACTTTGTGATGTGCGAATTCATCTCACAGAGTTACACGATCTTTTTATGGAGCAGTTTGGTAGCACTGTTTTTGGGGAATCTGAGAAGGAATACTTTGGATCACATTGAAGCCAAGGGTGACAAAGGAAGTATCCTCAGATAAAATCTAGAAAGAAACTTTCGCGAGGGCGGAGCAAGATGGCCGAATAGGAACAGCTCCAGACTCCAACTCCCAGCGCGAGCGACACAGAAGACCGGTGATTTCTGCATTTTCAACTGAGGTACTGGGTTCATCTCACTGGGGAGTGCCGGACGATTGGTGCTGGTCAGCTGCTGCAGCCCGACCAGCGAGAGCTGAAGCAGGGCGAGGCATTGCCTCACCTGGGAAGCGCAAGGGGGAAGGGAATCCCTTTTCCTAGCAAGGGGAACTGAGACACACAACACCTGGAAAATCGGGTAACTCCCACCCCAATACTGCGCTTTAAGCAAACAGGCACACCAGGAGATCATATCCCACACCTGGCCGGCAGGGTCCCACACCCACGGAGCCTCCCTCATTGCTAGCACAGCAGTCTGTGATCTACCGGCAAGGCAGCAGCGAGGCTGGGGGAGGGGCGCCTGCCATTGCTGAGGCTTAAGTAGGTAAACAAAGCTGCTGGGAAGCTCGAACTGGGTGGAGCTCACAGCAGCTCAAGGAAACCTGCCTGTCTCTGTAGACTCCACCTCTGGGGACAGGGCAATAACAAACACAGCCAAAACCTCTGCAGACGTAAACGACTCCGTCTGACAGCTTTGAAGAGAGCAGTGGATCTCCCAACATGGAGGTTGAGATCTGAGAAGGGACAGACTCCCTGCTCAAGTGGGTCCCTGACCCCTGAGTAGCCTAACTGGGAGACATCCCCCACTAGGGGTAGTCTGACACCCCACACCTCACAGGGTGGAGTACACCCCTGAGAGGAAGCTTCCAAAGCAAGAATAAGACAGGTACACTCGCTGTTCAGAAATATTCTATCTTCTGCTGCCTCTGCTGCTGATACCCAGGCAAACAGGGTCTGGAGTGGACCTCAAGCAATCTCCAACAGACCTACAGCTGAGGGTCCTGACTGTTAGAAGGAAAACTATCAAACAGGAAGGACACCTACACCAAAACCCCATCAGTACATCACCATCATCAAAGACCAGAGGAAGATAAAACCACAAAGATGGGGAAAAAGCAGGGCAGAAAAGCTGGAAATTCAAAAAATAAGAGCGCATCTCCCCCTGCAAAGGAGCGCAGCTCATCGCCAGCAACGGATCAAAGCTTGACGGAGAATGACTTTGACGAGATGAGAGAAGAAGGCTTCAGTCCATCAAATTTCTCAGAGCTAAAGGAGGAATTACGTACCCAGCACAAAGAAACTAAAAATCTTGAAAAAAAATGGAAGAATTGATGGCTAGAGTAATTAATGCAGAGAAGGTCATAAACGAAATGAAAGAGATGAAAACCATGACACGAGAAATACGTGACAAATGCACAAGCTTCAGTAACCGACTCGATCAACTGGAAGAAAGAGTATCTGCGATTGAGGATCAAATGAATGAAATGAAGCGAGAAGAGAAACCAAAAGAAAAAAGAAGAAAAAGAAATGAACAAAGCCTGCAAGAAGTATGGGATTATGTAAAAAGACCAAATCTACGTCTGATAGGGGTGCCTGAAAGTGAGGGGGAAAATGGAACCAAGTTGGAAAACACTCTACAGGATATCATCCAGGAGAACTTCCCCAACCTAGTAGGGCAGGCCAACATTCAAATCCAGGAAATACAGAGAACGCCACAAAGATACTCCTCGAGAAGAGCAACTCCAAGACACATAATTGCCAGATTCACCAAAGTTGAAATGAAGGAAAAAATCTTAAGGGCAGCCAGAGAGACAGGTCGGGTTACCCACAAAGGGAAGCCCATCAGACTAACAGCAGATCTCTCGGCAGAAACTCTCCAAGCCAGAAGAGAGTGGGGGCCAATATTCAACATTCTTAAAGAAAAGAATTTTAAACCCAGAATTTCATATCCAGCCAAACTAAGTTTCATAAGTGAAGGGGAAATAAAATCCTTTACAGATAAGCAAATGCTTAGAGATTTTGTCACCACCAAGACTGCCTTACAAGAGACCCTGAAGGAAGCACTAAACATGGAAAGGAACAACCGGTACCAGCCATTGCAAAAACATGCCAAAATGTAAAGACCATCGAGGCTAGGAAGAAACTGCATCAACTAACGAGCAAAATAACCAGTTAATATCATAATGGCAGGATCAAGTTCACACATAACAATCTTACCCTTAAATGTAAATGGACTAAATGCTCCAATTAAAAGACACAGACTGGAAAACTGGATAAAGAGTCAAGACCTATCAGTCTGCTGTATTCAGGAGACCCATCTCACACGCAGAGACATACATAGGCTCAAAATAAAGGGATGGAGGAAGATTTACCAAGAAAATGGAGAACAAAAAAAAGCGGGGGTTGCAATACTAGCCTCTGATAAAACAGACTTTAAACCATCAAAGATCAAAAGAGACAAAGAAGGCCATTACATAATGGTAAAGGGATCAATTCAACAGGAAGAGCTAACTATCCTAAATATATATGCACCCAATACAGGAGCACCCAGATTCATCAAGCAAGTCCTTAGAGACTTACAAAGAGACTTAGACTCCCATACAATAATAATGGGAGACTTCAACACTCCACTGTCAACATTAGACAGATCAATGAGACAGAAAGTTAACAAGGATATCCAGGAATTGAACTCATCTCTGCAGCAAGCAGACCTAATAGACATCTATAGAACTCTCCACACTAAATCAACAGAATATACATTCTTCTCAGCACCACATTGTACTTACTCCAAAATCGACCACATAATTGGAAGTAAAGCACTCCTCAGCAAATGTACAAGAACAGAAATTATAACAAACTGTCTCTCAGACCACAGTGCAATCAAACTAGAACTCAGGACTAAGAAACTCAATCAAAACCGCTCAACTACATGGAAACTGAACAACCTGCTCCTGAATGACTACTGGGTACATAACGAAATGAAGGCAGAAATAAAGATGTTCTTTGAAACCAATGAGAACAAAGATACAATATACCAAAATCTCTGGGACACATTTAAAGCAGTGTGTAGAGGGAAATTTATAGCACTAAATGCCCACAAGAGAAATCTGGAAA
Source organism: Macaca fascicularis (assembly GCF_037993035.2). NCBI lineage: Eukaryota > Metazoa > Chordata > Mammalia > Primates > Cercopithecidae > Macaca > Macaca fascicularis. The sequence goes on from NC_088380.1 coordinate 55,219,176, forward strand.
GATCTAAAATTGACACCCTAACGTCACAATTAAAAGAACTAGAGAAGCAAGAGCAAACACATTCGAAAGCTAGCAGAAGGCTAGAAATAACTAAGATCAGAGCAGAACTGAAGGAGATAGAGACACAAAAAACGCTCCAAAAAACCAATGAATCCAGGAGTTGGTTTTTTGAAAAGATCAACAAAATTGACAGACCACTAGCAAGACTAATAAAGAAGAAAAGAGAGAAGAATCAAATCGACGCAATTAAAAATGATAAAGGGGATATCACCACCGACCCCACAGAAATACAAACTACCATCAGAGAATACTATAAACACCTCTATGCAAATAAACTGGAAAATCTAGAAGAAATGGATAATTTCCTGGACACTTACACTCTTCCAAGACTAAACCAGGAAGAAGTTGAATCCCTGAATAGACCAATAGCAGGCTCTGAAGTTGAGGCAATAATTAATAGCCTACCAACCAAAAAAAGTCCAGGACCAGATGGATTCACAGCTGAATTCTACCAGAGGTACAAGGAGGAGTTGGTACCATTCCTGCTGAAACTATTCCAATCAATAGAAAAAGAGGGAATCCTCCCTAACTCATGTGATGAGGCCAACATCATCCTGATACCAAAGCCTGGCAGAGACACAACAAAAAAAGAGAATTTTAGACCAATATCTCTGATGAACATCGATGCAAAAATCCTCAATAAAATACTGGCAAACCGGATTCAGCAACACATCAAAAAGCTTATCCACCATGATCAAGTGGGCTTCATCCCTGGGATGCAAGGCTGGTTCAACATTCACAAATCAATAAACATAATCCAGCATATAAACAGAACCAAAGACAAGAACCACATGATTATCTCAATAGATGCAGAAAAGGCATATGACAAAATTCAACAGCCCTTCATGCTAAAAAAGCTCAATAAATTCGGTATTGATGGAACGTACCTCAAAATCATAAGAGCTATTTATGACAAACCCACAGCCAATATCATACTGAATGGGCAAAAACTGGAAAAATTTCCTTTGAAAACTGGCACAAGACAGGGATGCCCTCTCTCACCACTCCTATTCAACATAGTGTTGGAAGTTCTGGCTAGGGTAATTAGGCAAGAGAAAGAAATCAAGGGTATTCAGTTAGGAAAAGAAGAAGTCAAACTGTCCCTGTTTGCAGATGACATGATTGTATATTTAGAAAACCCCATTGTCTCAGCCCCAAATCTCCTTAAGTTGATAAGCAACTTCAGCAAAGTCTCAGGATACAAAATTAATGTGCAAAAATCACAAGCATTGTTATACATCAGTAACAGACAAACAGAGAGCCAAATCAGGAATGAACTTCCATTCACAATTGCTTCAAAGAGAATAAAATACCTAGGAATCCAACTGACAAGGGATGTAAGGGACCTCTTCAAGGAGAACTACAAACCACTGCTCAGTGAAATCAAAGAGGACACAAACAAATGGAAGAACATACCATGCTCATGGATAGGAAGAATCAATATTGTGAAAATGGCCATACTGCCCAAGGCAATTTTTAGATTCAATGCCATCCCCATCAAGCTACCAATGAATTTCTTCACAGAGTTGGAAAAAACTGCTTTAAAGTTCATATGGAACCGAAAAAGAGCCCGCATCTCCAAGACAATCCTAAGTCAAAAGAACAAAGCTGGAGGCATCACGCTACCTGACTTCAAACTATACTACAAGGCTACAGTAACCAAAACAGCATGGTACTGGTACCAAAACAGAGATGTAGACCAATGGAACAGAACAGAGTCCTCAGAAATAATACCACACATCTACAGCCATCTGATCTTTGACAAACCTGAGAGAAACAAGAAATGGGAAAGGATTCCCTATTTAATAAATGGTGCTGGGAAAATTGGCTAGCCATAAGTAGAAAGCTGAAGCTGGATCCTTTCCTTACTCCTTATACGAAAATTAATTCAAGATGGATTAGAGACTTAAATGTTAGACCTAATACCATAAAAATCCTAGAGGAAAACCTAGGTAGTACCATTCAGGACATAGGCATGGGCAAAGACTTCATGTCTAAAACACCAAAAGCAACGGCAGCAAAAGCCAAAATTGACAAATGGGATCTCATTAAATTAAAGAGCTTCTGCACAGCAAAAGAAACTACCATCAGAGTGAACAGGCAACCTACAGAATGGGAGAAAATTTTTGCAATCTACTCATCTGACAAAGGGCTAATATCCAGAACCTACAAAGAACTCAGACAAATTTACAAGAAAAAAACAAACAACCCCATCAAAAAGTGGGCAAAGGATATGAACAGACATTTCTCAAAAGAAGACATTCATACAGCCAACAGACACATGAAAAAATGCTCATAATCACTGGCCATCAGAGAAATGCAAATCAAAACCACAATGAGATACCATCTCACACCAGTTAGAATGGCAATCATTAAAAAGTCAGGAAACAACAGGTGCTGGAGAGGATGTGGAGAAATAGGAACACTTTTACACTGTTGGTGGGATTGTAAACTAGTTCAACCATTATGGCAAACAGTATGGCGATTCCTCAAGGATCTAGAACTAGATGTACCATATGAGCCAGCCATCCCATTACTGGGTATATACCCAAAGGATTATAAATTATGCTGCTATAAAGACACATGCACACGTATGTTTATTGCAGCACTATTCACAATAGCAAAGACTTGGAATCAACCCAAATGCCCATCAGTGACAGACTGGATTAAGAAAATGTGGCACATATACACCATAGAATACTATGCAGCCATCAAAAAGGATGAGTTTGCGTCCTTTGTAGGGACATGGATGCAGCTGGAAACCATCATTCTCAGCAAACTATCACAAGAACAGAAAACCAAACACCGCATGTTCTCACTCATAGGTGGGAACTGAACAATGAGATCACTTGGACTCAGGAAGGGGAACATCACACACAGGGGCCTGTCATGGGGAGGGGGAAGGGGGGAGGGATTGCATTGGGAGTTATACCTGATGTAAATGATGAGTTGATGGGTGCAGCACACCAACATGGCACAAGTATACATATGTAACAAACCTGCACGTTATGCCCATGTACCCTACAACTTAAAGTACAATAATAATAAATAAATTTAAAAAAAAATAAAAGAAACTTTCTGAGAAACTTCTTTATGATGTGTGAATTCGTCTCACAAAATTACACTGTTCTTTTCATTGAGAAGTTTGCTAACACTTTTTTCATGGAATCTGCAATGGGATATTCCAGAGCGCATTGAGATCTATGGTGAAAAGGAAATATCCTCAGATAAAATGTATAAAGAAGCTATCTGATAAACTAGCATTGGGTAGGTGAATTCATCTCACAGAGATACCATATTGTTTTCATTGAGCAGTTTGATAACACTGATTTCATGGGATCTGAAATAGGATATTTGGGAGCGCATTGAAGCCTATGCTGACAAAGGAAATATCTTCAGAGCAAAATCAAAGGAATTTTTCTGAGAAACTGCTTTGTGATGTGTGAATTCATCTCACAGATTTACACCTTGCTTTTCATGGAGCAGTTTGCTAACACTGTTTTCATGGAATCTGCAAAGGAATATTCATGAGGGCATTGAGACCTAAAGTGAATAAGGAAATATCCTCAGACAAAAACTAGAAAGGAGCTTTCTGAGGAATTGCTTTGTGATGGGTGAATTCATCTCACAGAGTTACACCTTTATTTTCATTGATCAGTTTGGTAGCACTGATTTTGAGGAGCTGCAAAGGGATTTCTGGGAGCTCATAGTGGCCTATGGTGAAAAAGGAAATATCTTTAGATAAAAACAGAGAAGGTTTTTTAGAAACTGTTTTGTGATATATGTATTCACCTCATAGGGATGAACCACTTTATTGATTGAGCAGTTTGGTATCACTGTTTTTTTGGTGACTGAGAAGGGATATTTGGGAGCGCATTGATGCTGATTATGGAAAAGTAAATATGCACAGATAAAAGCTAGAAAGGAGACTTCTGAGAAATTTCTTTGGGATGGGTGAATTCACCTCCCAGAGGTAAACCATTCTTTTAATTGAACAATTTGGTTACCCTGTTTTTGTTTAATCAACAAAGGGATATTTGGAGAACACAGGAGCCTGTGGTGAAAAAGGAGACAACCTCAGAAAAAAACTAGAAAGTAGCTTTCTGAGATACTCTTTTGTGATGGGTGACTTCATCTAACAAAGGTAAATCCTCATTTTCATTGAGCAATTTGGTAACACTATTTTTGTAGAATATGCAGAGGGATATTTGGGACCAGATAGAGGCTAAGGTTGAAAAAGCAAATATCTTCAGGTAAAAACTGGAGAGAAAGTTTCTGATAACTCTTTTGTGATGTGTGCATTCATTCCATAGAGGTAAAGCTTTCTGCTGACAGAGCAGTTTGGCATCACTGTTTCTGTGGTGTCTGAGAAGGGATATGTGGCAGCGCATGGAAGCTGATGGTGGAAAAGGAAATATCCTGAGATACGAACTAGAAAGAAGCTTTCTGAGAAATTTCTTTGTGATGGGTGAATTCATCATGCAGAGTTTCACCTTTGTTTTCTTTTAGCAGTTTGGTAGCATTGCTTTTATGGAATCTGCAAAGGAATATTTGGGAGCTCCTAGAGTCCTAAGGTGAAAAAGTAAAATTCTCCAGGTAAAAACTGGAGAGAAGCTTTTGGAGAAAATACTTCCTGATGTGCGCATTCATCACATATTGCTAAAAGTTTCTGTTGAGGGAGGCCTTTGGTATCACTGTTTTTGTGTTGTCTGAGAAGGGATACTTGGGTGTGCATTGAAGCCTACGGTGGCAAAGGAAATATCCTCAGACAAAAACCAAAAAGAAGCTCTCTGAGAAACTGCTTTGTGATGTTTGAATTCATCTCACTGATTTACACTTTTCTTTTCATGGAGGAGTTTGCTAACACTATTTTCGTGGAATCTACAAAAGGATATTCGTGAGCACATTGAGGTAAATGTTGAAAAAGGAAATATCCTAAGACAAAAACTAGAAAGATGCTTTCTGAGAAACTGCTTTGTGATTTATGAGTTCATCTCACAGAGTTACACCATTCTTTTCATGTAGCAGTTGAGTAGCACTGTTTTTGGGGAATCTGAGAAGGGATATTTTGGAACACATTGAAGCCTATGGTGACAAAGGAAATATCCTCAGATAAAATCTCGAAAGAAACCTCCAGAAAAACTTCTTTGTGATGTGTGAGTACATCTCACAGAGAAGCTTTGGGAGAAATGGTTTTCTGATGTGCGTATTCATGTCATAGAGTTTAACCTTTTTCTTGATTGAGCAGTTCAGTATCACTGTTTTTATGGTAACTGAGAGGAGACAGTTTGGAGCAAATTGAAGCCTATGGTGAAAAAGGAAATATCATCAGATTTAAACTAGAAAGAAGCTTTCTGAGAAACTGCTTTGTGATGGGTGAATTCATCTCACAGAGTTTGAATTTTGTTTCCATTGAGCAGTTTGTTAACACGGGTTTTGTGGAATCTCCAAAGGGATATTCGGGAATGCTAGAGTCCAATGGTGATAAAGGAAATATATTCAGTTAAAAACAGGAGAGAAGCTTTCTGAGAAACTCCTTTGTGATGTGTGCATTCATCTCATAGAGCTAACCATTTCTGTTGAGGAAGCAATTTGGCATCAGTGTTTGGGTGGTGTCTGAGAAGGGATATTTGGGAGTGCATTGAAGCCTATGGTAGAAAAAGAAATATCCACAGATAAAAACTCAAAAGAAGCTTTCTGAGAAAGTTCTTTTGATTTATGAAATTATCTCACAGAGTTTTACCTTTCTTTTTCATGCAGCAGTTTGCTAACACCATTTTTGTTGAATCTGCAAAGGAATATTTGGGGGTGCATTGAGGCCTATGCTGAAAGAGGAAATAACCTCAGTATTAACTCAAAAGTAAGTTTCTGAGAAACTGCTTTGTGATGTGTGAATTCACACCACAGAGTTACACTGTTCTTTTATTGAGCAGTTTGCTAACATTCTTTTTTGGAATCTGCAATGGGATATTTCTGAGCCAACTGAAGCTTATGGTGACAAGGGAAATATCTTCATTTAAAAACTAGAAAGAAACTTTCTTAGAAACCGTTTTGTGATATGTTAATTCACCTCACAGAGCTACACGATTCTTTTCATGGATCAGTTTGGTAGCACTCTTTTTGCTGAATCTGAGAAGGGATATTTTGGATCACATTAAATCCTATAGTGGCAACGGAAATATGTTCATAGAGAAACTAGAAAGAAGCTTTCTGAGAAAGTTCTTTGTCATGTGTGAACTCACCTCACAGAGTTACACATTTATTTTCATGGAGCAGTTTGCTAACACCGTTTTTTGGGGATCTGCAAAAGGATGTTTTGTAGCACAGTGAGGCCTACTGTGAAAAAGCAAATATCCTCAGATAATAACTAGAAAGAACCTTACTGAAAAACTGCTCTGTGACGTGTGAATTCATCTCACAGAGTTAAAATGTTCCTTTCATTGCAAAGTTTGCTAACACTGTTTTCTTGGAGTCTGCAAAGGGATATTTTGGAGTGCATTGAAGCTTACGGTGACAAAGGAACCACCCTGAGACAAAAACCACAAAGAAACTTTCTGAGAAACTGGTTTATGATTCTTGAATTCATCTCACAGTGTTACTCGAATCTTCTCATGGAACAGTTTGGTAGCACCATTTTTAGGGAATCTGAGAAGGGATAATTTGGATCCAATTGAAGCCTACAGTGACAAAGGGAGTATCCTCAGATAAAAACTAGAAAGAATCATTGTGAGAAAGTCCTTTGTGATGTGTGAATTCCTCTCACAGAATTACACCTTTCTTTTAATGGAGCAGTTTGCTAACCCTGTATTTGTGGAATCTGCAAAGGGATATTTGGGAGTGCATTGAAGCCTATGGTCACAAAGGAAATATCCTCATACAAAAACTAGAAAGAAGTGTTCTGAAAAACTGCTTTGAGATTTGTGAATTCGTCTCACAGAGTTACAAGATACTATACATGGAGAAGTTTGGTAGCACTGTTTTTATGGAATCTGCAAAGGGATATTTGGGATATCCTAGAGGCCTTTGGTGAAAAAGGAAATAACTTCAGATAAAAACTGGAGAGAAGCTTTTCGAGAAATTGTTTTTGATGTGTTTATTCATCTCATAGAATTTAACCTTTTTGTTGATTGAGCAGTTAGGCATCACTGTTTTTGTGGTATCTGAGAGGATATATTTGGGAGCACATTGAAGCCTATGGTGAAAAAGGAAATATGGTCAGATTTAAACTAGAAAGAAGTTTTCTGAGAAACTGCTTTGTGATGGGTGAATTCATCTCACAGAGTTACACCTTTCTTTTCATTGAGCAGTTTGGTAGCACAGTTTTCTTGGAATCTGCAATGTGATATTTCAGAGCATTTTGAAGCTTATGGTGACAAAGGAAATATCGTCAGACAAAAAGTAGAAAGAAACTTTCTGAGAAACTGCTTTGTGATTTGTGAATTCAACTCACAGAGTTACATGATTCTTTTCATGCGACAGTTTGGTAGCACTGTTTTTGGGGAATCTGAGAAGGAATACATTGGGTCGCATAGAAACCCATGGTGACAAGGGGAATATCCTAAGATAAAAACTAAACAGAAGCCTTCTGAGAAAGTACTTTGTGAAGTATGAATTCATCTCATAGAGTACCACCTTTCTTTTCATGGAGCCATTTGCTAAAATTGTTTTCATGGAATCTGCAAAGGAATATTTGTGAGCGAATTTAGGCCCATGGTGAAAAACTAAATATCCTCAGAAAAATCTGCAAAGAAGCTTTCTGAGAAACTGCTTTGTGATGTGTGAATTCATCTCACAGAGTTACACTGTTCATTTCATTGAGTAGTTTGGCAACATAGTTTTCTTGGAATCTGCAATGAGATATTTCAGAGCGAATTGAAGCTTATGGTGACAAAAGAAATATCCTCAGACAAAAACCAGAAAGAAGCTTTCTGAGAAACCACTTTGTTATTTGTGATTTCAACTCACAGAGTTACCCGATACTTTTCATGGAGCAGTTTGGTTGCACTGTTTTTGGGGATTCTGATAAGGGATACTTTGGATCATGTTGTAGCTTATGGAGACAAGGGAAATATCTTCGATAAAGAGTAGAAACAAGCTTTCTGAGAATCTGCCTTGTGATGCACTGATTCATCTCACAAAGTTAAACGATTTTTTTTCATGTATCAGTTTGGTAACACTGTTCTTGGGGAATCTGAGGAAGTATATTTTGGATCGCATTGAAATCAATGGTGACAAAGGAAATATCCTCAGATAAAAACTAGAAAGAAGAGGTGGAGCAAGATGGCCGAATAGGAACAGCCCCAGTCTCCAACTCCCAGCTCGAGTGACACAGAAGACTGGTGATTTCTGCATTTTCAACTGAGGTACTGGGTTCATCTCACTAGGGAGTGCTGGATAATCGGTGCTGGGCAGCTGCTGCAGACCGACCAGCAAGAGCTGAAGCAGGGTGAGGCATTGCCTCACCTGGGAAGCGCAAGGGGAAAGGGAATCCCTTTTCCTAGCCAGGGGAACTGAGACACACAACACCTGGAAAATTGGGTAACCCCCGCCCCAATACTGCACTTTAAGCAAACAGGCACACGAGGAGATTGTATCCCACACCTGGCCGGGAAGGCCCCATGCCCACAGAGCCTCCCTCATTGCTAGCACAGCAGTCTGCGATCTAACCACAAGGCAGCAGCGAGGCTGGGGGAGGGGCGCCCGCCATTGCTGAGGCTTAAGTAGGTAAACAAAGCAGCTGGGAAGCTCGAACTGGGTGGAACTCACAGCAGCTCAAGGAAACCTGCCTGTCTCTGTAGACTCCACCTCTGGGGACAGGGCACAGATAAACAACAAAAGCAGCAGAAACGTCTGCAGACACAAACGACTCTGTCTGGCAACTTTGAAGAGAGCAGTGGATCTCCCAACACGGAGGTTGAGATCTGAGAAGGGACAGACTGCCTGCTCAAGTGGGTCCCTGAACCCTGAGTAGCCTAACTGAAAGACATCCACCACTAGGGGCAGTCTGACACCCCACACCTCACAGGGTGGAGTACACCTCTGAGAGGGAACCTCTAAAGCAAGAATCAGACAGGTACACTTGCTGTTCAGCAATATTCTATATTCTGCAGCCTCTACTACTGACACCCAGGCAAACAGGGTCTGGAGTGGACCTCAAGCAATCTCCAACAGACCTACAGCTGAGGGTCCTGACTGTTAGAAGGAAAACTATCAAACAGGAAGGACACCTACACCAAAACCCTATCAGTACGTCACCATCATCAAAGACCAGAGACAGATAAAACCACAAAGATGGGGAAAAAGCAGGGCAGAAAAGCTGGAAATTCAAAAAATAAGAGTGCATCTCCCCAGGCAAAGGAGCGCAGCTCATCGCCAGCAACGGATCAAAGCTGGACGGAGAATGACTTTGACCATATGAGAGAATGCTTCAGTCCATCAAACTTCTCAGTGGTAAAGGAGGAAATACATACCCAGCGCAAAGAAACTAAAAATCTTGGAAAAAAAAAAGGAAGAATTAATGGCTAGAGTAATTAATGCAGAGAAGGTCATAAACGAAATGAAAGAGATGAAAACCATGACACGAGAAATACGTGACAAATGCACAAGCCTCAGTAACCGACTCGATCAACTGGAAGAAGAGTATCAGCGATTGAGGATCAAATGAACAAAATGAAGCGAGAAGAGAAACCAAAAGAAAAAAGAAGAAAAAGAAATGAACAAAGCCTGCAAGAAGTATGGGATTATGTAAAAAGACCAAATCTACTTCTGATTGGGGTGTCTGAAAGTGAGGGGGAAAATGGAACCAAGTTGGAAAACACTCTTCAGGATATCAGGAGAACTTCCCCAACCTAGTAGGGCAGGCCAACATTCAAATCCAGGAAATACAGAGAACGCCACAAAGATACTCCTCGAGAAGAGCAACTCCAAGACACACCATTGCCAAATTCACCAAAGTTGAAATGAAGGAAAAAATCTTAAGGGCAGCCAGAGAGAAAGGTCGGGTTACCCACAAAGGGAAGCCCATCAGGCTTACAGCAGATCTCTCGGCAGAAACTCTACAAGCCAGAAAAGAGTGGGGGCCAATATTCAACATTCTTAAAGAAAAGAATTTTAAACCCAGAATTTCATATCCAGCCAAACTAAGTTTCATAAGTGAAGGAGATATAAAATCCTTTACAGATAAGCAAATGCTTAGAGATTTAGTCACCACTAGGCCTGCCTTACAAGAGACCCTGAAGGAAGCACTAAACATGGAAAGGAACAACCGGTACCAGCCATTGCAAAAACATGCCAAAATGTAAAGACCGTCGAGGCAAGGAAGAAACTGCATCAACTAACGAGCAAAATAACCAGTTAATATCATAATGGCAGGATCAAGTTCACACATAACAATCTTCCCCTTAAATGTAAATGGACTAAATGCTCCAATTAAAAGACACAGACTGGCAAATTGGATAAAGAGTCAAGACCCATCAGTCTGCTGTATTCAGGAGACCCACCTCACACGCAGAGACATACATAGGCTCAAAATAAAGGGATGGAGGAAGATCTACCAAGAAAATGGAGAACAAAAAAAAGCGGGGGTTGCAATACTAGTCTCTGATAAAACAGACTTTAAACCATCAAAGATCAAAAGAGACAAAGAAGGCCATTACATAATGGTAAAGGGATCAATTCAACAGGAAGAGCTAACTATCCTAAATATATATGCACCCAATACAGGAGCACACAGATTCATAAAGCAAGTCCTTAGAGACTTACAAAGAGACTTAGACTCCCATACAATAATAATGGGAGACTTCAACACTCCACTGTCAACATTAGACAGATCAATGAGACAGAAAGTTAACAAGGATATCCAGGAATTGAACTCAGCTCTGCAGCAAGCAGACCTAATAGACATCTATAGAACTCTCCACCACAAATCAACAGAATATACATTCTTCTCAGCACCACATCGCACTTATTCCAAAATTGACCACAAAATTGGAAGTAAAGCACTCCTCAGCAAATGTACAAGAACAGAAATTATAACAAACTGTCTCTCAGACCACAGTGCAATCAAACTACAACTCAGGACTAAGAAACTCAATCAAAACCTCTCAACTACATGGAAACTGAACAACCTGCTCCTGAATGACTACTGGGTACATAATGAAATGAAGGCAGAAATAAAGATGTTCTTTGAAACCAATGAGAACAAAGATACAACATACCAGAATCTCTGGGACACATTTAAAGCAGTGTGTAGAGGGAAATTTATAGCACTAAATGCCCACAAGAGAAATCTGGAAAGATCTAAAATTGACACTCTAACATCGCAATTAAAAGAACTAGGGAAGCAAGAGCAAAAGCATTCAAAACCTAGCAGAAGGTAAGAAATAACTAAGATCAGAGCAGAACTGAAGGAGATAGAGACACAAAAAACCCTCCAAAAAATCAATGAATCCAGGAGTTGGTTTTTTGAAAAGATCAACAAAATTGACAGACCACTAGCAAGACTAATAAGGAAGAAAAGAGAGAAGAATCAAATCGACGCAATTAAAAATGATAAAGGGGATATCACCACCGACCCCACAGAAATACAAACTACCATCAGAGAATACTATAAACACCTCTACGCAAATAAACTGAAAAATCTAGAAGAAATGGATAATTTCCTGGACACTTACACTCTTCCAAGACTAAACCAGGAAGAATTTGAATCCCTGAATAGACCAATAGCAGGTTCTGAAATTGAGGCAATAATTAATAGCCTATCAACCAAAAAAAGTCCAGGACCAGATGGATTCACAGCTGAATTCTACCAGAGGTACAAGGAGGAGTTGGTACCATTCCTGCTGAAACAATAGAAAAAGAGGGAATCCTCCCTAACTCATTTTATGAGGCCAATATCATCCTGATACCAAAGCCTGGCAGAGACACAACAAAAAAAGAGAATTTTAGACCAATATCCCTGATGAACATTGATGCAAAAATCCTCAATAAAATACTGGCAAACTGGATTCAGCAGCACATCAAAAAGCTTATCCACCATGATCAAGTGGGCTTCATCCCTGGGATGCAAGGCTGGTTCAACATTCGCAAATCAATAAACATAATCCAGCATATAAACAGAACCAAAGACAAGAACCACATGATTATCTCAATACATGCAGAAAAGGCTTTTGACAAAATTCAACAGCCTTCATGCTAAAAACGCTCAATAAATTTGGTATTGATGGAACGTACCTCAAAATCATAAGAGCTATTTATGTCAAACCCACAGCCAATATCATACTGAATGGGCAAAAACTGGAAAAATTCCCTTTGAAAACTGGCACAAGACAGGAATGCCCTCTCTCACCAGTGCTATTCAACATAATGTTGGAAGTTCCAGCTAGGGCAATGAGGCAAGAGAAAGAAATCAAGGGTATTCAGTTAGGAAAAGAAGAAGTCAAACTGTCCCTGTTTGCAGATTACATGATTGTATATTTAGAAAACCCCATTTTGTCAGCCCCAAATCTCCTTAAGCTGATACGCAACTTCAGCAAAGTCTCAGGATACAAAATTAATCTGCAAAAATCACAAGCATTCTTATACACCAGTAACAGACAAACAGAGAGCCAAATCATGAATGAACTTCCATTCACAATTGCTTCAAAGAGAATAAAATACCTAGGAATCCAACTGACAAGGGATGTAAAGGACCTCTTCAAGGAGAACTACAAACCACTGCTCAGTGAAATCAAAGAGGACACAAACAAATGGAAGAACATACCATGCTCATGGATAGGAAGAATCAATATTGTGAAAATGGCCATACTGCCCAAGGCAATTTTTAGATTCTATGCCATCCACATCAAGCTACCAATGAGTTTCTTCACAGAGTTGGAAAAAACTGCTTTAAAGTTCATATGGAACCAAAAAAGAGCCCGCATCTCCAAGACAATCCTAAGTCAAAAGAACAAAGCTGGAGGCATCACGCTACCTGACTTCAAACTATACTACAAGGCTACAGTAACCAAAACAGCATGGTACTGGTACCAAAACAGAGATATAGACCAATGGAACAGAACAGAGTCCTCAGAAATAATACTACACATCTACAGCCATCTGATCTTTGACAAACCTGAGAGAAACAAGAAATGGGGAAAGGATTCCCTATTTAATAAATGGTGCTTGGAAAATTGGCAAGCCATAAGTAGAAATCTGAAGCTGGATCCTTTCCTTACTCCTTATATGAAAATTAATTCAAGATGGATTAGAGACTTAAATGTTAGACCTAATACCATAAAAACCCTAGAGGAAAACCTAGGTAGTACCATTCAGGACATAGGCATGGGCAAAGACTTCATGTCTAAAACACCAAAAGCAACATCAGCAAAAGCCAAAATTGACAAATGGGATCTAATTAAACTAAAGAGCTTCGGCACAGCAAAAGACACTACCATCAGAGTGAACAGGCAACCTACAGAATGGGAGAAAATTTTTGCAATCTACTCATCTGACAAAGGGCTAATATCCAGAACCTACAAAGAACTCAAACAAATTTACAAGAAAAAAACAAACAACCCCATCAAACCTGGGCAAAGGATATGAACAGACATTTCTGAAAAGAGTACATTCATACAGCCATCAGACACATGAAAAAATGCTCTTCATCACTGGCCATCAGAGGAATGCAAATGAAAACCACAATGAGATACCATCTCACACCAGTTAGAATGGCGATCATTAAAAAGTCAGGAAACAACAGGTGCTGGAGAGGATGTGGAGAAATAGGAACACTTTTACACTGTTGGTGGGATTGTAAATTAGTTCAACCATTATGGAAAACAGTATGGCGATTCCTCAAGGATCTAGAACTAGATGTACCATATGACCCAACCATCCCATTACTGGGTATATACCCAAAGGATTATAAATCATGCTGCTATAAAGACACATGCACACGTATGTTTATTGCAGCACTATTCACAATAGCAAAGACTTGGAATCAACCCAAATGTCCATCAGTGACAGACTGGATGAAGAAAATGTGGCACATATACACCATGGAATATTATGCAGCCATCAAAAAGGATGAGTTTGTGTCCTTTGTAGGGACATGGATGCAGCTGGAAACCATCATTCTTAGCAAACTATCACAAGAACAGAAAACCAAACACCGCATGTTCTCACTCATAGGTGGGAACTGAACAATGAGGTCACTTGGAGTCGGGAAGGGGAACATCACACACTGGGGCCTATCATGGGGATGGGGGAAGGGGGAGGGATTGCATTGGGAGTTATACCTGATGTAAATGATGAGTTGATGGGTGTTGACGAGTTGATGGGTGCAGCACAGCAGCATGGCACAAGTATACATGTGTAACAAACCTGCACGTTATGCACATGTAACCTAGGACTTAAGGTATAATAATAATAAAAAATAAAATTAAAAGAAACAAACAAACAAACAAACAAACAAACTAGAAAGAAGCTTTCTGAAATCTGCTTTCTAATTTTTGAACTCATCTCACAGAGTTACAATTTCCTTTCATGGAGCAGTTTGTTAACACTGTTTTTGTGAAATCTGAGAAAGGATATTTTGCATCACATTCAAGCCTATGCTGACAAAGGAAAGACCCTGAGATAAAAACTTGAAACAAGCTCCCTGAGAAACAACTTTGTGATGAGTGAATTTACCTCACAGTGTTAAACCTTTCTTTTCAATACACAGTTTGGTAGCACTGTTTTGGTGGGATAGGCAGAGGGATATTTGGGAGTGCATAGAGGCCTAAGGTGAAAAAAGAAAGTTCTTCAGGTAAAAACGGCAGATAAACTTTCTAAGAAACTCTTTTGTGAGGTTTGCATTCAACTCATAGAGGTAAATATTTCTGTTTGAGGGAGCACTTTGGTATCACTGTTTTTGTGGTGTCTGAGAAGGGATATTTGGGAGCACATTGAAGCCTAGTGGAAAAGGAAATTTCCTCATACAAAAACCAGAACGAAGCTTTATGAGAAACCGCTTTGTAATGTGCTAATTCATCTCACAGAGTTACACGATTAGCAGTTTGGTAGCACTCTTTTTGGGGAATCTGAGAAGGGATATTTTGAATTGCATTGAAGCCTATGGTGACAAACAAAATATCCTCAGATAAAAACTAGGAAGAAGCTTTCTGAGAAAGTTCTTAGTGATGTGTGAATTCATCTCACAGAGTTACACCTTTCTTTTCATGGAGCAGTTTGCCAACACTGTATTTGTGCAATCTGCTAAGGTATTTCTGGGAGTGCATTGAGGCCTATAGTGAAAAAGGAAATGTCCTCAGATAAAAACTAGAAAAAGCTTTCTGAGAAACTGCTTTGTTATGTGTGAATTCATCTCACAGAGTCACAACGTTCTTTTCACTGAGCCGTTTGGTAACAATGTTTTCATGGAATCTTCAATAAGATATTTTGGAGAGCAGTGAAGCCTATGGAAACATAGGAAATATCCTCAGAATAAAACCAAAAAGCAGCTTTCTGAGAAACTGCTTTGGGATGTGTGAATTCATCTCACAGAGTTGCACTGTTCTTTTCATTGATCAGTTTGCTACCACTGTTTTCTTGGAATCTGCAATGGGATATTTTGGAGTGCATTGACGCTTAGGGTGACAAAGGAAATATCCTCCGACAAAACTAGAAAGAAGCTTTCTGAGAAACTGCTCATGATTTGTGATTTCATCTCACAGAGTTACATGATTCTTTTCATGCAGCAGTTTGGTAGCCCTGTTTATTTGGAATCTGCAGAGGTATATTCAGGAGCTCCCAGAGGCCTATGGTGAAAAAGGAAATAACTTCAGATTAAAAACTAGAGAGAAGCTTTTCGATAAATGGTTTTGTTATATGCATTCATCTGATAGAGTTTAACCTCTTTGTTGATTGAGCAGTTCGGACCTACTGTTTTTATGCTATCTGAGAGGAGATATTTAGGAACACATTGAAGTCTATGGTGAAAAAGGAAATATACTCAGGTTTAAACTAGAAATGAAGCTTTCTTAAAAACTGGTTTGTGAGGGGTTAACTCATCACAGAGATTTCCACCTTTCATCTCATGGAGCAGCTTGCAGCACTGTTTTTGTGGAATCTGCGGAGGGATATTTGGGAGTACTTAGAGGCCTAAGGTGAAAAAAGAAAATTCTTCAGGTAAAAACTGGAGAGAAGTTTTCTGAGAAACTGTTTGTGGTGTGTGCATTCATCTCATAGAGCTAAATGTTTCTGTTGAGGGAGTACTTTGGTATCACTGTTTTTGTGGTGTTTGAGAATGGATAATTGAAAGCGCATTGAAGCCTATGGTAGAAAAGGAAATATCCTCAGATAAAAACTGGAAAGAAGGTTCCTGAGAAACTGTTTTGTGATGGGTCAATTTATCTCACAGAGATACATCATTCCTTTCATGGAGCAGTTTGTTAGCACTGTTTTTGTGGAATCTGCAGAGGGATAATTGGGAGCACATAGAGGCCTAAGGTGAACAAAGAAATTTCTTCAGGTAACAACTGGAGAGAACCTTTCAGAGAAGCTCCTTTGTGATATGTGCATTCATCTCATAGAGCTAAAAGTTTCTCTTGAGGGAGCACTTGGTATCACTGTTTATGTGGTGTCTGAGAAGGGATAATTGGGAACACATTGAAGCCTATGGCGGAAAAGGAAATATCCTTATATAAAAGTAGAAAGACGCTTTCTCCAAATCTGATTTTTGAGGTGTTAATTCATGTTACAGAGCTACACAATTATTTTCATGGATCAGTTTGGTAGCACTGTTTATGGGGAATCTGACAAGAGATACTTTGAATCAAATTGAAATCTATGGTGACAAAGGCAATATCCTCATATAAAAACTAGAAAGATACTTTCTAAGAAAGTTCTTTGTGATGTGTGAATTCATCTCACAGAGATACACCTTTCCTTTCATGGAGTAGTTTGATAACACTGTTTTTGTGGAATCTGCAAAGGGATATCTGGGAGTGCATTGAGGCCCATGGTGAAAAGGGAAATATTCTCAGATAAAAACTAGAAAGAAACTTTCTGAGAAACAGCTTTGTGATGTGTGAATTCAACTCACAGACTTACACCATTCCTTTCATTAGCAGCTTGCTAACAATGTTTTTGTAGAATCTTCAATAGGATAGTTTGGAGTGCATTGAAGCCTCTGGTGACAAAGTAAATATCTTCAGATAAAAACAACAAAGAAGCTTTCTAACAAATTTCTTTGTGATGTGTGCTTTCATCTCACAGAGTTACCCTGTTCTTCTCATTGATCAGTTTGCTAACAGTGTTTTCTTGGAATCTACAACGGGATATTTTGGAGTGTATTGAAGCTTAGGGTGACAAAGAAAATATCCTCAGACAAAAACTGGAAATAAGCTTTTTGACAAACTGCTTTGTGATTTGTGAATTCATCTCACAGAGTTACACCATTCTTTTCAGGGAGCAGTTTGGTAGCACTGTATGGACTCTTCAAAGGGATATTCCATAGCTCATAGAGGACTATGGTGAAAAAGGAAATAACCTCAGACAAAAACTGGAGAGAAGATTTCGACAAACAGTTTTCTGATGTGTGTATTCGTATTATGGAGTTTAAACTTTTTGTTGATTGAACAGTTCGGCATCATAGTTTTTGTGGTATCTGAGAGGAGATATTTGTGAGCACATTGAAGCCTATGGTGAAAAAGGAAATATCCTCAGATTTAAACTAGAAAGAGGCTTTCTGAGGAATTGTTTTGTGATGGGTGAATTCATCTCACAGAGTTTCAATTTTGTTTCCATTGAGCAATTTGGTAACACTATTTTTGTGGAATCTGCAAAGGGATATTCGGGAGTGCCTGGAGCCCAATGGCAAAAAAGGAAATATCTTGAGGTAAAAATTGGAGTGAAGCTTTCTGAGAAACTTCTTTGTGATGTGTGCATTCCTCTCGGAGAGCTGAACATTTCTTTTGAGGGAGCACTTTGGCATCACTGTTTGTGTGGGGTCTGAGAAGGGATAT